>NC_058125.1:21366221-22028096 GCF_914725855.1 Thunnus albacares | reverse complement strand
TGCGTCCTGTTATATACAGCGCCGTATTTCTCCTCCTCCCTTCCGACGCTCCCAAGTTAAGTTCCGCTCTGTTACATTAAAATACCGGTTTTGAGGACCAGAAATATGCAGCTAGGCTCAAAACATTCGGGGCTGAAGCGGCGGCGGCGGCGGCGGCCCTCAGTAACTACAGAACCCAGACCCAAAAGTTTGGCACCGAGCTCGCAGCTGTTGTGTTCACTGTTGCCGGTCGACATGAACACACAAACGAGACGCGGGAGGTTTTCTGTGAATGATACACACGGATTAACACTTTAAATTAAATGTTGAAGGGAACAAATTAACTTTTTCAGCTTTTGGAGGAGTCAATTATAAATATTGGGGCGGATATGACCCTCCCGTCCCCCCCGCGGTGATTACACACCTGGACTTAACTGTCCAAAATCATTGGAATACATACAGTGATGTATCCAAGCTTTGTAAATCTATTTAATTGTTAGTCTCTTTGTGTTATGTGTGTGTCTTTGCATTGCTGTTTTCTTAGTGCATCACAGTGATTTTATTGCTATCTACATGCCCCCCCCCCCCTCCCCCCCCCCCGTGTGTCTGCGTGTGTGCGTGCCCGAGGCCGTGTGAGTCCATTTATGTGTCTCCTCCTCCTCCTCCTCCTCCTCCTCCTCCCCTGGATAATTCCAACACGCTCCATACGCTCACACATATACAGCAGCGGGAGAGACGACTGCACAGGCATGCCAGGGGATGTGGTCAGGAGAGGCCTGTGTTTTATGGAACAAACTGTACTAAGCTGCGCCGCTGCAGTGGAGGTGCTATAAATAGAAGGTGCTGATAAAGAGGAAGAAAAAAAAAAAAAAAAAAAAGAAGGGGGAGGGGAAGGAGGGGGAGGGAGGGGGGAGGGGGAGGGAGGGGGGGAGGGGGGGGCTCCTTTTGAAACAGACTCACCAAGCCGGTTCCTGTTTGAGCGCTCAGCTAGGGGCGAAAGAATCAAGTGCAAGTCCAGGCTGAGCTGAAAGCAACTTCAAGCTTGACAAGAGCAGATTACAAGTATTCTCAGATTTACTTTAATTTATATGTTTATATTAGGAGTTAGGGTTAAGCATACCAGACTGTGACCACATCTGACACTGTCATGGAGGTCTAACGGAAATATAACTAATATTTATCATCTGAGCTGGAAAAACAAGAGATACGTGTCAAATAATGCTGGTGATTTATCAGTGTTAAAGCTTGTAAAGGATATGTTTGACGGGGCAAAACACAATAAACACTAGCTTTCACTCTATTGACCCCGAACAGATCTGCGGAAAACCTGCCCAAACCCAACAGGCATAAATACATTTTTTTAATCACACCCGGTCTGAAAACCCCCCCCCCACCCCCAGAGGAATATTAGTCTCGGTTCAACGTGCGGTCGATCCTGGACACTGACACTGGCTGTGGCACGATGCTCCATCAATAAATGAGCAGTCAGCGGTTGCTAAGAGCAGCAGCTTTCATTTCACACCTCATAGTTTCACACTCTCCCCTCTCGCCTCACACACATTTCTTCTCCTGTGATGATTGTGACGCTACACATGATGAGAGCTGATAGCGTGTGTGTGCGTGTGCGTGCTCGGATCCACTTATGTATTAGATGTGTTGACACACACGCAGATCTCGTGGCCCTACTGTGGTCCTAAGTGGGTTTGTGAAGACCTCCACTCCAGAGCTCTTCAAAGTTACTACAAGGGACTTTTAACCAGTTATAAAACAGTCTCATGATGCCTCCATATGACTTATATAAGCAAACAAGACTATTAGCGAGAAAATTGTCTACTTCTATGTAGTTATTCGAAATGCCTGCCAGGGTGTCGGATTCCCCGTGAAATCAGAAAAAATTATTTACGGGCCCGCAGACCGGAAGAACCTTAATTATGTTACATGTAGGATTGTAGCATGAGGGAGTACAAAGACGCTACGAGGACAAGGGGAGGATGTTCTCGTCCAACTCGTTTTAAAAAAGACGAGAGAAGAAGAGAGAGAAGGAAGAGTTCAACAGTGGTCAATCAAGCTAAAAGAGAAGTGACACGTGAATCTGAGAAATACAACCTTATTTTCACAGTGGTTATGTTCTGAAGCAGAAATAAACACACCCACACCTCCGCACACCTCCTCACACCTCCTCACAACCCTGCAGGAAGGTGCCACATTGCCGGATTTAGTGCGAATGCAGCCTTACATGTAACTTAGGTGAAAGTTTACTTTGTTTCACCATTATTGTATTACAATTATCAATCTCACAGAGCCATAAATAGATACCTCATCGCCATTCATCCTGCAAACAGCTGTGTCTCAAAAAGAAAACAAGTATTTCTTTCACTCGCTTCCAAAACAAATTCACGCGCTAGCCAAGATCTTAACGACACAAGGCAGTGATGCTAATAGGAAATGCAGTCTTCATTCTGGGAAAACACTACTGCTTTTGTCCGTGGAGGCCTCGAGAATCGACATAAAATAAAAGTTCCTTGTAGTGACTTTAAGCCGGAGCCTGCTGTACACCTTGAGAAGAAATAAATTAACCCCCACAGCTGTTTTTGTGGGATTAGCCTGTTAGCTGCATGGTCAGCATGCTAGTTAAATCAAGTTCACATTAATGTTAATATACAATGTCTTCTAGTCATTGTTTTGCTTCTACTAGATATGTTATCCATTGTGTGTCAAATTTATACTGCAAGACAGTGATTGTGGCTAACAAGCTGACTTAATAAAAGAGCTTTTTTTTTAAAATTAAATTGTTTTGTTTCATTCGCAGTGGTACTTGGTGACATTGTCTTAGATAAAGACACAGTAGTTTTTTTGCAATGTGACATAATATAGCACTATTGTGCATTAGCCGTCCTTTTTTAAACTGTACCTGGCTGCTACAGTACATGGTCACCAGACAGAAATAAATAGTGCAATTGAATGTGATTTAAAAACAGAAATCTTGTACATCATGATTGATTTTATCAAAGAAACGAGTGTGCGTCACGTTGTAAGATGTAGGTCTTTTAATTACATTTTCACATGAGAAATATGTGTGTCTGTCTCTCTGGTGGATATTTTGTAAAAGCAAGCATACTGGTTGCTGAGGAAGAGAAATGAGATGGGTCTTAACCTCGTGGTGGGTGACTCATTCTCAGGAAGAGGAGTTTTGTAGGTTCTCAAACAAATTGTTTGCCCTCTGATCCAACAGGTTATAATGGGACTTACAGGGACGGATGACGGCAGGAAACAGTGTTTGCTTAGCTTCGCATAAAGGTGAAATTCATATGGATGGAAAAAAGAGCTCTCCTGCTAGTAGACTTGAAACCTTATTATTAAAGATCTTAGGCCTTGTATGACACAGATAAAAGCTTTATTTCTTCACTCTGGAAGGATGTTTCTTGTCTGTTATTTGTCTACTAGGCTATAAACAGTGTACTTTAGGGTTACAACTAACGGTTATTTTCATTATTGATTCATTTATTTTCTTGATTAATTGATTAGTTGCTTGCCACTGTTTCCCAAAAGCCCAAGATACAACCCAAAATGTCTTGTTTTGTCTCAACCAACAGTCCACAACCCAAAGACCAGAAAATATCCACATTTCAGAAGCTGGAACCAGAGAATTTGAATATTTTTTCTTAAAAAAAAAGTCTCAAAATGAGCCCCAACTCGTGCCACATGTAGCTGTAAAACATGAATCAACGGCCCTCTCTGAGAAATCTGGTCGAGAAGATTTGAAAGTCTGGGTGCTCAGTGATTATTTAAGTACATCTTAATCATCTTTGAGTGTGCATCAACATTCATACTCATCGTACTCATCATACATGTCCTTGGCGTGCCGCTCTCCTCCAAACGCCTGCACATTCAGGTCTCGAAGAGTCTCAATCCTCAGCTGACTCCCAGCCCTCTTAAACGCCACTGTAACCTGTTTTATGACCTTGTTTTTTTTTTTTTTTCCTACTTTTTGTCTCCACTGTCTTTTCATTCTCACTTTCACCCGCTCCGCTCTCACCCACTCGTCCTTGACCCCGATCGTACCTCTTTTCCCTTTTGTTCTCTCCCCCCCTGTACTGCACCTCAATAACACTCACTTCAAAATATCCTTTATGCCTCTATGCCAACACACACATATGCAACATGTGAACCACTGGATATGTGTTTGGCTCCCTGCACACACTGCTCCCCCAATGTTCCCATTTGGAATTCTCCCATTCCAAGAATCTTGTTTCACCATAGCAACACCAGCATGTCTGCGCACACACGCGCACACACACACACACACACACTTATTTCATATTCACCACATTCCCTTTTTTTTCTCTCTCTCCTTTTTTTTTTTATACCCCAGTTCTGGGCTGGTTTTTATGGCAGGGCCCCCCCCCCTCCCTCTTACTGTGTTCCTTCAGGAATTTTGGCCCGTGTTCAAAAATCCTAAATCAACTACAGGCTGTTGCAGCGCCCTGGGCCCCTTCGCTCTACGTCTGTCACCCCACATGTTGACCCTAGGGAGTGTTTCTGTGTGTGTGTGTGTGTGTGTGTGTGGAAAAGAGCTGACAATCAGGCCACTGACAACCTGTCCCCAGAAAGGTTTTTCAGACTGTCAGGTAGCTTTCTCGTCCTTGTCTGTCACTTTTTTCACTCTTTTACTGGCAGTTTGTCTCCCTGATAAATTGTCCCAGAGCGTTTAACTAACCTTTGTGACCCACGTCACTCTCAATCTGCTTGAGAGACGCTGGGTTTTGTAGCACCCGGTTAAAATCTTTTTATTTGTCACTACAAAGAATGGCTTCAATATCTTACATTCTTCTGCTTGCACATGTTATGCCTTAATTATTATTTTTAAATAGGACATTGCCAAAGTGTAATCAAAGAGCCATCCAGTTCTCTCCCCAGATACTATAAAGCCAGAAGTCATCCCTGTCAACCAATAAAACATTCCTTTTTCCAGAGTTATGCATAATTTTGCTTCTAAGAGGCACAAATTAAGTAGCAATCGTTAATATTTTGATCTCATGAAGACCTAGCATGAGTTTTGTTTTGTATTTATGTGCACAGGCACTTGGCTGAGTATTTGGGAGTCTCACACTAGTTTTGTCTCCTTTTCTCTCCCGGAGCTCATCCCTGCTGCTGCCTTTCCTTTTTGTGAGAAAAAAAAAAGGAGGGGTGGGGGGTGGGGGGGTTGGAAGAAAAAAAAAAAAAAAAAAGAAAACACAAAAGTCGAGTGGAAAGAAATTTGTTCTACAGATGTCGTCTTTCCTGGAGCCTAAAGCGAAGTCGAACGGAGGATTGCGTTCTCTTCCTCCCCTTCCTCTTTTTTATACCCAATGACTCGTTTGCGTTCCCTCCACCTCTGCGTGACCCTTTTTTTTTGTCTCATTTGCTCATCTACTCTGTCCCTGTTTTTCCCTCCGATACATGGCGTCGGTCTGGTCTTTACGTGCCAATTAACAAACAGCTTTTAATTGATCCATTGCGCTGGTGTGGTGTAACGCCAAGGTCCTCAAAGCTCTGTGGTTCGTGTACATAAGACTCGTCTGTGCGTAGGGCGGCTCGGGACAGTATTCATGTGCTTTTGTGCATGTGTGAGATGCTCAAATGACAAGCCTGCTGCACATTAGTCCAGTGATTTAGTGAGTTTGGCTACGGCGCCAACCTCACCCCCTCCTGCCTTCTGAGTTCATCCCTCTAGAGTGAGGCCCTTTGGCTGTCCATTGTATTTGGTCTGGTTCAGATTCCCAATTTGGTGGCTCCTCTAAAAGGAGGGGAACACATGTTGCATGTTTGCCCCCCCCCTCACATCTCGCCAGTTCTCGCTATCATGTTGTAAACTAGAACCTAATGTTTTTTATCCCTTTTTGTGTGTTATATAACTGGAGACTCTGCTGTATGTACCAGTAAATACTTACTATACTGTGCTGTGTTGTGTCCATCAGCATTTAAAAGCAACACAGTATCAGAAATAGTCCCCAGGCGCCAAAATGAAGTCAATAAAGACAAAAAGCACCGAGTTTATGATTACCATATTTTTCAATGGGAACTCAGTCCTGGCAATACACATGGCTTTTTTGTGGTGGTGAATTAAGTCATCTTTACACAAAGGTATCAAACAAATTTAGGCTGGAAAAGTGTTTTTGGAAGAGTGTGTGTGGCTTGAAGGTATTTGGACATCCCAATTTTTTTGTCAGGGCACATCCTGGCTTCTGCTCTCAGCTGGTAAAGCTGTCCTAATCCATCCATCAGCCCCTTCTGTTCCCAGTCAGTTGACAGTGAATGTAATCTCTAGTGTGTTTATTCAGCCTGAGCCCATTGTGGTCTATCTTGAAAGCCAAACATGGGTAACAGACTTTTCCTAACTTGTTAAGAAATCACATATTTTTCCATCATTATTGCATTAGAGGTTACCCTGTTTGATCTTGAGTCGAGTCCATTTGCTCTATAGAGCTGCTTATAGCAGTGTGTTTGTTTCTGGGCATTACAAACAAAGCGACTGTAGTCTTTTTTCCAGACCTCTGAACAACTGCCCACACCTCCAATATGTTCAGCAATTCAAATAGGTCTGGTGTTGTTGTGCTCAGCGGTTGCAACAATTGGTCTTTGCCTTTGTAGGTGGCATAAGAATGAGGACTTTCTGCATAGCTAGCTAGAAGGTGACCAGACAGACATAACAGCTATGAAATCAGCGTATCTCTGCAACCTTGCCAGCAGATCCCTCGTCACCCTAAAATGACGTCACTTTCTATGGACTTAGGGCCAAGGAAAACAAAAATAACTCCCTCTCCCAAACAGATATCGGCTAACATGAGCACAATGTCAGCTGAATAAAGCTAATTATCAGGCTAACACAGTGGCTTGTCAAACCAGAAAATTGCACGGCTAAATTCATCTGTGCGTCTTTGCAAAATAAGTGGTGATGAAAGCCTGTTGATGTAGTGGCTACATGTAAGATTAGTTGGCAAACTACTGTATCTGACTGTATCTGACAAGCAAACTACTGTATCTGACAAGCTAACTATAGCAAGCTATATCTATCTACCTATCTATAGATAGGTTGCTAGCTATAAGCTAGCTATAAGCTAGGTTGCTATTTTCCATGGATGTATAAAGACATCCATGGAAAATAGCAACTAAAAGATGGCGACAAACGTGGATGAGATGAGCGCAGCTGTACAGGTTGTTGTAAGTTGAGTCACAGATATCACTTTGATTGTCATTAAAAATGTGAAGGTAACTCCTTGCAACCACTACGGCAGCCTCCATGTCCACTGAATAGCATGGATACATCACTCGCTACTAGTGCTGTGTAATGGAAAAACTCGGCTTGGCATAACTACCCTCAAAACAATAGAAAAATGGCATAATGTTAGCGAAGTAGAGCAGTGAACTGACGTGCTGTGCGGAGCAGATGGCCTTATAAAGAAATCCGTCACAAGACGACATGAGCTTGGGCTGAAAGTTGAAAAAAAACTCAGAAACCGAGTGTTCAGAGCAGTAGAATCCGGTGCTTTTTGCTCACAGGGATTACTTTTACATATATTCTCCTCATTATTTAACACCTTGGCCATGTTTAATATGAACATCCGACATTGTAACATTATATATATATATATATATATATATATGACTGAAAATAAGGAAAAACATAATAAGCCCTATTTAAATGTATGAGGTGAAATGAAATGGCAGCTCAGCCTTATCATCACACTTCACAAAGGTCTCTTACACTGCAATGGAAGCTGTTGCATCAGGCTGTTAGAAGTCTTTTAGCTGTTGTGTGACCTTACATTTTAGCTCTTAATGTATTCATACCAACTACCACACAATGTCCTTCAGGGATACGCTGGTTGTTGACATTTGTCTTTGAATGACTGTATTTCAACATCTCATATTCTCTTGAAGACATGTCGGGCCTGACTTGCTTCAGCATTCTTCATTCAACATTCTTCTGGCAACTATAATAATTAATAATTATTTGATACTCTTAAATTTATAAACAGTAGATCAGCTATTTATTTGATCTGTAGACAACTTCCGAGGAACTGTTATCAGAAGAAACACATGCAGGCTCGTAAACCGAGCAAATGCGGCAGGTTTCTCAATCCAGGGTTCACAGAGAGTGTTTCCACATTATCACAGATTTTTATCACAGATCATATAGCTGTCACATCTCCAGTTCTCACAAGCACAAAAGGCAAGCATATGGTACAGTTACTCCACAAGGAATGTCTCCCTGTTGGAAATACCCGATCCAGCCAAAACATAGTGGTTCATATATGGAGCCGTCAATTATGTACAGTATCAGTGGCATCGCGTTGTCAGTGGAGGGGAGATCCGTGATGGTAGTAGCGCTTTTTTTTATTTCAGGTTCTTATGGGGCTTCAAATGCACGGAAGTTATTCTGTAGTCATACAGTGGGATTGTATTAGCACAGGCCAAGAGCAAAAGTTAAAGGGGACATATCTTGCACATTTCCGGGTCTATATTTATATTCTGGGGCTCCACTGGGATATCTTTGCATGATTTACAGTTCAAAAAACCTGCCAGTGTCTGTCAGCCTGTGTCTAAAACAGGCCGTTTTAGCCCCTGTCTCTTCAAGGCCCCATGAGCCCACTCTGTTGGGATCGGTCAGCCTCTGGACGCTGCCCCTTGGGAGGTTTCCAACTTTGGCTAAACTCACAGTAGTAGTAGGATTTCATTTCCTTTTCTTGTTCTTCAGCCTGTGGTGCAGAACTTTTGTCTCTCCCTTCTGGCAGTGAGAGTAATTACACAAACACCGTCAACGTCATCGCCGCCGCAGACCCCTGATGCTTTTTTACATGAGCATGTGAATTGGTTTGGCGATGTAACAGAGGTTAATTTAAATGTAAAAAGTCCTGCACTCCAGCTTTAACATGAAATATAAACTTCTCAAACACATTCGTACACGTTCGAGCTGAAATCCGATCCGAAGTATGCAAGCGGACAACACGAACAACCTGTGGAACAACCTTAGCTATAACGTTAGCAACAAAGGCTACGGAACGGACAACTGTTTTACGGGCATGAGCGAAAAACTGTGACATCATCACGAGGAGGAAGTAGAGGTAACGTTGCAAACGGAGCGTTCAGAGCAGGCTGAAGCCCTGGCTTTTGACTCGCAGGGAGCACTTTTATACACACATTTACCTCAAGTTTTGGAACTTTGACCGTTTTTAACACGCACGTCTGACATCATAACAATAAAAAAATAACAAAGAAACAGAAAAAGAATCATGTCTCCCCTTTAAACTTATGCCACGGGATCTACTGGCTCCACAGAGCTGAACTGTAAAACTCAGTGAGTCACTTAGCTCTTGATACGAAGGAAACCAAATCAAAAGGGACCCGTCATGGTAGATTTCCCCTAACCTCAGCTGGATAATAATAAAAACAAAAAACTTTTCCCAAGATGACAGGATGACAGCACTGATCTACAGCCTTGTGGAAGAAAAAAAAAAAAAGGTTTTCTCTGCTGCGACTGCTGCAGATGAAAGAATGTAGATTTACAGTAGCGAGTGTTGCATCTCTACAGGATGTCGGTTAGCCACTGCTCTACCTTTTGCCACGCATGACACTGTACAATATCTGCGCTGTGGCTGTTATTTCTCTGGTTTTTAGCTCTGGGGTTTTTTTCCCCCCTGGTTTTATATATGCTGTACATTGAGAAGCATATGTACACAATTAGAGAATTTGGCAGAGCGATTGGTTGGAGTGTAAAGCTGCCAGGACTGACACTTTTTCCCTGCTGCTTTTCATCTGTTCCCCTTGCCAGACGTCTACTCCTCTGTTGTTGTTGTTCTTACAGTATCTGGTTGAGGAGAGGAGGAGCGGAGGAGAGGAGAGGAGAGGACAGGAGAGGAGAGGAGGTGGGAGTTGGCTTGAACTTTTGACACAGTCTAGTTAGTCTAGATCAGCTGGGAGAATTTGGCTGCTGTACATTCATCAAGCTGCAACTAAACTCCTGAATGTCTCTCAGCAGCCGCAGCCACTGGGGAAAGTGAAAAGTAATACGTCTTTGAGTTTTGTTTGTTTTGATCCAGTCCAGCATTGATTATGTATTTAATACAAATTGGAGAACTACTGTTGAAAAAGTGGAAGGAAACGCTCAAAGATCTCATCTCAGTGATTGTATTTCCTGTTGTCAACAACCTGTGATTCACATGCATCTAAAAGTCAGCATGTTTGTAACAAGAACGCTGTTGCTTCACTTTTCACAGTACTGGTTGATTATTTATAACGAGATGATATAGGCTACATGTTGAATGACACTGACTCTGTTTAAAGGGCTGCAATCTAATGATTGTTTCCATTATTGATTGATCTTTGTTCCAAAAAATATGCTGATCACTGTTCTCCAAAGCCAAATGTGATGTCTTCAAATGTTTTATTTTGTCCACATCCCAAATATATTCAGTTTAGTGTCGTTGAAGACTAAAGAAACCAGAAAATATTCACATTTGAGAAGCTGGAATCAGAGAAATTTAAGTTTTCAGATGTTAAATATTAACACAAGCAGCCAAACAAGAACTTTACCTAAATAAACGTGTTTAAATTGGGCTGGATTATAATTCAGGATTTGTTTGACCAAAGATTTAATTAACAAGATTATGAATCTGAGCAGACATTCAATGGTTTTAGCACTTGACAGTTTTTGATATTTACTACCTTGGAGACATTTCTGTACAGTTCATGAGAAGAAAGCTTCTATTTCTTTCTGTTTGCAAGATGATGAAGGCTGAGTTTGTGTTGTATGACTTGTATAGCGTGCTGTTAGTCCCTAGAGGCACGCTCTGCCCTGACCTCACCCACACATGAGGAGGTGCTGAAGGAGTCAACCGGAGGTCATTGACTGCAGGGTGTACATCACATCACAGGGAAAAACTCTGTCCATGAATCTGCCGTCCGTCCTCTCGTCTCCCTTTCATAACCAGAATTATCAGTTGAAAATTTGACTGACCTCAAGTTGACCTACATCGAGCAGCTTGCTCGTCTCCCAGAATGCTTTAAATAGAAAGAGAGATCGAGAGATAGAGAGAGAGGTGCAAAGTTGTTGACGTTTTAAAAATGCGATGAGGAAGAGTAGGAGTGTAAAGATATGCAAATTCATCATGAGCAAAGTTATTGAAGGAGCAAAACAGAGTGGAGTTTGTTTGAGGCAGAAACTATAAAGCTGAGAGATCTCTGTTGGACAGACGTGAGGTGTTGTCGAGACTTATTGCTTTGGGCAGGAAAGATTTCCTGTATCGGTCTTGGTGACAGCGAAGTGCTCCGCTGTCTGTCTAATAGGTGGTGGAGAGGGTGGTCAGGATTATCCATATAGGAAAACAGTTTGTTCAGTGTCCTCCTCTCAACCACATCATGTTCAAAGGTGTCTGGTTTGCAGCCAATTACGGAGTCGGCCTTCTTAATCAGCTCCAACGCTGCTCCCCCAGCAGTCTACATCCAAGTATCTCAGCTTCCTCAGGAAGTAGAGTCTGCTCATTCCCTTTCTTTTTATACAGCCTCGATGTTAGTCTGTTGTCGATGTGGATGCCTGTGCAGTCCTCCATGTCCTCCACGTCCTCTATGGATTGGCTGTGACCTCATCACTGGAAGAGAGGAGGTGGGACAGGAGGTGATGTGGCTCCAGGGTGGGTAATAATTTCCCTGCTGCAACTGGCAGCCATCCCATCCTGCCTCTCCTCCAGACACATTGTGTAGCTCAGTGCTCAGAGAGTGACTGGAATACATTCAACAGCAGGGGTGTTTCAGATGATAACGTCTTCCTTTACTTTGTGGTGAAAATCTTGAAGGAATAGTTCAGCATCTTAGAGAAATGTGTGAAATAGCCTTGTTTCTTAGAGCAAGATGAGAAGATTAACATCATTCTCATGTGTTAGTGCAGAGCTGGAGTCAGTGCATTCTTAGCTTTAGCATAAATACTGGAAGCAGGGGGGGAAACAGCTAGTCTGGCTCTGTGCAAAGTGAAAAAACACACCTACTAACATCTGTAAAGCTCAATAATTACCATGTTGCATCTTGTTTTTTATTCGCACATGAAGAAATTTGTGATACATCAGTGTGAACACGTCCTGACTCTAACTCCACATCCGCACAGACCTGAAATTGGTATCGATCTTGCCTTCTTACTCACAGAAAGTAAGTAGATTAGTGTATTTTCAGCGTCTTGAACAATACCTTCGAGTGTCTTAAAATGGCTCAGGATGAATCTAATCAGACTTTTTATTCTCCCCTGTGCTGTTCCTCTACATACCTCACTGTTGGAGTGGTGAGAGAGAAGTGACTGCTCTCCTTTAAAACAGCCACAGTTGTCAAAGAGGGCCTATTACTGATTTTATGTAACCGCTACTTTCATCATCGTTCACATTACCTCCTGCCATCACCTTCATAATTATGTTAGACGATCTAAAAGGCCACAGCAGACTGCAGCGCCGTCTGATACGCGGTCCTCTTTAGCACAGACCTGTGCCTGTGGCTTCACTTGATGAAGATCTCTCAGCCGTTCATGGTATAGATCCGCTAATGTCACCTCACTAGATGGGACAATAGCTCTCTCACATCAGAGTTCACAGCAGCGAGGCAGGCAGACCTTTTTATCTACGGCCCGTGTCTGACACAAGAGAGAAGAAGAGGATTACTGGACCAAAGTCTGAGACTGTAGCACATTGCCATGTCATGGTTAAGTACATAGTGTACTATACATTACACACACACCGTGCTGTACACAGCAGGGTAGCATTAAAAGCTGGAGCCAAGCTAAGACAAATAAGGGTGTGTCCACAGTCAGACCAGAATTCTGCTTTTGTAACATGACTGGAAAATTGAAAGACTTTATCTTAAAGCAAAGAAGTTTGTTTCATTGGTACATACAGCAGAGGTGTACTGTATATGATGTTATCTCTGGATCAGGGCAGGGTTGACATGTATGCAGAGTGTTAGGTAAGCTTCTAAGCTGCTGACTCACATTACTGTGATTTTTCACCCAGTCTCTCACTCTGTCGGCTGATATATATACATTTATAGATATGTTAACCTGCAGGGTCACAGAGCAGAACGGCTGCAAATAGTTTTGATTCGTGCTTCTTTTGATTTATCGGTTATTTGTTTGCGCTATAAAACGTCAGAAAGTTGCTTAGAGACCAAGATGATGTCTTCAAATTGTTGATTTTGCCAGAAACCTTAAAACATTCAATTTACAATCACACACAACAGAGAAAACCTTCTCCGTAGAGAAGCAGGAACTTGCAAAGGTTTTAGCACTTTTGCCTGATAAATAAATGTGCATAATTCACCAATTATCAAAATTGACGATTAACTCTCCGTGGGTCGACTAATCCACGGATCATTTTAGCATTACAGAGCAAAAAAAACATCCATTTTAACATGCTGTGAAGACTTGTTTTTCCTAAAACTTGACAAAAAAAAAAAAAAAAAAACACTTCACTGGAATTACCTCACATTTATTTGGCAGTTGTTTTTGGGAATTTTCTAAGAATGAACATCACTGTCTTGAGGCTGATTGCAGCAAACATATGAAGCAAAATGTATTTTTATTGGAAACAGGTTGAAAAAAAATACTTTGCTAAAGGCTACAATCAGGCTGTGCAGACAACACAATGACTGTGATTGGGTTGCTTTGTTTTTCCTGGCACAACGTTACCAGTGTAGACCTTTTCTTTGCCACTGTTTCTGTATATAGTATTTGGCAGTCAATGTGAGAGTAGGCTCTTGGCGCCTACAGCATTGCAATGGTGAAATCTCATCCCAGAAGTGTAAAGCTGATTCATTCTTGGCCTATAGAGAGAGATAGAGAGGAGGTGAAACTGGAACTTCCAGGGCTTGTTCCTCAAGTAAGAAAACCCCATTCACAAGAACGTTAACATTTTGTAATAATGAAAATGAAAATTCAGCCCTGGAACATAAGTTTATATTCTGCAGATCACAAGTCATGGATGGAGAATTATTTAAAATCAATAATAATTCTGTTTTTAACCACCTTTAAAGATGCTCTCCTCTGTTTGGAATAATAATTTGTATAACCTCATTATCACCTCATTCTCATGCATAAATCCAGAATCTGTGAACATACAACTATTGTTCATTTCAAAAGTTCAACTGCCCGATGTAAGATCGATGTAAGATGTCTCCTACTTCACTGAAGAGTCCATCCTCAGTGTTTGTGGACGTTTCAAGTTTCCACATCACGCATACTGGACCACGATTGGCTCCAAACTAGTTGATGTTAGACATGTCACAATCCATACTCGTAGGCACAACCCTTTAAGACAAACTTTCCTTCTTCAGCAGATGAATGTTAAAACAGCCGTCTAATGTCAAACTCTGCACGGACATCCTTCTGCGCAGTGAAGCCCAAACATCCAAATGAAGAACAAAAAGAAAAACACATTTTTGAGCGAAGGGGGGGGCGCTTTAACCCTTAAACATCCACCCTTTTTATAGAATTTTCACCTATTTGGCACACCCACATGGAAAAGCTTATAACAGGAGAACTGTAAGGCCATGATGCATGTATTAGGCTTCAAGTGACATCAAGTGACATTTCTGTGTTTGTTTAGCATGTGGCTAAAACACAAACAAAACTACACCAGTTCAAATAAGGCTCAAAAAAGTGTTTTTGGTCCTGGTTTATATTGAGTCATATTTGAATAACAATAATTATGCAAATCAACCTGTATAAAGGTTCAACCTGTATAAATCAACCTGTATAAAATTCCAGACTGCTAGGCCTAACCTTATGGGAGTTTTTAGTTTGTGGTGTCACTGGTGTCCCCAAACCTCTCCAGTTATCTCCAATTGGCCAAATTGTGCCAATTGCTTTTACTCATTACTGTGTGATGCTACCGCTTACAACTGGCTTAAACGAGTCTCCAGTGACCCGGTGGATGTTAAGAGGTTAAAGAAATAGTCAGACATTTTGGAAAACACGCTTATTCGCTTTTCTCGCTGGAAGTGAGATGAGAAGATCTCATATCTGTCTGTTAAATATGAAGCTACAGCTAGGAGACAGTTAGCTTAGCTTAGCATAAAGACTGGAAACAGCTAGCCAACGTGTCAAACCACTCCTTTAACGAAAACCATTTCTAACAAGCTAAAGATCTTTGTTAATTAGTTACATTTTGTTATAATCACAAAGGTTTTAAATTCTAATAGCAAGTGAAGAAGTAAATACTTGTTCCTGTTAGAATATGGGTAGTAAACAGAAAAAAAGTATGAAAGAAATCTCAGAGGTCAGTGGAACAATGACTAGCCCTGACGTTGGGACTCTTTATGACTCTCACTCTTTTCCGTCTCTCACTTTAACTCAGCTGAGTCTTTCTTCTCATGTTCTGTCACCATTTCTCACTTTTACTTTCTGCTCGTGGAATTTTTTTTTTTTTTTTTTTTTATCACTTCTTCCTCTACAGTCTCCTTCTTTCCTTCCACTGTGTGTGTGTGTGTAGTCGTACCTGCGGAGGCTATACCGTATGACGAAGCTAACACATGCAAAACCTGAGAGACGGAGAAACCTTGCAGGACTTGCATTACTGTATATGCCGCCGCCGTGCACTTTCATGCAGAGAATCCACAAAGGAGGGCAGTGAGTAATAAAAGAAAACACACACGAGGAAGCACATACGCACAAGTAGTTGGAGGCTTGAAAAGGCTTCACAAAGTCTGTGTGTGGGTGTGTGTGTGGTTCCTGTGACAGTGTGATATCTATATCAACCAACTGCTAGCTGACTGCTTTTCTGTGAAATTAAAGCTTTTTTTTTTCGAAACCTTTTTTTTTCATTTAATAAACAAAGCCAAAGTTCTCAAATATGAAACGTTGCCCAGACATTAGCAGCTCTACATGAATAAAATAATTTTACATCAGTAGAGCTGCAATGATTAGTCGATTGGAAGAAAATTAATCTGCAACTATTTTGATAATCAAACAATCATTTAAGTCATGTTTAAAGCAAGAATGCCAAACATTTGATGGTTCCTAAATGTGAGAATTTGCTGCTTTTCTTGCTCTCATATTATAATTAATTTCATATTTTGGGCTTTTTGACTGTAGACGTCTGAAGACATCGATATTTTGCTATTTTCACTGTTTTCTGATGTTTTACAGACCAAGCTATTAATAAAGAAAATAATTGGCAGATTGATTAATTATGAAAAAAGTCATGAGTTGCAGCCCTTCTCATCAGGAAAGTCAAAGAATAAGTAAATAAGATTATACTTGAATACCATATCAGTGACATTGAACTTCCTGTTTTCGTCTAATCAAAGTGTTAGATTAGTTCAGGGTTGTGTAGTCTGCCAAACAGTCAAGTGACATTTCTTTTGACTTATCAAATAAACTGTTACTAATATTCCTAACAAGTTCTGGCCATAATGTGTCCATGTGTCTGTATTGTGGGCTGCTTGGACCTGCAAGTGGAAATTATGTGTGCACTGGGGTTCGGACCATAGACTGTATATAAAGACGGACGTACCGAGGTGTGATGTTAGCCATTGGTTTGTTGGAGCCAGTCTGAAGCTCACAGTCGCAGCTTATGGTCAGCACCATCTTTTCCATTTGGAAAAAATGATTGACTTATTATTTCTAGAGAGAAGTTGACGCTTTTTTTTTTTAAATGGGAGCCAGTTGGAGCCAGCATCTGGCGGCTTTCGGTGGCATTGCACTTTAAGGTACTTCCACATTGGCTTCACCCTCAAACCATACTTGTGGCTTGGTTGGGACAAATAATCAGTATTGCTCTATACAGTGGTGTGATACTTTACCACTACACAGTGCAATGTTCTGTTGCAATACTGAAACTGATGTGTTTTCTCCTTTTGTTGCAGATAGTTGAACTCTTGACTGTTCTTTTTCTGGCAGGTAAATATTTTGCCATTTATCGACCGCTTACAGCCTGCACCTGCCTACATGCAGTCATATCGCTTTTTGTGCTGTTTTATGACCAGGTGTACTTTGGATTTACAGTTTCATCTCAGCTGTTACATCTCAGCTGTCTGTGAACCTCGGTTAAACTCACAGCTCTCCATTACACAGTAAATTAATGTAATATATAATTGCAATTATTATGTCATTTTAAAGGTATGTTTTGTCTTTTCAGCTGCACACATGTTGTGATGTTCTGCAGATGATCATTAACATTGTTAGATACCTAGCTCTGACGTTTGTTTGCGCTCGTTGAAACTCATTTGCAGAGACACTAGGATGACTCGTGCACGGATAAACCCTCACCGTCAGTTCCTTTTTCAAATGCACAGCAGACACTGTGTGAATCTGTGCACATGCACGAGCCTCTTAGCTGTTCAGTTGTACAGTGAAAGAAGAGGAAAGTTTCAATTTAAAGTAAAAGGAGACACTGTGCAGCAAAAACGGTTGCAGATGGGCGAGAGAAAAGACACAGAGTCATAGATAACAGACCCATAGCCACATGTGACATCATGTGGTGAGTCACATGGTTTCTCTGTGTTTTGTGTGGCAGTCTATGTGGATGATCTCAGCCACTAACTCCTAAATGTCTCTTATTGTCATAAAACCACAGTTTTAATGGGGACTTGATAAATAGACTGAACATTGGCAGAGTGTCAATGTTGCACGCAATGCAAACTAAATTCCACCGGCTTATTTATGGACATGCATGTGATAGCTGTCAGAGTGTTTTGTTTTGGCATAATGCATCTTATTTAAATGAATGTGTGCGGTAGGATAAGCTATGTTTCAGAGGTTAATTAGAATCTTGAAATTACAGGCTGTAAGTTGGAGTGTTAAACTCATCGTGGTGGAATCTGCGCCATCAGACGGCTCCTCGTTACCCACGGCCTCTCATCACGTATGTTCTGAAGGCACTAACTAAAGAACCCAGTGTACCCACGGTCCCTGCAGTGTGCTGGGTTATGTTAATGACATGGCTGCACAAAGGAACTGTCTGCTTTAATTATGGAAGAGTGTTGGGCTCATGGCTTCTGCTCCCCTTTCCAGTTTCTTTGATATTTCTTCCTCTTCTTCCACGCAGTTCCTTCCTTTTTCACTGCTCCCCTAATGTGGGCCTTTTGATTTGTTCCCTCCCCTGCATCGCGAGGAGAGGTGGACTAATCCTCTGAATCAAATGTGTCACCTACTCTAAGCAGGAATGAATAGGCCCTAGATTACCACTGGACACTAATCGCATTTAGCCGCCACGATGATAGCTTCTGTGATGGGCTGGGCTCTGGGTCTGAGGCCAGGGTAATTTAATCCATGTCTTGAGCTTTGGTGGAGCCCAGCTGTTGTCAGGCACCTGTTGAGCTTCTTCCTTCCTCTTCCTTCCCGGATTCTGTGGAAGGAACTTAATTGTGGGTCCATAAACATATTTATTGTTTGCACAGATGGAGAGGAGTCAAGTTCATTTAATAAAACATGCATAGAGTCATCTGACTTACTGAAGATAAACAACAACAACAACAACAACAACATATTAGTCGACCAGAAGGTTGATTAGAAATACCAAAATCACTTATTTATTAAAATCTGGGTCCTGTTTTTGTAGCTTTGACTATCATTTCTATCAGTTATAATAACATTGTTCTCACCAAGTCAGTTGGTGAATGTGGCTAAAAGCAAAGTCAGACTGGACAAGAAACACGAGCAGCGAGACGATCAAACGGGTTGTAAAAAAGTTTAGTTTAGTTCAGTTTAGCTAGTTTGTAAGAGATGTGTACAACAGACAGTTGAAGTAACATTTTTTTTTTCATTTGCCTTCAATTTCTCTTAATTTTCTCTTCTAAATAAGTTCAGCTAACCTTTATAACCTGTCTCACCCTCTGACTGCTGCCATGTTCTAACAAATCAGGAGCAAAGTTTGCGAAAATAAGATCCGAGTTGTAATAAACTAGTAGTATCCCTTAAAGAGGATGTTTCCTGCAAATTTACAAGTCTATGTTTATATTCTGGCACTCTACTGGAATATCTTTGCAGTATTTACAGTTTAAAAAACTTATTTATCTTATACTGGCTCTTTATGTAGCCCCTCAGTTCAGCCTCTGTCTGAAACAGGCTGTTTTAGCTCCTGTCTCTTTAAGGCCCGCCTCCCATTGAGCCCACTCTGCTCTGATTGGCCAGCACCCAGTCCCGGATGTAAACATACAGGAGTAGTTGGATTTCATGTCTTTTTCTCATTCTTTACTCCAAATACAAACTTCTCAAATACATCTGAACATATTCAAGCCTCAACCTGATCTGAAAATATAAGATTGGACAACACAAACAACCCGCGGAACAATCTAGCAACAAAGGCTATGAAACCATTTGTGGGCGTTTCCGGGACCATTTTTACATACGTTCACCTCAAGGTTTGGAGCTTTGACCATGTTTAACACAGACATCTGACATTATACCAGTATAAAAATAAGCTTTTACATAGAACACAGGACATCCAAAGGCCCTGCATCCAATCAGAAAAGGTTTCTGAGCTAGTTGTGATGTCACAAAACAATGCTTGTAGGTCCTTAAATCAGACTTAATGTGAACTTTTCCCCCCTTCAGCAGACGAATGCGAAAAACAGCCCTCTAATGTCAAACTCTGCACATTCATCATTCTGCACAGTGAAGCTCGAACATCCCGAGTGAAGTAACTACAAGCAAAACACATTTTTGAGTGGAGGGGAACTTCGAAATTATAATCCCGTCGGTTAATGTCTCGCCGCAGTTTGCTGGTTTAACTGTTAGTGGATCACAGAAGGATGAGTAATACTAAACATACATGGAATTACAGTTGCAGCTTTGATTTTTGAAGACAGCTCTAATGTGAAACACAACTTAACTGATTTCTTCATCAAGAAGTCGGGGGGGAAGACCCATGTGGAAAAAAACTGCAACGTGACTAAGAATGTTCTGTTCTTTACTTAAACAAACCAGCGCTGCTAATGTTAACCACGTGTCTAAAATGGTAAATTAATATCACTTGTGCCACTGTGTGATGAGGATAAAGACAGTGTCTAGAATCTGTAAGCCTGTATTATGTTTAGCACATTTCATACACAAAGGCAAAGTCAGGAACACGTCTCTCTCAGAAGAGACTCGGCTCAGCTGCGGCTGAAACCTGCGTCGAAATATTTCAGATATCTATAGACCTGCTGGTGTTTGAACATCCAGGATGCATCATGCCCTTCTTACAGGCCATCAGCAGGTATGATTGACCTCTGATAGTAGTGGAAAGGTGGCCTTTTCATGTTCAAAGAAGGTGCAAGAAAACAGTGAAAGCTGTAATCTATGAGGGATACGATAAGTCATATTTACAGCCTCTAAACTTATGATAAAGGATTCATTTTGTTTCCACACTGCAGATGTGTTGCATACAGTTATCTGCTCCAATGCACCCAGAAAAAAACAAAAAAACATGAACAGTGTAATATATTATTAGTGCAAACTGTTTACTTGCTGTTTCCATCTCATGTCCATATACAGATAAGGATTTCTACAGCTCCAGCCTACTTGCTCTTTCCTCCCCCCCACCCCCCCCCCCTCCTCCCACCCATGTCTCTTTTGCTCTTTCTCACACATACTTCATGCAAATGCAATGTTAAGGGCACTGGAGCAAAGCTATTCGCAGCTTGACCAACAGTAAATTTTCATTTTGACAAGCCCTGTTGCATTGTCTTCACCCTGTTTGCCATGGCCTTCTCACCCCCCACTGTCTCCTTGAACCATCCAGCTGTGCATGCGCTCATCAACGAGGCCTTGTTGTCCCTCCGTCTTTCAGTCTCTGCGTCTCTCTATCTCCGTCATCTCTGTCCTAGCTGCTATCCTCCTCCTCATCTCTATTTGGTAACCTTCTTCCTGAGTGCTGTGGGTTTTATGACTCCCCGTATAGTGAATCCAGTCTTTCACCGGGACAAAATGACTGCCCTTGGAGTGACACCATGAACATGCTGCCACCTACCCAACCCCCCCCTCCCCCTCTTCTCCCTCCACCCTGAATAGATTTACACACAGATGGCCTGAAGGACATGTACTATAGTTTGTGTGTGTTTGTGTGTGTGAGCGCACACATCCATGTATGTGTGAATAAATGGTTTTATCCACATTTATACTCAGTGCACATGACTAGAGAATTGATTCCTGATGTTATAAGCTATATCTCGAGCTTTATAACCCGAGTGAAAGAATGCATTCAAAACCAGAACATGTTTTGTTTTGAACTACATGAAACAGCTAAAATAGCATGAAGGAATATTTTTGTCCCTAATGTGCATCAATTCCAGATGCGCAACACAAGATTTCCCAAAAGAAATCTTATGTGTCTGTGTCGCGCTGTCATGCGAAGACCATTGGGTTGCGGTTTTAGGTTGATGTTGCCAGTGTTGACTTGCATTGTTGACCGCAGAGACATGTGGGCTGTCACTGACGGCAGGAGACACCTTTCACCCCTTCATATACTGGAAGTACACTGAATATGGCGGTTATTTCTGTATGAAAAAACAATGAATAATGCTTTTTTTTGTCTTTGCATGGCACCAATCTTTAAAATCTACATTTTAAGGCGTTTTCTTAATCGATCTTAGGTCATGTTAATGGTCAATAATCACTCTATGCATGTAGCGCAAACAGAGAGTAGGCACGCATGATTGCACACAACGCTCTTCAAGCCAATGTCATAAAGTAAACTCTCTGTAAAATAAGCAATTACTTTTCTCGTTTAAGCTCTCTTGCCAGACGAGTTTGTGATCCCTCAGGCTGCTAGCACTGGCGCTGAAAATTTGCCGCAATAGTATTTTCCCCTTAATGTCATTGGTTTGTGTGGGTTGTTGGTGTTCTGTCTTCTGCTGTAGGAGATCCAGAGGAGCTTTGGATGTTAGATCTAATTTACTGTAATTTACACGTCTTTATTAAATGCCATCAGAGTGATGTGAAGACCACAGCAGCAAAAGGTAAACCATGCCGAGAGAGACGTTAAATATGCATCTTAATCTCTCTAATGTCTCTTTACACAAATAAAAAAAAAATCAGTTCAGTAAACTATGTAACTCTGAAATAACCAATTTGAGGTTGTTGAGGAAATTCTTCTCATATCAGATCAGTCATCCAAACTTTTTTGCCTGTAGTTGCGACTTCTACAATCTAACCAAGACATGGGATAAATTAATATCCAGCAATACATTTTACATACAACATACGTACAAACAGGAAAGGAGTTAACGTCCTGTCATTCAATCATAGTGCATGCTGAACTTAAAAAACAGGGCAACAGAATTTGCTCCAAAGCTAATGTTAAGTCATGAAATTAATGTGTAAATATATTAGTGGATTCACTGTGAGGAGTCGTGGCGAACGTCACTTGTACTCAACGGTGGTTGTTAATCAAGGCTTCAACAGCAAAATAAACTCCATCAGTGATGCAGCCCGTGAGAGAACATATCATAACATTTTTAACTCATTGCTTCGTTGTCTCTCTACTCCGTCTTGCGCAACAGGTACCAAATATCACATGAGCATTGTGGCTCTTTTCATAAACCTCCTGACATGTCAACATTTATTTAAAAGACACTTACTGTATGTCTGAATGCGGAAAACCCGTCACTAACAGATAGATGACGCCAGCAGTGTTACGCATTCCTTGTCTGAAGAAGTGAGATGGGTTAATTTTCAGAGCCACAGGAAGGGGAGGGGGGGCGGGGGGGGGACAGTGTGAAGGTGGTTATGATCGGACTCGGAATTGAAAGTGCCACCAACGAGTCTTGTTTTCATGTGAACTCAGCAAAGCCATTGGCAGAGGATCTGCTTTATGGCAAGCCACGACAGATTGGTTTTGAGCCCTTTCCCACAGACAAGCCACAAGAATGTCCATGATGCAATGAGCTGATAGAAAATAGATGTGTGGGATTTTGGCTGGCTTTTCCCTCTACACAACCTAGATAACCATTTGATCAAAACCACTCCAGTTCCTTATAATCTCTTCTGCTTCTGACTTCACAAGACGTCGGCCTTCACATCTCACTTTAAAACATCTCATCAAGAGAGCAACTCAAAGTATTTCTGGAGGCAACTGATGCATCCAAAAGTGGCTGCCAATCTTACGGTTGATCATGACGTCTTGCCGCAATTGCATATGTAATCGGGGGCCTTTGTAAGCTAAGATGACACTTGGCACCTCCCAGAGCTAGAACTCTTTATGGCTTACCATGTTTAGCCTGGCGTAGGTCAGTCTACATTGTCAGAAGATCCTCACTCAGCAGGAAGAACAGCAAGGCAGGATCTGATCTTTTCCATCCGCCATCATTCATAGTCCTGACAGGCCAGTGAATTCCCCACACCCCTCCCAACCAGTAGTTCAAAGCCTTACATTTGCCACCAGAGAGGGGGTGTAGGGGCGAACTTGGGGCCCACTGACAGACTTTACCCTCAAGATGTTTTCAGTTGAATGTCCTCTGAAGTGGGAAGACTTTTCTTCTGCTTCTGTTTTAGACTTCCTCAAGTCCAATGTGTGTGTTTTATCTGGTGAGATCAAATTGGCGGTGCTTTCACTTTGACACTCTTTTGACACTTAGCAGAGAAAACACATATGCTGAAATACAAAATAAGCCTTTCTCACAGCTCGTATCAAAGACTTCCCTGGAAAAGCACAAATTTTAAGTCGCCGCAAGGCTTATACTGTAATTGAAATGTCTCGGCTGTTACTGCCATGTCAAGAAACACCACTGCCTTCTAATTTTTACTAACAAATGATTGTCTTGATTGTTGGATTGAAAAATAGTTTGGGAAATTCTCTGTTCCATAGTGTTTAACAGTCTCTGAAATACTTAGAGGGCATCCCATAACTTTTTTTGGAAAAAGAGCTTGAGGTCAGATAGTTAAAATGACATAAATTGTATTTACAAGGCATGTTTTACAGCCTCTCTTTGATGAAAATGTAAGGATGTGGTGGTGGTGGTGGTGGTGTTGGGACTTGGAGGGCAGTCATGGTCAGATAGGCATCACACAATCAGTCATGGTGAGCATGAGACTCAGCCTTTGATAGATCATATCAAAGCCTCCTCGTTTGGTTTTCTGGAACACTTCCAAGCTGGGAGGGCTAATTTTGAAGATAATTCAGATGATTGAATATTCCATTCAAGAGGCTTCTTTATGAAATTGTGCCTTTAGGTCAAAGATAATTTGAAATGCAGATGGTCAACACCACCTCCCACACCTTTGATCAACCTCTTAGCAGAACTGGATCTGAGTGGAACTGGATCTTCTTGCGGTGTAGCTTGTTATGTAAGGTATCTCTAATCGCCATACTCCCTTTTTTGGTGGTGTGCATAGATGGGTGAAGAGTGTGTTTAAGTGTTGCTAAGTCAGCATTACCAAAGACAAACAGTTTCTCAGATAATTTGGATCAATATTTGCTTGTCTTCTTCAATGTCTTCTCACTTTGTAAGACTGTACCTTTTTATTTCTTTGCAGAGGTACAACCCTGCACTTCGCCATGCAATAACAATAATGACCCCCCTTTCTTTGTGCATTAGCCTATGCAACCTCACAACCTCATATTGTTTACTCGTGGCACATGTGGTTTGTGTTTACAACTTGCTTTGCCGTGACTTTACCGTCGAGACATCTGGAATCAGGTGATTTTAGAGCAGCACACGTTTAAATGATGGTCTATTTATTGCTAATAGCTTTGTAGGTTTAAGAAAAAAAAGCAAAAAAGCAAGAATCTATTATAAAAAGCTGTTGATCACATGTACAATATGACCTCTGCTATGGTTTGATAAGGGCTGTGCCTGCGGTTCGCCTCATATGCTGTACAATATTATCTGACATTGCAGCAGGATCAGCTTAGATTCACTGTATAAAGTAGCTATCCAGTCAGTGCAAATATAGCACAAGCATGTGATCACATGCCACATTCACGCTACTAAAATCCAACTTGACACAGGACACCTATCAGCATGTACACAGGGCCAACATATTTTCAGACTCACTGTACGAAACACACGCACACACACACACATGACAACTGTGTATTGCCCCTCAACTCTACAACACTAATGCATCACAGATGTATAAGAAACATCCAGGAGTTTTCTGATAAAAAAAAAAATAATGTGAAAGTTGAATATTGACACATACTGTGCAATTTAAAGGGGCTCTCCAGCGATTTTGTAACGCACATCCATAAAGTGGGGGGAACTTGCGCAAGATAGTTACAAAAAAAAAATCCCTTCCTTGCATGCATGAGTCAAACTACTACATTTCCCATCATGCAACTCAATAGCATCTTTCATTAGATGTTCCCTGCCTGTTACATGCCCTAATTTTTCCAACTTTATGCCCCCCAGTTTATAACACAGGTTTTCTGTCAAATATATGAAATCAAGCCTCAACTCAAGATGACATCACTATGACATCATCAGGATTATTACACTTAGACTAAATAGTCTGACTTGACCTGTATGTGTAACAGTTCACAATATTTATATTAGGCATTCAGCCATTTTTTTTTTTTTAGGTTTCAATGTATTTCAAATTACAATTAAATACCAACCGGAGGATTCATGTTGGGTTTTGACAAACAAAAGCTGGTGAACCACCTATCGGATTCCTGCCATGAAAACCAACCCAGCATGGGGACTGAGATATTCACTCTCCCTCTCATACTCTTTCTCCTCCTCTCTTTTCAGAGCCACTCAAATTAAATTATTAGTTAGTTTTAGCTCCAGCAGGAGGGCATCATATGACTGCCTCTCCATTCAACTTGCTTATTGTTCGCACAGTTCCCTTCGCAGTGAGCTACCTCTCTCCTTGTTGCCCTGTCTTTTTTTTTGCCCACACAGGCCTGCAGGGGAAGAGCCCTCCAGCTAATTAGAGACTTGCCAGTGGAATTTCACTGCGACAAAGGGAGCTATTCATGTCGGCAGGATGGTGAATAGGCCGCGCTGGCAACGGCGATGGCATTGCTCGGAGGAGTTAGCGAAATGAAGAGACTTCACTTTGAAGCTTGTCTCTTTTCAAAGACACCCAAGCTCTTGACTCAGTGCGATGCTGCTCAACCTTCAGTGCCTCCCCTCTTCCCCCGGCTTCTGTTTTTCTATCCATCATCTTCTGTTGCTCTATAGTGTGGGAGTTAAGATCTGCGTCAACCCCCCCCCCCCCCCCCCCCCCCCCTGTCACACACTGACAGCACAGGGGGCTAAATAATTGACCTCCCATCTTGTTGTTATCAGTGAGCTGATCTGGTCTCTATATGGCGTAACTGACCCATATTCCTCCAACTCACTTTTCATTTCAAACAGCCATATTCCTGCACAAACCAAGTGTCAGCCTCTCTCTTAATGCACCAACTGATTACAAAACTAAGGGGGTGACCTTCTGCCTCATATATTCGTAAAATGAATCATGTTTAGAAGCTTTGCACCACTATCCATCAATCCATCCGTTCATCCATCTCATCAATCTCTCCTCTCCTCTTCCTCTCCCTCTCCCTCTCCCTATCCTCTCAAGCGTATTTCTACAGGAAAATTGATTCTTCATGTTGAGGAAGCGGGGAATTCCCTACATGTTGCATGTGCAGTGCAGCCCGCCCTTGCCTTTTCAGCTCACTTCTCCATGTGTACTTTAGGAGTGGGCGGAGTGAATGAAATCCTCCACAGTGGTGCTATATATGTGATTTTACATCACAGTGTCAACATACTGGATTTCGAGATTAGTACACTTTCTGGACTTGAGTGTGAAATCAGTCTTGACCTTGGAAACATTTATTAGCTTTTTTTTTTTTTTTTGGAGCAGTCGCATCTTTCTGATGGATTTTCCGTAATTGCTCTTTAATTCATAGAGTAACCACACAGAATTTTCTGTGTTGAGATGATCTGACATATCTGAAAGTCTGCTGTGTCCATTATCAAATAAAGGTTAAAATGACCAGACACAGGTCTATTATTGGATATAATGAATGAATATCTGAAAATTCAATGAATGCCATCACATTTAATGGAAAATGCAAGATTTCAATAGAGCGACCTTGCCCATTGATTTGCAACAGTGCCTGTAATTATATAATATAATTAGATATGTTAAAGGAAAAGCTGCCTTAGTATTAATAGACTGACTGTTGATGGATACATATATCACCTCATGGTGTATATCCTCATATTTCCCGGCCCTATTGTACACACAGACATGTAGAAGTAATATACACTATACATCAACGTGTATTAGATCACACAAACCACCACATCACAGGACACAGACACTTCCTAATCCCCACAACAGTCTCACATCCACACACACACACACACACACACACACACACACACACACACACACACACACACACACACACACACACACAACACACAAACACACACACTTGCATTCCTTCCGGCACTTCCCGTCTGGTGGGACCGTAAAGACGTTAACAGCTTCCTCTTTACCTTCCAATCTCAGAACACTTTCCAGTTCAAGTGGTTTTCTTTCCTTACTCTTTCTCACTTTCACACATTTTCTCACAGCCTCTTTATATTTCCTCCCATTCAGTGTCTGTTTTCCTCTCATCATCATCGGTTTCTGTTTCGGTCCCTCCTTTGTGTGTAATGAAGCTGTCTGTCGCGGCCAGCCTGTCTTACTGACACTTGTGGGGCATAAACATCCATAAGGAGACACAAAACGTGATGAATTGTTGCAGCGATAAATTACCTAGAAAAGCTTAGATACAGCGTTTTGTCATTAACTTTGTTGTTTCCTGATATATTCATTATGAAGTTGTCATTTATATAATTAACCTCACCAGAGAATAGACTTACTTTTGATACGTTTTGAGATTAGGATCAGTCAGACAGGAACAAAAGTTGAAGCTTGCAGCGAAGCAGAACAACATTAAGGTGACTTATCTGCCCTTCAGTTCATAATACTGAATCACCGCTATTTTGCATAAAGCTGAACTCTGCTCAATTTTCTCCTGTTGCAAAGTCACTGAAGTCTCGCTGCCGGCTATCACTCATCTTCTCATGTTAGCACCATTAGTGTGAGTGAACACTTACATAATGCTACTGTATGCACAATTTTAAGCATCATGTTCCATCACTTTGCTTACTAAAATATTATATATATAAAAAAAGGGAAATCCAGTTGCCTTGCAGTAGGTTATGTGGGCTGAATTCCTCTCAAGGTTTTTGGGTGTGAGGTAAAGAAAAAAAGTGGAAAAATACAGGAACCAATATGTGTAAAGCGGACTAATTAACATGTTATATGTCATTTATTTAAACAGTACAGAAACAGAATTGTCAAAACAAACATTGTGGTTTTAGGGGGACTTACATACTGGACTACAACAGCTGGGCATGATGACGATGCATGAGGTTGGCAGCTTTTGTGCCACTGAGCCTGCACAGAGACCAAAAAACCTCCATATCTGGCAGCTTGTGCTAAAGCTCTAGATGCTTCACATAAGTGCTGAATGGATGAATAAACTGTCAACTGTTTCCACATTTAAACTCCCTCCAAACCGCAAATTCATTTTTGACATTCCTGTTCATGTACTAGTTAAACAAACAAGATACAACATGTTAATAAGATATTTTTAGAGTCACTGCTAGGCATGAATATTTCCCTTTGAACAGAGAAAGGCTAGCAGTTTCCCTATGCCTCCAGTCTTTATGCTAAGCTAGGCTAATCCAGCTCTGTATTTATCACACCGACATGATATTGATATATATTTTTTCATCTCAGCCTTAGAGAAGAAAGCAAATTAACATATATATATATCTTGAAATGTTGAACTATTCCTTTAACCATATGGAAATTTGGCAGTTCACAGCTAACGTTAGCCCTCCTAGCTTAGACACAAGGGTGGTGCATGCACTTCTTATCTGAGACGGCAGGTTAGTAAACATCAGATAACAGGACTCTGCAGCAGGCATGCTAACGTCTGCAGATGTCAATACGTCGAAGCCTCTTGTTCCAATGCTGACATAAAAACCAGTTGCGCCTCACTATAGGAGGATGTCGCTGCACCCATTATAGCATGACTGTGACGCAGGCCCATATGTATACGTGTATGGCTTTTATGTCTGTCTGTGAGGTAAACAGGCTGAGGCTCTTCAGGCCAGAGTTTCACAGGGGAGGGTAAGAAGAAAACAAGAGGGAGGTGAAAGGAAAGATAAAAGGATATAAGCCAACATGTGAAGGATAGACAGAGAGAAACAAGAAAAGTAAGCATGAGGAATGAGGGCAGAGGGGAAAAGGGGGGATTTCAGGGGCAGGAGGGTGGAGGGGGGTGGGGTGGGGGGTTGTCCTTGCTGGCCTTTGTACTGTACGGCCTTGTTTGTTTTCTATATGCTATATCCCTCCCTTCCTCCTCCCTCGGCCCTCCGCCCTCCGTCTCAGCTGCTCACCCACCCTAACAATCCTCTTTTTATGTCTTCCAGGGCGGACACAAGGCGGACCACACAACGCAGGAGGCCTGGGGAAATCATTAACGGCACACAAACACACACACAAAATGACTGGTAGGTTACGTTCTGCCCATCTCCCCATCTGTTTAGTACATGTATGTTTATGACATGTATGAGTTCACAGCAGCGCAGCCTCAGCAAGCGCTTGGTTCGGAGTCGATTCATTATCTCGATCTATTCTACTGTCTTCATCCTGTAATTGAATAATTGCGGCGTCCACACACACACACACACACAATCCTGTGTAATATTAAGCTTTGTGAGCTGTGCTTACCTTTTTTTTTGCCCTGGGTTTTGCCTCTCAGGCTACATAAAGGTTGCTTTTTGGATTAGAATAGAGTCTGACTCCTCCTCTCTCCTCACACCTTTCTGATGTTGGAATCGGTTGGAACTACTTTTTTTGTTTCTACATACGAGCGCAACGCCATGAACGCCTTTGCGCAAAGACTGCACTTGGATGATTATCACATGTTGAAAGTAAGAATGAATGAGAAGATGATGTAAGTGAGCGTCGATCACAGCTAAGCCAAAAAAAGCCAAAATTGCTTTTGACCAAAGCCATATTTCAGTCTTCAACCCTTTTCATGCTTTATTAGTTTTATGTATTTATTCATTGTGGTTTGTGGTTAGAGATGTACATACTTCCTATTTCAGTCTCAGTTCTCTGAATTTAATTTTCAGGGGAGTGAGTGTGTTCAGAATTTTAATTATATATAATAAAAACTTTTGGGGCACATTTTAATTATTTTCTTTGACTTAATAGCGTTCACATTTTTCTTCTCCACAACCAAACGTGCATCTTTATGCTATTATAGAGTGTGTATACATACTACTTACGTCCAAAACACACCATCGGTTCAAACTCGGCAGCGTGTAAACAAGAACACACAGCATGTGAAGCGCAGTACTCGAAGAACAGATCTCACCAGCTGTATCTCTCCAGGAAATCATTTTGTAAATATTGGTGTGAGCTCATGGAATAAAATACAACAGCACACATGAGGATATGCTATTATCTGCTAAAAAAAAAGTGTGCCAAACAGGTGACTAAAAAAAAAAAAAAAAAAAATGTTGGTTTTGTGGCGCGTGCTGGAAAAAATAAAAGTGGTGCATTTGTTTGATTTACATTAAAAAAAGAATGAGAGTGGCTGTTATGTAACATGTTGTAATGCAGGTATATTTGACACTAACTAGGGGCCTCTCATTTGTCATAATGTCTCTTAAGGTTTTAATGATTATGAAAAACTAGTTATAGGTAAGAGTTACTTAAAATAGAATAGAATAGAATTAGACATTGATCCACATGTCTCTGCACACATATCAAGCAACCAACTCTTGAATTGGGCCTCCTATAGTCCTCCTCTCCTCTTCTCTCCTCTCCTCTCCTCCTCTCCTCCTTTCTCTGCACAGCTGGAGAGAATGTGGAAGCACATAATTGCAGTTTAATCCTGCTCTAAGTCCCTGCAGCATTAGGGGGGAGGGGGGGAAAAAAAAAAAAAAAAAAACTCCCTGAGTTGTTTGGACAGATGTTTGGTGAGAAAGGCTTTAATGGAAGAGTGAGAGCTCATCCCGGACTGAAGGCGACCGGTGTCAGTCACACGATGGGAGATGGGAAACCGGACACAGGTGATATTAATGTGACCACAAGTGGTAATCCCACTGAGTCTCACGCTGTTACTAATCCGTGTATCTCGGTAAAAATATGCATATCGGTAACATTTGTGCATATTCTGGTCGCGTCCCGTCCTTGTGTGATGATCCAGAATATGTGTACGTCAGGGTTCGGTTGTGTCTCCTGCAGAGTGAGAGGTTTGTAAAGACCGCTATTACTATTGCAAACATTTGTCTGCGTTGGTTATGATGCTGTTGTAAATAATTGACATTGAGCGTTTTGACCCCTGACCCCCATGAAGACAGAAAGGTTAGTGGCCTGGTTTGACCGGCGTAGAAGTTGCTTTCAGTAAAGCTTTGTTGTTGTTTTTCTCCTATAGTATAGTTATGATGCTGGTCTTATAGCTTTATTGATTAGTTGGATCATTGATTTGACTTCATTTTGTATCTGGATTTTTTGAGGTAAACCTAAATTCTTTAATTATATTGATTAAGTACAAAAACAAGTAGATGAGCAGCTGGTGCGGTATAATTTACTGACAGCGGTAGTCAATATGTTACAAATACTGTGTCCAAAATATATATATGCATATGTTTACTCGCTCACTTAAGCTATAGAATAGCAGGAGCTGCAGGAGGCAAATGCAACTCTATACTTTCTGTCTGAGAGGAGACGTCTTCGATGCCATCCCGTAAAGTGAGATGCTTCGGTGATTCATGATGCTTTTAAACGCTGTGAAACATGCTTCCATGTCACTGGCTCCAGCAGTGACCTTTCGAGCCGAGCGTCCCCGCAGCACAGCATCCCCGTGCTTTTTTCTGTTAGAAGAAGGTCGAATATCCGTAGAAGGAGAGGAACTTTCCCCAATTGGGAAAGAAAATAGTTGGAGGCAGTGGAACTGGGTAAAAGGGGGATACTTTAGAAGGTGTGTTTAGCCTCAGGAAGTGAGTCTTTCAGAGCCCGGGGGTGGGGGTGTTGCAGACATTTGGCTCACACTTTAAGGTTCAGGGGTTTATGTGCACGTATACATGTTTGGAGGTGCACATATATGTAGCCGTGTGTTCGTGTGTGTGTGTGTGTGTGTGTCTTTAAGTAGGAGCCAGGCGGGGTGTTAGGCAGGGGCACGGGCAGGCGAGGAGGTGGGATCAGTCTCCCGTCACTGGGCTACAGGCAAGCATTCTTAACACCTCATAAATCTCACCTGGTGCTTCAGGACCTCTGCTGACATAGCTGCTGTGGTGCACACACACACACACACATACACTCTTATGTGCACATGTGTACAGGCATGCACATTTTTAGTGTGTGCATGCTATATGCAGCCATGTGTGTATATAGTATGTCTAATTGCACACACGCAGTAAAGTAAGAGCCCGAGAGTCGGTCATGTCAACAACAGCAGTGAAATTGGAAAAATCGAAGTGATGTATAATCTGTCTGTCAGCGGTCTCTGTTGGAAACGGAGCGGGTCTTATTGAAATCATTTCTGTGTTTGAACAAAGAGAAGAAGTTAAAAAAAAAAAAAAAAATCTGTTTGTTGTGTCTGAGCCCCGTTGTGTGACCGGTTCTGGTTGTTTTTGTTTGCATTGTGACGGCACCTGTAGAGGGAGGAGAACATGAAAGAACATCTGGTGCAGTCAGTCGCACATTTTTGGCCTTTTGTTTAATATGCGGGTTAGAAAGTGAGAACTAATATGCAAGGTTGTCGTCATTCTTAAAGGAAAGTTACGACTTGAATCATAATTTTATCGTCGCCTTTATAAGTTATAATAACAGCGAACGCGGCATCGATGTGGTAACTGATGATGGATCATGGCGACATCCCTAAAAAGAGGTCTGATGATCAGACAGCTTGTAAAGAAACCATCCGTTTAACTAGATTCCTTTATTCGCCTGCTTTATTGCTGTTTCCCGCTTTGTCGGATGTCTTTTTAATGATGTCACCGCATTCCCTTGATCTTAATAATCAACTTGAAGCGTACTCTATCATCATAACAGATAGCGATGATGGCCAAACCTACAAAACTCAGAGCCAAGTGGTAACAGGGCAGCGATGAAGAAGCCAGCTTGTGACTGGAAGGTTGTCGGTTCAATCCTCGGACCCGGCAGGATCATTCTTAGGTGGGGGGGAAAGTGAAAAAGCTGTGTTTGCTCCTCCTCCCTCATTACCACCAGTGAGGTGTTTGCACCTCAGACTGTGGTTAGACTGTGGTTGTATTGGGCAGCTTCCAGGTGTGGATACGTGTGACTGCATGTGTCTGCAAAATAGAGGCTTCCTCTCAGTGAAACTTCCCCTGAATAAATAAAGGTTGAAAAAAAAGTAGAATGCTGAATGTTAATACTCATAATGTTATTGAATGTTCAACAGGGGGACCGATGGTTGTAAATGAGTGAAACAGAAAAAAAAAAAACCCCCATGAACTCGGATGGCAGAGTTTCAAAAGCAGCAACAGTGTCAGTAAAAAATGATCCCTTACTTCCATTTTCTGCAGCCAGATGTTTTTCGTAGCATCGCGTATCAGCCGCGTCTTTCTTCGACATACATTAGAACAAAGTGAAGTTAATCTTGGCATCACATTAGATACAAAGAATCCAACCCCGTTGAATTAATCTGCCAGACAGTCGCCCAAGTAAACCTAATCCCCGTTCGGATTTTTCCCATTCCTCATCACAATCCAGTGACTTTTACATTAGTGCTGAGTGGTTCACTTGTTTAAGTAACATGAGATTTAAGACACTGTCTTAAAGTAATGCTCCGCACAAAACATTAGCTGTTTCTGAATGTTTGGATTTTTGGATTTTAATGTCACGGACTGTCTCGGTCTCTCTGCTCAAATCCTTGAAACCGGCCAAGTCAGTGATGTATCCAAAAAAACAGAGGAGAGAGTATAAGTTGCTATAGCAACCGTGTTTTGAGTGGTTTTATTTTATGGATCACAATGGAAATGGACTTTCTTTGCTTTATTGTGATTGAAATGTTTAAAATGAGTTATATTTGATATTTAACCTTTATAGAGCTGCAGCGATTAGTTGATTGACATAAAATTAATTGCCAACTTTGAGTCTTTTTTTTTGAAGAGAAAACGCCAAAATTCTCTCTATTTTCTGGTTTATTTTTGTCTTTTATGATGGTAAACTGAATATCTTTGGGCTGTGGACTGCTGGTTGGGACAAACAAGACATTTGTGGTTTGTATCTTGAGCTTTTTGGGGAACAGAGATCAACATTTTTTAACCATTTAACTGATTCAACTGATTAATCAGGAAAATAATAATTAGTGATGCAAATAATCATTAGTCGCTGCTCTAAACCTTTAGATAAATGTCTTATAATAGCATAACGATGGAGAAAAATGCCTTTTACTGTTTCCTGTTTTGCTTGTGTGAACTTTGTGTAAATACAGCCCAGAGGCTATGCACGGCTCCACAACAGCATATTTTCACTTTGAGTAAAAAAAAAAAAAAAAAAAAAAAAGCCTCTTTGTTTACTGGAAATTACACTCAGGCTAATCTCTTCTGTGCTGTCTCATATTCTTATCCACTGTTAAAAAGCCAAACGTATCGTCACTTAAAATGACAAAATAACCCCTACAAATGTAAAGCGACTCAGTGGTATAAGAGCATTCAGAAGACAAGTACTGGTGTGTGACATTAGGGTAGTTGGTTTGTTATCTCAGCTGTTGTTGGGAGCGTGCGCACAGTGAACGGCTGTAAGGAATGCAGTATAGCCAGAGCTCATTATATATTACCTGAACCTATGTACTTTTCTCTCTACTGACGGCAGCCCCGCAGGCGGTTTAATACACGTGTGTACATATGCACGAGTGGACTCGTCTGACCTCGTGTGTTGTTTGTGCCTCAGTGTGTGTGTGTGTGTGTGTAGGTGTGTGTGTGTAATGATTAGTTTTACCTGAAAAGCCTGTGAGTGTCCTTACAAGACAGGGGGATGATACAAGGTCAAAGCTAGATTCGGTTGCCTAATTTCACTGTAGAGGAGGTAAACATTTCCTTAAAGGGGTTAAAGGATCGGTTCACAACACCTCACAGCGCAGGCACCTGACTGTTGCTTCAGGATAGACGTGAAAAAATAGTGAACCTACCCTTTAATACTTGTTTACACAAAGCAGGATTGTTCGGATAGGAGTTATTTCTCTCTAAAACTGGTCACACTGTGCACCTGTTGTGTATTTTTAATCCAAGAAAATTAGTGATGACTGATCTGATGTGCCCACTCAGCACACACACACACTCTCTCACACACACACACACACACACACACACACACACAGCCTTTATTTTAATGACCACAAGCTCAGTGGAATTTTTTTTTCGAAAAGTATGACAGGTAATCTCCGTCGAAGGTAAGATCTTTCCACCCGAGGCATCCTGGGAACAGTCCAGCATTCTTCCAGTGTAGTTCAGCCAGCTCCAGTCTGACAGGGAAGCTGTTGATTCACTGTAAAAAAAAAAAAAAAAGGGGGCTTGACTTCCCCCTCTTTACTGCCGTATGTTTCTGCAGGTGAGTTTAGACATCTTCAGTAAACCAGTCATTTACTCTGCAGCGGAGTAATATCATTTCAGAATTAGCGCTCGCTCTCTTTCCCCTCGTCAACACTCGTTCACCACAGGAGTGTTGAGAGGGTGTTACTCTCTCTCTCTGTCCTCCTTTTCACCGGACTGTGCAGAACACACACATGGCTGTGAAGGCTTGCACGGTAACGGCAGGCGAAAGCCGCCAAGTCACTAACAATCACACCCACTACCACAGACATGCACAACTATACATATACACTATTCACATTATAGAGATTATATTTTGTGATCTCAAATGTTGCTTTAAAACATCAGGGCTGCAAAATAATGCTTATTTTAATTTATTGATGAATTTGTTGAGTATTTTTTTCTGATTTATAGTTTATAAAAGATCAAGAAATTGTGAAAAAATGCCGCTCACAATTCCCCAGAGCCCGAGTGACATCCTCAGATCGCTTGTTTTATCCGACCAACAGTCCAAAATCCATCAGATTTTCATTTCACAATGATATAAAACAAAGAAAAAGCTGCAAATTCTCACATATGAGGAGGAAAACATGTGTATTTCTGCCACACAAAAGTACTCTCTAACTTTCTGCTTTAAAAAAAGAAACGTCTATAAATAAAAACGTAAGCCTTCTCGCCAAAATTAGCTATGAATTACACACAGACTCAAACTTACAGCACGCCGCTCACAGGTTGGTGGGCGCACACACGCCCCCCTCAGAAACCCACATAAACACAGGCAGGCAGGCAGGCAGGCAGGCGGGAGGGTTTATTGCAGACAGCGGCGGCTCAGTGTGTAATGCTACGTGTTTGAAGCGTCACTCCTCCCGCAGGAAGAGACACACACACACACCGTAGGATCATGGCTTCATCAGCTTGAAAGAGTCTTTGCCGGTCTCTCTCTCTCTCTCTGTGTCAGAGCATTATCAGCTGAACTAACTAGCTGTCTGCTGCCACCCTGTCCACAGCTCATTGATCACCGGCCCCCGCCCCCCCCACACTGCTCTGGAGCTATTTGTTAGCGGCCCAGAGGGAACGGTTTCCTGGCAAACAGAGTGGGTAGGGATATAGAGTGTGTTCTGTGGGGGCCGCCCTGCATGCTCACAGTGACTGAAGTGAGCATTTTTTTTTTTCTTCTTACCCTGACAGGCATTAGTTTAACGAGAGATCGAATACATTAGCGCAGAAAGTACACAGTGCCAACCCTGCAGCTGACCGCCGTGTTTCCCCGCCGCCGCCGCTGCTGCTGCTGATGTTTGTGAGTGAGAGTGTTTATTTGCAGCTGTTATACACAAGTGAGGCCCTATTTTGTGGTGGTTGAAGACCAGACTAATTCATTTTCCCTGCGGGCATTTGGAGTTGTATGGATGTCAGTTCCTTCAGGCTTCATTCAGATGCTTTTTTTTTTTTTTTGCCTTCTCATCCCAGGCCCGGTCAGCATTAAAGAGCTGTTATGTTAGCCGCTAACAGTGGTGCCTTAGCCGCATCACTCCTCTCTCTCACGTCACGGCATCACGTCAACATACAGTACATAAACGTAGCTGAGCTCGCTGCACTGTTGCTTCCATGTGATGAAGGAACAGACAGACGCAGCATCAATCAGGACTTAAAGGTTTATAGACACAACAGTTTCACCCAGAATTTAAATATAAGGCTGTTATTCTGTATTTTTTAATGTCCACAAATCCCATGAAAAGACCAAAACCAACAACCCAAATCCATTTTTAATACTTTCCAACTTTCCTATCCTGACACTTGAGCCCATTTACTCATACATTTTTAAAAACTGGGTCAAACATATATATATAGTGTCATTTTCTAATAAGGCTCGGCTCAGTTATTTCATAAAACAGCCGGGCACTGCCGTTTCTAGCAAATGTCACTTAAAGTGGAGTAAATAGTGCATTTGTCGGGGACTATTTTCAGCTGCGGATGAATACACACTTGATGCTTTAGTGGCAGCAGGAAGATTTATGTGGTATCGAATCAAAATAAACTACATTGTGTGTGTTAATTGTAAGGAGGGAACATGTCACCCGGTACGACGGTCCGGCTTTTAGATGTGTTTTCAATAGTTTTTGGACAACAATAGAGCTCTAAGGCGCGGGGGAATAACACGTTTCAGGCTCTGAATACACAGACAACACTTGTTTGTAGGATCGATTTGTCGTTGGGATCTTTTTATGGGATTTGCTGACAATCAGAAAAATATAGATAATAGCTACCGCGTAGCGCATCAACGCATCACACCTCAACATCCCCGAGGAGCAAGCGTACCAGTCTCTGTCTAACAATGCAATAATTGCAAACAGGTTACATTCAAGAGGCTTTTGAGATGTTTCGTACCGGAATCCGCTCTGCGCTCCTCGCTGAAGACCAGAATGCCAGACTGCTCGCTGATCATTTATCATCCGGTAATTATTGTTTGTTTTGTTCTGCTTTTCCCTGCGAAATCCCTCCGAGGTCAGAGGCCGGGGCTGTCATCAGAAATTTTACTCTCCGAGGGCCATCATATCAGATAATGATCTGGAACAAATAAGCCTCCCATCCCCCCATCTCGCCTCTCCCCCCACCCCCTCTATGTGATCTCTCCCCGTCTCGAGTCCGACGACGACTCCTCGTTCACGTCGTCTCCCTCTTATCTGCCGGCTGGCCTCGCTCCCCCTCGCACGCACGCACGCCCATCGTCTCACTTCACAAACAGCGACACACTGATGCTGTTCATCAAGAGCGCCTTACTTAGTAGGAACAACCGGACTTGGAGAGAACCCAAAAAAAGTGACAGTTTATAGTGTACGTGTGTATTTTTGGTGCCTGCTTTATGTGCAAGCATGTTTAGCATGTGTGTGTGTGTGTGTGTGTGTGTGTGTGTGTTTTCTTCTACAGTTTACAATCCCTTAGGACTCAAAAATATGACAGCGTGTAAATATTCACACGCTGTATTTTATCCCAAAATGGCATCGGGATCGGCAGGAACAAACATTATGTGTTTAAAAACATACTTTTTTTAGGGGGGGGGGGGGTAGCGGCATAAAGAAAACCTTGTTGCTCTGCCCAATCATGTCGAAGGTCTTTCTCCTTCCATTAAACCAGAGGAGAGCAGAGTTTTTTCAGACGTGTCAACATGTATTTCCCCCCCCCCCCCCTTGCGTGTACAGTATTTCACTGCCGCTGATGACATCAGAGCGTGTACCGCCGATCAAACGACCACATACGAACAACAACCGGCGGCGGCGGCCTGGCCATTGTCCCGTCAATCAGCTCGTAAACGTCGTCAGAAAGGATGCAGGACGTGGCAGCTGGGGGACAGATGAAACGTGTCGTGAGGACTTTTATTCTGCACAGTGGGATACGGTGGGATGTATAACTTCACTCCCCGGTCTGTGCCAGTTATATAAGTTCGAGCCTGGTTTCTTTAACTCGGGGGGCCTGGGGCCTGCTTTGGTTTGCAGGCCTGCGTCTGGTCCTGGTCCCAGTATGACGAGAGCATAGTCGAGTACGCCTGCTTAGAAATGTGCTAACACCTCAAGATTTGCAGACTGTGCTTCCTGATTCGGCAGTTTGGCAGATAACATTTCAGAAAATAGACCCAGAGCTTTCTACTAGAGCTGCATTGATTAGTCAGGTGACAGAAAATTAATCAGTTTACAATCATTTTAGTCATTTTTTAAGCAAAAATGCCAGCTGCAGCTTCTCAAATGTGATAATTTGAAGCTTTTCGGTGTCATATATGGGGAACAACTGAATATTCTTGGATTTTGGATTGTTGATCAGACAGAACAAGATACTTGAAGACACCGTCATGAGCTCCGCAACATTATAACAGGCACTATTCACTATTCACTAAAGCAATGAATCGAATAATCTCAGAAAATAATATCGATAATGAGTTGCAGTTCTACTTTCTACGGCCAAGTCAGCTCTAGAAACTGTTGTTAGTTATGTTTCCATTTTTTTTAACTGTAGGGTCAGTCATTACAAACACACAGAACATTATTTTAAATATGTATGTTTGGCTGAGTTTGGAGAAATGTGTATAAAATGATGCCGTAAAAACATGGAATCCTGGATTTGAATGTTTCAGTCAGTGTAAACATCACACAGCTTAAATGAAATAGAAATAAAAGAGGTCAACTTTAGGTGTATATATATGATTGTACCCTGTAGTATCTTTTATCAGGGGGTAGCAGGAAACAAGGGCTCCTGTCTTGTACCAGAACTGAGGACACAGTTCATTTATATCTCCGGCTCCTTTGCTCTTCTTGTTCTTGACTTTCTTTTGGAGTTTAATGGTTAATACTTTGAATAGAGAAGAAGAAGTCTCTTTCTAATAGCCTTAATCACTGCATAAAAGCATGTTTTTATTCATATCTGGCATGACCCGGCAGGTTTTTATGCACAAATTGAAAATGCATATAAAAAAAAAGAAGTAAATGTAAACATACTTTTTGAATCCATTGACTATCAACTAAATGGTTTGGAGATTCTTGTTTGGAAAAGCTTTTTTTCCCCCCCCAGTAAACTCAAGTACTGATTAGTGCACTACGGTGTCCGCAGTATCCCGCAGCGCTGCTGGAGCTTAACGGCAGATTTCACAGACTAACTCCGCACATGCACAGACACATTCATACAAGCCACGTAAATACCACATACACTCATACCTAATGATCTGGATTATTAGAGCCCACCCACAGCATGAGTCTGGCCCACTGTCTATCTGTTTGATCAGCTAATTACCACGATTATGCACGCACACACACACACACGCACGCACAAACACACAGTCACTCACACACTACCCAAGAGACTGGCTTTATGCAGCGATGCCGCTGTGCTCTCTTCACCGTTCCTCTTCCTCTACTTCTCCACTTTTCTTTTATTCTTTATGGAAATAGAAGAAGAAAAACACGGATAAGTGACCTTGAGACTTGTTCAATTTATATCAGTTGCAACATGGCACTCCGAATGATTGCTGTGCATCGGCGCTAAGCTGCAGTGTACATTTCATGATGAGGATCGAATATGAAATATCGTTTTGGATCGGCAGGAACAGTTGTAGTATATCTTTGGTGTTTGTTTTGACTGGCAAGGAAATTAAAGTCTTATTTGTGTTTTCTGCAGTGACAGCGTCACATATTTAAGCGTATTATTACTTAAATTCAAACAGCTACACAGGCAGTTGGCTAACGCTTAGTACCATCTGTGATTTGTGGTACATTACTCTCTGACTCCATACGTTAGTTACTCTGTGTTGTGATTTGAATCATGAAGTGATATAATTTGAGTTTTGACAGTTTGGTCGGGACTATCTAGACATCCTGTTTTGTATAATGTGGGAGGAAGCCAACACTATGTGTGCAGGAGCTGCCGATGACTCAGCAGATGTTGAAATGACACAAACAGATAGTAACATCTAAACTTGGCAAGGTAGGCTAACTAGTTCCGTTAGCTTAGAATGCTAACGGAACATAACTGAAGCTATGTGGGCTTTGTTGAAAACGGGAAATAAGCTGCAGTGTCGTTATACTTTTTTATTTCTAACATAAAAAGAGAGGAGTATTCATATTTCATTTCAACTGTTAAAGCATGGACTTTGATCTTGTTGCACTGCTCTCTGAATGCTAACAACTGAGCTTTGATTCAGTAATTACCAGCTCAGTTGTGGTTTTATTCACATTTTGACAAAGGACAGAGGTTTGTGTAGTTGCAAACTGGGACCAATATAATGTCAGAATCAATACAAATCCTTGAATTACAGGAAACAAGGTTTAAAACGGCCTTAAATCTCCTTTAATTTGACATCCAGACTATTCCTCACTTCCTGCCTGTCTAATATCTCTTCGCCTATCCTGTCTGCCCATCTCTTTATCTTCTTTTAAATATCTCACGTTCTCTTATCCTCTCTTTTCATTCACCTTTTTATGTTTTCCCGTCACATCTCCTCCTCCTCCTCCTCCTCCTCTCCCCTTCATTTCTCCTCTGCGGCTCTGCAGAAAGAACGAGGCACGTTTCCTCTCTTTTTAATTACCATAATCGATGACGGGGCCCCTGCCACCGTGTTACCCATGCTGCTGGGTTTCTGCTGCAGCACCACCACCTATACGCTCAGGGGAAATGCATTACCACCTCCGGAGCGGCTCCTGCTCGGAAAAGATTAGGGTCATTACCTGGCAGCGGGGCCCGGAGTTCCGCTCAGTGCATTATAGCCTTAAACTTTAACCTATATCAAGTAACTCTGAAAGGCAAAGAAAACAAACAATCCAAGCCATTAGCAGCTTCTCTGGATATTGTGTTCCTGACTATAGGGAGTCAGATTGTTATAACAGAGGCTCGCAGCGCCAAAACATACATTTAATACCTTTTTATAATCTTTTATGACCTATTTTTTGAGGCAGGTTCATTTATTTTCTACACGGCTCATTCATTTTCCTTGGATTTAACTCCAAGGTTTGCGTTTTTTGGTGCTTTAGGGTAGTCGGTGGGTCAGGAGGGAGGAGCTGGAATTCCCCCTATGCGAGCCATGTGTTGCTGCAGCCTTGAGTTTACTCATCATATAAAACTGCAGTTTTACGTTTCCTTCATTTAAATCAAGCCCGTATAAACAACATCCAAGCAGAGCGAGAGACGGATCGCTTTCCCGAAACCGCACCGTTAGGTTTCTGATTTTAGCCGGTCATTAGGAAATATTTCTTTTACTATCTCTCCCTCTTTCTCCGTCCACAGTTTTTTTTTTTTTTTTCCCCCTGCTATTCAATCTTACATCCACAGTCATACATCAGTGGCTATGTGGTGTGAAGATGGAAACCTCTTATAGGTGGCCTGTGAAGAAGTTCCCACTAAGGGCGAAGTGTGTGGTTTAAAGGGCGGGCTCTTGGAAAAGTGACAGAAAGTATGAAAATACTGCAAGTTCATGACTAGAAAAACTTCTTTCACCCATAGGAATCTATTTTAATCTCCTTTACTGCGCAACTGTAAGACTGTGTTTGAATCACGGCGGCCGCCCCCCCCCCCCGTCTCTTAAATTTCGCCGCATCTCGCACCTCACCTCATGAAGTATTTCACCGAGAGCCTATCAATGAAATAGCAGTGGAGTTAAAACACACAGTGTGTAGGTGCGAGCGATGTGTTTTGACACAGCCGGTCACTCTTGGCAGCTGTCCTCTGCAGCACAGACCAGGTCTCACGTTTGCTAATGTGCTGAGTCTAGCGCTAGTGTGTCTGCATGTGTGTATTTTTCTTAATGTCTCTGGGGGGGGGCGGCGCTGGAGGGAGGGAGGGAGGGAGGGAGGGGGGGTTTGCATGTACATGTGGGTGGGTGTGCAGTCGCATAACAGAGATGCAAATCTCTTAACTGCCCGGGCAGAAACTCAACTTTATTTATATAACACCTTTTTACACAAACATGCAGCCCGAAGTGCTTCACATAGCTCACATAGATTAAAACAACACAGACAAGAAATAAAGACAACAGACAACAATAAATACAATTAAAAATGACAACAGTAAAACAATAAAATGTTAAAAAAAATAAATAAATAATAAAACCTAAAAACTAAAGGCTGTAACATTACTCTGAATAAAAAGTCAGATTAAAAAGATAGGTTTTTTAATTTCCTGCTAAAAATACAGAGAGGGCATGTTATTCTAATATCCAGAGGCAGTGTGCTCTGCAGTTTTTAAGGGCATAAAAACAGAAGGCAGCCTCTCAGGTACTTTTTATGGGTCACATAAGGAACGTTTAAAAGAGAAATGCTGGAGGACCTTAATGATCTGGCTGGAACATAAAATGAAAGAAAATCTCTGTTGTAGGGAGGTGAAAGGTTATTTAAAGCTTCATAAACATGTGAAAGAACTTTTTCTAAAACATACACACGGCAAGTGCGTCGTGTTAAGAGGTGGGGTAATGTGATCCGTTCGCTTTGTTTTACTTAGAAAGCTAGAAAGTCCAGGATCTCATGCCAGGAAGCTCAGTGAGCGTTTGAGTGTGTGGGTGGGTGTGTCGGGGGTATGTACCGATTCCAGCCAATCGGCACGCAGCTCTACCAGGAAGTTGTGGTTTTGAACACGTGTTGTTGCGGCAACAAGGGAACTGAAAGGATAACGAACGGGGAAGAGAAGAGAAGGAGCTGTTTAAGTGCCGGAGTGCGACCTCAGCAGCTCATTTGACACTATTGTCACTTTCATTTACAGATACAATAACATAGTATGAAGCAGATGCTTTTACATGAATTGGTTGATAATGGAAGGAGGGTTTTAAAAGGTTTAGTCTGCAGAAATGCATGGTACACACACACACACACACATATATATGGTGTGGATGGAAAGATAGAAAGAAAAAGAGAGTTATCTGTGTGGGGGGCGGGTGGAGGGAAATCAAGTCTCACCTTTCACACACACACACACACACACACACAACAAACGTCTCTCTGGTAATGTTCTGCCCACACTCTTCCATTGTCAACTAATGGACAGGATAAACTTTTCCTTTACACACACACACACACACACACACATGCAAACACACAAAAGGTGTACTCAAGTTATCCTGAGAGAAGATTGAATGACACATACGCCATTATCATCCCAGCCAGATAACGTCACACTAGTTCTGCACAATGATGCACGGTGAAAAGAATTACAAAACAACAAGGTAACCCAGGAATCATCAGGAGGCTGCGTGACATAAAGGACATGTGGGAAAAAAGGTTTCAGAAATTGTCTTTGCAGAGACGTTGAAGTTGGATTAATTAGTAAAGATCCCCTGCCTGCTGCACTGTGACAAAAAAAACTAATGCCTTGATCATAAAGTGCATTTTTTCCCTTTCCCTTTGTCTTCCCTCCGTAAAACTCTGCCAGCCAGTCGAAGTGGTATCACAACGGTCGCTCTGTATCAAACAAACTCTTGATCCGCTGCCAGTTCACCTGGCTCCACACAAAGCGCTAATGTCTAAACCAACGCGGAGCTCAACCTGGCATAGACTAAACATGTTGTGTTACTTCAAACATAACAGTATTCCCATGGTGCACGTTTTACATCGAAGCTCTACATCTACTCTTATCTTTATTGACTGTTTCATAACAGAATAGAGTTTCTATAAAAGGTTGTGCATTATGTGCTTTTGCTTGTAAAGACCTGCACATAACTTTTCCTTTGAGGCACCGGAGCCGGCTAATGCGGCCAAGTTATGGTATTATTCTTACTCTTCGCTTCACAGCTCATTGAGTTTTTGCTCACATAAAATAAAACAAGTACCACATACATTAGCATATGTACTGCAAATACCGAGCCGCCAATTCCCACACCTGTCAGACTTGTCAGTTGTATTAATTCGCTTGCCGTATTAATCAAGGTGCATCTGATCCTTAGTAATGAGGTGTGTGGTTTGCTGTAGAGTCGTGTACTGAGCATCGCTTGCCGTATTAATCAAGTTGCACCTGATCCTTAGTAATGAGCTGTGTGTGTGTGCGCGGCTCGCTGTGCCGAGCGGCGCGCGTTAAGACAAAAGAGAGACAGGAACAAATTAGGGAACAAAAGAATAAGAAGAGGATATCAGCCACCTTTCCCAGCAGAGAACAAGAAAAGCATTTTTTTTAATGAAATCAGATCTGCAGTTTATGCTCTCTCTCTGTGTGTGTGTGTGTGTGTGTGTGTGTGTGTGTGTGTGTAGGCACAATAGCTGGTTTTCCCTGGAGGAGCTTACAGCCTGGCATTTCCTGCTCCGGGATGGCCCTGTCCTGATTAGAGGAAATTGATTTAATGGCTTTGGTTTAATGGCTCGAGAGGCTGCAACCACTCTAGATACTTTCTTCTTCTCTCTCTTGTTGTTTTTTTTTTTTACTGCTTTTTGCCTTCTCCCACTTTTTTTCTTCTTCTATCATGCTTTGTTTTGGTTTGCGCCTAATTTCCTTTATTTTCTTTGCAGCATGCATTTATGGTGTCTGTGCTTTTATGCTCTAGTGTGTGTGTGTGTGTGTGTGTGTGTGTGTGTGTGACAGTATGTGTGGTGCTGTTGTAGGGGACAGTATAGAAGGTTTTAAGGTTTTAAGAGTGTGTGCACCCTGAAATTCTGCGGTGAATTAAAAAAAAAAAAAAAAAAAAAAAGCTCCAGCAGAACAGGAGGTGTGTGAGGGGGAAAACAACCGACTACTGCATGGCTTTGTGGTACGTAGTGTATGAAAACACAGCGGGGTGTGGGGCCACCAGGGGACTGACTGTAACCACTCAGCATAATTGTGGATATCGACGTGCATTTAAACCTCCACTATGAGTTATCAGCTTAAATGTCATGCATACTGCATGTATTATGCAATTAGCAGTATATTATATGTTTTTTTTTTGCAGTGACTGCATAAAAACCTCCTGCTGTTTGACATTTTGTTGGTCAAATTGAGATTATATCCCCAAAAGGGTTAGGTGTATGAATACCTCTTCTTCTTCTGTTTTTTTTTTTCCTGGTTCCACAACAACCTCGCTAACTGCGGCGACTAGCAGGCGGTTGGATGATGACAGCTGACAGCGGTGTGTCACTCAAAAACTCTATTTGGTGTACAGGTAAACAATGATTACCGAGAGAGAGAGAGAAAAAAAAAAAAAAGTGAGTGTACAGTTTCGACTTTTGTCGACACACCCAGAATGAGTTTAAGTTGGCACATGCACAGTGTATGTGAAGCTATAGCGAGGGTGTGTATCTAGAGCATGTGAGGAATGTGTATGTGAGCATCCAGTTTTATGGGACTTTCCTCTCAGCGCGTTTAAAGCTCTGCAGAGAGCTTTAAGACAGATGGGAGTCACATGGTCAACTCTCATATCAGGGGCCTTGTAGGGACAAACACAACGTGGTCTGAAAAATAATCACATTGTTGCACGTTAATCTGTTAATTGACTATTTGATTATTTCATCTCTGCAAAGGTGGTGTTTATTAGAGGACGATGTTTAAAAGGTTTACATTTTGTGAATGCATATACTCATAATAATTGACCTCACAAATGCATTGCAAACTTACACATAAATCCATAAAGTAATGCGTAAACATGCACAAATCAACCACTTACGTTGCATTTTTGTCCCGTCGGAGGTTGTATAAACACGCTCACACGGCACCAACTCATCACCTCACTGTAATAAAACAGCTGATGTTGTTGTTATCTCCGTAATGTAAAGAACAACACCAGATACCGCAAAACAACCTGATATTTTTTTATCCTAACCGGCGATAGACAATCATGTTCACAAGCAATGAACAGCCCTTTACGGCACCCGTTCAAGCCCGATTAATTAAACATTGACATGACAACGACATGCGCTCATTCTCCAAAACAGCCTGTGCGACAGTTAATAAAGATAACCCTGGGGTTTTGACTAATGAGCAAGGTAATTATATAGCCACATATAATGTGATTAGCTGCAACATACAGAGGTCAGGGAGGGGACACACACACATACACACACACACACACACACACATGTGCTCCTTTCACCAGTGCAGAGGGACCCTTAGTGAAGGGAAGCAGAATGGCTCCAGTCCTCTTCCCCTGGTCCCCTAAGGTCCCATGTTATTTTAATGTTTCCCATCTGACATCGGCCATGCATGTCTGGCTGTGTTAGTTAACAGTGCAGAGAAGCAAGCGTAGCCAGTCTGTCTCCTGTGTTACCTCGCATGATCGTGCATGGTGTGTGTTTGAGTGTGACAGACGAAGGGGTGGGGGGGGGGTGGGGGGGGGGGACACAGTGTGCTATCTAGGTTATCTATTTAGAAAGCTTGTTTAGTCGAAGAGAAGCCTTGAGGGCCAAAATTATGAGTCATCACGCTACAGTACAGTCTGAATCTTCCCCTTGTTGTCTGGGCCTTCTGAGTGCAGGAATAAATAGTTGTAATTATTTTGTTCAAACGCATAGCAACAATGATGCACTCCGGCATTGATCAGCGGGGTTTCGCACAACCTGCCAACCTGTAGATGTTAAACATTTTAATGTCAGTCAGCTGTTGTTTCCGAGGGGTTTTTTAGGGATACACATCATTGCAACCGCAGAGAATTTGCTTAATGTGGAATCTTAGTATATCCTCTCATGTCCCAAATATTTTTTTTTTTTTTTGTTGTTGCAGGGATTAAAGCCAGTCTTTATAAATGTATTGCAGATGAACAGTTTCAGCTACGGTGCAGTTTTGTCAGTTTTGTAAAGTCACAGTTTGCTGACTTTTCCTTTAAAATCCTAGGATTAATACTGGTAATGGGTTACGGTTCATCGCTTAGCCAAGAGAGGTACCAAGAGGGCAACGCCGTCATTATATCAGCTTCACAAATAATGCATAGATGATCAAACGCTCAGTAAATAACATCCCCATAGGGGTGCCGCATTCAAAGCGGAGGCTGAAACTTCAGTGAGATCAAAGGCCACACGTCTGCTTTATAACCCAATTACACAGCGAAGATAAAAAAAACTCTCCCAACAAAAACTTTCCACATGCCCTGAAAACATTTAAAACGGCGAGCGACAAAAGTATCGCCGATTGTGTTGATTTATAATTGCGGCGGTTTTCATGACATCCGCCCCGATCGCTCGGCTTCTGTCGAGAAGGATCCTGTCAAAACAGCCTGTAACCGGCTGCCAACCAACAACGCAGGTACTGGATTTTGTTATCTGAAATTGAAATAAGCTAAATATCTTATGTTGCTCCTGGCAGTTCATTAATAATTATATTTTAACAAACCCTCCCCCCCCCCCTATAATTTATTCACTTCTTCATCGCTGCATATCCATGGAGGGGTTTAATATTTTACTCTTCCAAGAGAAGTCTCGGGATGCAGAATAGCAGTTGTGCAAACATAAAAGAGATTTTTTTTTTTTTTTTTTTTTTAAAGTGCAGTTAGACAAAGGGCTGCCTCATTTACTTGCTCAAACAATCCTCACTTATGCATATTTGCTTTAGGCAATGTAAAGCCAAAATCCACCTAAAACTGTAGCACATTCCCTATACTGACAGTCGTCTAGGATGCCCCCTTTACAACCTTCTTATTGGTTTTTCTGCACTATCAGCATCATTCTGACCGCCATATGAAGCCGTTTGATGTCATTTTTGTTCGATATATTAAAATATTTAAGATCCATAGGTGTGAAAAGCTCTAAATTTGCTCTTATTAAAGTTTCTTATTCATATTCGTTCCTTTGTGCCCATCTTTCATACGTTCATGGTTCATACTCACCTAAAACCCAGAGGCATAAATACAAGCGTCCGCTGAAAGAAAAGAAATATTGCCTCTCGATCTTTATCAGCGTATTGTTGCTAGCCAGAAACAAAATATTTCAGACCAGATTTGAAGTTAATATTTTAAAGATTACAAATGACTTCTAATAAAAAATGTATCTGTGACATAAGAAATACAAATGGCAGGGAAAAGTAATCGTATTCAGATTGTTCAAGATGTGGGAACACAGTACTGTTTGCGGTTAATATGTCACTCGGGTGAAGACGGACATCCGTTGATTAATATCCCTGTTTTTGATTAATAACCAGGGAGTAGCTTATTTCCAACAGACTCAAAGAAACGGCAGTAATGTAAAACACTGCCTGCTGCCGTACTGTTGACATTAAAATGTACTCATGCAATCTCTGCAAGTTTGACTTGGCATAGACTGTGAAACTCAAACGAAACAATATTTGTGTCATATGAATCTTATGTTTGAAATTTGGCTCTGCCTCAGAATAACTGACGTATCACTACTGTTGTTTACACTCTCTGCTCTGTGATTTGGTTTTGAGTCGTGAGAACGTATTCGCCGCCCCTGCATGCGCTTCGCTGGAAGTCGAAACCACCTCAGCTTTAGCGAGAAGGTGTCATACTTAAAAAACTGACATCAGATGTTTGAAAGCAGTCAGTATCACACCTCACCCTTCTTCCTACCATCCTCAGACTGCTGAAAGACAAACAAGCGCCTTATGTGGCTTTTCACCTCGCTGTGGTAAACTAGATTGTCTGAGGTGTCATTGTTGTTGTTGTTGTTGTTGTTGTTGTTGTTGAAGCTCTTGTCTTGGGGATTAAATCTCAATGCTCAATCCTCAACCCCTGTGAAGAAACATACCAGTTGTTGTTCATCCTTCGGTTCTTGCCGTCACATTTTCACCGCTTGCTCACTGACATCAAAAGGTGAGCATGATGCCTGTTAGCTTTGTGTCACACAAGGGTTCCCGTCACCACACCCCTAAGCATCCGACCAGCATAGAAGACCTCTAGCTGAGGTATTCTTGAATTCCCAATCCTCTTAAGAAGGGATATTGCCACGGTAGGTAGCTCCTGCCTTTCAGTATCCATGCAAAAAGCATCTCCACAACATGTAACTGCTGCTAGCATGTCAGTTTTGTACAGTTTTTCGGTCTACAGTTGGCTATCAGATGGAGGTTTTGGAAGCTTTTATCATGATGTGTGTGATAGCAGTCAACACTGCTCAACATTACTCTTAAAATCTGTCATATTTAGAGGATTGTGTGCAGTTTTTATGCATGCAAGATGGCATTTTTGAAGTTTTTTTTGATGATTTGCACTGAAAGATAATACTGAGTGAAGGAGTTCAAGTATGTGTTCATGAGTAAAGGTAAAATGGAGTGTGTGATTGACAGGTGGCTTGGCGGTGATGCAGGCATTGTATTAGACTGGGAGCTGAGCCTGGAATCAAAGCTCTCAATTTAACAGTTGATTTATGTTGTGGCCAAAATAATGAGATCATGGTTGCGATGGCTTGCTCGCCCTTTTAGACAAAACGAGGACCTGATCCAGGAGTATAGCCGCTGCTGCTGCTGCTTCACATTAACAGGAGTCAGCTGTGGTAGATGGGGCATCTGATCAGAACGCCCCTTTGGTCTGAGATATCCCAGGAGGAGTTGGAGGAAGTAGCCAGGGAGATGGGCGTAATGGCTACCTTGCTTCAGCCTGCTGCCACTGTGACCCGGTGATGATTTTGATAGTGGTAAAAATTTCTTGTAGGGATGGACAAATGTACGAGGGGGGGGGGGCCCAAAAATTGCTGTCATTATAACTCTTTCAGCTGTACCTTTCTCATCCTCTTCAAAGCACTCTCCTTGAGATGTGATATACTTGTCCCAGCGCTTCTCCCGTTCCTGGAAACATTTCCTGTAGTCATCTTTGGTCACCGTGTTCCAGAGCCTCCTGCATTTCTGATTTCTTCCACGAATCGGTGAATCATCTCCCTTTCAGTCCCAATTTCAGTCTCACCGAGCTGTAGGCATCACTCTATATAATCCGATAACTACACCCTGCTCCTGTGCTGTCGATGGCTTCTGGGAATTTTTGGTTCCCACTATGCGAAATCACTTCTAAAATAAATCAAAAGTGTTCAATGTGATTTGACTGTGTTCCATTATTACAGTCTGCATTACATCATATGAGATAAACCTTTAATAACCCTTTGAGTTTTAATAACAAAAAGGAAATTAGTATACAGTAACGTAATTATCAGCACTAATTTATTTTCTTTTAGCCTTTATTTAATACATTATGCAGCCATGAGACAACAAAACAAACTGCTTTGTCAACAAAACATGCATCTTACAAGGCTTCAGTGGAGTAAATTAATCATACATTAGTATATCTAATCTCATAAACTCTCATGGTTCCAGTTTTTTATACAGGTCAGGGACAACAAGAACATCTTTGAGTCTTAATTTGTTATACGTGGTACCACTTTGTAACCTGATACAAGCCCGATGAGATCAAATTATATGGACTAAATAGAGGGTGTGTCGTAGATAATGTTCTATACTGGATTTGTCTCCCAGCAGCATTTTGTGTGTATGTATGACATAACAGAAATTTAAGATGCTCAGTAGAAGTGAAGGACAAAAAAAAAAAAAAAAAGCTTGTATCCACCCTGGATTGTCTCAGTTTTATCCATGACAACTGACTTTTAATGACAACGGATCACTGCGTAATCGAGAAAAGATCGAGAGGTAGAAGAAGGCCCGCCGGCAGAAAAGCCTGCGAGTCAGTTATATTATTAATGGCTCTGCACTGACCTGTAGATCTCACTGATATGAGCTCTGCTGGCATGTTAACATTAATCGACCGCCCATTAGTCTAATGATAGGTCACATGAGCTCCAGGCAGCTGGCATAGGCCCGCTGTTTGTAATAAGGCTGCTGAAGCGGCCTGTTTGTCTTTGGGTGCAGCTGTTGGAGGAGGGCTGTGGCCAGAGCATAAAGGGCTCTTTTTACATTTCTATCTGAACAGACGCAGGGGCAGCATGGTCCCAAACAACACACATACGAGACCACCTGTAGTTGTTTAAACGTTTAGTTCTATATTTTATCTTCATTTTGTTTGTTGGTTTTATTCGTTTTTGGTCATGCACAGTGAGGCTTTACATAAAACAAACATTTAAAACATAGTAAAATTAAAACTACATTAGAATAGAAAGATGAAATATACAGAGTTTATATTTTGATGCAGTAAGTTGCTCTAAATTCAATAAAGTAAATGAAGTTATGTAGAGAAAATCAAACAATCTTCTGGCTAAAGGGTTATTTCACAATATATAAGTTTAATATAAGTCAAACAAGGCATCTGTGTTTCAGTTTTTATCATTAATAAAACAGAGAATCCAGTTGCTTTTGACTTCATATCTCTATTACATGGATGACTGAGAATCTTAATAATAAGTCCTTTCACAGATTTAATTAAATGGGGTACCACGGTGGTGTGCGGGGTTAGCCGTGAATTTCCAGGTTCACGTCGGGCTGAAGACCTTCGGTTCAAGTCATTCCCCGTCTTTCTCTTCTGTCATTTCCTGTCATCTCTCAACTGTCAGCTACCTAATAAACCTACCTAATAAGGTATAAAATACCCAGTAAAATCTATATTTTTCTTTCTTTTTTCTCTCAGTATGTATTTTTTGTATTTGATAGATGACAGTAGAAACAAAGGGAATCAGGGATGTACACTGATGCAATGTGAATGTGAAGGCATGTATACACAATCACTGCCTGGTGCATGTACGTATAGACTTCCCCTTACAGTGTTTCCTCTAGGTTGACTACTTTGTGGCGGCGGCGAGGGGGCTGCTGAGCCAAACTCGAGAGCAGTCAGACATTTCTCTGTTCTCTGTTTCCAGTAGGAGCGGCTGAGATTGACACTAAAATGAGAATAGCCGGTCCGCTTTAAAGGTCAGTCCGCCTAAGCTATTGTCGCTAACTCGGGAGCTAACCCGCTTCACTTTTCCAGCAGTTTGTCTCCAACAGACGTGACTTTTCTCTGTCTTGAGACGCTGCAGCAACACTGTAGCCTGTACTGTACATCCGCTGCCGGATTGACGACTTACTGCTAACCTTTTCACTTTTCTGCCGCTCGCTCTGCTCGCTCAACCACTACGTATTACACACTTCCCTTAAGGAAGCTACGCTACTCTCACAACAGCACCTTTCACGTCATTTGAAGAATGAGGAGAGGAAGGATTCTGGGATTTGATGCACTAGTCGATGACTCAAAACAATGCCATGTCGTGCTCGCACAGATGAAAACCATTAGCGGCCCGTTGATATTAATGATCGTGTGAAATTTTAGCAGCAGCGCTCACAGCACACTGGGGAAACACTGAATATGAATATAAGGGAAATGAAAATGAATATAGTGGAAACACTGCCTTATATATATATCCTCTTTTCACAATGTCTGTGTTTATTTTCCAGCCCCCCCCCCCCCCCCCCCCCCTTTTCATCTCTGTCTGTTGATTGAATGCTGAGTCATGTGTCAAATCGCTTATTAAGCTGATATTTAGTAGATGTGGGTTTTTTTTTTTTTTAGCATGCATGACTTATTATTTAGGAGAAGTGGTGTGCAATACAAGTTGAGGTTTTTCTTGTGTATCATAGTAATGTTTCTGGAATATCCTACAGTTTAGATTAGCATTGTTTCATCTGCATTGTCAAAGTTAAACATCCTGTTCGGCTCGCTAAATGTTGTTGAATGGCTTCGGACACAATGTACACAATTAACCCACGAGTTATCCCACGTAAAAATATTATATTGCCTGGATCCTTCTTATCGTGCCACAGTAGATCACATGCTGACAGGCCTGTTCGTTGCGAAAACTTGAGAAATTACACACACACACACACAAAAAAAAAACCAAGAAATTGCCAAAAGTGCATGCTTCTTTGCACCATATCTCCCCACCCTTGTGCTATGAACCCTGCCCGTTATCTGCGTTACTCCCGCCGCTGTCCGTCTGTCAGCAACAATAAGCTCTATTTCAGAGATCATTGCAGGAAAAGCCTCCTATCTGATTCAACCCCCTTTGCTCAGATTAAGTAGAGCAAATCCTACATATACTGCTGTTACGGTGACCCAGGGGCGACATATCATCTCCCATCATATCACGGCGTATGATGCTACTCTAAAGCCACAGTCCACTCCAGACTAAAGATCCCAATAGCCCTGCATGTCACCGCCGGGGCTTAATAGGGCCAGGCAGAGCATATTCACTATTTATGTCACTCGGGGTCTCCTGTAACACAGCGGAAGAATAATAGCTCTCTTTTGAACTTAATTCCCAGAGATACGAGTTAACCGTTTCAGTGAGAGAAAGATCACTTTTGATCTGAGGCTTTTAAGTCTTTATGTCGGCCCTGGTGTTGCCTGAGTCCTACTTGACTAATGAGGGCTGTGGGGAAACGGCTGTGCCGGCTGCACACTAGATACACCGTATCTGCCGTTAACACACTGTGTGGCCCAGAATAGCCGGTGCGCAGTAGTTAATTGACTGATTTCGTTTTAGTCACAACAGCTTGTCTTGACTTTGACGTCTCGGGAGGGTCAGATTTGATAAATGGAGGAGTGGTTTCAACAATAGCGGCGTGTACATGATGGCAGAATTCCAACCGCTCCGGATGCTCGACATTCTGCATCGCTATCTTTGGGTAAAACATTCCTGGGAATCTGCTTTCGGTATGTTTGTAATGCGCGGCTTGTTTTTAATGTGTCGCTGCTTGTGTCATGATGTCATGACGACGGCATTTTGGCCAGGAATCAGTCACAAACCTGGTTAGATATAGGTCAAATGAAAATAAACTAGTGTGGACAGTGATTTATTTGAGTGTGTATGTTTTAGTATTCTCACGGGATCCTATTTTTCAGTTTGAAAAAGCAGCAGAGGGAATGTGTCACCGCTTCATACTGTCCCCAGTCTTAAAGAATTAATTTGTTTTCATGGCTCAGTTTCAACATTGTGGCATCAACTCTTTGAGATAAGGGCTGCAACTAATGATTATTTTCATTATCAGTTAAACTGTTGATGATTTTCTTTAATCAATTAGTCGTTTGGGCTATAAAATGTTAGAAAATTGTGAAAAATGTTGATAACTGTTTCCCAAAGCCCATGATGGCGTCCTCAAATGTCTGCTTTTGTCCCGAGCAACAATCCACAAAGTTTGACATCATAAAAGACTCAATAAACCAGAAAATATTCACAATTTTAATGCATTGTTGGCGATTCATTTCCTGTTGCTTGATAAATGATAATTTATGAATTAATGAATCGACTAATCGTTGCAGCTCTATTTCAGATGGTAGAGATGAAACTTTTTCACTTGAGGTGTGACTGCAACCGTCTTTTCCATCATCGATTGATCTGTTGAATCAAAAGACATCATCACATTTGATAAGCTGCAACCACAGACCCGCTCTATTGCTTTGTTCCAGCAGTAGCTGGTTATATATTCCTCCCCATGTGTGCATTATTATTTATTATTTATCCTTCTACACGGTGGTCCTACAGCGCCTGCTCTTTCCAGATGCAGCAGACATCTATAGCAGTGATGATTCAGCAAAAAAAAAAAAAAAAAGGCACAAAAAGGCAGTCACATGAAGGAAAGGAAGTGATATTAGTGTGGGTTTTTTTTTTTTTTTTTTCCCCCTGTCAGTGTTTTATGACTCCAAACTCCAAACAGCATTTCACCTTTAACCTTTAAGAACTTTTTCTTTGAGGTACAGTAAAGGTAGCTGCAGATTCCACCGAAACATTAAAAAAAACTTCTGCGTTTTTCAAAAAAGTTGTAAGAAAAAGGTGAACAAATTATGAAGAAAGAATGAAGATGTGCGGATGAATTATTATTTGCACCTGTTAATCCAGACAGTTGTGTTCCTGGAATGTTGTGACAGATGGCATTCCTTTCCCTATTGTGCATGTGTGTGCATGTGTGTGCATGTGTGTGCATGTGTGTGCATGTGTGTGCTCCTGCGTGCACTCTCATATACTGTAAATCAAACGTACAGATCATGGTGTGAAGTCAAGCATGCGGCCGTTCTATCTCCGTCCCGTCCTCAGCCTCCTTTGTTCGTCTTCTCCGGGGCCTCCTCCCCGTCTCTGCCGTCTCTCGCTAGCCGTCTTCTTATTGTCTCCACCTTCCCTTTGATTCAGAGCGGCGGTAGGAGCACGCAGGGGTCAAACTGATGCTGTACCGCGTAGTTATTCCTTAAAAGAGCGAGAAAGCGAGAGCGCATGCATGTCGGGTACCTTAAACATCCTGCGGCGGTGAACTCGAGTGCACTGCGCCCCTCTGACCTTTTCCGTGTGTGTGTGTGTGTGTACATGCCGTATGCGCGGGCGTGTTTCTATTTGTCTTTGCTTAAAAGTGTTGTGTTGCCACCTGCATGGTTTTTATGTATGCACGTACGACAGGAACGTTTCAAGGTATGTTTGTGTATCGTACGTGGACGCGGCGCTATTTTGAACACAGATCCTGTGAAGTGTGAAGGAGTCTCGCGGCCATCTGTGTGTTCCATAACGGCTGTTGTGCTGTATGTGGTTGAACAGGACCGTCCCGCTATAGTTCATCCTCATTCTTGTCCCCCTTTTGAGCGGCACATACTGTATGCAGCGCCGGCTTCGCCTCCAGGGCCATAACCGCTCAGACAAGAACTAAGTGCACATCATGTTCCGTTTGTCCGAGAGGCTTTTCATCCAGCGTACAGACCAATGAAAATTCAAGATTTGCCTTATTTGCATATTTGTCATATCATTATGATTTATCTCCAGGCAGTGTTAATTTTTATTTAATTCATTCAATCCAGATTTGTTCTTCTTCCTTTTGTTCAAAAATTCCCATTTTCAGTGGAATCATATTCTGATGCTGTGATCTTATCATATCATTGCTCCACAAATGTTTGATTCAGAGCAAAGCTGTAATTAAAAAAACTAGTTATTAAAGTTTTGGTCTCATGAGTTCGGTCTGCATAACAGTGCAGCAAAGTGCTTTTTTCATACGGTGATGGATGTGATGATAGTGATTTCAAGCGTATCGCCCAGCCTTAAAGGTGAATCAAGCAGGGAGGGAGGGGGGAGAGGAGAGAAAGCAAAGACAAATTATTACTGGAATGAGGAAATGTGAGCTGCTTTTTTTTTTTGTTTCCTGTAATCTAATCAGCAGCTAACACTATTATCATAGCTGTTGAGACTGTTGGCTCACATTCACATTGTCGCTGCTGAGTAATCTTGCAGTCTGATCATACAAGAACACTTACAGAAGCAGCTGTCTCATTTAGCCTTCAAAGTCTTCCAAGGTTTTTTCATTTTTTTTGCCTCAAAAGAAAAGAAAAGAAGAGGTGGAAAAGACCTCGACGGACTGTTGAATGTGAAGATGTTAGAAGCTGAATCGACACCCGAACGCAGTCAAGTGTTTGTCTGCGTCAGCTTCAAGGACACATGAGAGAACTAACAAAGGCAAACGTGCACACAGATGCTTATGCGTTAACAAAAGCAGTACGGATAGAGCCTTTAAAGGAGACGTATCGTGCTTTCTGTGAGTTGCTGTTATTTCTATGCTGTTATGATGTCGGATGTCAAACATGCTCAAAACTTGAGGTGAACATACAGTGAGTCAAATGCTCCCCTGCGAGTCAAAAGCCAGGGCCTCAACCTGCCCTGAATGCTTCGTTTGCAAAATTATCTCTACTTCCTCCTCGCTGATGATGATGTCATAGTGTTCGTGCATGCCCTCAAACGGCCGTCCGTGTTGGTGTCAGATCGGATTTGGGCTTGAACATGTACGGATGCGTTTGAGAAGTTTATATTTCAAGTAAAAACAGAGAAAAATAAGTGAAATCCCACTACTACTACTACTACTGTACCTGGAAGTCTGCCGAGATGCTTCTAGAAGTTAACCAATCAGAACAGAGTGGGCTCATGGGGGAACAGGCCTGTTTCAGACAGAGGCTGAACTGAGGGGCTGCAGAAAGGACCGATATAAGATAAATAATGAGTTTAACTATAAATCAAGTAAAGATGTTCCAGTAGAGCCCCAGAATATAAAGACATATCTGGAAATGTGCATGTACGTGTCCTCTTTAAAAACCCAACACTGCACATTAAACACGTACATGCAGTACAGTTTATGCACATGCATATGAATTCTGCAAATTCTAATGTGGATATAGAGTGATCACACAGACACACACACACACACACACACATATATACTGTACCGACCACAAATATCCTGTCGTATCGCTCCAACACTTATTTCATAGAGCCTAACCAATCATTACACAGATTCCAACCCACCAAGGCAGAAACACAAAGCGGAGGTGTCTGTGACGGGCTGCTGACAGCTCGCCCTGCTCTTTGCCCCTCCTCATGTCTAAGGATGTAGCGTGGCTCGGTTTGTTCAACCTTTGCCACATGCAGTTTATTTCATCTCGTCCACGGACGCGTGCAGCTGCACGCTCAATTTGTAAAATAACAGGCAGGAGAATTAATTGTGTTATATTGCTGTTGCAGAAGTGAGCACGAGCCAAACAAGGGGAAGTGAGTCTTGGATTCTCTACGGCTTCCTCTTGCTCTAAGTGTGTAAAAATGTTCCTGTCCATGTGTCAGACACTGTACATGAACCTCTTGCGTAAGGAAGCACATGGAATAAAGTATTAGGCATCATGATAGTTAGTTAAAAGGAAATATCGACTGTGGGTGTCAGATAATAAATCATCAGCACACACAGAAATGCACGTACACTCGGTCCTGAGGCGTTTGTAAGACAGGTGGAGCCTGTCTGAGCACATCTTTTTGGCCTTTCACCATCACTTCAAACTATAATACTGAGGAAGAGTGGCTCCGATTCAAAGACATGCTTAAGTGGCACAAAATGAAAACTGACATCCGACCTCAAACACATTCTGTCTTCTCTCTGTTTTCTTTTAATCACTAACACACATTCACATACACAATCCGGACATGTTATGCGCAAACTACCACATGGACACAATTTTCCTCAAGTTCTTTAGGCACAAATACACACAGGTGGCAAATTTAGTCCGGATGAACTCTACTCTACACACTGCAGAAAAACATCTTTCTCATGCACATACAGTCTGTTGCCGTAGGACTGATTCTCTATCCGTGTGTGTGTGCATTTGTGCATGTGTGTGTGTGTATGTTAGGGCTGGGTTTAAATCAATTTTCCGATTCAAATTTATCTTGGTTTAAACTTTTCTGATAACGATTCATAAGATCCGAGCTTTTAATAATTGCCTTTTCTCATGGATTTTAAATCCAAAAAAATGAATCCAGACATCTTCCCTTAGGCTCGGTTGTTCCATAATCAGCGGAGCAGCTCCAACCACGTTCGACGAGAGCTGCTCGGCCGTTGAGCTCTCGCTGAGATCTCACATGATATTTGCGAGGTCTCTCGTGGCCGGACCTCGTCGAACGCGGCGGGAGCTGCTCCGCCGGAGGCGCCGCCCGCCGAGCCTGTCGCACAAACGCTTTGTGAGACAATCACAGCAAAGAGTTTTAATAGAGGTATAAGTGATGCAGCAGGTATGTTTGGCTGCCTGGTGATTCAATTTAAAGTTGTCGTTTGTGCACTAAAGGAAGCTGAATAACTGTAGAGTCTGTAGAGTTGCACTAAATTGTTCTGTAGTGTGTTCTTGTTAATAAAAAGTACATTAATATAACTGTTTTGGGGTCAATTCTTAATGTAAACATTAATATTTTTAATAAAACACCAGGTAGAAGGTTCCTCATACAATTTACAACATTTATCTCTGAGAATCTTTCTGTCACATCCAAGCTAAATTGGTATTGTAACCGAAATATCCCCTAACCAAATCAATATTGAATCGAATCACGAAAATCCAAATCAATACCCAGCCCTACTGTGTGTGTGTGTGTGTGTGTGTGTGTGTGTGTGTGTGTGTGTGTGTGTGTGTGTGGAACATCCGTGAAAAGAAAAACAAAGAGAGAATACATGGAAAAGATAAAATGATTGAGCAACAGTTTCATTTTTATTCCTCAGGGATGTTTGCAATGAAAAGTCCAAACTCTTGTGCTCTTGACAGTCTTGGCTCTCGTCACGTTCTTCCACTGCTTCTCTCTCTCTCTCTGTTTCCCCTCTTCACCACTTTGTTCTGTTTCTTATCACCGTCTCGAGTTTATGAGTCCAAAAAACTGTAAACTGCCTGTTCCTTTAATCTGTTCTGACACACTGTTCAAAAAAACAATTGAATCTCTGAACAGTGAGGAGTGTGTTTGCACTTTTGGACACGCATGTGTACCGCACGTGTACACTGCCTGATTGTGTGTATGTTTGTGTGTGTGTGTGTGTGTGTGTGTAAAAGTGTGTGTGGCCTGTGTTACTGGCGCACATGTGGGCATCTGTACCTTGTGTGTGGGTGTCTGCTGTGTATGACTAGGGCTTGGCACTAATCAGATCCAGGACCACACAGGCACTCGTAGGGAGCCGGTGGGAATCGGGGGGCCCCTGGCCCTCAGTACCCCCAACCTGAGTCTCTGCCAAAAAAATCACCTTCCAGCCTGTTTGGCTCCACCTTTTTCGGGCTCCGCCAAGTTCCCCTCCTCCCTCACCACCTTCTCATCTTTCATAGATTCTGCTGGATCCAGTCAGGAAAAGATTGAGATTATAGTGTGAGTGGGTGTAGTTATGACTGTGGGGCGCCCAGGGGCCTCACCAGGCCTTGTAGGCTTTATCACACCCTTGGGTGGGAGGGATCGTGGGGAAGGAGGTAGGGGAGGAGGGGGAGGGAGGGAGGGAGGGGGGTGACATGTAAGAAATGACCATGTTGGTCCTTTGTGAATGTGTGTGTGTGTGTGTCTGTGGTCTCTTTACAGTATGTGTTTTATTGCTCATTACAGAGGTGGCTGAGATGTGGAGATGAATGGAAAGGCTTGAGGGGGTAGAGAGAGGTTGACATGAGGTGTGTGTGTGTGTGTGTGTGTGCAGATTTGTGAACATCTGTGTCTTAAAGACTTGTCTAGATATTGTACAGTAAAAGCTGGGCTTGGATGGTATCTGTTTTTTTTTTATATCTTTATTTCTTCTCAGTGTTTTACAGGAGTGTGAGGTATATGACAGTATGTGTGCAAGAAAAGAACAAAACAATAAAACACTTGCAGCTAACAGCTGATGCACTTTGAGATTTGTGCTTCTCTGTCACAACTGATGAAAATCTTCAGGATTTCTAAGCACTGTAGTGCACCATAACACTCTGATACTGCTCAAGCCTTGTACAAGCACTGTTAAAGGAGCAGTCCGACCTTATTCTCTGAGGTAATCATGTGATCTGTGTGAAGAAGAGGTCGATTCACATTAGAACCTAAATATGTATCTTGAAAAATGTTTTCTTATGAATGATGTGTTTTTTTTCCCTCCTCGCTAAATGCAGCTTGTTGACATATTTTATTGCAGTCAGGGTTTGGTTAGCTACTCATCGTGATGTTGTGGAGAAGGAATGTTTCTTAAAAATCAGAGATTAATTAACAAAAGCGTTGGGACACCATTCAGTTTTTATTATTTCAATGTGAGAGAAGCACAGAAGTACAAAAGGTCCTGGCGTGTTTATGACTGGAATAATTGACGGAGATGAGGCTGTGCAGAAGGAAGAAGTTGCGGTCGGATAAGTACGTCATGTCACTGATAGCGGGGGGGGTTCGGTTGACCTTCCCATCCCGACGCCGGTGACCCTCCCTCTGCGGAGACGTTTCCAGGTTGGCAGGAGTAGTAGCGGCTAGTGGAAGCAGTTGACAGTGCGTGTTGTGTTCCTCCAGTGATCACAGAGAGCAGGTGCACGGCTCTTTCCTCTCGGGGGGCGAGCTACTTGCTGGAGGGGGGATAAGATCTCAAATATGGTCAGAATGGCCTCAGTGTTGTTACTGAGTGTCATCTTATACAGGGAGCCCGGTTAGCATCATGCATGCATGGGGCAGACACGTGGCCAAAGTTCTGCAGCTTGGGTACATACTGTATAGTATCTTGCAGAGCTTCTGTTAACTAGGACACACAGCTGATGATGTTGCTTCATACTGAGCACAAACTAAACGGCATAAAACAGAAAGGTCAACTAAAAGTTCAAAGGATAACTGGTGGGTTTTTTCTCTCGCCGTCGGGTATATTTGTGCACAATCATGCTTACTGACCTAATAATCAGGCTACTCTACCTCACAGACCTGCCTGTATACCTGCTGCAGCGGTGAAGCCACGCCCCCCTCCGCCGCGTCCAGTCTGACGTAGCTTTTTCTCGGCCGGAGTCAAACAGCTAATACAGACCTCGAGACATAAACAGAGCAGCTTCAGTAAAGAAACCAGACGAGCTGCGGGCAACATCCTAATGTTTCTCTCTCCCTGAGGAGCTCAAACCCAGCCCCCCCCCCCCCCCCCCCCCCCCCCCTCCCACCCCCCCCCCCCCAAACATAAACCCATCCCCGATTCGTCGAGGCCGCGCTGTTTTTGCTTGATAAATTTGCACATATTTATTTATATGATTTTATTTGTGCCCATGTTTATACGCCTGACGCGAGTCTGGTTTGTTTTATTTGAGCTGCGGCTGGTGCCTGGATCCCAGCCCTGTTTGTAAACTCCAAAGAAACTGGGCGCACGATACACACACATACACACACATTACTCGCTGCCAGGCTCACGCACACACACACACACACACACATGCACACAATTGCTGTTATTTCACAACCACTTAGGGAGATGGGTATCTGCACGTGAGGCCCTGTGTGAGTCTGAATGTGCTTTTATGTAGGTTGATGTATTTATTCAGTTTTTATACAGTATGTATAGCTTAACCAAACACAATAAAAAAAAGTAAATTGATTTCAGGATGTTTATTAAAGAACCTCATATATTTCTTCAGGTTTTTCCTTTATTGCAAGTTGAAGTTTTTCCTCACAGGAAGAGTGAGTTCGATGCTCCTCTCGACCGCTAGTTTGAAGGTTTTTCCACTGATGTTTGTCATGAAGAAAACAAAAGCATCACCGTCTTTTTTTTTTTTTTTCTCACCCGTTCACTCGGAAAAAAATCTGTCGACTGTTTTTAATATTTTTTGATAAGCGCGTCCAAGCTGCGGCCCTTTTGGGGGGGGGGTTTCCCGATTGCGCCATCGCTAATCTCCTCCCCGGGCTGTTGGCATGGCAACAGCACCTGTGTGAGCGCGGGACAGAGAGAGAGAGAGATGCAGCGAAGAGGGAGGGAAGGCAGCGCACGGTGATCGCCCAGATTGTTGGCACAGTTGGATAAAGTTACCCGTGCAGTCACGTGCGATGTGTGTGTATGCACGCGCACACACACGCACACACACACACACGCTCATAGTGGTGCTGCAGGTTAGGCTCCATGCCCAGACACATCACACACACACACACACACACAACCTCCACTCAGGCCTGCTGTGTTAGAATTGCCAGCTCAATCTGCCTAATGCTGGATACACACTCATGTATACACTAACACACACACACACATACATCAAGTCACACACACACACACACACACACACACACACACACACACACAGAGAAAATGGAATTCCCTGCTCGGCTACCGCATCTAATTATACCACCTGCGCATGCTGACACACACGTACACCGTGCACTCGCACTTTTCCCTCTTTCTCAGAATGAACTTTGGCGTGACAGCTGCCTCCAAAACATTTGTACCCGTACGGGAATTCACACACCGTAGCCACGACGATTTATGACGTTTATTTATTTATTTATTTTTTTATTAAATTGCTGCTTTAGTGACGTTAAAGAGGCTTATAGACAGACAGTTTCACCAATAAACAGACAGAGACACAGTGGATGTCTCTACGTATTGAAACTGTAGACATCCTGTTTTATTGAGGCCCCCCTCCCCACCCTCGTGCAAAACCGTGCAACCCTTTAACCTCCAAAACAATCTCACTTCATCACCGTCTTGTTACAATTAGACACTTCCATTAACCGCGAGGAAATTAACAAGTGTGGGGGGGGGGGGGGGGGGGGGGGAGAGGACACCTCCGGGAAAAACAATCGGGAAGAGCACACATACATAGAGAGTCCAACTGTTTGAGTCAGAGTGCGGTTTTTCTTAAGGTGGACTCGGCACGGCAGGAGAAACAGATGAACGTGTGTGGAGAGAGGAGAGGGTTAGCTGAGGTAGAGTACCGAGCTGGAAAAAAAAACTATCTCCAGATAGTTTGATCCCTCTGTAAAATAAATAAATAATAACCCAGCCTTTCGGATGGGGGTCTGGGGCTCCGCTCACAGGCCCACCTTAAGAATAAAAAAAAAGCAAAATTGCAAGTGGAGGAAAAGAGAAAAAGTGAAAAAAAAAAAAAAACAAAAAAACAGAAGTGAGTCGGATTTGCTTTCCAAACGCAGTCACATTCTTGGCAGCACCTTGGCTCGTCCTTGCCAAAGGAGAGTGGGAAGAGGAGGGATGAGAGAGGTAGAGAGAGAGAGAGAGAGAGAGAGGAGAAAGTGGATGTGGTGGAAGAGAGAAAGGACAGATTGGTTGTTGTTTTTTTTTTTCCTCTCTCTCTCTCTCTCTCTCTGCTTTTGCTCAGTGCCCAGTACAACACATTATCTATAGATGTACTTTGATCTTTGGCTCTGGCTCACATCCACTACTTAATAAGCAGCCACATGTGTGTGTTTTTTTTTTGTCTTTTTCCATGTACACAGGTCAAGTATACATCGCCTCGTTTAGCCCCGTGATAAAATGTACCATTTTATGTTTACTTAACAATCACACAAACCTGTCACGGAACGTCCATGAGTATTATTCCCAGTCTGTGCTGTATATAAACCCTTTTTAAAAATAATGACTCACTTGTACTTGTCACACCGTTAATGTCAAACAAAACTGAATGATCCCACCTTTGCATTTTATCTTTAAAAAGCTGCTTCTGTCTGCGTTAAACTGTAGTTTCTTTTTTTTTTTTAAAAATGCATTAATAACAGCTGTAAAATATCACTGCAGAGTATAATCATCTGATGAAAGAATGTCATGTTGCTCTGACCTCATAGTTTTCATGTGTTGATAGAATTTTGATAACCGAATAATAGTTTCAGTCATTAATCAAGTAAAAGTACCGTTTGCTGGTTCTAGCTTCTCAATTGTGACATGTACATATATATATATATATATATATTTGAGTGTTTTTGCATTTTAAAGGCTAAATAATGAATCTATTAATAAGTCACACATGGGGGACACAAAACACACTAAACATCTGTTTTGTTTATATCAGCCTGTCATGATGTGACTCGTTAACACTCACATGTTGTAATGTGACAATAAAACGTTAAGAATGAGCGACTTTGTAATCCTGAAAGGGAGGAGAGGCCTGTCAGCGTTGTTAGCGAGTTAGCCAAACCCCGCGAGTCCGCAGATGTCTCGTGTAAATTTATGTGTGTTCGACTGCTCGTGGGTTCCCCCGGGTGCCAGGCACCAGCCTTCCTCTGCCCCGGCTGTGCCAACAGGCCTTCAAACTACAGCGTCTGCTCTCGATGACAGCTGAGGTGCCATTGAGCAAAGCAGTTGACCCAGAACTCCGCCAGTGGTTTTTCTCTGTGGCCGGCGTTTGGGAAAACTGTGGTCGGTAGTGGGCAGCTACTGGGTGCAAATGTTATTTAGACAACCTCTTCTGGGTAAACAAAGGTTTTAAAATGAGCTCTAGCCTGCGTGTTTGTGTGTGAACCAGCTATGCTTGTCTATACAGATCAACAAGCTTTCTTCAGGCACTTCTGTACGTGCTCTTCTCTTTCAGTGTCCTCATCTCCGTCCGCCTCTGGGGGTTTTGATGCAATGTTGATATAGCAAGAACGGGTTTTGGCAAAGTGTTACACTGTGAGCAAAAAGTGCAGAACTGCCACAGAGGTTTTGTTTTATGAGCCTTATTATCATCATTAGTTTTGAAAGTGACACGCACGGACAACCGAAGAGTTGATAGGCGCCGAAGAGGAAGGTGAAGACAAGCCTGAGGAGCGGTGACGTACTGCGTGGTGATAGAATAATCTGCAGAAAAAGAGCAAAAACAGGGTTGAAAAGAAGATAAAGGAGATGAGGAAAGAAAATCGGGGACAGGCGGAGCAGAGGTGTTGTTGGAAAAAGAAGAAGGGAAAAACAGCAATGGTGAGAAAAATATACAAAAAAATTGTAGTGTTGCCATGTGACCCCGTTTTTATGCTATACTCTGCTTCAGCATGGTATCCACCCAGTGTGTCCTATATGTCCTTGACTGACACACACACACACACACACACACACACATATATGAAACATAGCGCTACCAGCAGAGTCAGGGTAGGACACCGTGTTCCCATTTCCAGCAAGGCAACACTGTGGGATTCAGTGTTTGCACTATATGAAGGCTTATAGATGCACGGTGAGACGGGGGCGGGGGTCTTTGCTCTTACATAACATGCAAAAAGAGCACAATTTAAACGGATCCCATTATTTGCATGTTTGTCGGATACATGAGATGAACGGAGTGACGCTAATCACAGCCTGAAAGCTCCGTGTCATAAGTAGGTCAACGTTCAAACTGTTTCATGTCATTTTTCCCGAGCCACTTCCCTTCCGTCAGGTGTTTTCGCTCCCACCGTGTTAAACCAACGGCTTCGGGAGCAGCAGGCAGTAGTTTGGATTTTTGTCCTTTACCTGTCAAGCATGAAATCCCAAATCACCACTTGTGCATACATAACATAAGTTGAACATTAACATTCTTGTGCATTTTAGACGTCCGTGTGTTTGTGCACACTCAAGGTGACATTTATAAAAAAATGGCCATACAGATAGCATTAAGTCAATTTACTGTGATCTATTAGCACCTATTAATAATCCCCCCTGACAGTAATTAGCTGGGTGAGGGAGCGGGCAGAGACATAGCATGAAACATGATCTCTTTGCCTTTGACTACTAGCGAGTCGCGACCCCGGGCCAAGTAACACCCTCCACCCCCCCCCCCCCCCACCCCTCTCCACCTTCCATTTCCTGCATGATCAAACTGCTTGCACCACATCAACAACTTGGCCCTGCCCCTGCTACCGTTACTTAACCACTAATTGCTCCGGCCACCTTTGGGAATCGGGAGCACTGACCCCACGTCTGTTGTCATAGAGTGGATTTTGACAAGCGTTCTCCTCAGGAGCTTAAGGGGGGGCGGGCGGGCAGTGGGGGGGGGTGGTGAAATTTGCTCACTGCAGCCACACGTGTATGCACCATTATCTTCTACCTGCTGCGCTCTAATCCTTTTTACCTCTCATGGGGAAAGGGAGAACTTACATGTAAGGATCTCATTTTGATGTCGGTGTATTTGAAGTGAAAAGAAGTATAATAAGAAAAAAATGACACATCTGAGCTGAGCTGCACGCCAGCAGCTGCAGGAAGCATGTAGTTGCATTAACAGGTGGATCAGGCTGCTCCCCTTAAAGTTGATGATTGGTCAAAGAGAACTGAATCAAATTGCAGTCAGTTTTTTTTTTTTTTTCAGATGTTTGACTTTTAAATTGAATGAGATTTGAAGGGAGACGTGCAGAGGGTGAAAATGAGACCTCTCGTCTGTCTCCAGAGCAGCCAGATTCCTGTTTTTTTCACCGCACTGAACCAATTAGCAAATAAAATGTAATTTCACTTCTGTTTATCTCGCTTTTTAGACAAATGTCGTCAAGTTTGGCTAACGTGTCGCTACTCTCTCTCTGTGTGGTTTGCATCTCTCTCTTAATGAACTGATTTTAGAAGCTCTAGCGACCGCAGACAGAAAGATCAAGAATGCATGACGGTACACGCACGGTCCCAACAACGTCTAGACAGGAGGTTAGGAGGACAGGTGGACATTCACACAAGCATTCTGAGTAGCTGCATTGTCAGACTGAATCACAAAATACCAGTTTATCCAGGAAGGTTTAACTGAGAATGCAGTAATGTCCTATTCACAGTTAAAAACCCCCAGTGAGCAGCTCCAGCTGGGGGTTAAAGGACTCTGTGTGTGTGTGTATTTTATGTGGATGTATGTATGGAAGGTAGAGACTTCAGGTGTCCTCAATATTTGAATCGATTGCGCAACACGCAACAAAGGCTACATGCCAACTATGTCACATCCTTGAAAGAAGCTGCCCTTCATAGATACTCTTCATCTGCCGTACTTTCTCCAAACGTCCATGCTTATATAAACTTCATCGACTGCCAAATGATGAGTCTTTGAGGAGAAAAAAGTTCCTAAATATAAAAAATTATGACTTTGATACCATACCTGCCTAAATATCTCGATACCGATACTGAAATGATACCACGGCAAAAACTTTAAACATTAGGAATTGATCATTTATAACTGGTGTTGTTGTTGTTGATCTGCATACTTGTGAGCGCCTGATTTTTAGCAGCTACAATAACAGTGTGAACTTTATGTTTGCATATAGTGATGTTTGCCACATTGTAACAAGTTAGCTAAAAAGCTAAAGCCAAATTAAACAGTCACAGTTACGTTTGACTTACATTTGAGGGCATGTAATAATGTTATCTATCACTGCTTTGCCATGTTGGTGGTGTTGTTCTCTCTCTCTGGGTCTGCGTGGGGGTTTAAAAACATCTCATACAGGCGGGCTTTGTGGCGTCCGTGGGCTCGCCCCGACTGTCGGCTGTGTAAGCACAATAACGCCGTATTTCACTCAGTGCGTCTGCTTTGTCAACAAGCCGCGGACGGTCGGCGGGAGCGCTCGCACTCGCAGCCGTGCCTCTCATTCTGCCTCCATGAAAAAGCTGCAGCATGAATATGAGAACAAACGGTTGGCACGCCCAGCATGCCTGCAGGGAGTGGAAGCAGAGCGCTGCACTGCCCCACTGTCACACATCCACTCTTATTAAAACACAGTCATTCTTAAAGTATTGCTACTAATAAAATGTGGTATAGGCTTTTAATGGCAGGGTATTATTTCTGGCATTGGTATTCCGTGCATTACACATATCTTCAATAACAATTTCAAGTCATTTATCTCTATCAAAACACAACCCAAACATCCTTGAACTTAATGATTTCTTCCTGGTGGAGCTACATTTCACACTTTGAACCAAAGAATTCATCCACCTCTTTCTTTTTCTTTTTTTGTTGTTGTTTTTTTTCACCTCTCTTTCTGAAGAACAGAGGGACATCGATCTCTTTGGCCTGGAATCGGGGATAAAGAGAGTAGGTCATGTTTAATTAATTCCCAGCTTCTCCAGGCATCAACATGCGTTCACTAGTTATTCTTTTGATGCATTTTTAAGTCTGTATTTCAGAGCGTGCAATTAAAGGTGAGCCCCGCTTGGGGGGAAATGCCAGTTTTCGCAGGCCCAATTAAAATTTGGAGGGTGTACTGGAGGGAAGAGAATCAAGGTGCATGAGGCTGAGCCATGTGAGTTGTAGTGTGTGTGTGTGTGTGTGTGCGTGTGTGTGATAGAGAGAGAAAAAGAGAAAGAGAGCAACAAAGATGATATTATTGTAGAACATTTGAGAACCTACATGCTGGGATTTATTTTTTCAAGTCAACATATTATTGCAAACTTCTAATGTCATTCGTGCTCAGTGACTTTCTTGCATCTGTCATTCTGTCTTCTATCTTTTCAGATGTCGTCCTGTGCATCAGAAATACAGAATCTGTGCACCACTATGAAAATATTGTAGATCATTTGCCCCAAAGGCCGTAGCCTGAGGTGTTTTTTTGTCTTTGTTCAAGTCGATATTAAATATAGCTGAATCAAATTTAGGATATTCATTTGGTGTGTGAATATTTTAAGAAGATGAATACATTTCTACAAGATCCAATGTGTTTTACATGAGGACTGCCTTTAATAGCCTCTCTGTATAGTACGTACTACATCTATATGAGTGATACTGGTATCTCTTGACTATGGTGACTGCTGCTGTCATAACAGACCAGAATCTCATGTAGGGTTGGGTATCATTTGAATTTTATCGATTCTAATTCCCAGTTTCAACGCCAATTCCTTCAACTTTTATTGTTTCATTAAAATAATCAAGTTCAAAGTCTTTTTAACTGAATATTCTGCTTTCTGTCTCATCTGTCCTGCAGTGACACAGTGCGCTGTCACTATAAAGGCCATACTTTCATACTTTCCTTGTCCACGGACAGCTGTGGACTTGCACGCAGATGCGCACGTGGTTCCGTACATACTTTTTTGGGGGGGGGTCCGCAGGCACAGACGTGTCCCACATGTGCGCACTAGTAAACAAGGTTGCAACATGATAACTTTCCAGAGTTGTAAAATTCAGTGATTATTACAAACCGCTGTGCAGTGTTTTTCTGATCAGCCTTTAAACGCAATAATCTGTTACTCCAACAGGACTTGCTGGATTGTATTTCATTGTCTCACCGGCACTTTAAACAACAAGCCCCGTGTATTGTCTTACACGGGGGATGTTTTTAGTCTGAATGTGGCTGAGGAGTTCCTGTATGTTGCTGAACTACAAGAAAAAGTTGAAAAAGAAAAGCAACATGAATGACAACATGAATAGAGTACATACATACACGGTGCGTCGTGGCTAGGTATGGACGTGCTAGCGAGGTGCTAGCTAGGAGGCTGCAATACATCAAACACTGGACATTCTTTTAAATTGACGCCATGTTACCTTAAATGTTTGGTCAAATTTGATGGCAACCTGACTTACAGCAGGCATTGCGCTTTGCCTCGTTATTTTCCTTAATGAAGCGAAGCCACGCTTTTGAGCATTTGCCATGATCCATCTTTCACGACTGATGTGACGTCGCTCATATCTATACAAACTGACACGCTGTTGCATTGATGCATGACGTAGACAGGTCCCGGCAGATATGTAACCTTTGTTTGCAACAATAAAAGGTTATCGTGTTTAGGAACAGATAAGCAGAACAGAAATTTAAATAATTTAATTTGTACTCTGTTCTTGGCATTTTGGATTCAATTCTAATGTGGAGCTGGTTTTTGGTTCCCAACCCTAATCTCATGGTTGCATTAAAACATGGCTAAAAGGGATGATATCCTGGGGCCTGGGGTTAGGGCGTTTACCATTAACAGCTGCTGTCTGTGATAATGCACTAAAAATGATGGTAAAAAACCATAGACTGTATGAAAATAGTAAAAAAACACTGCTTCTATCTGGCTCTGTTGCCATCCTCAGAGCTTCAAAGCTTTGCTGGAAGTAGCCAGTGTAAAATGGCAAACTGGTGAGCGTGGGATGGACAACAGTGGGATGGATTGTGCTGCAGGAGTGGTTTGAGAAGGTACTATGGACGTTTTAATACTTTTTCCATCATCAAACCGTGGCTGCCTTCTCTTGACAAATGAGGAGACTGTAACTGTTTTAGAGACGCCTTTTAAGCCAAAAGAGAGAATATTTGATGCTCAATAGATTAATTTTGGTGGCGACACATGCCGGGCTTAAATCCAGTCAGGGAACTTCACATCATCCACTTCTATTGCTTCCCACATGTCCTGTCTGCTTCTCTACTTTAATGCCCAAAAACAAATCTTAAAAGCAACTGGAGTATCCTTTTAACTTGACTGCTATTTCAACACGTTCTACTAAAGCCATTGATCATCTATTATATATTATTACACATGATTTCCCCCCCCCCCATTACAATCACAGCATGATGTGCACAATGAGCTGGATATATTCACATTTAACAGCTCATTTATGGGCACAGGCCATAAATAGTTATGCAAATAAATCTGAGACTGATAAGTGTACAATCATTTATCTGTACACAGTACCATTCAAAAGTGAATGGGAAGGTGTGTCCAACATTTTGACTGTTACTTTATGTACATACTTACTCAAAAACAGCTGAAAGCCCTAAATGCTTGTCGTCACGCCCTGCTCTCTTCCTGTTATTTGTCTTCTAACTCTGATAAGTTGGTTTATTTTGTCCTCATGCCAAAAACGAACAAAATCAAGCGCTTTTGTTTTACCTTTCATGAACTTAACCTACATGTCCCCGCTCCAGAAAGTTTATATTATCTCAATTTCACTTAATCTCATGTTCTTTCCGTCTCTTTTTCTCTCCTTGTCTGCTCTCTTTCCTCCACTCATGTAAGTTGTGTACTCTTTTTCAGGCTCTAGGCCACTTGACAAGCTGTATTTTCATGCCCTGCTCTTGAATATAGGGCATATTAATATAAGCAGAACTTCCTGGGTGGGACCAAGTGCGAAAGAAGTCATACAAGGACACGGTAGTGATGATGAAGGAAGGCAACTTAAGGCCTGCTGAGAGATTTATCAGACTACTGTTGTGACTTTTTCTGCAATGTTATTTGCTTAATATTTTCTCTGTTATCCATGGGAAAAAGACAAAATAAACTGTCCTAAAATTCAATATGTGTTGCAAAAGGTGATTTTTGCCTTTAAACTTAAATTGAAGTTAATTTCTGCTAAGAAACCAGTGTATAATGTACATTCTTGGTGTTTGTTTTAGCTTTTTATTACCAATATCAATACATTTAAGATAGTTAGCCAGTTAGGCTAACTGTTTTTGGTATGTTCGAGTCATGTAATGTACTGAGAGTGCAGGATCTGCCAATGACTCAGCAGATATTGAAATAACATGAACAAAAAGTAACACCTGGTGGGAATCATTGCTAACGTTAGTATGCTAGGCTAGTTAGCTTAGCCTAGCTAAGTTGTAAAGAGGTAGATCTCTTAAATCAACTGTGTGCTTGTAGAGAAAAGGGAAAAAGCATTAAAAAATAATAATATGCACAATAGCTGTAGTATCATGATAGTTTATATTTAGATTTCAGTTCAACTTTAGTGTGCAGGTGTTGAAATAATCCAAACAAAAAGTAATGACAAGTGCTAGTAAGCTAGGCTAGCTTAGTTTCCCTTAACCCCTTAAATTGCTGACTGAACATAAACAATGTTATGTGTGCTTGTTGAAAAAAAAAAGCATCTTCATATGAACATTCATACGCTCTACAGGGCAATGACTCGCTCCATTTAGCAGTAAAAACAGTTTTACCCCTCATTCACATCTGCTGTAGTATCATTATTGTTTATATTTCCCAAAAAGCGAGAAGTATTTAGATTTCAGGTAAACTTTAAATCAGAAATTAAGGAATACCTGAGCCTGTTGTGACTACTCAAACTAGCTATCTCTGGCTTTAGAGAGGAATATAAAGTAGAAGATATAAACGCTCAGGTCAATAAAGGGAGTTTTCTGTCTAATAGTTCAATGTTTCTGTAAATGAGGTGGGACATTTGTTCATTTATTTGCTGGTACTTAGAATTCATTTCAGTTACTTATCAAACAATGTACCCCTTTTCTTCTCTGTCCTCTCTGTCCAACTGTGATAAACAACTAATTGTTTGCGTTACAAACAAAACAACAGCACTGAGACCAGTGCCACTTGCAGCTACAGTCGATGTGATAGAGAGAAGGCCTTTGATAAAGCACACTCCATTAGTGGTAGGCCTCCGGGGCTTATGTCATTACTCTCCTATTCACACCGCAGTCGCTCCTGCTGGGGTCAGAGTGGCAGTCAACTCTGCCTGACCTTTTTTTTCATAACAATGAACGGGTTGTCCGTGTAGCTCGCTGGCAGCTGTTTGTTTTTGTGTGTGCGTGCCGTATGTGTTAGTGTATTTCAAGTGCTTGCTTGAGAAATTGCGTTTGTTGCACAGTGAATTAAGTATGATTAGAGTAGTTTTCATTTGAAACATAACAAGCGGGACAAAAGGTTAAAGTCGCAGAGGTGTTATGTTGATGTTACATTTGAAATTGTAATTAACTGACATTAATGTTTCAGCAAAGACAAATCACACTGCGTTTTTCTAATATGATTCAGCTATTTATCACATGAATAACATGGTTAACAATGATTTAAGAGAGCTCCTTCTCAACAACATGCCCCCCGCCCCCTTATATCATCTTATAGAAGCCTCATCTGTGGACCATCCTTACATCTGGCTGAGGAAACCACATGGTTTTTTTTTTTTTGGTTTTTTTTTTATCACAACTTCAGCGATGAGCCATAAATAAATATGTTCTGCCATTTATAGGGCTATTAAAAGCTTTTTAACATAGTGAAAGTTGCTGTTCCATGTAAGGCAGCAATGTTTTCACGCATGCTAATTAAGTCATTCTCACACCAAATGTGGTACCATTTATTCGCAAGTTCAACAGATTATAGACTCTTGAAGGTGTTTAGTCAGTGCTTTGAAATCCTTACCGCCATGAACTAATGGATCATTTTGCCTCTCAATTACTCCTTTTTATTATTTCTTAGCATGTCAAGCAGTTTCTTTTATAAATTGAAAGGATGACTGCTTGAAAAAACAAAGCCAGGGTCTTTCATCTCAATTAATACAGGGTACTGAATCAATTTAATCATCATCTCAGTGGTTTTTCAAACCATGTTTATACACATGAAGCAATATAATAAGTAATGTCTGGTCTAATTTGATGTTTAATCACCAAAATCATTATCTCGTTTACTTTTTTTTAATTTAACAGTTGTAATTTATTATTATACTGTTTTCTGAGATGCCGTCAGCAACGCACTGAAGATGTTGGAGTTTGAATCAGTCGCCTTCTGCTATGATATTAGGTCAAAACAACATAAACTGTAGGCGATGAAAAGCTGCTTTAACAGCACAGAAAGGTTGTTTTGTATATGGCCTATAATCACTCTATTAGCAGTAAAAGCAACAATAATATCAGTCATGTTTAAGGACATTCTCATGTGCCGTGTCCCACTGCTCCGGATTAGAAAGGCATTGAACCAGGGATTAGCGAAGGAAAAGAATAAAGCCTTCCTCGGACAACGGAGAAGGCAGACGGGGGGGGGGCGGGTGATGGATCAAGACCCCCTGACTACTTACACATGTACGCACACAAATGCACATACTCTTTCACGCAGATTCAGCTGCTCATCTTAAAGCTACTTAACCCCGCGTATGAGGTGACATTCCCTGAGCAGTTTCCAGGAACTAGCCAGTTGTAGCAGCAATAGTCGAAGGTGATGGAGTTTCCCCTCTGACCTCCCGGCCACTGCATCCAGTTTTAACGTGGTGTGTGACTCGGAGGAATCCCTTCGCTGCCGGCTTCATGAGGAAAAGCCTCCGTTACATGTGATCAAGGGTCATGTAATGTTAGACGGAATGTGAGACTCGCTCGCATAGGAGGCTTAGTGGAGTTGACAGCGTAACACAGTGTAGACTCAACATGTGGTGGAGCATTTAGGGAAGCTCTTATTTAGTCACTATGGCTACATATCTTTGGTGAGCAACTTGAGGAACATGTATTTAAGATGAACTCGGTGATCTCGGAAGATCTCAAACCAACACAAAGCTTATGGAGGCACTGGTGAAATTCAGTTGGGTTCAGGTTTTGAAACAAAGGGTACTGGCGGGGGTTCAGGTCTCACCTTTTGACCTGCGCAGAACTCCAAGTGATGCGTTCATCAGTCTTTGAGCTGCACCTGATCTTAATCCACCAGAATTTGAAAGTTCATTGCAGACACTTAGCTCAGTTAGAGCTGCTTTTTATTATTGATAGATCTGATTGAATCAACTGATGAATTGTTTGGTTTATTAAATGTCATTAAGTAGTGAAAAGTGTTTTGTTTTGTCCGACCTGCAAATGTCCACATATAAGAAGTCATAACAAGTGATTCCTTGGTACTTTTCCCTTAAACAATTAATCGATTATCAACAGACAGACTAATCGTTTTAGCTTTAGCGAGACGGTGTAATCTGACTGTGTCTTTCTTCTGTCTTCCAGAGTGGATCACTCCTCACTCTCCGCATCCCTGAGAGACCCACATCCACCTCCAGCCGCGGCCCCGGGGCCATCCGATTTACCCCCCTGCAGAATCTCCGACATATTCCGTATCTTGCAGCTTCACGCCGAGCCACACAACACCGACCTCACGAGGGGGTCCGCTCCCTCTGGCGAACCACCCTCCCCCAACCCCCCACCCCCACCCCACCCTGCCACCCATCCCCTCCCTCCCCCCTCCTTTCCCCCCCCCCCCCCCTCCCAAGAACTCAGGGACGGGACCCTGTCATGTTTCACTGACTGGCCCCTCCCGACCGGCGAATGACAAGTGTTAATCCGAGGGTGGGGCTTGCCTCAGTCTCTCATGATTGGCTGCTGGATGGAATTAAGGTGAATGGAACACATGCCCAAGGAGCAGGACCCTAACCCATCAGAGGGAGAAGAGAAACGGTGAGTCGGACATTAAAATCCTCTTGAACTCCGTTGTCTTTCTGTCGCTAGAGCGGATCCGCCGCTGAACCCTGTTATTTGAATTTGCTTGGCTGTCATGTTGGAGCTCAGGGCTTCATATATCTGAAAAGAAGCAGACATGGCTTTCTGTTATACCATTGTGTTGTGGTGATATTTATTGAGAAGGTTGTCTGAGGACATGAAGGAAGGGAATTTTTCTTTGTCAGCCTCTCTTTAATCGTCTAAATCTTTCTCATGGTGCTCTCTGTTTTTACGTCTCTAAACCATTTTTTTTTCCAGACAAGCTAAACAACCAAGCAGCCTCTTTTCCTCCCCGCCGCTCTCTTCCCCTTGTCTGAATTGTTTTCCAAGAGCTAAGGCCTATAGCTACATCTGACGCCGACACTCCCCCCCCCCGCCCCCCTGCCCCCTCCTCCTCTTCTCCTTCGTTTCTTGAGAAGCAGAGCCAGTCGGGCAGGCCCATACACAAACAAACACGGCGCTGTTTAAGCCCCTTCTCATTAATGAAAACATAATATTAGTGGAATGGAGCCTCTCTGCTAAAGGAAGGGGGCCCTCTGCTTAGAAGAGGCCTCCGGGTAAAAAGGAACAGTTATCAGTCAATATCAGTCAGCTTTGGCCTTTAGAAAGGAGGTCAGTTAATTTGCAAAGCACTTTTCTCAAGTGTGTTTGGAAGTGTAATTATGGGTGTGTGTGTCCTCAGAAAATAAGTGTACGATGCTACTTGGAAGCTTTTGCTTGATCAGATCGTGAATGATTCTGTTTTCATTTTGTTTAATCTTTATTTGTCATGCTAATATAGTTTTCAGGGAGTAAACACTGCAAGTAGTATTTAGCTGCAGGCTTATTTGTGTTGCCACCAAGGATGTCAACAGTTAACCCGAGATTTTATTTTGACTGGTTACGCGTGTCGGTCTATAGGTTAATTTGCATACTAGGGTTCGGTACTGAACTCATTAGTTATTCAGGTCAGTTCAATCGGTGCCAAATTTTGGTACCTTGCGGGTCAGAGAGTGAAATAAGTTTTAAAAACACACATTTACCAACCGAAGCGTCTCACACAGAGGTTCAGACACTGACAGGAGCTGCCAACCCTTCAAATACAAAGAGACAGATCCGTTTTACCGGCCTGCACGGCGGCTAGCAGCTAGTTAGCATGGATTAGCATTGTTAGCATAGCCGTGCTGTGCTGTGAGTAGCCTTTAACCTGGATAAAATAAGGTGTAGCTGCGGTGTCTCCGGTTAAACAGCACCGTGCTGGGCAGGTGACGGGTGTGTTTATTGTGTTTGTGTCCTCTGACTTCATGGCATGGATATGAGGTCACACAGCTTCATAAAAATTAACCAGCTAATAGGTGTCAGTCTGTGGAAAGCAAAATTAACTGAAACTGACATCTCTAGTTGCTACATGATGTAATTTTTGATAGTAAAGTAATTCAAACATTATTACTATGCATTTTGCCACTTCAGGCATTCAAAAAGGCCATTTTAGCAGGATTATTTCTTATTTATTTTGTAAAAAAAACAAAAAAACAAGGCATTTGCCACCACTTTCAGACTAAGAAGTAAGAGGATAAGAGGAGCATGTGAAGGCAACATTAGACTTGAATTTGAAAGTCTAATGACCTTTTTGGCTTATGAATCTTTGCTATCTCTCCCCACCGCACACATTAAAATTAAATTCACATATTAATAATAGTAATAATGTTATTATCACTATGTGGAGTTGCTAGCTGGCTGCCTCGAATGCTGCATCATATTCCCCACCCTGGTGTCTCCATGTGCTGTATTACAAGCGTGTGTTAAGAAAGTCAATCCGACCGAGCCTGGATAGATTCCTCAGCTAACATGGACACCTGTCAGGAGATTAACAGCTCTGCCGCATGGGGACAGAGACAGTTGGTGCGGTCATGCATGTAGAAGTCTGTGCACAGGCCTTTGCTTTGCTTTAATTTGACATGTTCCGTGTGTAAGTATTCTGCATATCTCTGCGTGCGTTCCCGACACCTGCACAGAGTGTCGGCTGCGGTGCTTTGCACCTCTGGGATAATTAAAAGCACAAAGGATTAAGCTCTGGGAGCTTCAGACCGAGTGGTTGCTACTTAAGAGTGGATATTAGTGGTGTATTCAGCATGACAGTGGATTGCATTAAACCTCTGCCCCTCCCCTCTCCATAATGTCAGCCTGTTGTTTTGAACTGGTCCGGCTTCTTTGAAGTGATGCTATGGTTACCATCATGCAGACAGAGAAAAGAACGCCCTGTACCTATAGAATATAAGATCGTGTGATATCTGTAATAGGATATGTTGCAGGTATGTTTAAATAATAATGAAACCATACAAGAACATTATGTTTCACACACTGGATTTCATTTTCGGCAAATAAGTTTCTGAGCTTGATGCTATTTTTTGTCACTTTTCCTCATAAAAACCACTCAAACTTAAGCTTGATGGCTCATTGTTGTAAAGTTTATGTCACGCTGGATTGAATCCAAACACATGTAAGTTGCAACATTTCTGCTTTCCGCGTCACTTCTCCTAACATGTGTTAGATGTGTCAAAGCTGATGCAAGGCCGGTTGCACCGTGTTGCATGAACAGCGGCGAAGGCTTGCGCCATTAAGTGATGCGCGTGGTTTGTCGTATGCAGAAGTAGTTGTTTTTGAAGTATTGCAAGAGGCCTGTTTTTTTTTTTTTTTTTTTTTTTATCCCCTGCACTTATCTGAGAGCCTCCAGTCAAACATGTATGAAAGGAGAGACCACAGTTAGATGTTGATCCAGTTTTTTTTTTCCCGTTTGGCAACAGGCCAAACGGTGCTATAAAGATAAACTCACAATAAATGATATGAATTATTTTTAATTACTCAGCATATCAGATGGAAAAGGTGAAGTGGATGTAGTATTTGCACATGATATTACTTCTCCTCGGCTCCTGTTTTCCTCTTTGTTAGAAGGGGTATCAGTGCTCATCTGAATTTCACCACAGGTAGGAACCGTTTTGCTCGGCTGTAAAATAGCGTGAGATGAGTGATAATAACTGTATCGCTCCGCGGTATCTGTGTCAGGGAAAACGCTCGAGCCTATCTGTGCATCCAGAGGGAGATAAATCAGTCCAGACATACATTCAAACATGTAGAGAAATAAGGTCACGTGCATCTTGACACACCGGTAGAAAATGTGATCATTTTCCAAGCCACATACTATATTGTTTTTCTTTACCTTCTGTCACCTAATCAGGCCTCCCTCATGTTTTCTTCCTCACTGCATGTAATGTCTACCGCCGCCTCCAGTGTCTGTGTGTGTGTGTGTGTGTGTGTGTGTCTCAGGTTCTTTTCCCCCTGGCATGCTGTGGTATAGTTGGCCTGTGGTGCCACTAAAAACGTAAACAAGATTCAGCTTTTCCTTCCCCTGGACATGAGGATGTCCTGTCATGTGTGGGTTAAAGGCATTGTTATTCGCTCTCTTGCTATGGATTTAACGACTTGCTATGTCACCAGTTTTATAAATCAAGGTAGGTTTTGAAAGTCAGTGAATGTTGCTGTTTGATATAGGGTGTGAGTTGCTGTATGTACCGGTATTTCTTTTTAAAAGATGACAGCGTTTTGTTTTGTTAAGTGTTTCATAATGTGGGTATGTCTATATGTGTTAGGTGTATACATAAACCTATAGGGCGTGGACACAATAACACAATACCTACACAGCATAATGCAATTGTCAGAGTTGTGTTGATTGAAGTCTGATCATTTTTGAGTTGCAAGGTATTCCTAATATATATATATATAGATATATATAGATATATATATATATATATATATATATTTTATGTTTTTGGAGAGGGAGAGCTTTTTCTTGAAAGATCACCGTTTTTTTTATATACATTTTGATCCTTTAACCTCCTGTTTCCCCCCTGTTCCAGTTCACCGAAACCTCAGTTACCATGGCAATCTACCCTCTTTAAAAATGTTTAAACTGCCATTAGTGCCAGCAGCGTTTGTGTGTGTGTCACTCAGTGAGTCAGCCAGCGAACACCTCCTCTAATCACAGTAATTGACTGAAACGACTGTCAATTTCCCCCAGTCAATTATTTTTCCTGGATTTGTACAATATAAGTTTCCCCCTGCAGGAATCTCAACAGCAATCTCATCAGCTGTGACATTTTCAAACCGATATTTACAGAAAATTGTTGCTTTTGAAGGTAAAAATGAAAGAACAGACTGAGCAAACCTGATTTAATGCTGACTTTATGCCAAAGACTTTGAGTCATACATCGGAGGCTTTGTGAACGGATAAAACTACTGTTGTCGCATGGCTGCGTGGATTATAAAAATATTTTCTTTAAAATAACTCACTTAAGCCAAGAACATCAACTACTGTAGGACACGTTCAAGATCATGAAATGCCATCACACTGCTCACAAGTTAGACGAGTTGTTTGCTTTGGTTACGATTTTGACTGCTGATGTTTTTACTGATGAAACAGCTTAAATGCAACACCTACAAGTCACATAATGCAAATATGCTGCAACAGATTCACATGCAGCAGCCCTGGACATTTGTTAATTCATCAACTCAGCATTTATTTTTACTTCACCGATGTCACAAGATCTCAAGACGCATGATGAAACGCAGCCATTGAGTCTTTTTTTGAAAGATTTCACAGTCACGGATGTATTGTGCTGCATATGTTTATTATCGGTTTTGTGTGGGTTAATGTACACTTGTGTATTTGGACAGAGGGAGTTGTCTTGCTTTCGCTCGGCGGTAAGCTATAACCCCCTTCTAGCTGGGCCTGTAATTTAGACAGTGGTGGGACACACGAGGGAACAAAGTGTCCATTAGCGCTGGATGTATAGGACGGGATAGTCCCAGCTGTAGGCCTGTAGCATGCATGCTGAACAATAGCCCACTGTGGCACTCTAAACATAGGACAGCGGGCCTCATTGAGACGCTGTTATGGATATAATTCTCCCGACTATTCTGAGTGACTTTCTATTGTTCTGTCAGTTTGAGGAGCTTGAGCTTCAAAGCAGGTGTTTCTCAGTCTTCCTTTTTTTATTCATTTAAAGGCTCTCCCTTTACATCTGCTGGTATCTACCTGTGCAGATAGAGCTTGGAAGTGGCGCTCACTGTAATGAAAAATGACGTTTAGAAAATCCGGCAGCAACACATCTTCACACACGTGTCCCTTCTACACAGAACTCGCTGTCAGCCGGTTTTATAGGGACTGTTTCTCTCAGAGTAACCAGACATTGTTTCTGTAAAGAGATATCACATGGGGGGGGTTTTGTTGACAATGCCACAAATATAGAATACTGAGTGTGCCAATTTAAGAGGATCGTGTGTGTGTGAGAGGACATGTGGTTCTCCGTCAGCGGTGTCGACTCCGCTGTTTTGCTATGCTCCCGGGTATCTCTTTGCAGTCGTGCGTGCCGCTGTAGCCTTAATGAAACCCGCGCCGCTCCGTCTTAAAATAGCCGAGTCTCATGGGAGTGCTCAGTTACCTGGCAGCTCGGCAATTACCTGTTAGACGCTCTCTCCGCAGTCACTGTCAAAGTCACAGGTGGAGAAACTGGCTTTTCTCCAATCAGGGTAAACTGGGTGGTACTAGCAAGGAGGAGGAAGAGGGAGGGAGAGGCAGAGTGTATATTGAGTGGGTCAGCAGGCTAAACATAGTATAACCGGTGGAGACGTCAGGGTGAGAAACACATATAGACAGAGAGTAAGACTCTGTGTATGAGAGCTGTGTGTGACAGCTAGTCAGCTACATCTGCAACTTCAACTAGCACCACTCCTCACGCCATGCATATTTTACAGTCCCACTGCGTCATCAGGTCAGTACTGTAAGTCTTCTTCATTTCATCTCTTTTGGCGCATGTCGTTGATACTTTGGGCCGTGTGTGTGCTCTTTTAGTTGCGCAACATGTGTACATATTCGGCACAGTGATTGCACCATAAGAATCGAATTGTCTTACAAATCAAATGTAGTTTTATAGTGTGTGTGTGTGTGTGTGTGTGTGTGTGTGTGTGTGTGTGGGCGTGCTGGAGAGGCAGCAGTAAGTACAGTATGTGCAGGTTTCTTTGGGGTTGGCTCAGGTTGCTCAGAGGCACAGTGTGCGGGATCGTACATATTTAGAGCTGTGTGTTGCAATCCTGTATCCTGTCAGAGTTGGAAATCGAAAAAAGCTCTCTGTGGTATGTGCAACACACGGCGGCGTGCCTCGACCTGCGAGAAACTCTACGTTCTGTTTAAAAAAAAAAAAAAAAAAAAAAAACATTTGATAATGCATGATGTTTTCATCCAGAAACAGGCGTACTTGTATATTCGCACTAAGTGCCGACACAATTCACTCGCTGTGTTTTGCATCCAAGCAAATCAACCATCATGTCGGACAAAGAAGGTAATTATTGTTTAAGGTGTGACCTCGTGCAGTAAATCTGCATGGAAAGGTGAACGCTGCACCGTTATTGTGTATATATTGTGTCGTTCTGTTGTTATGTTTTTCTATATTGTTTGTTCTGATGATGCTCTTCTTCTTATTCTTTCACTGAGAGCTCTTAGAACTATGAGAAGCATTTGTGAGACTGTGCCAAGAATGCTAAGCTCGCAGTGCCCTGGTAACTGAATGGTTACAGCACATGCCACATGAACCACAACGTCCCTGGTTCGAGTCCGGTGGGGGATGTCATGCCCCTCTCTCTCTCTTCTCTACCATCAGCTGTCCAATAAAGGCAAAAGAAAAACCCTAAAACATATCTTATTTATTATATATTTAGGCTGCAAGGGTGCTACTTTACTCATTAGTGCTAATTTGGGATTGATCATCTCTTAATGGAGGGTTAGAGCGTATTCAGAGAGCAGGTGATTTGCGGCGCCGACGCTCTGGCTGTTGTTAAACCGAACAGCTCGGATGAGGCAAAACAAAGCTCAACATGTGGCAGGCTGTGTGGATCTTACCTGTTGTTGTAAGGCAAGATCTCAGTAGAGAACAGAGATGCGGAGGAGTCACAGTCATCGTAGGAGTGACAGGGACCCTGAATAATAAAGAGTATCTGTTTTTTTATCCAGTTTGCTAATGTTTCCATCTTCAACAACATGCAGCCGCACGGGAGGGCTGAACTGTCATCTAGCTGACGATTTGACGGTTGTCGCCTCCAGCGGGCTGTATGGAGTGATGTTGAAAGCAGTTGGCAGACGGAGAGACATATATACCTTTGAGTGGCAGAGAGTGAAAAAAACCCCACCTTGTCTTCTGCTTTGACAGCTTTAATCCTTTTTTTCTAAGCCTATTGACACTTAATTTTGCCAGCGACGTGAATGAAAAGCAGTGGGCAACTTTCAAGAGCTCTCGGATTACTTATGTCATTACATTGTGAAATATCCACCTCGAATACTTTGCTGTTATTGTCTGCCAAGACATGTTGATTAATGTCATTACAGGTGAGTACCGTGACTCAGCTGTTGGAGGCAGTTGTCAGGTTAGATCCTCCCCACACCCCAGCATGATGACAGGGAACATTACATCCATGGGTTTGGCCACTCATGAGTTTCTAATAAGATGCTTCAGGCACAACAATCATGACAAATCAAGCTTAACACAATAGGCTATCTAAGAGATTAATTTAATACCCTGTTAAAGCCATCTGATGTGTTCTGAAAAGGGCAAAGACAACCATAACTGAGAGCGAAACAGTGTTATGATTGAAGCCAAGGTAAAACGTGTAGGAGTTGAGTCGGCATTTGAAATGGATACAAATAAAAAAAAATCTTGTAAAGGCTCAATTAGTGTAACTCCTTAACTGAACCAATTATATTTTTTACGTTTCCCCGGGGCAAACATTGTTAGCTGTTGGGAAATAGAAAAACACGCTGGCTTAAAAGAGAAGTGAGAAACCTGCGGGTCATTTAGAAGCAGTGACAGACCTCTTGACCATTCGTGGGGAACAAAATAGGTCTCCTCATTATAAAACATGGGAACATTAGAAAAAATATGTTTTCATGTACGGACTACCTTGACTAGAGCCCATTATTTTGTTAAAGATCTTTGTCAGGTCACGTCTGTACATGTAAGCAAAGAACAAGACTATGAAGATATAAATAGAGTATAATAAACTAAAAAAAACCCCTCAGGATTCAAAAGAACACTGCATCAGAGTTTCATACTACTTACTCTAAAGGAAAAAGTGATAAAATATCATGAAAGATGTCAATATGCTCTGAAATTGAATTATCTCACCATGCAAAGCGCATTTGTTTATATATATATATATGTATTGTTAGGGACAGGGGAGCGAGGTAAAGAGGAAACATGGAACATGGAAGAGTTTCCATATTGTGCATTGACATTTTCAATAGATTAAATGGCAAGGAGCTTTCATTTCTTGTACATTAAAAGCCTGAGTACACAGTATAAATAGTACTTAATGGATTTTTCTATACATTGTACAGTTGAGACAGTTTTCTTATAGTCAACTCAGCTTTTTATATCACAAATAATTCATTTTCCACAATCACAAAAGGCTTTACAAGCTTTATAACATACTACTCTATCTTTAGACCCTCGATTTGGAAAATAAAATTTAATGGAAAAAAGGTTGAAACCTCAGGAAGAGCGACAGAGGAGGGGTCTTTCTTCCAGATAATAAAGAACATGCTGTAATTCATCTCTATCATAGAGCTAATGTAACCTATAGTCCTGTGTACTGCGTCTTAACAGAGTGGGACCTCGTTTTATTTATGGTCTAATGGCATCCTGCTCCCGCTCCAGGAGCTGGTATTAAAGGGCCCTGGTGTGGGAGGAAAGCTGGAGGCTATAGTGTCTGAGAGCAGAGAGCTGGACTCTCGGGAATCTAAACTACTGACATGGAGCACTCACTGACTCTCCTTTACCCTCTTTTCAGAAACACTCCCCCCCCCCCCCCCCCATCCTCCATCTCCGTACTTTCATAATTCCCTTTAGAGCTGCCAGTTCCCATCTGCGCTCTACATGCCTTTCGCGTGTCCGTGTGGTTGCAGGTGTGTGTGCGTCCGCGTCCCGCGTGCACACGTGTGTTGCTTTGCGTATGCTTGATACATATTAGCGTGTTTGTGTCGCCACTGTTGTGTCTTTTCTGGCTTTCCCGTGTGTACACTAATAATTGGAGCTGTTTTAGGAGGGGGGCGGGGGGGGGGAGGTTGATTGTATTCCGCACAAAATCTTTTTCCTGCTGCTTCGATTATTTTTGGGAGCTCCCTCAAGAGCTGAGTTTTTCCTCTGTTTTTCCCTCTTCCCGTTTGACATAGTGCTCATGACTGAACCTTTAATTAATGGTCTAGAGAGCTCCAATACTCCTCTGTTAGAAATCAAAGTGGCAGCAAACCATGCTTCTGTTTTTTTTTTTTTTAAGCTAATTTAAGTACCACATTGTAGGCTGGTTCAGGGATACAGGATGATAATGTGAACACCAGAAGGTTGACAAATGCTTAAAAGTAGTCAGTTCAGTGTCCTTTTTCATGAACCTAATTGTCCTGATGCTTTACGTTGTTTTTTTTCTCTTCACTTCAGTTTTTTTATTGTCCCACAAGAGGAAATTTGTTTTTCCAGCAAGGCGACATAAAAACACCAAACCATGAAAACACAAACACTTTACTACTTGATCTGTTGTTAATTTGTGCTCCAGCTCTTGTCATAGACCTCATTTACAGCTGGTATTAGCATGTGATCTGTATCTAGATACATAACCACGGACATCTGATAACACGCATTTGCATTTACACTCGGGTATCAATGAGCAATCTTTGGACGGACTTGTCAACAATCATAGAACCAGCTTAAGGGAGCATGAGTCTAAAACACTTCCTCTGCAAAGGAACTGTAGCTTTTCGCCGGGCTTGTTTGACAGAGCAGGTAGAGGCGGAGTTGTTGGACGGTTTACTTTCTTTCTTTCCTTTGACACCACCTGCCAATGTGATTCAGGTTACCTTTCCTCATCCAGATAACATATCCAGATATAGATTTTATGTCAAAACCAGGTGTAAATGGGGAATATATTCACTCGCACATTTTCTTATTTCTCTTTCTTTTCTCTCTCTCAGGTGGCTCAATGGCCCGAAAAGGAAGAGGAAGAACAGCCAATGTTCGGTGAAGAGTATGACTGGTGAGTAACTGACAGATGGTGTTTTGAGACTCTCAGAAGCAACTTGGAATTGGCGGCTAGGAAACAAACTTCCACTATCTCAAGTGTGGATGAAGTCTGATGTATCTTTAGAAACACACCTCTACTTTGGAAAATAAATGCTCTCCAAATGCAGGGAGCTATTCATTCTGAAAACCACTTTCTCAGTATTTTATTTAGGGATGTTTTTTTTTTTTTTGATATATTTTGGGATTCTCAGAATCTATTTGAAAAAGGAAGATAGTAGAAAAGGAAGTAGCTGTCAGTCTTACTATAGTGAATGCAAACAGTTGAGTGAGTGCCAAGAAGCTAGTGGTACATGATTCATTGCTGCCTTGTGCGCATTACGCTTTCGATTTGTCACTTCCAAAGAGAAAAAGGAAAACAACTTGGCATCTGTCATCAATAAATGAAAGCTCTCTGCTCTGCCTGCTTTTCTTGTGTAGCACATTGTCTGAGTGACAGCTCCAAATTCCCCAAGTTTAAAGAAGCAAATAAAAAATGAAAGTGAGAGATACAGACAGAGATAGAGTGGGAGGAATACCAACATAAAAAAAAAAAATCAGAGTATACAGGATGGTTGATTCGGCATTTATAAAATATATCCCCCCAAGGCCAGTCCTTTCCACGAATGTTCCCTCTTAGCGGGCTAGTTGCCTGCCTCTCTGCTTCACAGCTGGAATCTTGTACCATATTCTACCTGCCATGGTCCATTTGAAAACTGGGAAAATATGACAATATGTCTGTCTGAGGGGCATGGTTGGTCTGAAAGATTGAATTACATACACTATAATGATGTCAGCGTTTTCCTGTGGGAGAGTAGACCCTCAACCACACTTTAGACGCCTCAACAGCCTTTCAGTAAGAGCACTTGTCTAACATGTGCGTCAATATCGGTCAGTTTTACGATGTGGTCTGTAGAACAGGGCCTGATAGTCACTTCTCATTATCCTAATTTCATAAAGAGGCATACTTTGGAATATTTTTTCTTAACATGATAGGTATAATAGGTATAATGCATTCTGTTGTGATGTAAAAACATCTTTTTAATAAGTGAAATAATGCTACAAATACTATTCAGCCTCAACTCACTCAATCTGAAATGTTAATTAAAATGCAGTTTACTTAATGATGACTGAATCAATTCTAGTAATGAAATGATAAGTGAATTGATTTGCTGGACCGACAGAAGATTTATTATATAATTTTTTTTAAATTTTACTTACAAGGAATCAAATGATCGTGTGTAATTTGAAAAGAGTCGCTCGTAGTGACGAACCTACACAGAATTATTACCTGACTCTCCGATCCTGGTCGGCTCTATGGAGCGTTTTAGCATCTTTCAGCTCGTTGTTTTGGTTTCATGGCTTGCAAGTTTCCTGTTTCTCACACTTTCCTCAACCTTGTTTCCTTGTTGCCACCTTTTTACAGTGTAAAAAGCTCTGATAAACTCACTGTTTACTACCTGCCCATCAACAACCAGCAAACAGACAAAGTTAGCAACTAGTCGGTGAACTTAGCGGATATTTCCCTCATGATTTGAAGGTCAAAACTGAGCTAAAAGCAGAGTGAATATCGGACTTTGTCGGGTGAAGAGAAACACGACTCCAAATTAATGCTAATGTTGCTCCGTGTCTGCTGACTGTGTAAACTGTTTGCTACCAACACCACCTTATAAACTTACTTTAGCAAAGTTTATAAGGTGATAATGTGTCAATGCTGTGTTTTCAGCTTGTTCTGCTGCCCCCCCCCCCCCCCCCCCCCCCCCCCCCCCCCCCCAAAAAAAAGTCTATTAATGCAGCTTTAACAATCAATCAGTTCATATGCCAAACATCTGTATTTTCCAGTGTGATGATTTGTAGCTTTTCTCAATCTCATAAGCTGTTCTGCTTCCGTTCTGACAAAATAAGCAACCTGAAAGAGACACTTTGTTCTTTGGGAAAAACCAAAGATTCATTTATAATGAAACTAATTATTATTATTATTATTCGCAGCACTAGTTAATTCTCTTACACCCATAGTGTAGTAAACCCTTTTTATTGCAATTATGTGAACAACTTAACAGTAAATAAAACCTGATAGACCGACAGTATTTTTGTGCCAATCAGGACCGGGGCCCATAAACACAGCCGTAGTCGTCAACACTAGATTTTGTATAACAGCTGTTGTTTCAACTTCGGCTTCTGTGTCTAGTTTGAGTCTTGTCCCCTAATGTCCTCAATGTTTACAGTCTCAAATGTCACCTCACTAGCAATGTTGTCATGTAAGGACCTTGGAGAAATAATCCTGAGAGTCCTTCAGGGACCTGATTCATACTGCCTTGATCCACGCATTAATAATAATAATAATAAAACGCAATGGCGGCTACTATGTTGGGAAACTTGTGAAGACAAAATATTTATCTTGACTCAACCATGCTAGAAAAACCTCCTTCCCTTTCCTGGGTTTTGTTGGTGGAGGTATTGCAGGGCCCGTTATGGGAGGGGCGGGTAGAGCCAGAGCCAAAGAGCCGCAGCAGTATTGATTTTGGGCTTGGCTTCCAAACACGGCCACAGCAGACTGGCTCTCTGGATCCGGCTGCTGCTGCTGCTGCTGCTGCTGCTTGCCCTCCTGACACACTGGAGCTGACATTTTTCCTATATGATCATTCTCGGATGTCCTTGTTATCTTTCATTTGGCCTGTTTCTCTTCTGCTTCCTCTTAACTGCGCCTTCTCCTCCTCTTCTCTTTCTCCGTATTATTTTTCTTGGGGGTTTTTTTTGGCTGGACTGCAGGGACCAGCCCTATAAACGCATATGTCTGTCCCTGAGTCACTGAGTCACTGACTGAGTGATGAAGTTAAAGGAGAAGTGACACATTTTTTGTTTTTTTGCTAAATTACTGTGTCACTTGCAGGCAAAATATTTCACTGGTAGTATGGTGGACATGTCTTCTCTTGTTCTAAAGTGCAAGACGCTACATAATTATATAAAAATGAATCGGTGCACTGCGGGTCAGTTGTAAGAATGTGCATAAATGCAGTAGTGACTTGCATTTGCAATGTGAGCAAAAAACAACTTGACATTATTTCCGAATGCTTAATTCATCCTGACATACTTTGGAGCAAGGAAGGGCATGGAAAATTCCACCTGAATACCTCTGGTGGCACAAACTCTCTCTTTCCAACAGTTTTTTCTTGCCGTTCTGAAATAATGGATACACATGAAAGGCATCGTGGGCTATGTAGTGATTGGTGTTACATCTGTATTTTCACATACGATGCACAAAGTAGATTTTTACCGATATCCCGAAGATGACAGTTGGATCCTGTTGATTTTTTAAAGAGGCTAAGATGATGTGAGGAGTATATGTGTGTGTGTGTGATGAGGAAAAAATATGGGTGTTACAATTTTGCGATGTTACAATTGTACCATTCTCCCCTGACACCATTGGTCAGATGAAGCCTTGGACAGCCAAGTATCCCAGAATGCATTTCGCACCAACTGGCAGCGATGGCAAAGATTTTGAGCCAAGTTAAAAGCTGTAGGACTGTTGTTTTAATATTAACCATTTAGATTTCCAGTCAGTTTATCAAAATAGCGCCTATTGGGAAATTTGTTCCGATGTTTTCGGAGACGTGAGGAGCCGCTGGCAGGGTGTGACCGGCCGGTCATTTCTGCTGCTAGCAGCCCGATCGGCCAGTCGATGTCCGTCTTCCTCCCGGCGAGAATATGATCCGATGAGCTGATCTGTGCAGCTCTTTTGTGATTTACTGCTGGCTCCGATGTCTCTGTAGCATTTTGATATATGATATAATTCCTTTTGGAAGATAAATGTTGGTCTCACAGATGAAATCTAATGATTTTAGCTGCCACATTAGTTTGTCTGAATGTTAAGTGAAGCTTCATGTTTTTACTGGACAGAACAACAGCGTTGCCTCTGGGGCTCCATATGTACAGATATAACCACGTTTCAATAGATATAAATGTATTAAAATGAACAGATCAGTCTTTATTCAATTGTTTTTATTTTATTAAGCTACATAACAGTTTGGATTTTATTATAGCTACACTACATACAGTCCAGCCATACACTAGCTTTTAACCTCGTCTTGTTTCCTCTCCTAAGGGTTAAGTGTTATTTTCTTTCACTACTTTTCATTAGGAAATGCACTTGTGTTGCTTTTCACTCCATAATTCATTCAAGTTTTCCCTTGAGTCTTTTCTGTTTTTCTCTCTGTCTATATTCTCATTATAATACCTAATGGATTTTTCTTATCAACAGAAAGATATTTAAATTATATACAAAAATCAATTTGGTCAAAATGTCATTTGCCCCCCTTTGGCGTTCAACCGTTGCTCTTTCCCTCCTCTCTTCTTTTTTCTCTCTTTCCCACCATCCTCTTCTTGCCCCCCCCCCCCCCCCCCCCCATCAACCCCCTAACCCCCAACCCCCCGCATCTAAAATCTGTAACAAAGCCAAAAGGCAGGGCCCAACTGACACTGCCAGTCACAGCTCTCATCACGTCTTGGTACACACACAAGTGAACCGTATATGTCATGAGACACACACACACACATATGCACACATATGTACAGTATGTACAGAGGGCAAAGAGTTGCCAGTGCCTCTCTCTCTCTGTGTGTGTGTGTGTGTGTGTTCAGTCTTTAACACACACACACACATACTTGTGTATTTATTTGTGACTTGCAGTGTACCATCTCCTCCCCCTCCCACTTTCTTAGCTATATATCATATGAAATGTCTGGAAATCTGCTATTTCCTGTGTCTCTGTGTCTCCCTCCCTCGTGCAGTCTCACTGGTCTTGCAGGCAGTATGGAAAAAGAACAAACTGTCCTGAGTTTAGGGGCAGAGGAAAGACTGCAGAGAGAGGAGGATTGTAGAGGGAGGGAGGGAGAACAATCCAAACATATTTAGATCTGCTGGCAGTGTAGTTAATGCAACCTATATATACCTTATAATAATGATAATACAGGTAATTAAAAAAAAAAACTTTTCTCAGAGTCAAGAACATAGGATTACAGCAAACTACAAAAAATGAGAAGGATGAGGTAACAAAAATGTGTGTTTTGTTTCATCCAATCATAATTCAAACTTTAAGTCTGGCTTAAGTAGAAACTAAACACACCCCCCCCCCCCCCCGGAAATCTTGTTTCTGCTGACCTCCGGTGGTTTACCTTCTCACTTGGCTGCAGTGATGTATAGATGTGTAGGGTGAAGTAGGGTAATGTGGGACAGTTTTTGTAATTGATTGTTGCAAGACAACTGTAGAGAAACCGGGTCCAACTGCTGTATGTTTATGTCAAGATTATGTTCAAGCGTGACCATAACTACTACTGTATCGCGTGTCTCTCCGGGCCAAGAAAATAAACACATTCATATATCACAGCAGACAGACTAGAGGGTGATTTTTCATCATTTGGAAAGTGAGGCAGAAGAGAAAGCTCATGATTCTAGCTCTCAGTGTGTTTATTGCACAGAATAACATCCATAAATGGCTCGTTTGAAGCTTTTCCAGAGTTGTTGTGAATCTCCAAATCTACGGCGGTGGTAAAAAAAATCATGTGTCGGGGTGTATTGAGAGGGTTATGTTGGCTGGGTGCAGTGGAGCTATACTCAGTGGTAGTATAACTCAGTAGTTCCATAAATCATCCAATCATCATTAGTGACCACGCTCCTGTTTCTCTCACCTGGACTACTGACCATCTTCACAAACCATCCAGTAGATGGCGATTTAATATATCCTTACTCGACGATCCTGACTTTGATAATTACATGATTCCTTCAGAAATAACATCATCACTACTTTGGGAAACAGGAAAAGCAGTCTTAACTGGAATAATCATATCATACTCCACATACAAAGGTACATCGAACAAAAGATTAAGGAATTAGAGAACATCGACGCAATTAATCCGAAAGCACAAACCCGGATTGATTTATAGAAATAGAAAATACAGCTGAGAGAACACACTAACAGGAAAACTGAATAAATTGTAGGGTGAGAGTGATGGGATAATAGTGCGATTGACACAGGAGGTGTGTCTACAACATCGTTAATAGAGTTAGATCAATAAAGGAAGAAATGGTTTTAAACAAGTGATAACCTTGTGTTTGCCTCTGCTTCTGTTTCAGGGTACATCCCCAGCTACCTCGAGAAGGATGAGCCATGTGTGGTGTGTGGTGACAAGGCCACAGGTTACCACTACCGCTGCATTACCTGCGAGGGCTGCAAGGTACGACTGCACACACACACACACACACACACACACAAAACCAAAGTTTCAGATACACAAGGTTCATAACCCACATAATATCTGCCAGAAAACCTGATACGCTGCCTTTGAAGTCAACTGCCTCTCTACACGTAAAACGTCGCATAACTGACAAATACTCAGGCGCGCAGTGATGCACAAACAGTCACTTACTTCAAAGCGTGCACACACATACGCCCGAGCTCATAAACACACCGGCAAAGATGATGTATTGATGTATATATATATATATATATGTATGAAACCTGTCAGTCTGTCACGTCAGCTCTCAGCCTCGTATCATCTGTCTGCCTCGCTGTCAGTCTGCCGTACGATTAGTCTCCTTCTGTTCCCGCTGTCGTTGTTTGTTAATGAGTGACGTGATATCTAAGGCGCCACTGAAGGGTTTGTGAATAAGCTTGTGGGGCGATGATGTAGTTGATGTGTGATTGATTGAGCCACCTCTAAAAAAACAAAAACAAAGAGAGAGAGAGAGAGATGTGTCTATGTTCATTCATAGACGTAAATAAAGTTGTATAAATAAAGTTTATTATTATAGTATATTGTATTATATTATATTATATAGCAAAAGAATACCTTTAATCTAATGCTGTTATAATATCAAGGTTTATTTAATGTATATAAATTCATTTCCCACTACATTTTGATCAGTTCACTCCTACACCATTGACTTCCAACACCACAATATGTGAATGTTAAGATTTATACAAATTGCCTCAGGCTTGGTAGCAAGTCAGGCAGACAACAAATTAGGTCATATGTTAGATTGAACATTTTATTTCCTATAATTGTCACATGCAAGAAGCAGCAGTAACAACTGTCAAAACGTCACTTTGCCTGTCTGTCATTCACACTGACTACATTTACAATGCAAAATATTCCGGTTTTTGCCCTTATTCCCGAAAAAAGACAATATTCCTACTAAGCTATGCAGATGGCTGCTCCAGTGAGAATGGGAATCACAAGAGAGAAGATGAAAAACATTAGTGAGCTGCTGGCCTGATATTTATAAGTGATATTTATATGGCTGATATTATAAATCTATAGTTATAGTTACAGGCACATCCAGTACCTAGGTTGTTCCATGATGTTTACTGCACTGCTGAGTGTTTTTGGTGCATCACACCGAGTCGTCACCGTCACTCAGGATAATAGAGGGCGCGCTCTGTTTTTTTTAGCCCACCCTGAACTCTCCTCTCGTTCCTCTTCTTCGTCTGCCTTCCTGCTCCAGCATGTCGTTTTGACTGTGCGAGGGTGCGTTACACAACCAGCCCGTCGTGCATCTCTATCCCAGCCTTGCAAACTGTTGGCCGGTTGGTTTGTTTACAACAAACAGAGCTGACCACAAGAGGCCGTGTGTATCCCATACTGCGGTAAAAACCCCGATTGAGACGCATATTCCGAATACGCTGTATGCATGTCCAAAGAATGCTCCTAAAACCTGAATAATATCGGCATATCACATGTCTTAATCGGAAAATGCTACGTTCCGAATAATTCAGAATATCCAAACTGAATATGCTGTTTACATGACCCGTATCAAATTCAGAATATTGTCATATTATATAATAATAATATATAATTCATGTAGACGTCGTCACTGTGAGCATCAATAAGCTGTGACTCAAAAATTCCATTCCGGAATCTCTGTTATCTTTTTCTCTGTTGTTCTCTCATCTTGTCCTTTTCCCCTCATTGTATTTGCTTCTTTCTCTAGACTATCTGACTCGATTGTTTCTCTCTGTATGTAATGCCCATCCATTCACCTCTCCCCCTTGTTGTCTGCCTGCAGGGTTTCTTCCGTAGGACCATTCAAAAGAACCTCCACCCCGCCTACTCCTGTAAGTACGATGGCTGCTGCATCATCGACAAGATCACCCGCAACCAGTGTCAGCTCTGCCGCTTCAAGAAGTGTATTGCAGTGGGCATGGCCATGGACTGTGAGTGTTGCAATTATATACTTGTACACACAGGCAAAATGAGCTCACAAACAAAAAGACATGCAAAGAAATGCAAAAAGAATGCACACAGACATGCAGTAGCTGGGGTATGAAGTCTCGCTTATTGCTGCTTTTCATGTTTGAGGATCACACTGAAGAAAAGTTATTGATGAATTTGAAATGACACATTTCATATCGTTGTGCTCTTAGACAAGGTCAAGAAGAAGTAATTATGTTGTAGTAATGCAGGAGAGATAAACAATGTGGGGACTTTATATTGTAACTTATAGAAAATGTATAAAGAAGCTGCAACTTGAGATGACATGCAAACTTTATGCAAAATCCAAACTAACTGCATACTTATTTTTTTGCTTTCTCATCCATGTCGCTTTTCCGCTCTCTTCCTCTGCCTTTATCTTTATCTCCTCCCAGTGGTGCTGGACGACTCAAAGCGGGTTGCTAAACGGCGTCTGATTGAAGAAAACAGGGAGCGACGCAAAAAGGAGGAAATGGTGAAATCCCTCCAGAACCGTCCAGAGCCCACCGGGGCCGAGTGGGAGCTGATCCGCCTGGTGACGGAAGCCCATCGACACACCAATGCTCAGGGCGCCCAGTGGAAACAGAAACGCAAATTCCTGGTAAGAGGACAAAAAAAAAAAAAAAATACTCAAAGTGATTACAGGCATATAAACCCATGTGCATTCAGAATTCCTCAAAGACAAATAAAGAAAACATCAATTTATTATAACAGCAAAACAAAAATGCCAATAATAGCACCATCTCTCACGTATACCTAGAGATACGCAAAGCACCTGAATAAAACACTTTAATTAGTTTCACATATTTCTGATACAAGCAGCTCAACAACCTTGATGTGTTTCTCACAGTTGCTTAATTGATAGATTAATTCAGCTATGGGAGAAAAAAAACACAAAACAAAGCAGCAAATCTACAGCTACTACAACCTTTGAGCTAATTGCTGATACCTGGAAACATGAGACATTGCTACAATGAAGTCAGATCAGACAACCGTGTTCAGTTTGTAAACCAATGAACAATTTAGTCAAATTATCTAAACCACTTTTCTTGGAGGTAAAACTGAAAGTGAAATGTCAAGATGGCTGTCAGCACGTACCAAGATACAACACGCTAAAAACAATTTTCTGAATCTTGAAAGAATTACAAAATTAAGATTACAGCAAAAAGCTTTGTCAGCTATTTCAAGGCTTTTTTTTTACAGTGCAAAAGAAAAGAAAAATGTCAAAGCAGAAAGAAAGACAGAAACAAACAGAGGAAAATCAACCTCATGAGGGTGTGGAAGGCATCTTGGGACTCTCTGAAATATTGCAAGGAATCAGGGAATTCTGCATGGAAACTGCCGAGAACTGTGGAGCATTGAAGAAGGAAATAAATTATGAGAAGGCATCAGAGTAAAGTGAAAATAAGAATAGATGCAGCAGAGAATTGCAGAAAATGAGGACCGTGTAATCAGTGTGACCAAAGTGCTTACCCATAAGTGTGCACCTACAGAGACAACTGGAGGCAAAATGTGTGGATTTCGGAAGGCTGTGCCTGAAAAATGTGAGGGAAATAACAAAGTTGAGTTCATGGAAAACCTTTATACAGGAGAAACTGGTTAGACAGGTCAATATTAGCTCCAAAACTACAGCGTGAGGCAAAAGGTGCTTCAGGCCGTCTGGGCAAAGAAGGACATTTGAGTTAATGATAAGAAAAGAACTTCGGGAAAGAAAGATCAAGTCAGGCATAATAGAAAGTAAGAAATACACAATAGGGGTATTTATTGATTTAAAAAAAAGCATTTGATACTATTGATCATACCATCTTAATTTCTAAATTACATACACAGTGTTAGAGGAGTAGTTCTAAACTGGTTAAGCAGCTATTTAGATAACACAGTAATATGTACAGTTTGCTGGTAATGAATCTGAGTGTATGAAGATTGAATGTGGAGTCCCACAAAGCTCCGTTTTGGGGCCTAAACTATTTTGTATATCAATGACATATGTGAAGTGTCAAAGATATTGAAGTTTGTTTTGTTTGCAGATGACACTGTTTTTTATAGTTCAGGAGATGAATTAAAAGCTTTAGCAGACAGCACTGTAAATTAAATGGATAATCTTAAAAGATGGTTTGATGAAAATAAGGGATCATTACTTTTGAACAAAACTAAGTTTATGGTTTTTGCTAATCAAAAACTGTCTATAGATGGAGTTTATATTGAAAGAGTATTCGAATTTAGGTTTTTGGGTGTAATAATGGCAAACAGACATGGAAATCTCATAAAGCACATGTAAAAACAAAAGTGTCTTAAGAATATTTCTGTTTTGAACAAAGCAAAGTATGTGTTAGATTACAAGGCAATGCGAATTCTGTACTGTTCACTTATTTTGCCATATTTTAATTACTGTGTGGAAGTGCGAGGCAACACGTACGTGAGCAACATAAAGCCATTGTTTATATTACAGAAAAAAAGCAGTAAGAATTATTCATGAAGTGGATTCAAGAAAACACACCAGTAGACTGCTAATTAAGTCAAGACCAATGAAATTTAAAGGTATAGTTGAGTTACAGACATTTTTAGGTATGTAGAGGGCAAAAAGCAGATTATTACCATTAAGTTTGTAAAAGTTGTTTGTTTTTAATTCAGAGGGTTAGGGTAATGAGACTATACGAAGTTAATGGGTTTCCTTAGTTGATGGTGAATTATTGTGTATGGATTTTGATTCGTTTTTCTCATGTTACAGTAAGTATTGGTTGTTAAGTTGCTGTAATTGCCAGACCATCTATTCCTGTTGTTTATTTAAGTTTGGAGTAAGAGGCCGGCGAAACAACATTTTTTTTTCTTCTCCCTGCTCCTTTCCGGTCATTGAATGTGTAAATTGAGTTGTGTTTTGATCGTGAATCGCTTTTTTTTTTTTCTCTTTTCTGGAACTGCCACGAGCGGAACAAATAAATAATGAATGAATTATGTAATAATCCCCTCATTCCACAGGAAAACTCTGTGTGTGTTCACAACTATGGCAAGTACAGATGTTTCCCAGGGGAAGTTTTATTGTTCGCCTTTTGTTGTCTCATGAGAATAAATTTGGCTTAAGTAGGGGTTTGTTTGCAACCTGTCTGATCCTCTGACTGGTTGTGTTTCTTGTCCCACATGGCCTCTTTATAGCATTGTCTAGGCATTCCCAGATCTTAGCAATTAACTTGGTGAGTACAATGTTATTGACTCATATAAAATGGCCAAAACTACAAGAATAAACTGGAATACGCCTTGAATTCTTCATGATTCTCTGCGGACATACCGACAGGAGGATCAAAGGCTGGTTCAGTTATCCTCAATCAAATGAATATCTGCACGAGCAGAATCAGATAGATGAGCCAAGAAAGACTCCAAATAACTCAGTACTTCTGAATTTCTCAAGCGAGCGACTGGCATCAAACCACTACTTTCTGTTAACCCATCATCAGAGGGATGATACTGCACACACAGATACCACCAGCGCAGCAGGAGGTGGCTGACTCTCTCTGAAAAAGTAGTGTTTAAGCATATTGACAGGAGAAACTCTGGATTTTCTTTTACAATCTTGGGTTTTAACAACATAATCTGTGCCACTGCTTTTTTCGTTCCACCGCGTATGGACATGGAAATCGACATCGGAGGCTGGATCCTGGTGACGGAAGCAGCACCAGGACTTTTTCACCTGGTTGGAAAACTCTTGAGACTTTTTGTCGTAATGACGTTTCATTTTGTTCTGAGCCTTTGCCAGATTCTGGAGACACTCACGGAAAGTACTAACAACATTATGCTCAACATTGGGTGACTCTGACAACCATTTTTCTTGCGCACGTTTGGCCGAACACTAGATCACAGGGACTGAAGCCTAAGGATTCCTGAGGAGTTTCTAACACCCACAGGAGTGACAGTACTTTGCTACATCGTTTTTTTTTTTTAAATCTCTGGGCCAAAAGAAATTATGCAACACACAGTGGTAGGTTTTTTTTTTTTAACACCAAGGTGTCCAGCTGAGGAGTCATGTGTGAGACTTAAGTACCTGTGGTTGGTATTCCTTTGGCATTACCACCTGGTTGACAACATTCAGCTCACTGGAATCAGAGCAGATTGTTGGTTTCCCTCGGTGGCTATGTGGCAGAGGACAGACACGGAGTTAAGGACAGGTCATTTTGCTGAGATTTTGCCAACATTTCAGACCCATTTGCACATTTTGACACTTTCTCAATCTCAATAGTGGGGGGGAAACTGAACGGAAGAGCTCACTCTCATCTAATGTAGCCATAAATGACTCAGACAAAAATCCACAGCTTCATTCAGTTTACGAGTCTGTGCACACGTAATTGGATGAGGGAGATGGGAGATGCCCCTGTGCAGCGGCGAAGTGGCTCTTTATAAAGCAGACGTTCCTCTTGAAGCAGCCAATCACCTGCCGGAGCTGGAAACTGATCCACCAATCACCTCCTTGTCTCTATACATACCTATTTACATAAATGTACACCCACACCTGACACATATATACATCCAGTCTGATGAAATCAAACACATTTTAACAAAAATTACCACCACAGTCGTAACAATACTGTTAATGACACTGTGCAAAAGCGATAAAATGCGACAAAAAAGTGTAGTTACCTCATCAAAAATTCTTCAAAGCACATATTAGTCCTTCTCCCTCACTGAAAATCCTGAATCTATAGACACATGGCAGAGGGTTAATTCACATTGTAAACTTAGCAGTGCTGCTTTAGTATTACTGCTTTAATTTCTCTGCTTTTTGCCTCATCCGAACGTAACAACAGAACCATATCGACTATGTCCTCACACAAACATTCATACTAATGCCATGAATGATAGGGTTTCATTTTATCTGGGTGCCAGAAAGCTGAGGCTCTTTCCTCATATTACTGTCAGTGTGGCTCTTTATGACTTTATCTCCATATTCCCTTCTCACTGTTTCTGTTTCTCTCTGCCTTCGTCTTCATTTCTCAATGTCTCTCAGTTCTCTCCAGTATTTGGAGGGTTTTTTTTCATTCTAATCCCTCTGGGCTCTTAACCAGACCTAATTCCCCTCATAGTTTTCATTCACACCTCAATGCTCTATTTTGGCTTTTATCTCTTTCTCGTCTTCATTTCTTCATTTGTCTCTTCTCTCATTGTCCCTCAGTGTCTACCCTTACTTTCCCTTTATTTAAAGATAATCTACATTAGCGTCCTGTGTGGTGTAGGTGGGTGTTAGATTGGAAAAATGATGGGGGGTTCATCTGGAGAGGGGTTGAAAGTGCTCATGGTGTAATGGCAGGTATTGTGGAGGGAGTTGCTAAGCAACTAGGAGGAAGTGGCCGGGTTTGGTGGGAAGGGGGCCATGTGGGGATTAGGTGAGGAGGTGTGAAGCTTCAAGTAGAGAAGAAGGTAAGAATTTTCTTTCTGGAGAAAAGAGCAATTTAAAGCCGGATTATGTTTTTAGTTTTTGAGATCATTTTGTGATCAAGATTTAGGTTTAGCATCGAGAGCTACAGCGAGTAGGTCGACGGTTAAGATTAGGTTTACGTTTCGTGTTCAAGAAACATATTTTTTTATCAACCCTGTAAAGATGGAGTGAGCCCGTCTCAAGAGCAGGGCTTGCAAACTGTGAAGAAGAGCTTATCTTAGGCCAGAGCTTGGTTCATGTAAAAGGATAAACAGTTCTATTTCACACAGGCTTCACCCTCTAATGGGGCTCTGGAGGCTGTAGCCACTGAACTCTGAATATCTAAATTTACATGCAATGCCAACCAGGATGAGCCCACTGAGCCCTGTGGGGACGGCAGCTATAAAAAGGGCCGCAATGACACCGCTCGTCATGCGCTGTACTTTTTCTCTCTGAAATGATGACTACTCACTCAGGAATGACTTTGTTGAATGACGCGCCGATTACAGTCAGCTCTACACCAGGTCAAGCCAAAGACTGGGATCGTTTGGTAAGAGGAAGAAGAAAATACAGATAAAGTGCACTGAAGTCGTTATATTCAGTAGGTGGAACTGCCAGTGTAAATATAGTATGAATAAATGCTGTTAGCAGACTCTAAATTGATGAGTGAATGACTTTGTGATGAAAATAAAAGACTACTAGTGGTCCATGTCTACTAAGAAGATGTGCACGGATATATATGCAGTCCTTATTAAATATCTAGGGTGAGAGGGTTTATATAACAGAAACCTTCACCTGCACTTTGATCCTAATACATCCATGATATCATCTGTTGAATTCATAAGATGTAATAACCCTTTAGGAAACCATTTTACAGCCTAAATTCCTTAAGGCATGGGATCACCAATGCACTGCAAATGTGGAAAGGATGATAAGGATTTGGATCCATACAGACTGTAAATCATTACACATCTCCCGTAGATATTTCAGAATTAACATTCATGTCGCAAACATCTCCCGTACTTCATCGCTTGGGTCCACTGTTAGATGTGGGCAGGACATTTTGATTCAATTCACTGCCACGTTCTGAAAGTGTCCACTTTAAAGTGTGATCATGAATGAATGCACCTGGCCGGCTTCGGTTTTAAGGATCGTCATGGCACTTAGCTAATGGTCTCCTGGCACTAAAGAGCCCGAGGGGTTTAGATTTTTCACAGCTGCTAAGACCAAACAACCACACAGCGTTGAAACCTGCTTCGCTCATTTGTCTTTCCCACTGTTGTATAGTTTGGCTTAAAGCAACTAAGCCTCTAGATCTGCAGGCACACACACACACACACACACACACACACACACTGGTCTGAGTTACAGTTACATAGTGTTCTCTCTCTCACAGTCTGTGGTCAGGCATCTGGAAACATCTTTTACGAGCGCAGATTCTGTTCATACGGCTGTGTGTGTGTGTGTGTGTGTGTGTGTGTGTGTGTACGAGCATGTCTACACATCTGTCTGGAAGTATTCCCGATAGTTTGTTATGTATAAAAATGCATTCAAATTCTTTGTGATTAGCCTGTCTGTGACGCAACAATCCTCTGAAGCGTACTGTACGTGGTTGATATGACACTGAGTGTGTTGTGTGTGTGCATGCATGTGTTAGTACATATTTATGCTACTGCTGCTGTGGAACATTTAATAGAACTAAAATTCACACAATTGTAAAAATAATCAAGTATGACTGCGAAAATGGTTGCAGGATGCTATGTAACTGTACCCTTGTTCCCTGTATCGTGGGAGTAAACGTCAATCCGCACTTTTCACGCTCCAAGTCTTTTATTAAGTTTTCCTGGCCAAGTGAAGGAGCCTTTTAAATCATACAAATCTTCAAAATTTTCAATTGCAACTTCTGAAATTTATCCACAGTCATTCGCTGTTGTCCCAGCAACAACATCACCCAAACAGGCACCGCTCAACCTGCTGGCTTGAAATCTTCTGTTCAGCCATTCGAATCGGTACAAAAAAGCTTCAGCAATCGGAAATCACAGGAGCAACTGTGATTCGGTACTTGGTGGACACAGAGGTCAAAAACATCAGTCTGTTTTAACATTATATTACCAAATTATTTATATGAATCAGGTTTAGGTGTCTACTGTGTATTTTATTGTCATTGAAGAAAAGTGTGTGATGAGTTTTTGCACTAAAAGTGAGTTTGGAAGTCAGACATATTAGCACCTTGCAAAATAGCCGTTGAGTCACTGGTATTGGATCAATAACTGTATCAATCTCCCCTGTTATATCATTTTTTATTTGATTTTATATTATGAGACAGTAAAAATACTTTCTTTGCATCTCGAGTTTATAGACTTACTCTATGAGACAGTTTCCCCATGACTGCACAATATTTTTCCCTCAAAAGTAACTTAATACAATTAACTTTACTCATGTATAATTCATTTTAATAAAATAATAATTCATAGCGCACTGGCGAAACCATCCGTTTTGATCATCCGGATCAAAACATATGGACCCCATTTCTCTTCTCCGGCGTTGCTGCAACAAACTTTTCAGAACTAATCCATCACATAAAAGGTAAACAGTTGAAATACATCATATAACTGTTGAGACTGCAGTAAAAAAAAAAAAAAAAAAAAAGTTATTTTCCCCCTTTATCCTCTTGATTTAGAGATCGCCGATTGCCAGTATGTGCTGCTGAAGTCCAGATATGTTGTGCCTCTTCTGACACACATTGCAAGCTTCTTTTTTTACCAATTTCTTTAGAAGAGCTCAACGCCGATCGAGAGGTCGATACTATCTCCCCACAACGTTCAGGCTCCCTGAACAACAAGCAGGAGTGTACTGCACAACAGCAAAGACATAGTATAACCCTCGCCAGCTCTGCGGGGGGTAGGCAAGTGTTTTCCCTCGGTGCCACACAGATGGCCATTCGGTTAATAAGTAAACAATAACAGTTGCATGGAAATCACATTAGTACATAAGGAAGCACATGAGAAGCCCCTCACAAACAGCAGTATAATAAAACAAACATAAACACACACATTTGTTTGTGTATGAAATGGTCTGTGGATGTCTCATGTCTAGTTTTTATAGCCATGTTGCTACTAAATGTGTGTTTTATTGTATCTTGATGCACTCAATTTACCCTCTTGTTACCTCACTGTTTAATACCTTATTTCTCACCGTTTTAATCTCTTATTTTCACAAAAGCCCTCCTACAGATGGGTGTCTTGTCTCTATCTCTTATATATACTTTCATTGTATTGGGGTCGAGGCTATCTCGACACCCGCACAAATGAAATGAAAATTTCTTTGCTAGATTGCAACTAGAGATGAGAAAATATGTTTCTCCAACACTGTTCAAAGCAAAACAATTTGAGATAAAGAGACTGTATTCATTTCTGTCATCTCTGTCAGTCGTCACTCGTGACATGCGGCTGAACCTGCGCCGGCTTTGCATTGTGGTTCGTTTCTAAGCTTTTCTACTTGAGACTGTGGCTCGCATTCATTCAGCTGCTCTCTCTGTGTTGAGATTTTTTTTTTATCAACACTGAAATGAAAAATGACTTCCACCAGTGAAACCAATCATTTGCTTTGGCTCTCGCATGCCGAGAGTTGCAGTCCATCAAAGTTATTATTCCAGATATTAAAATTTTCCATAATTGCTCAGTAGACTTGGGTGTTATCTATTATCTATCTATTATCTGTTATCTATCTTTTTTTTATACCTTTTTGACATTTCACCAACTGTATTTGTGTTTAAAAAATAAAAAACGTAAAAGCTGAGCTGCTGCTGATAGAAGTCATTGTAGCATGTATGACATTGTCTAGCTTACAATGCTGTGTGTGTAACATGTAATTAGCCTATTTAGATAAGTATTGATTAATGTAATGACCCACGGAATAATGAATAGACAGGAAATAAGCGCCTTTCTTTCATAGATTCTTGCTGGAGGACCTGATGACACTTGTTGCCGCGGCAGATACCGATTTGTGGGAATAAAATCAAGTGGCTAGTAAGGGACTAAACCCAAAATACTCCCAAACAGGGGCAGAGGCATCTTTCTTTTTTTACTAGTCTTGCAACGTTATCCCTACCGCTCGCAGTCGCCATCTTTCTCCGCACAGCTGCCACCAGTAGAGACCTAACTCAATCACATCAATACAGCATCTCCGTATCAGTTTAATAGAAAGAGGAGCGTCTGTGTTTTTGATGGTATTAAGAATCATACTTTTCTAAATACCTTGGTTTACCGTAATACCTTGATACCGCTCGAGCCTGTTGCTCAGCTCTTAGGGGACTGAATAAGTTCATACTGATTTATGCAGCGCTGATTTACGCAGCCCCTCTACGTCTGGATTATGACGGATGATTGCCTGTGTGAGGTGATTATTCTTATACTTTTATCTCATCCCATTTATTGTAGAAGTCCAGCTTGAATAAATGACTACGGCCTTGACACTCGCTTTATTCACCGGAGCATAAAACAATATTTTTCATAGTCACGGCCTGAATTCACACAACTTTGTAAACATATGTATTAATGATCTGCAGTTCCCCACTGTGGACCTCTTAAGTAATCGCTATCTGTCTGGTGACATGCCCCATTCCTTTCACAGAGCACTATCTGCTGTCCTTATCTGATAAATTGGATTTAATTTGTCTCCTAAGGCAAGAGAGCACTTTGTAGAAAGGAGAAAAAGGTTATAAAACCGTTCAAAGCTGCGTTGTTTCCTACACTTTATTTCCCTCGAAGCCCCATAACACTCTTATCAATTCTTCTATAATGTTATTTTATTCTTTTATGCTCCTCATCTCTAGGAACACACTCATACTCTCAACTGTAGCTTGTTATAATGCGCTCTATTTTATTCTAGTGCAGTTTCTTGTCTGTTTCTTGCCTTCTGCACTCCTCTCCTTCTCTATTATGTTAAATTTACTTTCAAGTTCCATTTAAACGATGAGACTGGACCAAAACCAGCAATTTATTATTCCTTCTCTTCCAATACTTGACTTCCCTGCAATATACCCAAACTTTTTCTTTTTTGTTAAGGCTCAGTAATTTCCTAAAACAGCTGGGCATTGTAGTTTTCAGCTAAAGTTACTCAAACAGGAGTAAAGAGTGCATTTGTCGGGGACTATTTTCAGCCGCGGATTAATACACGTTTTGTGATCTAGTGAGTGTTTACAGCACCAGCTCAGTGTATGTGGGATTGATTTAAAATAAACTGCAGTGCCCATGTTTATCACAGTGAAGGAACATGTCCCCCTTTGCAGCCAGACAACAATAGAGGCACAGAGGAAATAAGCTTTGGTTACGCAGACAATACTTGTTAGTAGGTTCTTGCACTTTTCTACCACCATTTGCTCATCTTTGGTGTTATTCATCACTATAATCTAATCATCCTCCCACGTTTTCTTTTTTTTTCCATTTAGCCAGACAAAATCGGCCAGTCCCCGGTTGCCCCGACGTCGGACGGAGACAAGGTGGACCTGGAGGCCTTCAGCGAGTTCACGAAGATCATCACTCCTGCCATCACCCGTGTCGTTGACTTTGCCAAAAAACTGCCCATGTTCTCTGAGGTGAGTGGTGGTTAATGGTCTGGTGGAGCAAAGCGCTGTGTGTGGGAGTCTGACAGAGAGAAAGATATAACACATACCAGACATAGCCAGGCTTCTGGCTGGCTGTAAGCGCCTGTTTGTTGAGGAAATGTGAGATTTAGGGGGTCGATTTTTCTCATGAAATTAACAGTTCTTCTGTTTTTTGAGAAATACCACAAGAACATGTGGTACAAGAGGTGTAACCAATATCTACAACTTACTGGTATACTGTAGAAAAATACAGGTTTCACAATTTCACACACATCAGATTTTCTAAATAATTCAGTTTTACCAGAATAATCCAATGCACTGTTCATTATGCTGATCATTTCCATATTGCTATCGTACGCCTCGGAAAATATGTACGCCTCGGAAAATATATCCAGCAGCAGCCTTTTGTGCTAAAAGACAGTCAGAGAAAGACTTCTGTTCCCGTCTTAATTAGCAACGTATAATCATGTTTCTTGTCTCTGCTGCTTGTAATGAGACCTTGTGTGATTGGATAATTATCAGGGTAGCTGAGTTACTGTGTGCGTGCGTGTGTGTGTGTGTGTGTGTGTAACAAAGAGAAGCTACGTGAGTGGGAGTCTGGGGCGTAATGAAAAGAATAAAATCCATTTTGAGAATATAAATCACATACTTTTGTAAGTACAGGGTGTCACTTTTTTAAATCAGCATGTTTTAAAGTAGAATTCAATCACCTTGTGAAATAATGCTACTATTATTCTACAAATGTTACAATTATGAGGGATACTAGCATTCAAACGAGCGTGTAAACTAGAATAAATTCCTCATTTTATTCTATTAATTTTAGAGGCAAAGAAACACAACAGTTGAGTTTTCAAGGTTTTAATATTCTAAGCACTGAAGCAGATAATTAGTCATGTTCAATATGTTATCTTTAACTCACAATATATTAAATTAGATGATGAAAAGAGCCTTTTTAATCTGATGAAAGATGCGGAGGGAGAAAACCTGTTCAACCTACATGAGATCTGCTCACGCCGGCTGCGGTGAATTACTGATAAGAATGCACAGAAACAAAGCCGGCACTCGTCGAGCAGCTAAAAATTAGTCTATTGCTTTTGCACAAATTGATGCAGCAGTAAATGCATTATAAGCGTTTACTTTAAGCGTGCCCTCCAGGTACAAATTTACAAGACAAATCAAGCCAATGAATGCCAATTAATCTACTCAGCAGTCGAGAGTGAAATAAGAAACAAGCTTACATTAAGGTGAGATTTAATTCAGCACACCAGAGTCTGTAGATTTAATCAAATGAGTTTCAACCCAGAGATTCTAATATCCATGTAAATCAGGGTGTATTAGTCATAATCTTTGTTCATCAGTGAAAAAAAAAAAAAAAAGTCTGCCTCTTTTCAACCCATCTTCATGTTTCTCTCCCTCCCGTCCCTTCCTCTCCACCACATCTGTGCCTTTACTTGCTCACTTTTATTCCTTCCCAGCTGAGCCTCCTCTGATTACTCTCATCATTTGTCTTTACTGAATTCCTATGAAAGGATTGATTCCGGTTTATTACGACTCGGGTATTCACTAAGTTAATGGTCTAGATCTGGGAATATGGCGACACGTCTAAAATAAAGTCAGACGAGGCAGTTAACAGGAGCAGTCTTGCGATCAGACGTGGTGTATTAAACTTGAATTATCTTATAAAGTTGGGTGTCGAGAGCCGGTTCAGAATCTAAATTTTATAAATGCTGTATGTAAGAATTGGGAAACATTACATTATTATATGCAAGTTCCTTAAAAACAACTTTTTTTTGTGGGTAAGTTTGGAACTTCTACGTTTCCATCTACATCATGGCTGAGCATGCATCAGTGCACATGTATAATGTTTACAATATGGTGGACCGAGGCCACGGAAAATAAGGGTCCTCCCTTGTTTTTCCAGCCCTCAGTGAACCAGTTTTTGTGATTCCCAGACAAAGACTCAAGCAAAATGAAGCCTAACACTGCAAACATTTAACTTGTGAATGGATGAAGAATATTTATTTCCTGCTTAATTTTTTCTCTCTCTTTCTATACGCACAGAGTTTAACCTTTATTTTTCTTTAGAGGTTTTTTATTTTATGCTACTGTGTGTTTTGTTCACCCCCTTATGATTGAAGACATACAGTATCTCATTTTAGCTTACACACAACTTATTAGTGGCAAGATTGAAGAAATATTCTTTACCTGTTTACTACAAAGAACCACAGCATAGTTTATCATTTTGACATTGACTATTTAAAGCAGCTTAAATCTGCTAAAACTAAATGTGTTTTTTGCTTTCAACATATTTTGGTATTTATATTCTATTACAAAATATGCCAATATTAGTGTTTTTTTTTCCTTTATGCTTTGATTTTAAGGTTTTATTTCTATGTAAAGTATATATTTACCTTTCCTCGCCAGCTGCCTTGTGAAGACCAGATCATCCTGTTGAAGGGCTGCTGCATGGAGATCATGTCACTGCGAGCTGCTATGCGCTACGACCCCGAAAGCGAGACACTGACGCTGAGCGGGGAGATGGCGGTGAAGCGTGAGCAGCTAAAGAACGGCGGGCTGGGCGTGGTGTCGGACGCCATCTTCGATCTGGGCAAGAGCCTGGCGCAGTTCAACCTGGACGACACAGAGGTGGCGCTGCTGCAGGCCGTGCTGCTCATGAGCTCAGGTTGTTGTTGACTCAAGAACTCGTGACTTAGTTGTTCAACCCTTTTTCTGACACTTGAGAATATTGCAGGGCTGTGTAACATCGGGGGTCAAGATATTCAAAGTAAATATAATGTAAATTTTTAGTCGTCTGTGTCCTTACAGACACAAATTCAGTGACAGCTATCTAGCTGAACGGACTTGGCAGAAATGGAATATAATATTCATAAATATGTTTTAATTAGTGTATGATCACCTGAAAATAAGAATTGTTGTTTTCGTTACCTTAGAATGAGCCCTTTATATTTACATAGGGAGCGGGTCCTCTTCCACGGAGGCCGCCATGTTGCACCGCCATATTTCTACAGTAGCCCATAACGGACAAACCAAACACTTGCTCTAGAGAGGGCCTTTCATGTTTTTCGCTAGTTTACATGCTTGTCGGGGGAGGGGGAGGGGGAGGGGAGGGGTATTCCGTTGGTTGCAATCTGCATCCTCATCACTAGATGCCACTAAATCCTACACACTGGTCCTTTAATGCTTAAAGCAGGAAATCTAAAGTGTGAAATGTGAAAAAGAAGCTTTCACGCTTAGTTTTTTCGCTGCTGACTGAGATCTTCTCTGGTTTGAGAACACGTGTCACATAATATGTTCTCAGTTTTGGATGCAAATAAAGAAAGGGTCCATAATCTTGGCCTCTTGCAAAGACACAATGTGATAATATTTAAGTATACACAGGTTATTAAAAAGTAAGAGAAAAAATTTAATTAAATATGTGAGCATTAAGTATGAAATAAGACAAGAAGATATAACATAAGAAGAGTATTAAATATATATATATTTTCTTTATCATTTCAATTATTTAATATGTATTTGAGTTAGGAAATTTTTAATTTTATGCTTCACAGATTTCATTTAAGGCTTGTCTAACACTAATTAGGGTTACCACTCAGAAATATAGTTTTTGAATTCTCAGTTGACAAAAAATGATCTCAGATCTCAGTTGAATCTTTCAGGTCTAGTTCTGTATTAAATTATTATTATTATTATTATTATTATTATTATTATTATTATTATTATTATTATTATTATTATTTTAGATTTAATAAAGGATTCAGACCAATAAGTTGATTTTATAATTGTTTTGTATTGAGAAAATGCTATCGACTCTAGTGCATGACGGTACATACAGAATATCCAGTAATTGTCTGTGATAGCACATGGAAGTGTTCACTGAGCTGACTGATGGTCAAATCTTCCTGCCAGAATGTTGACATGTTGTCAGAATTATACTGAGTTGATGATTGCCTATGCACTCATTTGCAAATGTCCCCCCCCCCCCCCCCTCTTCTACCTCCCCCGCCCCTTCTGTCCATCACTCATTCTCCGTATCTTCTCCCTCTTACTCTCCCTCCTCCTCTCCCTGCATCTCCCCACTTATCTCTTCCTCTCTGCCTTCCCACTTACTTCCATCCGCACCCGATCCTCCTCTCACCTTCACTCTCCCAATCCTCTGCTTCCCACAGACCGCTCGGGCCTGACCTGCGTGGACAAGATCGAGAAGTGCCAGGAGACCTACCTGCTGGCGTTTGAGCACTACATCAACTACCGCAAGCACAACATTCCCCACTTCTGGCCGAAACTCCTGATGAAGGTGACAGACTTGCGGATGATCGGGGCGTGCCACGCCAGCCGTTTCCTTCACATGAAGGTGGAGTGTCCCAACGAACTCTTCCCCCCGCTCTTCCTGGAGGTCTTCGAGGACCAGGAGGTGTGAAATACAGTTGCCACCGCGCAAAGGGAAGAGGAAGTTGGGGCAAACTGGGAGATGGGAAGGGCCATCATGTTTATGGGGGAAGGATGGAGGGAGAGTCCTCTTGGCAGGAGTCTGCGTTTCTCCGACATTGTATTCACAGTATGTGGTTTAAAAACTGGAAACAACAATAACAGAAACAACACACCAGCAACAGGAGTCAAGCAAACAGAGGATTTTGTTTTTGAACACCCTCTCCTCCACCTCTTTCTCCTCCTTTTACTTACCCCTGTTTTAAAATCCGTGTGGGGGCCCTTCTGTCTGAGCATGATGTCTTATCTAAGTAAGAGTTGTAGCCATTTGCCAAGACACGTACACAGACACACACAGCACATGCGCATACACACACACACACACACAGCCACAGCCTGTTCCACCTCAGTTCCTCAGAGCAGCGCTCTTAGCAGGGGTCCATCCTCCCCTCGCTGGTTCTTTGTAGCGGTCACAGATTCACACCTGTTTTGAAGCCCACATTTCCAGCTCCTATGCTGGCCAGCACCTCTCAGTATTATTTCTGAATAAGTGTTAAGGCAGTAATTCAGAAAATATGGACAATAGTGACACATTATTGCTCACAGCCACGCAATCAGCAGACACTGCACATTGAAATTTCAGCAGATGCTTTTAGCATTACTCTGGTGTATAATTGCTGTAGTGAAGCAGAGCTACCAGACCTACTTATTATCAATTCCTCAACTCAATCTGAGCCGTTACAGCTGTTTTTGGAGCTTGTTCTTCTTAGATCCCAGTGAAACCGGTGCTATATTTATACAAGGCTACTCCACTTTTATGAAATTGTGTTGTCTACCTTTGAAAAACGTGCAGACCATGGCTCCATATCTACCTTCATTTTTGTCATTGGACCGGCTCCTGTGACATACGATGCGCGCACACACACACACACACACACGCACACACACACAGACACACACACAAGACACACATGAGCAGACTTGCCTTGTCATTGTCCATGCTGCTTGTGCCAGCAGCCTACCGTCTTATGAATGACAATTAAGCCCTTCTCTCTCCAAGAAAGAAAGAAAGAAGAGAGGGGAGGAGGAAGGGGGGGGGGGGGACACTTGGAAGGAGAGAGGAGGGAGGAAGTAAGATTTAATAGCTGGATTCAGAGGCAGGGGTCAGAAGTAAATCTCCCACACCCAGCCTCTAAGGAGGGTTTGAATAGCAGCAGCCACAGCAAGGCAGCGAAGCTCATTCACACACACACACACACTTCCTCTCTATCTCTTTATCTCTCTCTCCTTCTGTCTCACACACACAAATATAAACATGAAAACACACACATCACCTCAGAGTAACATGAATGCCTCATTTTACTGTATGCACTGCATGGCAGTGTTGATATACAGCCCTAACCTGCAGGGTTTGTACAGAGTCCTCTCCTCACAGACTCAGCTCAGTGTAGGCCCTCCAGGATTCCATACACATTTGCCTTTTTTTTACCATGGGCATCACTGAGAGCAGGCAAATGCCAAGAAGGCTACCATTTACCTCAAAGTGGACACACCCCCAGGCTGAGGCAGCAATACTGCCCCTGTGGTGTCAGGCACTACCTCACCTCTGTGGACATAGGGCAGCTGCCCACAGCCTACACACAGACATACACCATTCAAGTTGGCGCATGTGTAGATTAACACACAAATGTGCATAATTTATGTGTAGATGCACACTTGTAGTCATGGAAAGACAAAAAACACTCACAGCATAAACACACACACACACCCTCAGTGCTATCACTTGGTTGAAATGAAATACCACTGAAGACAGGAGGGCCAGCCATCCCCATGAGAAGGTTTTACCGACTCCAGGGAATGGCACCCATTACATTCGGGTTATCTCTTTTTGTTATATGGGACCAAGTGTCATCTTTTGAAATTTGGATTTACCTGTTTCTGTCAAAACAGAAACCGACTCATAGAAGAGACGAAGGACAGTGTGGATGTCCAGCCCAGCTGACACCCATCTGAGCAAGCAGCAAGAGGATAGATAACAGTAACTGAAAACCCGTGGTGGCCACGCCCGTTGAATTAGCATGCATAGAAAGGGCAGTTTCCTTCTGCGTCATGGCGATCTTACACTGTACTTATGATGGCTGCCATTGGATTTTTATAAAAAAAAAAAACTAATTGAAATAAGTTTTCTTTCATGCATGGACAGTGCATTTGACATAAAAAGTTGGAATGTTATCAACTGAAATGAAGCCTTATCGGTGGCAACTCAAAAGCTCTTTTAGTCTTATGCACTTTGCCCACCAATGCTCACCACTATCATAGTAGTATCACACAGTAACTATCCATGGCAGATATTGTGGTGTACCAGCCAAACAAACATTCAAGAATGTTGATCTGATTATAAAAAGCCCACTCTGTTCATTCCAATTCTGGGGCCAAGCCAAATCTAACTGGGTTTACCACTCTTATAAGAAGAGAATGAATGGGAAAAAAAAAGAGATTAAGAAAATCTATTTTATATCCAATGCCAAGCAGTAGTTCATACTGGGCACTTGTACAGGATGGGTATTCTGTACCCCTCAGAAGTACCTAAGCAGAGGAACGTGTGGCAGGGATCATGGGTTAATCGTTACGGATGGCCAGGCCTAACTGCTTCAAACATCTGGAGCAATGCTGGGAGGAGAGAGGAACTGGAACGCCACCTTTGGGCACAATGGTGGAGTCTGGTCTGACTCTCAGAAGAACCCCTTCCACAAGCACATCACCACTTCTAGAGATCCACTACCCGCCCTGCCCCTACCCCTTTCTAGCTCATGACAATGCCCTTTCTGGAGCCTAGCTCAGACTGAATTGCACCCCACCACCATTATAACACCCCCACTCAGCTAGGCTGGTGGGAGTTTTTGCACTACTGCAGCGGTCCTCCCTTCAGCCCTTTACTCATCAAAGTTTAACCAACACCCCTTGTTGGATTACATATTAGTTTCCCCCCCCCAACTAAATATACCCCCAAATGGGCACGCTGACCTGCTCTGTGTAACAGAGCCTGGCAGTCGCAGTGGGCTCAGTCCCAAACCTGTCCCATTGTCAGTATTAGACCGACAGCACATTACCACCACCCCTTACCCTACCCAACCACGGATGGAGAGAGGTCCCTGCGTAGGAGGGCAGCACTTACTCATTCTCCCTGTAGTACTAATTTTCCTCTCATCCTTCTTATAGTAGAGTCAGCCCGGTGACATTTCAAATTCGGAGCCCTCCTCCAAACAGCCTCCCCTCCATCATCATCCTCTCCCCCCCCCCCCCTCTTCTCTTCCCTTAAGCACCCTAGCTATTTTACCCACTCACCGCTGAGTGGGTCACCCCCAGTTTGGCCCAGAATCATTGACACCAAACAGGATCCAGGCCTCTCCCTTGTGAGACAAGGCTGGCCATAACTGCCCTTTTAGAGCGGCGCCACCGAATGAATGTGAACGGCAGAAGCAGCAGCGACGGGAACAACAGACTTGAGCGCGAGAATGTGAGGATGCGAGAGAAGAAGAAAGCGCAGGGACAGGAAACAAAAAAAGCTGAGGGCTTTAACCCTCATTTGCCATCATTGACATGGGCGTGAGAGGGTGATGTGGCTGGTTGTAGAGACGATGTTAACGAACACTCGGAAGAAGGGGAGACGGCAATGTAGGAATACGTACAGTCTCCCCTTCGGTTCCAAAAACAACCACACATGAACCCCCGTTCCCATGCCAGCTGACAACCCCAAATGTCCCCCCCTCAGCTCCTTCCAAAAGGATAACATCCAACTTTCATATGGTGAGGATCAGAGAGATCCCTTATTCCAGAGATGCAGGTTTGGAATTCCAACACATCTTTGCAAAAGAACTGAAAAAGAGAAAAAAAACCTTATTGATGTCTTTTGTTCTCGTGAGCTGACTGGGTATGTGTGTGTGACAGTAAGGGTTATAATGCTGCTTTACCTTCTGAGTCTGATTTAGATTAAGAAAAAAAAAAAAGATATATGAAATGATTATAAATCCATAAAACAAAATGAAAAGAGATGACTTTAAAAAAAAAAAAAGACTCCTGAACAAAATTATTGGAGATTTTTTTTTTTTTTTTTCATTTTATCATTGTTTTCTTATTTTTCTGTTTGTTTTTTGATGCTTAAACTGCTCTGTGTAAAAGAGGAAAAAAAAACAGCTGTAGTCACTTTTTGACCATGCGTGCAGTGTAACATAGAAAATATTTCCCTTCTTTTTCACATCTATAGTTTGTGTTGATAAGCCAACTGATCTGTTTGTCTGTGTGTCTGTCCAGTTGTCCGTCCCCTTTTATCAGGAGGAATTTACAACCAACAAAACAGGAATTTCTTTTTTATATTTTGTTTCTTTTTTTATGAAAAATACAACTTTGGAGAAAAGAAAAACACAAACAGGAAAAATAATGCAACAGAAACTGAAAATACAAAAAAAGAAACTGAAACACAATCTTGTCATACCTCACACAACACAAAACTCAAAGGAACTTGGGAGGAGTCATATTTTGCAGGCACATGTGAAAGTTCAGAGATGCATATATAGATTTTAAAAAATGTATATGTTAAGATAATATGTGCTTGTGTGTACGCATCAGTAGAAGTTACAAAAGGACTCTTCCCTCAAGCTTTGGTGCTCTCTATCTTATTGATTTGGTTCTAAGATGACAGGAGATGAAACGCAAACAGGAGAAAATGTTGTGAGACATTCGAGATGATCTCCTAATGTGAGCGCTTCTCCAACTTAAAGGCACAGTCTATAGACAGTATCTTAAAATGTGAATGGCCCAGAGACTGAGGGATCATGACTTTTGTAATGGCTGAGTGTTTTATGGTATTGAATGTAGCTGACTGGAGGGGGCTGGACCTGAGCCCGGCACCCACAACCTAACTTCCACGCACCAGCAGAAAGGATAGTGGTGTCACATAGACGTTACAAACAACCAACAAAAACAGAGAATATATATTGCCCATCTGCAAGGTGCAATACTATGTTATGTATTTTTGTATGTTTCCTTTTTTGATTTTATTTTCATTTAATTTACATTTTATTTTGGCCATAACCAAGGATGTAAATACAGAAACATACAACACTCAAGATTTATTGCAACAAAATAAATTTAACAGCTCCATCCCACTGTCATGTTAGAGAAAAAAAAAAGCAAAAAAAGTAATGTGTAATGCTTCATACATTTGTATGTGTGCACTCTCACATGTGCATGCGGATCCATATTCAGAAGTGCCCCGTGACATTAATCATAAACCCTGTGCCTCCTCTTGTTTGCAAAGAGATAGATTCTTACCCCACGTATTCTCACCACGACATGACATGCTACACATGAATGCCTATAGTTGTGTGTGTGTGTGTGTTCACTTATGGAATCAGATTCAGTTTTTCTAACTATTGATGTGAGTGTTGCCAGCAGCCTCAGTGGCTAAAGGTCAGGAAGGCACTGGGGTTGTTTCGTAGACTCGGTGGGAGGTTGGGGAAGGGAGATACGCAGAAGCAGGTTATTATTTAGCATGAATGTCAGCTAACCTGGCTGCCACACACTCACATCATAGTTGGGAGTCCAAAACAGATTTCCCCATTTGTCCACAACCCCATTGCCTCCCAGAAGCCAGCCCTAAAAAATCTCACAAGCTCAGTATTTGCTACAATGTAGTCTAGAAAACATCATGTGAGGATCAATTGAGCAGAAACCTGAACTAGTTTACAACAGGGATGAGTAGAAACCCCATTTACAGTCATCATTTCAAGTGTTTCATATCCAGATGCAATTTAATACTTTAATTTTACACTTAGCCAATTATAGTCTCCATTGGCCAGATCACAAATTGGTTTTCCCAGACAACATGCCAAATGCCAAAAGTGCCAGAAGAAGAATAACTGGTGCTCTCTAGCAGTTTAGTTACAACAATAACAGGCAACAAGTGTCCATAAACTCATACAGTCACATTGATGAATTGCATTTATGGACCACAAGTGACACAAACGTTTAATTGCATCGACAGGCTCTGCAGATCAATGCTCTGTCACCCATGCAGATCATTCGATGGCGGGATTTTTGTATGACCACATCTGTTGAAGTCGCTTTTCGATGACAACAAAGTTCAGTGTAATTTCAGTGCAACTTCTGCTGCAAGAGTAGAGCTTACATTTAAGCCTTTTTCAACATCTGGGTAAAACGCTTTTACAGTAAACTTTTTTGAAACCCAATAGCTATCTGATCCACCCAAGACGCATGAAGTGACTGAGTGTAAATGGAGTCGATGACAGTCTGAACTGAGTACAATATTTGGTTTTTAACTCGTTAAAACTGAGAGTAAATTGGTCTGTGCCCATTTATGACACCCCTGACTTGAGCAAATTGACTTTTGCCAGACCACAACAAGCAGAGTGAGGTTTTCCAGGCTGGCTTTACGGGGCTTTCAAGCCCGTCCCTCCATAGATATTATGATCCTGGTTTATTCTAACATGTTGACACATTGGACAAGGGTGGAGATTGTCTGTGATGTTTTTGGTTTTATGGTTGTCTGGTCCCCCCTATGCCAAATGTTGTTTGTGAAGACATGCAAGTAGCAAGATGTCTATGCAATTTCCCTCCAACTCCCTCCAAAAGACAAGCTCAACGTAACACCAACGAGTCAGTCTTGCATATGAAAACTAAATTCGGCCAGGCTCGAATTCCAGAGGTTCTTTGCGCGACACAAAGACCCTTGCTACTTTGTGTGGGCAAGGGTCCGGACTGCTCGAGTGAGCTGACCTTTAGCCCAGCTGAATGGCTGGTCCTCAGGGTCGGTAACTCAGTCTGGGTCCCAGAGAACAAGTAGGAGGGGTACTGGGGATGTTGTGGAGAATAAGGATACTACGAGATGTGATGTTTTTTGTAAAATTGCTCAGAAAGTGGTGTGTGTGTATGTATATGTGTGTCATTTGGAAGTTTGGGAACTACTTATCTCTACTTGATGCAATGCTCTCATTGTTTGGTGGGTAGATTCGACTTTTGGCCACAGAGCCTTAAATTCCAAGATTTAGACAAGCCCCTAAATTCAATCCTTCTGCAATATGTGTGAAGCTTTAATTTTTCAATCCTGCGACCAAGTTAATGTAATATTAAAGAGCGGGTGATGTCCATCAGTGGGATGTATGTAGTATATGCAAGTTTACTTAACCCATTACCTCCGCTTTTAAGATGCGAGGAAAAGACTTGATCTGATTTTGAGTCACAAATCATTTTCAAAAAAACTACGTCACCCCACTGAGATGAACATCTACAACCTGCTGACCATAAGTTGTACTTAAGCACTTAGCTAAAAAGCACTTTGAATGACCCAAACCAACCCACAATAAGTGGTATCTTTGGTAGTAATAATTGTGACAAAAAAAAAAAAAGTCCATTGCACCCAAGCCAAATGTGTTTTGCACCATTTAATGCTTTTTTTTAATTAGTTTAACCTGTAAAATAAACAGAGTTGCTGCCTTTAGGCAAAGACAGTAAATGACTAATTATAAAGTTTACAAGTATTTCTTAATGAAGTGCAATAACCGAGTGAGTGAACCTTTTGGCGCATTTCTTGTCTCATCAGATCTTTTTTATACATTTGTGGAGAAATACTTCCATGGTTGCTTTTTAAATGTGCCCACCAACGAGAGCATTAGCTAGCTTACAGACCCACTCCACGCGCGCACACACACACATGCACACACACAAACACAGACCACTTTTTGTGACTGGGTAAAGGAAGCTATTGAAGGATTCTCTCAGGTAAAAGAACATTTTCTAATAAATGATGATGAACCTTAGATGAAAAACCATTGTTAGCTCATCTTTATTTGTCTTCTCAATTTACAATCTGCAATGAACCTTTTTTTTTTTTTTTCCTGTGTTCCATCCCGGACAAGTGTCAGGATATAAAGATGTACGTTGTAGACATCCAGGTTTCAAAGAATTGGACCCTGAGTCTACCTCAACCACAAAGAATCATGCCCTCATTGCTTTCTTAACCCTAAATAAGAACACATTTCTTCAAGTGTGGAGGTGAGAGAGTGTTGTGTATGTCTGTCTGTGGGTTTTGTTTGGTTGGGAGGTGTTTGTGAGTTGTTTGTTTGGGTTTGGTGCTGCACCATATGGAAGCCCAATACTGCCAGAAACATAATAAAAACAATTTGTTTTTTTATGGCAAAATTATGAAACGGGAAGTTGTGATTTTTGGCTTAGTATCTCACAGTTTGGCGCAAGTTTTGTCTCATAATATTGATTTTCTATATCAAAATTATAACTTGATATCTCTTGTTTTTCATTTAAAAAGTCTAAATTTTGACAGATTTCAAAATCATTACTTAGTGTGTCATCATTTTGTTTTTAAAGTCACATTTTTGACTCACAATCTCATAATTCTGGTTTATTTAGGATATTTTTGTAATTATCGTCTCCACATTTTTTCCTTGGCAGAAAGGGGCTTCCATAGCAGTGTGAAAAAACACAAGATTTCTTTTTCTTTTTTTTTTTCTCTATTCGGACCAGCTTATTTTTATTTCAAAAGTCCAGCTTAAGCATGTGATCCTAAATAAATCACATTTTGACTTTTCTCATGAACACGTGCCAGAGTGTAGGCCTACAAAAGCAAATTCAGCCCTTACTGTCAGTGATAGTCTAGTCATTGCACTTTCTCCCTTTACGGTCAAAGTGCCAGCAGCAATACACAGCTCTCCCTCACCCAGTCGGCTAATGGTGTACATGCAGTAGTACATGGCTCTCATCCAAGCCGGGCACCATCGGGGTGGGGGGGCGGTTGGGGGCTGGGGAACTGCCTTTGTTCCTCCGTCCACAGGCCTGTTCTATTTTAGTGTTTACTGTTTAACTGTGACGTACAGAAAGGTTGGCATGGCTAAAACCAAGGCTGTGCATGTATATAGATGTGTGCATGTGAATGTCAGCGTCCATGTTCACGTGAGAGAACTGTTTTCTGTGCGTGTAGGTGTGTGAACGCTTTGCTATGAATGTCTGTAGTGCTGATGTCTGATCAACCTGCTTCGCTTTCCCTCCCGAACCCTCAAAAGCACCTTTTTAGGCCGCGGTACATGACGGAAGTCTGTAAAACAGAGTGCTGTCATAGACTTGTATTATTTCTGTTGAAGAATGTAACTAATATTGTGTTCAGCAGGCTAACTGAGAGTAAAGAAAGGGAGGTCTCGGGAACCATTTATATGTGAGGGTGGTTGTAAGAGATGAAAACTGAATTGCAAGTGTTGCAGGTCCCAGGCGTGCGACCATGCAAACAGTTTTTTCTGATAAAAAAAAGTTAAATGAGCAGACAGGACAACGTTAGGCTGTTTCTGCATTGACTCCTCGTAGCAGAATTTTATTTGTATTTTCATACTTGAGACAACCAAATAGTTACCTTTCCTCAACAATAACATGGAAATACATTAAATTTGTCACATTACCATATGCAATTTCAGGTTTTGACAGGTATTAACAAGTGTAAATGGTGAGTGAATTCAGTACATAAGTGATTGACTTAATGCACAATGTAATTCTGGTTACTGGAGCTCTTAAGTTTGAAGCCCAAATAATTAAGGAGCAGGTATACACAAAGTAAACACACTGTTAGACCGCCATGATAATAGGCCCTATGGACTGCACTGGTCTACAATTCAGAGCATAGACTGTGTACATATTTAGATGGACGTAGCAAGGAGTAACGTCACCCTTGAGTTTGCATTGGAGCCAGTTTAAAGCCCAGAGTTGCAGCTTATGGTCAGCACCATTGTTTCTGTTTGGAGCCAGGACCTTCCAAATAAGGAGTGGGTTAGGGTTAGGGTTGGTTGTTTCCTTTTACATTCTGGAAACACGTCCCACTACGTCCGACCGAAGCTAACGCTAGCTTACAAGGAAAGCCGTGTGGTGCAGACTTTTGCTAACATTAGCAAGCTAACACGGCAGGTATTGTTATGAAATAAGATTTAATTTACAGAATATTGCGACAATAATCCAACTCAGTGCGAATCAGGGAGCCGGGGAGCAAACTGTCAATCACAGCTGTCAATCAACACCCACAGACATCAAAGCCACTTTATTTGTCTTTATAGCTTATTAATGGAGCAGTACTTTCCAAAATGACCACCAGCACACTTATTAGAGGGCCCGACTTTAGAGATTGAGACCATAATGACTTACTGAAAAAAATGATTGATTTAGTATGTCATGAGAGAAGTTGACACTTTTTGAATGGGAGTCTATGGAGCGAGGGACTTTTTGGAGCCAGCATCTAGTGACCGTCAGTGGTATTGCACTTTAAGGGACGTCCCGCGTTGGCTTCAGTTTCAAGCTGTGGTTGTTGCCGATCGGTTCGGAGGCACATAAATGAATAAAACACAACTCTAGATGTAATTACAGGCCCCCTGAAATATTCTTATAAATATTCTTACATATAATTCTTATGTGTTTTTTGTGCTTATACCTCACACTAACCTGATAAAAATGTTGCTGCGTTGACCCCGTGTAGCAGAATGACGAGAGCCAACAAGAAGGCAAAACTAGTTCCAGTCGGCTGCTAACATCCTGCTGCCACTTAGTGATGGTGTTGGGCATCAGCAAGAGCTGCAATACATATAATTATCATCCCTCGATGTAGGTTAGACATTCACAAAAATGTGACCACATCTTTTGTGTGTGTCACACAAGAGTGGGTAATATTTTAAAAGAAAAGCTCCCTCAAACAGAAGCCATGATGTTACTCACAAATTACTGCCTCCGTTTCAGTTCAAGGCTTTGCAGTTTTGCTTCTCTTTCCAGATGATGGCCTTATTGATTGCCTTTGTATCCCTCTCTGTGGCATTGTTCTACAGCATGTTTCATAAGGCACTAGAGGATATTTTTTATGAAGGCTTGCACTTAAAAATGTGTGCTGTGGAGTTGGATCTCTGGGAAAGAGTGAATTAGTGTGCTGGGTGGTAGCAGTTGAGGACTCCTGAGATTGAGCTTTAGGTTATCGCTGCACACAATATTAAATGACTAAATCTAAGCCAATACCACCTTTGTGGCCACATCAGTACTAGAAAAAAATCAGTAGGGAGTAGTTAAGCCTGTGAGCTGAACGATATAATCAAAGTGCCAAATCTGCTTATTGATCTCACCATCACCATCAGACTGTTAAAATATGTATTGTTGAAACATTAAGATTCATGTCCAGACTGTTTGTTTTTTTTTTGTAAATAGTGACTTTTGTGAGTTTTGTAGCCCATGCTTGTATAAAATGCTTGTTAATGGCTGAGTAAGAGACGATGTGTGAATAGAGAATTGTATTGGGCGTGAGATAACACCCTATCCCTTGTCCAATGGTACATGGAGATCTTTTCACTGCTCTGCAATATGATCTGGCCTCTAGGCATTATCAACCATTTTTAGTGGACACTGACATTGTCCTGTTTTTGGAACATTATTTAGTGAACCAAATTCCAAGCAAGAACTAAGAGCACTTAAAGGCCATATTGAGGCATCAACTAGGGAGTTGATTGGTTTAGTGTTGCTAAAAGGAGATTTATAGTCGTGGGGATATTTTTGTAAACGGGCGGGAAATCACATGCCTAGACAGCTAAGAATGTACATAAATTAGCTCATCTTTTAATAGTATATCAATCAGAGATATAGGTCAGAGATTAGTTAAATTATGTGGATTGTGTTGTAGTCTGGGGAGATCTGTGTTTGTTAGAAAAAAATATGCAATATTTGTCAGGTTGCAAATAAGGTTTTGAAATGGTTCAGAACTGCTCAGGTTTGATAAACTGGCCTCAAAGGGTGCTTTCCGTCCTCTTATCCCCGTGCTCTTGGTCCAACACGTCTCCCTTGTCCTCTGTTCTGCCAAACACCCTCAGAGCACATACACTATCAGCTCTCTTGGCACATTCAGTACAGAAGCCCACTGTTGTATGCAAAACCGGAGGAAACACTCTCTGCTCAGCTAGCTTTAAAACCTAAAGAAAGGGATCAAATTATGAACCATTTTCCACTCTGTAGCAGGTCCATGCCACTTTATACAGCACCAGCAAACCACCAACAACAACCTCTTTAAGGCTTCATGTCCACTGGGAACGTCTTCTTTGTCGTACCACCTTTTTGCTGACACTGTTTACAACGGGAAGGACTCAGTGTTGCATGTACAGAGAGCTTAGCATGCTTATAGTATGTTCGTAAAAACTTACAGCAAAAACACACGATGCTTCAAAGAGTGTTGTTTCGGTGGTCTCTCCATCAGCAGGACCAGTGTTTCACTAAAAAGGCTAAAAAAAAACAAACACCTGGTGGATACACAACAAGTCAAAGTCTTGTATGCAGCAGTTTGTGATGGTTGATGTTTCCATGTCAGACCCTATTTCTAGACAGGGTTATGTTGTACAAATGTCTATGAATTATATGTGTCTATATTCACTATTTTACAATACACTGCCCTGTTTGATAGTGAGTGAGAGGCTCAAAAAGAAAAGTAATATTTGCACACCTGTGAAGAAAAAGACAGGTGCATCAGAGAACATATGATAAATCAAGAAAAAGTCAACAATGAAGTTCATTAGACAAAAAGTAGATCTGAATGGACGGACCCTAAGCATCGACGGTGTGCAGGAGTTTACTTTATCTTGATTTAACATTAATAAAGGCCTCGTGTGTCCGTTTCAAGGTCTGGACAGTGCATCTAAACACCTTTTGCAAATCTTTTGTGTTCAGATATTTCAGCAATTTCAACCAATAGAAGCATGCTGAAGACAACTTCAAAATCTGTGAAAGTGCAGTTCTCTTTGGGTTCTGTTTTTGATTTGTTGTTTCTTTTGCAATTTCTATTGTCTTTTCTCTTGGATTTTCTCAAGGACCCTGTTCAGCCTGCTCAGTATATTTGTGACTATGGGAACACACACTCTAATTTCACAAATTCAAACCAGCAGTTTACAAAACTTACAAAAACTCAAATATAGCACATGCAAATGAGCTATAAAAAAAAAACCTTCACTGCAACAGCTAAAACAACTACTTTTCTTACTTTTGTATCACTCCTTCAAGAGTTCCTTGCTTCACTGTGACTGCAGAGGCTGCTGGGAAAACTATGATGTGTTCTGCAGACGCTCAGGGGTCACGACCCGTCCGGTCAGGGTCAGGGTTTGTAGGAAGGTGCCAAAGACGGTTTGTCAGGTGTTTTTGTCAGTTATGTTGAAAGCGTGTCAACCTGTTGTCACATCTCTCCATGCAAACTATAAGCCAGACAAATCCCATGTGACTCTTATGACAACTGGGAACAACAAAATGCAAGAGACTGAGGCAAAGCTGTCACTTGTCCTCATACAAGACTGTCATTGTACGTATCACGGTCCTGGATGGCCATCTCCCAAAACATTTCACTCAGCAACTTAAAAAAAATATATATTATAATGAGATTGTTGAATTTCAAACGCACTGGATGGCACACAATCTTCTGAGCAACTTATAAGATGGGAAAAGATATGTTAAAGGATCATAAAACACAAATTACTCAGACCGAGAAAGGTCTCCTTTCACTGAAGTTCTCTAAAAACAATACAAAGCATGTTAAGTGAAGGATGGTGCAGGATTTCTTCCTCACTAACTGACTGCTGTTGAGCAGCACTCCCATTTTATGAGGATGGTTTATGCCATTTTTGATTTTACATGCTTTGTCTTGATTTAAAAACCTTTCTTGGTCAGAGTTAAAAACTGTTTTGTTCCTTCGCACTTGCCTAACACTGTTTTTTGCTAAGACGATTGCCTACCATCCTAGCAATTTGTATTTTTACACATTCTCCATGTAATTAATTTTAACCTGTGATCGATTGAATCGTCCCAGATCACGGGCCTGGTTTAGGGCTGGACTGTTACATGATAAAGGGAGGTTCTGGAAAGAATAAGAAGCCAAAGGGAATAAAAAAAATTCAGATGGAAATCTGTAGTAAAATAAAACACTGTGCTTGCAGGAGACAGTTTGTCCTAGGTTAGAGCTGCAAAAGAGTGGACGGAGGATACAGTACGCAGGGAAACACATGGCCATTCGCTGTACTGGGAGTAGACATCTCTCCTGTCTCAATCCAGAGGTGCCAGATCTTCATATATTTTCAGGGTAATACAAAGAGTAGAGGAAAGCATTTCAAAGTTTATTTAGTTGACTTTTCTGTGACTGACTGGACTGCAACATACAGAATACTAAATAAACTGCCCTGATACTATAAACCACCTGACATTTTGTGCAACTAGACAATATCTGCAAATATTATTTGAACCAGGTTTTTGTTCTTTGCCGCTCTGTTTCTCTCTTTATTTAACTCTGACACTCTGACACTGTCAAAGGAATACAAATCAAAGGAACAATATTCAGGATTCATTCCCGACGAAGCACAGGGGGAAACAAACATGCAAAGACACACAGTTAAGCTTTAGGCAACGCTCTGGACTAAATGAATACATGTTTTCTTTCAAATAAACACACATGCGCAGGAAACCTCCTAATATCTACTGTGATCTCCTCCCACACCACCCACACTTTTATCACGCCAAACCCCTTCTCACCTGGACCTGTCCTCCCCGCAATTACCCAATCCCCCGCTGACCCCCACCCCCTTTTTACCTCCCTCTCCTCCTCCCAACATGAGTCCAGTGGGTGGTGTCATGTCAGGTTTTTGTGGTGGGCTGCTTATGACAGGTCCAGACAATCAGCGTGTTTGTAAATGTCAATGTGTGATTTTCAAATCTTTGTTTCTGGTCAGGGTTTTAAAGGAAGATATTTTTATGGTAATTGTCGCTGGTCTATTTTACTATATATTTATGTAATAAATATGTGACTAAATTTACATCTCACTGGCTCTTTGGTCTGTTATTGGCTCTCAGTTCTCCAACTACATCATGTGCTGGAAGGTTTTCTTTAATGGACTAATAAATGAAACCCACAAAAACGTTTCCTCTTGTTATCAACTCATTGTCTCTGTGTTATATGCAGCTGTACATGTTTGGGGTTGGTAATTTAGAGTTTTTATTGACTCATAGTCACTTCATCATTGGAATGAATTTAAATTCCAGCACCTGCAACCCGGAGTGGTGAAAATAGAGATTAAAATTGGATATCTTCTTAATATATCATTCTAATTCTTCACAAATGCAATCATTTTGACTCTGAATTGATTATTTGGACAGTAAAAAAGACATAAATCTGATTATCACTGCATCAACACTTTCAAACCTCACTCAAACATGCTCTGCAGTCCAGTTGCAGGTTTCAGTAATAGATGAAAATGTAAATGTCCCTGTGTGCCATAATCCAAGATGAGCACTTAATCCTACTTAGATTGAGGCCAGCTATGTTTGCCGCTGGTATTTGGGCACCTCTCTTTGGTGAAAAATATTTGCATAATTGAAAAAACAATGTTCTTCACAGTCACATGCAGCAAAAGGATGTAAAGTCAGTAGGCTGAAATTATGGCTAAATGAGGAGTAAACAAGGTTTGTCTGGTTAAATCAGTGTCAGAGTGGAAAGACAGGCGCTGGCAGCACTGTTCAGTTCATCAGCACATGTCACAGCACATCCTATCTGACTTATTGACAGATCAAATCAGATGTCTCTCAGAGTGCTGTGAGGTTTCCCAGTGAGAGACAGCTGGTCACAAGGCAATGACTGCTAATTCAAAGTGATTCGTCGTCACAGATGGGAAGGCTGTTGGTCTCCACGCTTAGTTAAAATAAAAGCCTAATGCAGTGGATCTTAGCTGATGTGATATCGCCCCTCGGTGAGCTTCAGTCTGTCTTGTCTCACTAAAATGCTGAAAGAAAAATCAGCATCACTACATGAACCTTGTAAATCCGCATGTCATTGGTTTATGATCCATGCTTTTGCTGCAAGTTGGGGCAATTTGGATTGAGGTTACGAGCCCAGCAGCTCAGCAAATTGTGTAAAGACTTTCACCAGCTCCCCTGTGATATCTTAAACTCAGATATGGAGGAATATTTATTTCCAAAAACACTGTGAGGTGGAGAAAACAGGATTTATGATTGAATCGTTTTCAGTTGTTGATATCTTTCTCAAGAAATTAGCCAGGCTGGACTGTAACCTGTGACAAAAGATACTGTAAATGATGATGTGGAGTAAAGGTCTGTAGTGAAGGACCAGGTTATAAAGGGTCACTTGAGGGTGACATGTCCAGTCTGATAGTATATCACCACCTGGTGGTCAAATGATAAAGAGCATATTGTTGTGCTGTGAAAACCAATCTTCAAAATGTCAACTTTTGATACAGCTTTGTTTGCACCTAAACCTCCTAAAAATACATGCAGACAATGATACCCATTCAGTAGTATACGCAAAATAATACTACATGTCATGTATACATGCAAAATGTAAGTGCAAAATATCAAATAAATAAAAAAGCACATTTCCATGATGTATTTAAGAGGATAATTATGAAATGAAAATACATATGAGTTCAGTCAAACAACCTGTAAACTCAACACAGACACATTATCACCTTATAAAGTGGATTTAGTGAATGTTTCAGCAAACCACTACCTATTCACATCAAGCAGACTCAGAGTAGCAATCGCATTCGTTTTGAGTCATGTTTGTGGTCACCCAATGAATCTAAATTCAATATCCACTCTCCTTTTTGCTTTGATTTGTGTCTCCATCAGCTCCTGAGGGAAATATCTTTCTTCTTAGCTGCTAATTGTTCAGCTATGTTCACCAGCTAGTTGCTAACTTTGTCTGGTTTTGTCAACGTTTCAACTCTACTATGTCTCCATCAGAGTCAAAATGGACAAACATGTAAGGCAAACACATATGGCATCAGAGCTTTTTTGCTTATAACAGCTGCCTGCTGCTGCTAGAAAAGGCCAAGATTGAACCAAACAGGGAAGTTGTAAAACCAAAACAATGACCTGAAAGACGCTAAAACGCTCCACAGAGCTGAGGGGAGCTGCAGAGTCGGGTGATGATTCTCTGTGGGTTCGTCACCACGAGCGACCCCTTTCACAATATCATTTGAACCATTGCTAATATACTGTGTAAATATTGATTAGTGCAGTCCTAACTTTTTTTGGGCTGTCCCATGTGTGATTTTTTAGCCTTTTCCAGTGTCATTGCACACTCTACACTTTTACCATGGTCGGTTGAAAGACTTGCTCTGTTAATGAAGGAGTGACTGCAAGTCAGACTGTGATTCATGCTTCACTTCTGCACAGTATATAACAGATAGTTGCTAGTTGCCAGTGAGATGTCCAGTCTGACTCATGATTAGGTCTGGGTAGCAGGTGATTTGAAGGGCTTGAAGGTTGCACTTCCGAGAGGACAAACAGTTTTTTGTTCGTTTGGCGAAGGCATTGGTGGATCTTTTCACATGAAGTCCGCCATGTGGGTGGAAGCTGTTGTGGGGGCTGTGATCTCACAAAGGCAGCTTTTTTGCCAACCAATCCCACGCTAGCTGTTTGGACAATAGCCCAGCCCCCTCGGATCACCCTCCTCCATTCCTCTCTCTCCCTCTCTCATGTGTGTACAAACACCCTCTCTCTCACTCTCTCTCTCTCTCTCTCTCACACACACACACACACACACACACACATACGCACACACTTCATGCTCCGTCATAGCAGGAATTTTCCACTCAGCAGCAGGAGAACATTGCGGTCAGCTGTGCTGTCAATTGCAGTATATGCTCAAATCTCAAAGACTGTTTGCAGACACCCTTTTTCTTCCAACTTGCTTTTTCTGGTTTTCCTCACATCGCGAGCATAGCTACACGTATGCGCACAGCCGCAGCTACACAAGCACATGGTGTATTGTGCATAGACTAGCAGAATTTTGATCTTTACCTCAAAAAAAAAAAAAAAAAAACATCTAAAAAGAACTTCACGCAAACATGAACATGTGTGTTTAACAGGACAGTGGAGGAGAAGAATGCGAATCCAACTATTGGGACTCATGGGAGAGAGGACGGCCTACTAATACCTCTCCCCCGTCTCCCCCTCCGCCTCTTTCACTCTCTTGTACAAACACTCTCTCCTTCTAAAGAATCTTACATGGATCAGCTCCAACAGTAGCTCTCTTTTTTTTTCTCTTCTCATCTCTATTTCTCAGTCTCTCTAATCCTCACAATCTCTCCCTCTTTTGTACCATAACCACTCACCATAGAAATCATGTATAAACTATTAAAAACATCGAGGACAACTATGTGTATCCAGCATGTGTTCTGTATACATTTTCGAGGCCTATTATTTAAGTGTGAGCCCCACAACCCCCCCCCTCTCCGTCCTGTTGCCTATACATTTCCCTGTTTCCTCTCAAATCAGGTCAGGTGAGGACGGCAGAGTGAAAGAACTGTCCTTAAACACCCCCGTCAGTGAAAATGTATACATGATCTTGGAAGCCTACACCGCACAGTGGAAGGAAAAAGAAAACGGGGGGTGTTTGAGGAACATTTTTCTAAACATTGGCTGGATCTGTAGCAACGTCCGTAAATGGACAGACAGGGAAAACAAATTAAAGATCCAATCTTAAGTCTGTTTTCACATTGTTATTGCTACTGTTGTTGTTACTTCTAAATATACTATATGGCCAAAAGTACATGGACAGCCATGTCCACATATTATTATGTACTTTGGGTGCAGGGTTGTTTCTCGTGGTTTAGGTTAGGGTCACAGAATGGGAGATGCACAATTCACTTTATTCCCAAAAGTCAGATTAGATCAGTATCAATCTCATGTCTGTGCATTTAGTATTGAGCTCGAGCAAGGAGGTTATTCGTTCATCGTTGCATAAAGAAAATTGTCCTACCAGCATCTCTAAAGCTCACTAATTCACATTGTATCTTGTATGTTTAATCTGCATACAAACAGAAATGAAAAGTGGTTTAGAGGGAGTTATATATAGTGTAACTATTTCTTGACAAACATCTTTTTTATCTTATGTGCACTTATGTGCATCACCTTCACTGGCTGTCTGGCAGCCTCAATGTGACAATAACTCTCCAGTAAGTCACTGCTGCTTTGCGTTAATCTGTAAATTTAAGAGAAAATGGAAGCCAGATGTTTTTTTTTTAACTTTGGAGACAGCCAGGTAGCTGTTTTCACCTGCTGGCAAACTTTATGCTTAGCTAAGCTAATTAGTCCCCAGATCTAGCTCCACACTGAACACACAGATGTGAAAGTGGCATAAATCTTCTCATTTAAGTATTGAGGAAAAATTACATAAGCATCTTTCCTAACACATTGAGCAATTTCTTTGATGCTACCGCATACAATGTACATGGAGTTATTTTAGCCAATAGGCCTATTGTGCAGCCAACTCTGTGGTAACTTCCCGTTTCAACATGTCAATGCCCCTGTGCACATGAATCATAATGCCGACAGGGAGCCAGAGTTTTATCACCCAGCTGGCTTGGCAGGTATAGCAACAGATTAATGCCCGTCTTGCAATGAGATGTTCAACAGCCGTATATGAGTGTAATAATCAGGTGTCCACATAGTTTTGGACATGAAGTGTAGAAGGTCTGAACTTTTGGCAGTACTTTAATATGAATTTTGGCTGCAAAAGGATTGCATTAATGTGTGGTGTTTATTCACACTAGAATTACTTCATGAATCATAGTAAAAATGTATTTTCTTTTACTATGACAGTATCCAAAAGTCGAACTGCTAAATAAATTCCAGATTATTTTGAACAGTGCAAGGGGGAAAAATACTTGGAAAAACATGCAATGAGTTGGAAGGGATCATGTGGGAGTACTGAGGGAAAAGACCTCCTGGGGTGTAAGCTTTTCTGAGAGAATCCATTACTGCTTAAGTCAACAAAGGAAGACATAAAAGATGTTTTAAAGAAGTGAGAGTGGAAATGTGAGAAATGCAAAGTGCAGCAAAAATAATCACCAAAGATCACAGAGGATAAGTGCTCATCTAGTGCAACACAGCATGCGGCATGCAAGGATGAACTCCTTAAAATTATAAAAGGTCAGAGGTTGACATACATGCAAGCACTTATAAAAGGTTTGCACTTGTTTGTTTAATAAGATCTGTGTTTATGGATGAGTAATGAGGATTCAATGGGTCTTAGAGGCAACTACACCAACAGAAAGAATCAGGGAGCGTGTATACTGACAGAGGAAAGTGTGTGTGCAGAGCATCCATAATGTCAAGGGGTTAAGGATGTACTGGAGTGGAGAGTTATCCCATCATGTAGCCTACTCCCTACATAAACACTACACACTTCACAATACATTATGATAACCCTGACAGCGCATACACAGCAGCCCTGTCAACTCTCCTGTTTTTTCCTGGGTTTCTCCCATATTTTCACCCCCCTTTCCAACCATGCTCCCGTTTCATGATTTCCCCGTAAATCTCTCGTATTTCACTTTTTTATTATTTACATTTATATAGAATCCTGGCCAAATCAAGTTGTCTCGGTTAGATCCATGGACTTGCATATGCCAGCAATGCCCTGCTATACCCACAACCGTCCAGCAGGTGGCAGCAAGCAGCATCTCCATCCCTGTTTTCTTTAGTCCGTAGTCCCGAATAGCCAGACTTTTCTCCACACTTCATTTCAACTTAAAACGACGTGTGGAGATACATAATGCTGGATAAAGATCTGGCTGCACCCATTGTCATTCTGCTTTAGGGGAAAAGGCGCTCTGGCTTGTTTGTATTTGAACAAATCACAATCGTTTTGGGTGGCGCTAAGCCCAGGATGCGATTTTTGCTTTCCTAGGCTTACCCTGATATTCTTACCCTAACCCTAGCCAATCTCACTTCTCATGCCTAAACCTAACAAACCCAACCAATGAAGGCAACAGGTACTAGGCAATCAGCCAACAGGTACTAGAGTAGGGCGGATCATGATTTCGCCTTCCTAGGACAAAAAAAGTTCAGTTAGCAAACAGCGCGAAAAATGGACAATGGAACAGGTGTGACGCCAGCAAGAAAAAAACAAGACAAAAAGGAATATCTGTGTAAATATTCAAATACTTGGGAGAATATTTTCCCATTCCTGTTTTGTAAGGTGATCATGGTGGGAAAATGATGTTAGCTAGCAAGCTAGGTCGGTTAATTGAAACATAAGCCCAAGAAACCACAAAAAACACATCAACCGTCCATTTTATTTCCATTTTGTTAATGACCTTCATGCAAGTTCTGAATTGATGTCCTCTTTGTCCTTTCATCTTCATAATGCAGAGATCCATCCACCAGGCCATTTTACTTTCAGCCAGGTATTTAAACAACTGATCATCATCACCTTCCTTTGTTGAACTAGTTGACCCAGTCTTTTCTTTGCTCTGAGATTACAGCAGGCAGTCACCTGGTGATTAGATCTCTGGAGCCGAGAGAGGAAATTCTTTTCATAATGTAAAAATTATGGTCTCCTTTATTTTCAAAACCCAATGTTGGCAGGTATGGTTAGTGATTGTACTGAGAGGAGAAAAGATGATGTCTGAGGCAGGGACAGATGGTGAACAGAGCGGACCATCTCCTGACCCTGTAAAAACCCAGATATGTGAAGCTTCCAGGCCTGACCTGCATGGGTAAGACTGTCTTTCACCTTACATTAAGGTGCTGTTCATATGGCAAAATGATATGAGATTATTAAGTAAGTGTTTATATTCCTTTCAGTCTTCTGCCAGGTCGTTGTGCATCCTCAGCAGATGTTAGCTCCTCTCCTGCCGCTGTGGTTTGTTGTCATTACTGTTGGAGATAGTAACACACATTGCCTCACACCCTCCCACTCAGTGTGTCATTACTGTGCTGCCAAAGTTTCTTTTTAAAGAGTTTTTGATCCGTAACTTCCAAAAAAATCTTTTGGCGTCAGAATTTGCTGCCTATTTGTGTTGCCTCAGTGACTAGATTGTAAACTCACTTATTGATCCACAGATAAGTTTGTTGTTTTGGAGTTTACCGTTTGTGTTATCCTTGACTATTTTAATCTATTTTTATCTAGTTATATCTATTTTTAATCTACTTTTTATTTCACTTTATTTTAATCATCATCATTTTTATTATTATTATAGCTTCTAAATCTTTTATTTTCGATTTCATTTTTTTTTATTTCTCGTGTCGCAAATTATTTTACTGTTTATTGTCTACATTTGTTCTGTCTTATTATTGGCCTGTCAGTCATCTGTGAAGCACTGTGAATTGCACAAACCTGTATGAAAGGTGCTATTCAAATAAAGTTTGATTGATTGATTAAAACACAGGAAAGCAGGTATAGATTTCCAGAATCAAACTGGCTTAGACTTTCATAATGATATATTAATATAATCGATTAAGCCATATCTCAATGATGAATGAAACTTTCTTGAATCCCTCCTCCTCCTTTTTTCAGGTATGTCATACATTGAGTAACGTGAGCAAGGACGGCACCGCTTGGCAGCTCTAATAGGGTCCCAAGCTGGCTTTCCAGTGGGGCCAAGGGAGGAGTTTGACTGGTCCACTGCTTGCTTGGATATGGAGCAGCTGATCAGCCGCCGGACGGGTCAAGCACACCTTATGGCCAGACAGACCCAAGAGGATGATGAGGAACAGGAAAGAGTGAGGCAGCAGCAAAGAGCAGGGCGGGATAGAGAACCAGTAGCAGAGGGAGAGGGTGCTGTAGAGGGAATGGCAGTGCAGGAGGCTGCATATGTTGTTGATGAAGGGATGAAGGTGGCATTGCAAGGTGAGGATGTTTAGTCCTTTATACCACATCTCATGGACATTTTTGAAGATTATATCATTACTTAGGTTATATAAAGATTAGTTTATATTTAACAACACGTGTATCTTGAGAGTGAATTAACAATTTGTACAATGAACAGAAAGTTAGAAAGTATCAGGTTTCTGTGGAGATGTAGTTTGTGGTTTTTCAGAGTTTTTAAATATATTTGTCGTTGATTAATTCAGGCTCATCCTCATTTCTGAAATGTTTTTTCTCCCTGTGTCCTCACCTTCTCAACCATAACCCACTTGTCTTCAACTGTCAGCTAAATGTGGAGACTGGAATACTTGCTGTAGCCACAGGGAAAATGTTCCCCCATGTGGAAGTCTGGAGGCCCAGAAAATGAAAGAGCAAGACCAGCAAACTTTATGGCGAGACAACAAAGCGTGATGCCCGTCAACACCACAGACAGATGTAAGAAGTAACTTAACAAATGCACACTAGGAGGTAGGTCTGGAAATGAAGAGAATAAAGTCCCTTGTTGCACACATGGGCAAATTAATTTATTTTGCTGCACCACCAAACACAGATGTTAAAAAGTATCACTTGTGCTTAAGGTCTCTAGAGTTTTTAGAACCACTGCAGTTGTTTAATGCTAATTCACTTTTCAATTCATTTTTCATTAAAAAAACGTTAAATCTAAGAGGTGTTGATATTGTTATTACGGCGGAGGTGAGGTTTGGAAAGTTCAGCTCACATGAACTTCAACCAAAAGCCCTTTAACTTTTTGTAAATTCTTGTCTGGCATTTTGTAAAGATGATTTATCACCTTTATTTGACAGTCGAAAGTGTACGTCTGTGGCCGGGATCTAACCACAGCGGTTATGTAGTTTGCATCTTAATCAGTAGGCCACCAGGCCACCAGGGAGCCCCTTGTCTGACATTTTTCTACAAACAAAAAACATGTGTGAAAACAGGGATTGTGTTTATTGCTGGTGTTTGTCCCATGCACTTATTTACCATTTTGTGCCAGTACTCAAAGCTCTCATAGACACTATGTTTGAAGAAGTGTCTGTCTAGCACATTCAAACGCTGTGGAAACTAAAGACATTTAAAGGCTTCACAGTATTTACATGCTCCAAAAACTGACTGAATCCATTACAGTAACTGACAAAAGCATTACAGTTACTAGTCATGCACAGTGAAATAAAAGCCTCAATGACACACTTGATTGTATTTGTAAAGCTATTTATTGGAACACAGTCAGCAGTGCAAATGAGTAGCATTTTATTTTATGTCTGATCCTGCATTGTTCCACTGCTTCAACAAAGCAGCACTGTTTGTGTGTGTGTGTGTGTGTGTGTGTGTGTGTGTGTAAATCTAACTATAAGTAACTTGTATAGTACTTGACAGATGTAAACAATAAAAGACACAAAATATGTCATTAAATGTCTGAAGGTCTTAGTTCACTGCCCCGTGGGGAGTTACAGTGGAACATAAAGATTGTTTGGATTGGACAAAACAGTTGATAAAATGTCATATTGTCTACTTAATCTGTGCAGATTTTGTATGTTGAATTCTTCTCAGCTATAATCTGATCCTCACCTACGCTTAGCGCTGACTTTAATTTAGGTTTAAAGGATGAGCTGTCCTAATGGTGAAGTAAAGAAGATGCTTTGCGGGAAAAAGTACTGAACCGTCCAATTGTTCAAGTTCACTACTGGCAGGTGAACTGCTATGCTAAAAGGTTTATCTTGTAGTCCTCTGACAGTAGAAAATCTGCGGTTTCACTCTCATACAGAATCTGTCCATGTGGCCGTATGTTATGTTTTAGTCATCAGTAGCACTGGTCGTCTGTACTCAAAGCAGCGCACGGGTCTTCTTATCTTTGAATGGATTAGACGAGTCAGCTGGTAAGCAGAGAGTCACTGCGTCTGTGGTCCTGACAGTACTGGACCAAGTCTGCTGCTTTGAGGGAGATCTTTTGGGACAAAAGTGGACAGGATTACATTTTACAGGACATAAGACAATGTAATAATTAAGAAAAAAAAAGAAAAAACTCATAGTGGACCTCCTGTGTTAAATAATAGACATGGAGCATGCCAGTAACCTACATTCTGAACCTTGGGGATCTTCAAACACCCGATCTTAAGTAGGGCAGTTTAGATATATGGTGACATGCAGCTAGAATACATGTAGATATTTATATTCTTACATACTTTAATTCTCTCTATTCTTACCTCTACATGAAGTTGGTCCACCAGTTTTTTGTGCCTGAACAACCGTGTTACTGCTGCACATCTTTCCTGACATTGGCTGTAGTACAAGACTCTGTTACCATATGTTGATTCAATATCCTTCTTCAAAACCAAAAGGAGCAACAGGAAAAGGATTTAGAGTTTTTTTTTTTTTTTTTGCTTGATCCAGAGAGTCGGCTCAGGTTGTGCAAGAGAGTCCAGTCAGAGAGACTCCAGACTCTCCTTTTTGACCCGTACCCCCTTTTTATTCACTGTTGTGGCCGCATCAAAGGCCCTGTGATATTAAAGGTCATACAACACAAGTTCTGGGAATGACACAGACATCACACATCACTTCACAGCCATCACTCATGAAAAGATTATTGGTTAAGGCATTATTCTGTGCTTCAGATATGCTGTCGCTCGTCCATTTCTGCAATAATAGTTAAGTAGGACATTCGAGGTCTTGATTTATTAATTTGGTTTAATGTGTTTTTAGTGGGCACAAATACAAGGTGTAAAAAATAGCCAAGCATACATTTTTATTGAATGACTCTAGACAGGGCACCGCAAATGGGTGTATGACACACTACAGTGAGCATACAAGAATGTGTTAATTATAGGAAAACAGTTTGAACACTTCAGCGAGGACTGCTATCCCTTCTTTTCAAAGCCCAAAGGTGACAGGTATGATACAATCTTGATTTACTGGGTTACACTCCTCCTTCAGTAAAACACTTCCAATTCTAATGAGTCAAAAACCTGTGAACCATAAATCATGACTGCATGTAGTAACACTTTGTGTACTGCCTGATATAAAATCAAAAGATAAAGTTGTAGTAGAAACCTGAGCTAGGTGTGTTCATTACCTCGAGGCACAGTAGGAGCCAGAATTCATATGTCTTGTGTTATTTTTATCAAGTAAGTCTTTTTTGCTCACCACTTTGTTTCTCATGACTCCTACAGACAACACTATATGGCCAAAAGTATGTGGACAATTGAATGTTGCACCCATATATGATTGTTGAACATCTCACTCTGAAACCACGGTCCCTACAGACTATTATAGGAAGACAGATTTTGGTGCCTGGTTGCAGATATTTTCTCCCTCAAGAGCATTACTGAGGTTGGGAAAAATTGGGGTACAGCTTCCCTCAGAAGGTGTTGGATGATGTAAAAGTTCAGGCTCTGTGCAGACCAGCCAAGTACTTCCACACCAAATTGATGGGAACCAAAATCCAAAGTCCTCATTCTGTGCAAAAATGTATTTAAAAGTAAAGCTGAAGCAAATATGAAACTTTCATTTGTCCATATTAGTCAAATTGAGTAGATATCTTTCAACGTTACAGTCTTTTTAGTGCCAAAGTCCCTCTGTTACTATACTTCCACCGCAGCTTAATAGGGAAACACTGTCCAAGGACACATAAATAGTGAATTTGATGCTAAAAAGACTGTAAATGTGTCAGATATCCACTTGATATGACTAACTCAGACTGCTAAAAACTCATATAAGCTTCACATCAACTTTTAAATGACTGTGTGGACACACTGTGGATTTTGGCCTCCATCACTTACATTGAAAGCACATTTGAAGGAGATCTTTTAACAGCTAGTATGAACAGGAGGAATGATTATAGCGAGGAAAACCTCTCTCACTGTTCATACGGACACCTGACTGTTGTTTTAAGGCAGACTTGAAAAACTGTGAACCTATCCTTTAAGATCTTCCTTCATTGGGACAAGCCCAAGTGCAATTGTCCACATACCTTTGATCATACAGTGAAAATCACAGGAGTCACATCTACACAAAATGGAATGAGCAACATGCTTTTTGTACATCTAAAATATCTGAAACCCATCAGAGTTACTGAAACTAATTATTTCAGCAAGGCTAGCATAGATATAATGCAGCTTTTGCTCTGCATCCCAATGACCATGGCTATATCTGCAGGCCTACAGAACAGAAAACAGAAACCATTAAGTGAATTAAGTTACTGTATTTGGACACAACAGAGCCAGGCGTAAGATGCCGAAAACCTCTTTTGCCTTTCACCTTTTTCAGAAGAATCACAATCAGAATCATCTTTACTGGCCAAGTATGTTGATGCATACAAGGAATTTGACTCCGCTTTAGTGGCTCTCAGTGTACTTACACAAAATAACAAGAGAAGAATCTTCACAAATATTCACAAGAAATGACTAAATAAAGGTGGAACTGTTTCTGTGAACTGTAAACAGGATACAAATAGTGCAAAGAAGTGAAGTGAGTGCGAGGAGTGCTGAGATAAATATTAAATGGCAAAAAAAGACATGTTACTTTATGTATATATATAGTAGGTGATTATGTACAGTATATACAGCCTGTTCAAATATACAGTAATGAATGATATTATATATGTACTGATATAAATATACAATGATTAGATGAAACATTTACACAATGCATAGCCTACACAATGCAAAGAAAGGACAAAGAGCCTAACAAGGATAAAATATATAGGATATCTTTGTTTCACTTTGTGTTAAACCTCAGAGACTCGATAAGTCACTTGTATTACATACAGATTCTTACCAGTCATCTGCCAAAACTCAAAATGACAAATTCATATCTCACAGGAAACACTCCACATGTAGATGCATCCATGGTGGAGATGTTTGGGATGAAATTTGTGTCATAATAATTGACCAAGATCTCCCAAACATCAAACAAAAATGAAAAAAATTTGAAAATTAATAAAAGTAAATCGAAAGCAAAAAATTACCTCAAAAGCAAAACTTACAATTGAAATTTTGCAGTCACTTTTGTGGTCTAATTTTTCAGTTTCAGTTTTGAGACATGGGGCATGTGGGTGGATGTTACAGGGCTGCGTCCAGGTTCATGGTAAGTCATACTACTTGTTGTACTTCCAGACCATTGAAACTGAAAAATTCTGAACGGAAAGTGAAAAGTTCAACAGCAAAACTGAAAAATTAAGCAGCAAAAAATTGTGACAAATGAGAAATCCTGATCAGTGAAAGAAAAATGGCGAATATTGCAGGCTAATCAAATGTTTCACTCGTATAATTTTATAAGAAGTTTTGCATCAGGGCACTTTTTTGCTTTCAGTTTATTTTTCACTTTCAATATTTAATTGTTTTTGGTTGGATTTATGATGTAGATTTTGTTCAATTATTGTGACACACATTTAATCCCATACAGTTGTAGCGCCATCTCACGGCGACACTGAAAACAGCAACGTGTTTCCGGAGTAGGCGGAAACGGAAGTTGTCCGTATCCAATATGTCTGCTGGCGTTTGTGTTGTCTGAACAAAACACTACTCGTGAAGAATGGCAGACGGTGGTGTCGACGAGCTATCGCAGCTTGAGTATTTGTCTTTGGTGTCCAAGGTCTGCACGGAGCTTGACAACCATCTGGGAATAAGTGACAAGGATCTAGGTGTGTATTTTGTTACTAAGAACAGCCTCCGTAACCGAAAACTGTGAGCTAACTAGCTAATGCTAACTTAGCTGTTGTCAGCTAAAAGCAACTGTTGACGCTAAACGCTGTTAACAGTGTAATATTCTGATAAAGTAGGTCGTCGTCCAACAAATCGAGTAATTTTCATATTGTTTCCAGCCAAAGTGTAAATAAACCAGAATAGTGGGCTTGTAGTAACATGACTACAGTTGTTGCCTCGTTTCTTTTCGATCAACGTGTGACTCCTCTGTTGAGTTAATCTATTTCTTTGCTTTGCAGCTGAATTTGTCATCAGCCTTGCTGAAAAACAACCGACCTTTGATGGATTCAAAGCTCTTTTGCTCCAAAATGGAGCCGAATTCACAGTAAGTTCAACGCTTAAATTATTAATCATAAAGTTAATTAGCTTTAACCACTTTATTAATCATAAAGTGGTTAAAGCTAAAAGTTAGCTGTTTATTCTTCTTGGAAACTAACCAAATCCGTCTTGTTTTGTTCATTGTAGGATTCTCTCATCGGCAATTTGCTCAGGCTCATTCAGACTATGCGACCCCCATCCAAGGCGTCTACAAGTAAAGGTAAGTTACTGTTCATCTGCCAGAAAATTAACTGGGCACTTTAATTACAGCTATACTGAAATGCCAGCTAATAAAGCAACAATTTAGTCTACATACTGTGTTTGCTGCCAGAGAAAAGTTCACCAAATGCTCAGTTTCCTCTGCTAATTGTCTATGTATTTAATGTTTATATCATAATGATAAATATTGGGCAAGGGCATTGCTTAGGTGCAACTCTTAATCAGAGCTAAAAGCAGCTTTAACGTTGAGTGACAGTTTCTCTAAAATACTGTGTAATATTTACTTGTATATTGTCTGTATTTATACCATTTAATTGCTTAATATCTGTCCTTTCTTTACATAATGCTTTATGCTTTGTTTCCTCACTGTTTCTCCCTTGGGAATAATCTGAATCTCAACTCTCTAAACTGTCCATTTTTTTCACAACAGCATCTGAAGCTTTGGTCAAGCCGAAGACAGAAAAAGACAGATTGAAGGAGTTGTTTCCTGCACTGTGTAGACCAAATGATCCAGCACCAAAGGTATGAGACTCTGTGTTTTGGCTTTCACACATTAATTGTAGGTATTTCGTCCTCCTGTAGTGCCAGCAGGCTTATCTTGTTCACACCTAAAGAGAGACATCATGTTTCACTTGCAGCATACTTGTGATCCACAACACCTACATTTAGGATGTTGTCACTTTGCACAATGCAACTCTGCACCTCCTACACAATACAATTTTTCTTACGGGAGAAGTTTAGAGGTTGGATTCTACTTCATTACCAAACTGTCAGATACATTATGACAAGAGGGGAACTGCATTCAAAGGGAATGAGAGGAGTTAATGTTAACAATTGATACTAACCCACTGATCATGTATGATAGTGTGCACTAGGGACACGCCTTAGTTCACTGCTATTGTTATTCTTGACTATGCTTTGCTCTCACTTCCTTAATTCTATAAAAACCTGAAAATGACAATGGCAGACAGATGAAGAGTATTTTATATTCAAGGCAGAGAAATTGTGGTTAGGAGTCCTATACAACACAACTTTTCAAACATAATGTAGCACAAAGAAATAAGTCTGTGCTTGTACACCTCAATCAGTCTGTAAGTCACCTACTTAGCAGAGTCTGCCTTTGTGAATCTCTAAAAATATTAGTAAGGAAGAAGATGTAATCCAGCGACAGTTGAATGATACTGTGTTACGAATGGTTTTTGTTTGCCTTGCTTCCTCAGAAACTACTAGACGAAGATGACGTGAAAGTAGCAGCTGATGCCATGAAAGAGCTGGAGATGTTTATGCCCAGTGTCAGTGGGACGGACTCGAAAAGCAGCAAGAGCAGGTAAAGCAACTGAGGAGATTTATTTTTATTTTCCTCCCTGAAAAAGAATGTTATCTTTGTTAGATAAATGTTATGCAGAAATACAACAACCAGCAATTACACACGTCCACTGTTTGTCCTGTTGTGAAGTGTATTGTGTGAATTTAATTATTTTTTTTTTTATTCTGTAGTACTGTGATGTTTAAACTTTATGTACCTTTTCTACTCATCTTCCAGGTCAGAAAAGAGCAGACGCCACAGCAGAAGTCGCAGTAGAAGCAGAGAAAGAGACCGACACAGAGACCGTGACCGAGACAGAGACCGGGACAGAGACCGAGAGAGGGACAGAGACCGAGAGAGGGACAGGAAGAGGCGGCATCGTTCTCGATCTCGCTCCAGGTCCAGGTCTCGCTCCAGAGACCGTGAACGGCACAGAGACAGAGATAGAGACAGAGATAGAGACCGCGGCAAGAGAAGGGACAGATCTTCCCGTTGGACTGACCGCTCACCGAGCCCCAGAAAAGACCAAGACAGAGACTCTGACCGGTGGAAGGACAAACATGTGGACCGCCCTCCACCAGAGGAGCCGTCTGTCGGCGACATCTACAACGGCAAAGTTACCAGCATCATGCAGTTTGGATGCTTCGTTCAACTGGAGGGACTGAGGTCAGTATAAAGTTGAAGCTTAGCCCACTGGTTACTGATGAAACGCTTTTTTTGTCCCAATCAGAAACATAAATTCTGTAAGTTGCATGCAGCTGTTCATGTCTGCATTCCTGTGATGTTATCTGCCAGTAAACTCAACTGTGCTGTTCTCCATTTGTAGGAAACGATGGGAAGGTTTGGTTCATATTTCAGAGCTGCGTAGAGAGGGCCGCGTGGCCAATGTAGCTGATGTTGTCAGCAAGGGCCAAAGAGTCAAAGTCAAGGTGCTATCATTCACTGGCTCGAAGACCAGCCTCAGTATGAAGGTAAGAAAAACTAACTGAACAAAGCGTGAAGTCTGAATTCAAATGTCAGTTAAACATATCTGTGTACGCTACATAAATTTGGGGGAAATATTCCAGTTTTCTTTGTGTGACTCTGTGTGGAAAATGTAGTTCTCAATAGTAATGTTGGTGCTTAATGTAGTTAATTAAAGGAAAATACACAAAGAAAGTGTGTATATTTCAATTTAATCTGAAATTATCTCAATATCAGAGCAGGTGATGTTTCGAGCCAGTAAATTATCAACTAAACCAGCAATTAAAACCGTCTTTACCTCCAACGAGAGAGATTTCAAAATACTACATGTGTTTTATCATCATATGATCTCTTGTGGTAGACTGTTGTCCCCTTAATTGAAAACATACCCCCTTTGTCAGGATGTGGACCAGGAGACAGGTGAAGATCTGAACCCCAACAGGAGGAGAAACGTGGGACCAGATGGAGGAGAGGAGATAACCATGAGGAACCCTGACCGGCCGAGCAACCTGAACCTGGGTCAAGCCCCCGAGCTGGAGCAGGACGACACCCTGGAGCGCAAGAGACTCACCAAAATTTCTGATCCGGAGAAATGGGAGATCAAACAGGTGGGATTTTATGGATTCCTGCACACATTCAAAGTGGTAGAAGCTCAGTTTGAGTCTTTGAGGAAAATACTGAATCCTTTTGTGAAGGCTTGTTTTATCACATGCTGGTATTCATTCTGTTTGTCTGCCCCTCAGATGATCGCTGCCAACGTCTTATCCAAAGAGGAGTTCCCTGATTTTGACGATGAGACAGGAATCCTGCCTAAAGTTGATGATGAAGAGGGTAAGAAATTGTTATGCCCTCTCATCACAGAGCTGGTTAAATAACAGAATACTTTCTTTTGTAAACACACATACTGATGTGTATACAAAATGTTCTTAAGCAGGATGAAATTTGTAAAACATGAAAAACTTGACGCCTTGTTACTTTTGGGTGTGATGACTTCCTGGATATTGGATTCATCTAAAGAGCTATACACAAACAGTCATTTAATAACTCTGCGATTCCTTTCATATGAAATATTGCTGAGAGTTGACTTCTTATTAATTCGTACTGTTTGTTGTCATTTAGATGAAGACTTGGAAATTGAGCTTGTTGAAGAGGAACCCCCATTCCTGAGGGGACACACCAAACAAAGCATGGACATGAGCCCAGTAAAGATTGTCAAGGTAAAGTATATCTGTATATGGACTAGTATAAGACTAAGAAGACTACTTAAGACCGGTAGTTTGATTAAGTCTCTGATATTTATTGAACAATTATGTGTCAAATTCTGTCTAATAAATCAGTGTCTACTTATAATTCGGCTAAATGGCTTTTGGAAATGTTCAGTGGCACAAATATTAGAAGATGTAATATATCTTCCTCCTACTGTCTGTAGAATCCAGATGGCTCCCTCTCCCAGGCAGCCATGATGCAGAGCGCCTTGGCGAAGGAGCGGCGGGAGCTGAAGCAGGCGGCGCGCGAGGCAGAGATGGACTCCATCCCCATGGGGCTGAACAAACACTGGGTCGACCCGCTGCCAGACGGTTAGAAATCCATTAGTTGTGCATATTAAGTAATTTTTAACAAACAGATGTGGACGCTTAAGTAAGATTAGTCAAATTAGTGTGTCGCCATAAAAAAACATCTGCCAACATGAAATTAGCATATTGATTATCTTAACCGCTGTCTTAAGATTTGATTCAAATCTATTTAGATTGTTATCTTTACTTTTGGCACTTTTAAATATCAGAATCCATTTAGGATTGCAGTCTGTGTTTAGCCCAGCTTTATTGAAACCACAGCCCACTCTTAGTCAGACATATTAGACTTCCTCCATGACAGCAGACAGCACCCCTCGGGCTTGCCAGTACTGGAGATGGTTATCTGGCTTCCTGCAGACCCCTATCTGGCCGGATGGAATAGTCATGTCATGGTTCAGTTCGTCTGGGTGCCCTCCATGGCCCCAGGTGGTCTAGACAGTTTCCAAGGGTGGGCATTATCCTGCCATAACCCTGCAGAGCTAACTGTGATGTAGCTATTCACTGGTGGCATTTTCATTGGAGTGCTAATTAGAGACAGTTTTTTTTTTCTTTGTTATCAAGCACACTTCCACTCTTCTTTCACAGCTGATGGTCGTCAGATTGCAGCCAACATGAGAGGCATTGGCATGATGCCCAATGACATTCCAGAGTGGAAGAAACATGCTTTTGGGGGAAACAAGGCCTCTTATGGAAAGAAGACCCAGCTCTCTATTCTGGAGCAGAGGGAGAGCCTGCCAATCTACAAGCTGAAGGAGCAGCTCATTCAGGTTCATCACCGTTTAAAAACAAAACTCAAAGGGAGATTATCCAAAGATTTAGTCTGTAGTTTCACATGGGAGCTCAAAGTAACTAAATGGAAACAGCTGCAAAATATAAATAACCAGATTTCAGCCTTGTTTGTTAAATTTGCATACTCATAACTCATAACTTTATTCCTCTAAGTGCAAAAAGGTGTCAATTTGTAACTTTTACTCCCTCTGTGTAAATCTATCACAGGCTGTTCATGACAACCAGATCCTGATTGTGATTGGAGAAACCGGGTCCGGTAAGACCACGCAGATCACTCAGTACCTGGCGGAGGCAGGTTATACCACCCGAGGGAAGATTGGCTGTACTCAGCCTCGTCGTGTGGCCGCCATGTCAGTGGCCAAGAGAGTCTCTGAGGAGTATGGTTGCTGTCTAGGACAGGAGGTGAGTGACCTAACCCTTTTTTGCTTTCTGTTACTATATTCTTCAATCAAAATATCAAGTTTTTAAAATTTCCAGACATTAGAAACTGAGTTTAATCTTTTTTTGTTTCCCAGGTGGGTTACACCATCCGTTTTGAGGACTGCACCAGCCCTGAGACAGTAATCAAGTACATGACAGACGGTATGCTGTTGAGAGAGTGCCTCATCGACTCTGAATTGGGCCAGTATGCCATTATCATGTTGGACGAAGCTCACGAGAGGACGATCCACACTGATGTTCTCTTTGGTCTGCTGAAGAAGGTAAGCAAGATGACGACAGGTGTGAGGAGGAAAAAAATAAAGAAAAAGTTGTTACTTGTGTCAGTAAAAGAGAAATATGTCTGTTTCTTCTCTCAGACTGTACAGAAACGCACAGACATGAAGCTGATCGTAACATCAGCTACACTGGACGCTGTGAAGTTCTCTCAGTATTTCTACGAAGCGCCCATCTTCACCATCCCAGGAAGAACTTATCCTGTTGAGGTTCTCTACACCAAAGAGCCTGAGACAGACTATCTTGATGCCAGTCTCATCACAGTCATGCAGATCCATCTGACTGAACCTCCAGGTAGAGTTTTAAGATATTGAAAACACATACAGTACCAATCAAAAGCTTGGACACAACCTTCCCTTTTGACTGCTACTATAGGTGGCCCGTTCATCAGTAGACAGTAACGTTAACAACATTATTTGTCCCTTCTCCCTTGTCTAGGTGACATCCTGGTGTTTTTGACCGGACAGGAAGAGATCGACACCGCCTGTGAGATCCTGTATGAGCGAATGAAGTCACTGGGGCCTGATGTTCCTGAACTGATTATTCTGCCAGTCTATTCTGCCCTGCCCAGTGAGATGCAGACCAGAATCTTTGACCCTGCACCACCAGGCAGCAGAAAGGTGCCTACTTTTAACTGTAAACATTTATTCTAAGTGTCTATGGCAAAGGTTTAGTCTAATTACCATCTTTATACATTTATACACCAAGGTCTCTTTTTTTGAAGCATGCTAGTCCAAAAATATGTTGGTTCTAGAAAGGATGTCAATATTATTGACTTTATTATTCCAGTAGAGACATTAAATAATGCTGATGCTGCGTTGTACCATAAGCAGGTCCAGGATATAGTTTGGTATATATTTAGTATCTGATTGTTTCAGGTTTCTCCTCGTTGCACTACTATAGTAAACAGAAATGATTTAGTATGAATTGTCCTAGAAATATTAAGCATGGTAGTAAGTTTGTTTTTTTTAAGTGTTTGTACTGTTTGACTTGACGGCAAATGTGTTGTGGCTTTTATTCTTTTTCTTTTAGGTGGTCATCGCTACAAACATTGCAGAGACGTCTCTGACCATCGATGGAATCTACTATGTAGTAGATCCTGGCTTTGTCAAGCAAAAAGTGTACAACTCTAAGACTGGCATTGACCAACTTGTGGTGACTCCCATCTCACAGGTATCACTGTTATGATATTGTAGACTTTTTATCTACAAAAGCATTGCTGACCTTTGTCCTGTTGGTTTCTTTAAACATATTAGTAATTTAGGGAATTGAATAGCGTACTGAATTTCTGTTTTGAATACAACTTTTCAGGCTCAGGCCAAGCAGAGAGCAGGTCGAGCCGGCAGAACAGGTCCAGGAAAGTGTTACAGGCTCTACACAGAGAGAGCTTACAGAGACGAGATGCTGACGACCAACGTGCCTGAGATCCAGAGAACCAACTTGGCCAGCACCGTGCTGTCTCTGAAGGTAAACCAACACTCTGCAGCCAGCATGCCGTCATTGCTTCTTCATTTGCACAGGACATGATCTGCTAATTAGTCAGAAACGTAGCTTAGATGTCAAAGGAATGGAGCCGGTATGGAATTGGAGATGACGCTCAGACAGAAAGTCTGAAAGACACAGAATACCGAGTCTCATCCTGTCCTAGAATTAACTCTGTGATGTGCACGATTCTGCGTGTGGAGTGGAGTGTATTTTAAATGCAGTCACAAGTCTGTATATAAACATTTGGTGGCGGTGCTGTGACAAAGTGGTAACATAATCTGTGTGTGTCATAGTTTTAAGATTATGTCTTGTCTTGCTGGCTTTATTTAGCTTTGAAAGGTAATTAGTAAACAGCTGAACATGATTTCTTTTGTGCTTTGTTGTCAAAGCACAGGTTTTCATTAAAGCCATTTACATAATACATTTGTGTCAGCTGATTCCTCATATTTTTGTTCTCTCCTCCAGGCTATGGGCATCAATGACCTCCTGTCTTTCGACTTCATGGACGCTCCTCCAATGGAGACTCTGATCACAGCCATGGAGCAGCTCTACACTCTGGGAGCTCTGGACGATGAGGGCTTACTAACACGGCTGGGTAGAAGGGTGAGGAATGTTTTTACTGTGTGGTTTCTCTGTTGCAAAGATAAAGATGATAAATCTACTTGTAGTCCCACTTTGTAGTTTGAATAAACTTATTGTGTCAGTGTAGGTCAGTATGTGGTTTCTTTATCATTTTGATTCTGCCCTTCGCTTCCCTCTCCTTCTTTGTGTCCTCTATTTTGCATCAACTCCCATTGTGTTTATCTTGTATTCATCTTTTCTTCTCTCTCTGCATCTTGTAGATGGCTGAGTTCCCTCTGGAGCCAATGTTGTGTAAGATGTTGATCATGTCCGTCCATCTGGGCTGCAGTGAAGAGATGCTCACCATCGTTTCAATGTTGTCTGTGCAGAACGTCTTCTACAGGCCAAAGGTATACCTAAGAGAGTATATTAAAAATGACTGTGGGCAGCTTTCTTATCATTTTTTTTTTTTAAAATTGGGGATGCAACATTGATTTTCTTGTCACAGTTCATGGAAAGTAATAAACTGATATTTAATGAGTATTGATTTGCTCTGTGTCTATGAATAAACTTAAGAAGCAGCTTGAAGTTTGCTGTAAAATAACATAGACAGTTAAGCCTGTGTTTATTTTTGTTTGTGGACCAAAATGATTTTAAAAAAAATGTTCCCAACCTGACTTTTGCCCACAATCTTAGTTTTTATAATAATAGAGTCCAGACCAGGACAGAGAAGAGCTTGTGTCTTATCAGATGATCCACAAATAAACAGTACCTGAATTCATTTCTTTTTTGTTTTGTGATAAAGGATAAGCAGGCCTTGGCTGACCAGAAGAAGGCAAAGTTCCACCAACCCGAGGGTGATCACCTCACCCTGCTGGCTGTCTACAACTCCTGGAAGAACAACAAGTTCTCCAACCCCTGGTGTTATGAGAATTTCATCCAGGCTCGCTCCCTGCGCAGAGCCCAGGATATCCGCAAACAGATGTTGGGTATCATGGACAGGTATAATGGACTCATGATGTTAAGATTGACAGGGCGAAACCACATTACATGTTAGCAATAAGGCATGAAATTCCATTAAAGTTCTTTCTGGTTTCTTATGATTATCCAACATGCTTTCTTCTCTTCAGACATAAATTGGATGTTGTGTCTTGTGGCAAAGCCACAGTGCGAGTCCAGAAAGCCATCTGCAGTGGTTTCTTCAGGAACGCTGCCAAAAAGGATCCTCAGGAAGGCTACCGAACCCTTATAGACCAGCAAGTGGTTTACATCCATCCCTCCAGCGCTCTGTTTAACCGTCAACCCGAGTGGTACGACAGAAACCCGCTTTTAAAACTGTCCTTTTTTAAAATTTTTGATTTCCAAATGTAAAAACAGCCTTGTAACGTCCTGCCTTTCTCGTCTTTGTGCAGGGTTGTGTACCACGAGTTGGTGCTGACCACCAAGGAGTACATGCGGGAGGTGACCACCATCGACCCTCGCTGGCTGGTGGAGTTTTCACCTGCGTTCTTCAAAGTGTCTGACCCCACACGCCTCAGCAAGCAGAAGAAACAACAACGCCTCGAGCCTCTGTACAACCGCTACGAGGAACCCAACGCTTGGAGAATCTCTCGTGCCTTCAGAAGGCGCTGAAAAGTTTGACTTTATCAACACGAAACACAGATGTTTTGACAGTGACAAAGTCAAATGTAAAAGTCTTGTACCAGCATTTGTCGTCGAGTTGGGTCAGACCCTGCTGGTTGTCATCACAACTCAAGTTTAAACTGTGTATTCACTCCTGTAAAAAATGTTATACATTGCACAACAGTTTCTAAATCAATGTTTGTCTGCGTTTCCTGAACTTGTCATTGGCTCTGCAAAAATATAAGGAAGAATTTTATTGACTTACTTTGCCCCTAACTTTTAAACATAAATCAAAATGTCTGTAGCACACACAGGCAGACGGGATTGAATTTTAGTGTCATTATTTAAGAAAACTCAAGAGTTATTTACTTTTCATAGCACTAAACAAGAAACAAAAAGGAAACTTCCATGTCTGTTCTTTGAGACGGCGGTTTTAAAGTGAACAGCAGACTGTTTTGACTGTAAATTCTAATAGCATGAAGTTATGCCTAAATAAGGACCAGATGGATAACATAAATCAGACTGGGGTCTTTGTTTCACTAGTTGATACTTTGGTGCCAGATGATATGAATGGAACTGCATATATGTTTGATAGATTTTGTACAATAACTGGGACGACTTTCACTCACTTGTCTGTGTATCCGAGACTGTTTCTTTGCTATACTTACCAGTGGAACCATGAAAACGTGTCCTCATTAAATGCTAAATTTTCTTAAATCTGTTGGATTTTGTTGTGAAATCAATACAGATGGATCGAAAGGTAGAGATACTTTGCTGCTCTGAGAGGGAAGAGTGTGGTGTCAATCACCCGAGTCACACAGAAAGTGATAGAAAATACATTAAAAAGCAATAATGCTTGAACAATGAAGCAAGAAAAGCACAGCAATAAATACAGCTAAAATACTGAAGATCCATTACTTGCCACATCAGTCAAAATAGCTACATGTTGTATTTGCTAAAACTATTTCCTAATAAATATTTCTTGCCTGGACCAAGCAAATAAAAGTAGATGAAAAATTGGATTATACATACACAACTCACACTGAAGTCAAGTACAAAATTGTGCAAAACTTCACTCTGTCCAGATATACCTATACTTTATCTTTAGTCAGGTGGAAGAGGAAGCTATCTAGTATCTAGCAGTTAGACATTTGAAATATAAAAGTGTGTTTTAAGGATTTTCTGGAGGTAATTCTACTTATTTGGTGGAAAACCATATCTGACACATGATTATTCCAAGTTGAATATTTATATGTATCTTAAAATATGTCTGGAAGGGGATCTTTAAATCAAAATAGCAATACACCAATGTGAAAATATTGTTACAATTTAAGAGCCTGCATTCAGAAGTTTAGTTATGTAAGTTATGGAAGTGTTATCAGGTAAATGTACTTTAGATATCAAAAGAAAGGGACAAATGACTCTTTGTGTTAGTATATTACTGGATTGATATCACTGATGCATTTCAATGCTGCAGCTGGTCGAGATGGAGCTAAAGTAAACTATTTCATACATTACTTGGTAGTTAAATCTGGTTTTGCATGAAAAAATAATTTACAAGTTAACTATAATGACTACAGCTATCATATAAATGTAGTGGAGTAAAAAGCATTTGCTTCTGAAATGGAGTAGAGGATAGAAGACAATTAACAAATGAACATGAATGAAGTACATCCAAATTTTACTTAAGTACAGTACTTACAGTAAAAGTTTAAATGTGGTCTTACTTCATTTAACACCCATTCAAATGTAAATACCGTGTATTACAGTACTGTTAATTATTCTTCTGGCCGGCGGGGGGCAGCAGCACTGAAGCATTTCGATGACGCTCAAATTAAAGAAGGAGAAGAAGAAGAAGAAGCAAAACAAACAGGAGGAATGGCCCTTAATTGTATATAGATTTATATATAGTCAATGAAAAATGGCATCTTCAGACGAAATAAAACGTCTTGAATATTTATCCTTGGTGTCCAAGGTGTGCACGGAGTTGGAAAATCATCTGGGAATTAGCGAAAAAGATCTGGGTAACGTACGACACATGCTAACACTTAACAGGTAACGTTATAGTAACGTTAATGTGACTAAATTAGCATGTGTAGCTAAACACCAGTTGCTTTTTTTTTTGCAGCTGAATTTATTATCAGCCTGGCTGAAATACACCCGACATTTGAGGAGTTTAAAGCCGCCCTGACAGAAAATGGAGCAGATTTTACAGTATGTGTTTAACAAAAACCAACACCCCAATGTTTGTTTTCTGCTTATATGCCATTGTGTTTTATCTCTAAGCTCATATTTGTTGTTTTCAGGATACTCTCATTGGTAATTTACTCAGACTTATTCATACTATGCGACCATCACCGTCTACAAGTAAAGGTACAGAGAGTTTTTATATGTTTTATATAATAATACTGTATGTTTTGCAGCTGTAGCCCTACTGTTAAATCATTTCTTCTCTGTGGTTTGTGACAGCACCCCAGCCAGAGGTTAAACCAAAGAGTGAGAAGGATAAGCTGAAAGAGAAATATCCTGCTTTATGTAAACCAGATGATGCTGTGTGGAGGGTAAGACACTTTCCTCGAAGAGCTTTCTTCTCTCGTTTTTAATTACATCTTTGCATCTTCTGGTAAACCTCTAAAATAAAATACGACTCTTGGTCTGTAGGAGAATCAGTAATGGCTTGAATAAATAACTGACCTTGTTGATAAAGTTCAGAGGCAACTAGTTTTGCAGTGTTTATAGAGTTATGGAGCTGTTTAAAGTTTCAATGATTAGTCGATTAATCGATTTCTTATCAACTATTAAATTAATCACCAGCTATTTTGATTACCGCTTAATGTTTTTGAGTCATTTTTTATGAAAAAAATGTCCAAACTCTTTGATTCTAGATTCTCAAATGTGAATATTTTCTGGTTTCTTAAGTCTTCTTTGACAGTAAACTGAATATCTTAAGGTTGTGAGCTCTTGGTTGGGACAAAACAAGACATTTGAGGATGTCATCTTTAACCAATTGATTAATTGAGAAACTAGACAGATTAATTCATAATGAAAAAAATCATTAGTTGCAGTCCTGGAGCTGCTGCCATTAATTATTACCTCTCCATCAGATTCCACCTCACCACACGGATAAAGATGATGAGCAGGTTGCTGCAGAAGCCATGAAGGAGTTGGAGATGCTTATGCCTAACGTGTCTGGGACAAGTTCTGATTACAGGTAATTAAAATCATTTCTGTCCCAAAAGTGGATACCTGCCATGTGGATTTTTAACAGCTGCTACACTAAATTGAAAATCATGAACATTAATACATAAATAGACATACCTTTTTCTCATATTTTCCTCAGGCCAGGCAGGAATTTGCACAGCGACAGAAGTCGAGACACAGACAGAGAGAGCGGACGTCAGCGAAGTCGTTCACGCTCCAGATCGAGAGAACGTGATGGAGAAACAAACCACAAGCGCAGGAGGAAACGGGCGTCTCGTTGGAGCGACCGACCTCCGAGCCCACCCAGAGACAACGACAACAACAACAAAGAGGACAGAGACTCAGACTGCTGCCATGATAGACTTGTAGATCGGCCGCTGTCAGACCAGCCTGTTGTTGGCACCGTCTACAATGGCAAAATCAGTAGTATTATGCAGTTTGGCTGTTTTGTGCAGCTAGAGGGCCTCAGGTTGGTAAACTACATTTTTACAGCCAGTGAGCTTTTTTTTTTAAGTTATAATCCTAAAGAAACATGTGCTCACTTTGATAAACAAAACAAATGCATCCCCTTTCTGACATGTTGCATTCAGGTTTGTTTTTTCCAGTGTATGACTATAATTTTTTACTTTAGTGTTTTGGACGTGATCCTTCTGTAAAACCTGTTGTGTATATAACCACGTTCTTCTCTGCAGAAAGCGCTGGGAGGGCCTGGTGCACATCTCAGAGTTGCGCAAAGAAGGACGTATAGCAAATGTGGCCGATGTCGTCACCAAAGGCCAAAAGGTGAAGGTCAAAGTGCTGTCGTTCACTGGAACCAAGGCCAGCCTCAGCATGAAGGTGAGACAAGTGTAGAAATTTGTTTTATCTTTTGTTCCCCAGCCGCTTAAAAACTAACCAGGTGATTTAAAAAAAGAAGGACATGACACTTACCCACGCTGCAAAATATTTTACTTACAAAATTGATGGTTCTCAGTTATTTAATGTATTGTTTCCATTTTTCAGACAATCATGGGATACTGTAGTACTTTTTGTGAAGCAGTAAAAACCCAAACCAGCTGGTAACATTAGTTGTGTTTAAAAATTGCAAAAACACCTTTCATGTTGCCAGGATGTAGACCAGGAGACAGGGGAGGACCTGAACCCCAACAGAAGGAGGAACCTGGACACTGGAGTTGGAGACGAAGCCATGAGGAACCCCGACCGCCCCGTTGAAGCGAGCGTGCTGGAAATGGAGGAAAACTCAACGGAGCGCAAAAGGCTCGCCAAGATAACAGACCTTGAGAAATGGGAGATAAAACAGGTATTCATCAAACACAAAACTGAATCTTTAGGGGTTCCTCAGGGGTGAAATCTTCATAAATCATCCAACAACAAGCAACATTTTCCCCCCAATTCAGATGATCGCTGCCAATGTACTTCCTAAGGAAGAGTTCCCAGAATTTGACGAGGAAACGGGGATCCTTCCCAACATAGATGATGATGAAGGTAAAATCCTATTTTTTGTTCTTAATTTTTTTTTTTTTCAAATTTAAAATAACACTGCATAATAATGTCTCTGTTCTGTCAACAGATGAGGAAATAGAGGTTGATCTGGTTGAAGAGGAACCACCATTCCTGAAAGGACAGACTAAGTGGACCATGAACATGAGCCCAGTTAAAATAGTAAAGGTATGTATCACTGCTCCAGAATGTTTCTCTGGTGCATAAATCAGTGCAGATCGATCTGAACAGGTAAAGAAAGTAAGAGATGCTACGTTTCTGTTTCCTGTGTGTGATTTGACAACGGCAATGACACTCAGAGCAGCGTAGAAAAGAAAAAGAAACTGCATATGTAAGACTCATTACCTGGAGTATCAGAGGCAGCCATTGCTTTTCTTGCCTGCAGAGGGTGCACAATACTGCTGCTTTTCTTGCCAGTTGTTGCCATAGGTCTGACTGAGCCTGGAGGCATGAAACTCCTGGAACTGCAGCTCTGCAGTGTGATGATATTGGCCTGGTTTGGCTGTGGAAAGTGTGCATCATTGTTAATCTTCATTTACTGTAAAAGTAGATTGTATCACCAGAAGTACATACAGGAATCTGTATGTTTACTGATGCTGTCTGACAACATATTTTCTACCTGATTCTCTGTCCTGCCGGTGTTTGATGTTTTCATTTTGTCCGTTAGAATCCAGACGGCTCTCTTTCCCAAGCAGCCATGATGCAGAGCGCTTTGGCAAAGGAGAGGCGAGAGATAAAGCAGGCGGTCCGTGCAGCAGAGATGGACTCCATCCCTACTGGTCTCAACAAGCACTGGATCGACCCTATGCCTGACTGTAAGCACCTGGACTACACGTTTGTAATATCCCATCCAACAATTTATAAATCTGTCAGTGTGATATCTTTCTGTAATATTCAAGCATCAGTAGAACAAACTTGAATCTTTTTTTTTGGCACAAATACAACTTTCAAACGGAAGCTAATTAAAAAGACAAAAACGATCTCTGTTGTGTGGAAGAGATTTCAAATTTAGAAAATAACATTTTGACATCTGTCTTGTGCCAGGCCTATTACACTATTACACTGTAACCCGGCCACGGCTGGAGATGGTTATCTGGCTTCAGTATGAGTTTACACTGGCACACAGAGACATACACACTGTGTCTTCCGTGGCTTGAGGGGGTATCGGAGGCTTTACAAGTTTCCTTCCAGCTGGTCACTACCTCTGACTCATAGTTTAATACAAAAAGATCTTGTTGGGAAGTTCATTATCGTGGCCTTTCATCTTAATTAATCAAAATAGAAGACTGCAGGAGGTCGGGATGGATCTTGCCCGGAACTTTACGTTGACCCATATCACTGCTCCTCTCCCGCACAGATGATGGAAGACAGATCGCTGCCAACATGAGAGGCATCGGCGCTATGCCTATTGATCTTCCAGAGTGGAAAAGATACGCCTTCGGAGGGAACCAGGTGTCGTATGGCAAGAAGACAGAACTTTCAATCCTGCAGCAGAGAGAGAGCCTGCCTATTTTTAAACTCAAGGAACAGCTCATTCAGGTACGAGCAGTGGTGAGATGACTTTCAGGGTGTAAGTGATACCGAGTTATTAGACATAAAGTAGGAAGTTATAGGAGGACTGAATGAGAAAGGGGAGCTGACTTTTGAAAGATGTCTCAAAGGCCCTTAAGGAATGCACTTTCATAGCTCAACAGTTCATTCTTTCTCTTTACAGGCTGTCCACGATAATCAGATCTTGATTGTAGTTGGAGAAACTGGTTCCGGTAAGACCACGCAGATCACCCAGTACCTGGCAGAGGCGGGTTACACCGCCCGGGGGAAGATTGGTTGTACCCAGCCCCGTCGTGTGGCTGCCATGTCAGTGGCTAAGAGAGTCTCTGAGGAGTACGGTTGCCGTCTAGGCCAAGAGGTAATTGATGTACATTCATGCTAATAATACAGCTTTTCTCATTATTGTAGCATTTGATTGTTCAATGTAAGCATTTAAGTTTTAAAACCTCCAAAAAAAACTGTAGACGAGAGTTAAAAATTCATGAAATCTTGTTCACTGTGAACACAAAACAGGGGAAATGGTTGGAATATTTCATCAATCTACTAGTTAAAGACTGCTCAAAATCAACTATACTGTCAGACTGTGTTCTTAATATTAATCAACGCCATAATAATAATTCCACTTTCACACCAATAATGATTCATAACTAAGCTGGGGTTGGTTTAGGGCCTTTTTCATTGTTAAATACATAACCTCCAATTTGTCAGTAACTATAATTATGTTCTTCCTTGTTACTTTCAGGTGGGTTACACCATTCGTTTTGAGGACTGCACCAGTACAGAGACGGTAATCAAGTACATGACCCATGGTATGCTGCAGAGGGAGTGTCTGATAGACCCAGACATGAGTCTATATTCCCTCATCATGCTAGACGAGGCCCATGAGAGAACAATCCACACCGATGTGCTGTTCGGCCTGCTCAAGAAGGTATTTCTCCTTCTAAAAACCATCCATGATTTAAAAAAATATAGTAAATGACTTAGATACATGCCAAAATACTGTATATAATTATCTCATGTACGTGTGCCTGCTCTGTCTTTCTTAGACGATACAGAAACGCAAAGACATGAAGCTGATAGTGTCCTCAGCGACACTGGATGCTGTCAAGTTCTCCCAGTATTTCTTTGAAGCTCCCATCTTCACCATCCCAGGAAGAACTTTCCCAGTGGAGATCCTCTACACCAAAGAGCCTGAGACAGACTACCTGGATGCCAGTCTCATCACTGTTATGCAGATCCATCTGTCTGAGCCTCCAGGTACGGTTGCTTCAAAAAGAGGATTCACTAAACCAGTGATGAATATTGTAAGATACTTTATATATGTTTATACATCTTTTAATGATCCTTTATGTTAAAAAATGTTCCCGTCCTTTCTCCAGGTGACATCCTGGTGTTTCTGACCGGACAGGAAGAGATCGACACCGCTTGTGAGATCCTGTATGAGCGAATGAAGTCACTGGGGCCTGATGTTCCTGAACTGATTATTCTGCCCGTCTATTCTGCCCTGCCCAGTGAGATGCAGACACGGATATTTGACCCTGCACCTCCAGGCAGCAGAAAGGTAATAGACTGCACTGGTGACTACTGCTTATCATACAACTATCTTTTCTTTAAATAGAATTTGAATGTAGTCACCTTTTGATGACTTTATGTTTAGTCCAAAAGCTCAGAGTCATACACCATAAAATGAATATATGTTTATATTCTCGCATTTTTGTTTCTTTTGCTCACTACCAGGTCATCATTGCCACAAACATTGCTGAGACGTCTCTGACTATTGATGGAATATACTACGTGGTGGATCCAGGCTTTGTTAAGCAGATTGTTTATAACTCCAAGACTGGCATTGATCAGCTTGTGGTGACTCCCATATCACAGGTTAGACATTTTAAAACATCCTTATTAATCGTTTTACATGTGTCCCCTTCTTTAATCATTCGATAGATGAACATCTTTTTCCATGATAGTCCTTTAAAAACTCCTCACTCTCGTTTCAGGCTCAGGCCAAGCAGAGAGCAGGTCGAGCCGGCAGAACAGGCCCAGGGAAGTGTTACAGGCTCTACACGGAGAGAGCTTACAGAGACGAGATGCTCGTATCCAACGTACCTGAGATCCAGAGAACCAACTTGGCCAGCACTGTGCTGTCTCTGAAGGTAATGTAGTAGTTTCATGTTTTGCTAACACTTCCATGGATCAATCTCCATCTGTCAAACTGCTTTTTGGGGTTTTGATAGACGTTGGATAAATGATACATACAGTATGACAGTAAGTACTACTACAATGCAGGCTGCTCAATCCCTCTCCTGGAAATCTATCACAAGACATTTTAATTCAAACACTCTTTATTGTTGTGCAGTTATTAAAGAATGTAGTGCTTCTATTTTTGTAATTGTAATTTCTCTGGTGCTCTCCTTGCCTCCCCAGGCCATGGGTATTAATGACCTCCTGGCATTTGACTTCATGGACGCTCCTCCGATGGAGACTCTGATCACAGCCATGGAGCAACTCTACACTCTTGGAGCGTTGGATGATGAAGGCTTACTAACACGGCTGGGTAGAAGGGTGAGGAGACTAGAAAAATTCCTGCTTCCATTGCTCTCAAATGTCATATCTGGAATAGGGTTGTTTCCCAATTTATAAAGTTGGTCTACAGTTTGATTAATATCTGCCTTTATTGTTCAGATGGCTGAGTTCCCTCTGGAGCCGATGCTGTGTAAGATGTTGATCATGTCCGTCCATCTGGGCTGCAGTGAAGAGATGCTCACCATCGTGTCCATGTTGTCTGTTCAGAACATCTTTTACAGACCAAAGGTATGTGGCTTTGCATCACAAAAGTCATGCTGACCACATTATAACGATGCACAGAAGTCCATAAGCTCCCATTATAAAATGCAACAACATGATAAAACTTAACATGTATTGTATCAGAACAAAACAAAATTCAATCCTTCCATTTGCAGGACAAACAGGCCCAGGCTGACCAGAGAAAGGCAAAGTTCTTCCAGCTCGAAGGAGACCATCTTACGCTACTGGCTGTCTACAACTCCTGGAAGAACAACAAGTTCTCCAACCCCTGGTGTTTTGAGAACTTCATCCAGGCTCGCTCCTTAAAGAGAGCTCAGGACATCCGCAAGCAGATGCTGAGCATCATGGACAGGTAATCCACGTATTAAATTCAACTGTGATTTGATTAAATTTCCCCCTGTGTGAAACTGAGAAAATGAAACCGTATGCTACTGATAGAGTAAACAAAGGCCATACTTTATTTTTTTAATGTGTAAGCAGAAGCTTAGCAGTGTAAGTGATACATAAAAAATATACAGCAATGTACTTGAATCCATGGCAGGTTAGGGGAAAAAAAATCACCTTTCACCTTTCATCGAACAGTCTTATGAAAAAAAATATAATATGGGTTCAGATAACAGATAATACAGATGCAGATTTTCACTGCAGTGTACAAATATTAAGTATTATATTCCTCAGGCACAAGTTGGACGTGGTATCTTGCGGGACAGCTACAATGCGGGTCCAGAAAGCTATTTGCAGCGGTTTCTTCAGGAACGCTGCCAGAAAGCACCCTCAGGATGGTTACCGTACCCTGATTGACCAGCAGGTGGTGTACCTCCACCCCTCCAGCACTCTCTTTAACCGCCAGCCAGAATGGTGAGTCCTCAATGCACACTGCAGGGCTGATCTGATGAATAGTCTCATCTGACATTGTGTCCAGGTGGCTTTGGTCTGTCTTTGGCTCTAAATCATTGACTGTCACTACCCAACAAGTGGCAACTATCCTCACAATCAAGTAGGATCAATACAATTTAAGTGATTATATTGTATTGATGTCATTATTCTGTATTTTTGTCTTCGATATTGTATCTTCTGCAGGCTTGTGTACCACGAGTTGGTGCTGACCACCAAGGAGTACATGCGGGAGGTGACCACCATCGACCCTCGCTGGCTGGTGGAGTTCGCTCCGGCTTTCTACAGAGTGGGTGACCCTACGCGCCTCAGTCGGCAGAAGAGGCAGCAGAAACTGGAACCTCTTTACAACCGTTACGAGGAACCCAACGCGTGGAGAATCTCCCGCGCGTTCAGGCGACGGTGAAGATCTCCTGTGCTTCATGCTCATACATGGTGGACTGTGTTGTGCATTCTGAATCAGCTAATGGCTGAAAAAGACACTTTAGTTCCATATTTCTATTTCACTTTGTTAAACCCAGACCTTTGACTGTACAAGTGGTGATTAAACTTTAATTGTTAAGTCTTAACTCAGTTCAGTAACACTTATTTTGTCAGCTATGTCATAACCAGTATGAGGTGTTAATGAGAGCTGGTCAACATTTCCTATATTGTATTTTTTAGAAAAAAAATAAAAAGGTGATTTCAATTTTTTTTAAATTCACTGCAGATGAACACTGGATGCACTTTTATTTGCTGCTTCGTCTTAATTATCCATTGTCTTGTTTGCATGGATAAATACACAGTATTTAATCAGTGTGTGAGTAAGGTGTTGGAAAGGGTTGAAATGTTGTTTCATTTGACATTTGTATTCTTCAAAGTTTGATGAGAAGATTGATAAATATTTAGCTACCGCTAGCAGCTGGTTAGCTAAGCATAGCACTGCTTAGCATAGCTAAGCAAGACTGGAAAAAACGGGGAAACAAATAGCTTGGCTCTGTCAAATAATAACATAATCCACCTTTTACCTCCTGCCTTCAAGCTCACTGATGAACATGTTGTACCTGGTTTGTTTAATCTTTAAAAAAAAGATGATTATGATCAGTTGCATGACCTACATCAGTCACAAAAATGGTAAAAAGCAGATAAGTTAAAAAACACTACGAATCTGTCATGAACCATAAAACATCACATGCGATGGACTACAAAAACACAGGAAAGAATAGTCTAGACTTCATGTTGGGTATTATTATGGGTATTTATTAAGCAATCTCTTCAACCACAGTCATGTTTATGGATTGAGTAGGCCTCAGATGTGAGAGGAATGCAGCTCTTAAAAACAAAACAAAAAAAAAATCCCTAATGAGATTAATTTAAAACAAAAACACCATAGCCTTATATACAAGTGGATGGGGTGGGCATGTGCAAGAGGTGCGTGGGGACTTGGGGGGGGGGGGGGGTGTGTATGATGATGGGTTGGTATAACAGGAAGATTTCTGAGGGTGGGGGAAGGATGGGGACTGGCTTTAGTACATGTAGCCTTTGGAGTAGGGCTGGGGGCCCATGTTTTGGGGGGCTTGTTCTGTGGTGTAGGGCACTCCCTCATCCAGGTGGGACAGGGGCACTGTGTCCTCCTCGTTGACATAGCGCTCAAACTCGGCCTTCAGGCTGGGCCGCTGATTGTCGGGGAAGGCCAGGGAGATGAGGGCCTCGGGCTCACAGACAAACTTGTAAACATAGCGCTCCCCTGCCACCTGCGGAGAGAGGAAATGGCTTGAGTCATATAAGAATGTACGTTTAAAAAACACACCCTCAACTTCTTTTTTTTTTTTCCCCAGGTGTGCAGTTGTTTATTTAAGTCATACAGGCGCACAGATCTTACGATCTGTCTTTGCCTGGCCCTAGTCTTATCTTATTTCTCCCTGTTTAGATTTCATCCAGTAAATGATCAGATCTGCGTCACAAAAGTGCAGCGGATGCAGTGACCTAATTATCAACTGACGTATATGACTCAGTTGTGATTGGTAGGGATTTAGTGGGATTGAGTAGCATTTAATTTGACTAATATACAGCATGTCATTAGGCACAATATGTAACTATGATCACTGCAACCTAGTTTTGCTTATTTCACTCTGATCATTCTAAATGTGTGTAATTATTATATATTGATATCGGTGATGCTGTATATTACAAAAGGAACTGGTAAGTAAACTAATGGCTTTATTAATACTTAATATATCATTAAATAATGCTTCATAGATCATTTAAAGCATTCATAAGAGTTTTTGGGCTGGCAGGCTGATATTTATCCTCCTCAAGCATAGTTTTGTTGGTCTTTTTAGCTAGCTCTTTGATTCATGAGGACGACTCCTCTAATGGACAGTTAGCCCATTCATTCTGGGAGAGAGCTGCAGTGCATCTGGACTACAGTCCATATATTAACAACTTACTAACATTTGCAACTGCAGACTTGATGAATTATTTTAAAAGCCCTAATGTTGCATGCTAGAGGAAGATAAACACCATCCCAAAAGCTGTTCTTATTAATGGCTTCTAACTGATCTGTAAAGCATTAGAAAATGACTAAAAGCCATTAGTTACAACTTATAAACCTTTTATAAAGGGTGGTACCATAAAGTGAAACGTGTTGAAGTTACCTTACTATGAATACATATGAAAGGAAACTTAGGCAAACATCAGGTTTAAAGGACTGTAATTTCTGGGTGTTTTAAAGTCCAAATTCTCAGAGCTTGCAATATAAATAGGGTGTGTTTTGTACCTTCTGCATGATTCCCTTCTCGTAGTAATAGCGCAGAGAGCGACTGAGCTTGTCATAGTTCATGGCTGGACGGTTCTTCTGCATGCCCCACAGCCTGGCAACCTGAGGAGAGGGAGAACAAGGAGGCAGGGGGAAGGGGAGAAGACGGGAGAAACGGCTGTGGTTACTTTTCTGATATAGTTCAGCTTCGGTGAGGTTCATTCAAAGGTGAGAGGTTCCTTGCATGCGTTAGAAGGGCTTAAGAATATAGCCTTCCTCAAATGACACGTCAACATATGAAAATTGTTTGTGTCAGCATTTTTTTTTCTCCCCAGAGTTCATATTCCAAAAATCATAATCAGACACAGTTGGGGTTATTTTCACACTGTGACCACTAGGGGTCCTCGGTGACAAGTCAAAAGTCCTCTCTGCTGTTCAACTCAACAGCGTCAACATGCCAAGACCAGAGCCAGTCCCCACATGTGGATTCACTTCCTTTTTATGTAACCCATTACCACTTGAATGCAACCAGAGTCCCACAGTGTTCGCAGTGAAATAGGAGTCATGGCTGGTTGTCAGAGGCAGGCCATGAAATACAGTCCCAACCTAAAATTGAACTCCCAGCTGATGAGGGACCACTAACTCTAATAGAAAATTAGTATCTCACAACCCCACACAGTCAAAGAGGAAGTAGATCAAATCATTTTGTAACTGTGAACGCACATTATGTTGACAAACACCATCTCACATATTGAGGAAACTGTAAAGCTGGGGGAGGAGAGGGAGAGACGCTGAGATTCATGACTCAGGAAGAGACAGGTTGTATCCCACAGTGGCCATCCAGCCAGCAGCCCTGTTTGATCTCTGAGTGTGCTCTCAGCCCTAATTGCTCTTGTAAAACTCTTACCCCATTCATTTTTAATGTACAGTAAAAAGATAATGGAAAACACAGTACAGGCCTATCCATATTAGGACTCACCTAAATGGACGCCGTCTGATGCATCCAGTCAAATTGCACAGTCTTAAACATCGCGAAAATGTCTCGACTACAGAAATGCGAGGAGGTGAGAGAGAACAGGGTGTGTTGGAGGATTCTGCGATAGCGCTTGTCCTTCATTTATCAATCCACCGTTCCATGTGTTGAATAATGAATGGGGGACTAATGGAAGATGGATCAGAGAATAGACCTATAAGGGAAAGTGGCCAAATCTCACTTCTAATCACTCTAATCTGCATAGCGCTAACAAATTCATTCCGAGAATAACTCCTGTGCTCTTCTTATCAGATTTATATTAACATCATGATCTCTATCAACACTTCACTATCTGTGGAGAAGGCCATACAGTCCTATGAGCTAAAAATAATGCTGGTGCACTTTAAATGGTACAGCTCTTTAATCCAAACATTTAAAGTGATATCACTGAAGTTTTCATTGAAAGAGGTCCATTTTTTTTTTGCTGTAAACACCTTCTTCCACCATCATAAGTAGAGCTGCAATTAATGATTAGTGTTTTCAGCCCACAACTCAAAGATATTCAGTTTATTATCATACAACACTAAATAAACCAGAAAATATTCACATTTGAGAAGTTGGAATGAGAGAATTTAGATATTTTTTCTTAAAAAATTACACATAACAACTAATCTATTAATCGACTAATTGTTGCAGCTCTAATTATAAACCTTAACCACAACACATGTTGTAAGATGATGTACCATTAATGGCTGCTGGATGGTTGCTCCAAAAGAAATCTCAAACTGTATTGAATTTAATTCAGAAAGTCTGAGTTTCTCAATACTCAAATGCAAATTCAGTATTTTTCCCCACATGAAATTTTGGTCTCAAAATTAAAAAATCTTAAAGAGAGGTACTGTACAGTATTTGTTAGTGACCTTGGCCTTTCACACTGGATTTGAGGCTCCAGTGATACCAACTGTGTTTTATATTGTGCTCAATAAACCCAAATTCAAGCTTTAACATATTCCTTTAGAGATCTAATAATATGTCACAGCCTCTACATCAGCGTTGTCTACAGTCTATCTATGGTCATTATTTATTACTCATGATACAGCGAAGGATCTGCTTTTTTAATTCTGTTGTTTGGAGACACAATTATTCTCTGTCCAAAGGGGGGAAAAAGACACTTATTGATTAAAAGTAAGACAGATTCAGATGTGAAGTACCTCTTCGGGTTCAATGAGTTTGAATTCCATGCCGCGGCCAGTCCAGGCGATGAAGTGGGCATTGCCCGGGTCGTCCAGCAGGGCCACCAGGAACTGCCAGAGCTGCAAAGAGCCACGGCGCTGGTAAGGTGTGCCCTCGCGAAAAACACCACCCCCTTCCTGCTTCACCTCACCTGAACGAGAAGCAGAGAGACTGGAGGTCAGTGTGTTCATGGGCTGTGTTCACATACGGCTGTTTTTGTATTACAATTGGACCGAGAGTCACTGAATCCTACAAGCTTATGATGCAATTCAAACATTTTTGTAGCTTCAGTTGCGCTGTGCTTTCTCCACCAGCTATGTTGGTGACATTTGATACATTTTCGTCACAATCTGCAACCGTGCGTAAAGATTCAATCAATAAATTAGGCTCTAATGGTTTTTATATTGCATGTACAAACAAGGAAAGTTTGACTAATAACAGCTGGGGCCAGTACATCAGCAAGTCATCTAATCTTGATGTTTCATGTTTGCATACTGACGCAAACTGAATCAAATGCCTATTAACAACAGCCTATCAAATTGACCACTAAAAAGGCAACAGTGGGTTGAGTTGAGACAGAAATAGGAACATTTTGAGAAGAATTTTAGAAAACTAAGTCCTAAAAAAGAAATATAGATTCAAAGCACAGATATTAAAACAAGAACTGGAGGAGAGGAATTTTGAGAGGAATTTTAGAAGACTAAGTCCTAAAAAAGAAAGGTATTTTAGGTATATTAAAACAAAAACAGGATTTATACTACTTGGGATAGAAATAAAAAAAATTTAAAAAAAACTACCATAACAGGTGAGGCAATATAGGTAAATGGACACAGATTCGTGTTTGCCTGTGGTTGTTTACTGGTTATTGGATATGTTGTACACAAGTGTGGGAACATGAGAAGCTCAGCTAAGTTACTGGTGTTGTCTCTTGGAGAAGTTGCACACTTCACTGGTTCAACCAGTGCTGACACCCTCGGGCTCTCCACTCAATCTCCTTTAAAGTCAATCACTGACACCAACAACACCATGGGAAACTGTTTGTCTCTGTTCTGACTGTGACAGAGGAGCCCTGCATCGTGTGCACGGAGAAACCAAAACCCACTAAGTAAGATTCTGAGTACGCAAAAGATCCATGTACCTCTTACACAAGGAACTCTGACGTCTATGATTGGAGTGGGTGGCTGTATGGCTTGTGTTTCTCTCTTTTACTTGCTGTCATTTAACTAAAACCTATCCCACTGAACTGTGCTGTGTGTGTGTGTGTGTGTGTGTGGGTGTGTGAGAATGCAGAATGATTTTAGCTACTCACCTTCGAACTTCTCGGGAACCACACGTGAGTCATTTTCAAACAGATAGCCTGCAAGACAAGGGGAAGATTGTGTTCGAATTTTAAGGGGTCTTGATCTCAGAGCACTAGGTTGTTCATTTGGGATCTGTGCCAAGCTTTGAATGCCATCCCAACAAAATACAAGGATCTATTCACGCATGAATAACTTTAAGCCAATAAGTGTGTACTCCTCTTTTACAAAAGCAGACTAGAGCACTTCACTAACAAGGAGAGGATTTCATAGTAGAGACATTTGAAAGGGATTGGAACTTTGCTCCCAATTTCAGGGCCTGTTAGCTTATCCTATAGGCCTTTAAGAGTCATTCTGAGGGTCCTATACTCTGAGTGTAATTAGTGAATGAGAATTACAATTAGCCAAAATGGTGTAACAAACAATGGAAGTGAATGGGAGGATTGTTTTCCATTTCTGCCGGGGAAAATCGTGTGCTTTTTCCAGGAGTAATGTTTATTCAGGGATTCTTGAGGCAGGGGTGAGGCGAGAGCCTCTGCCAATGGAAACATAGACACACTGCTGGTTAGCCAATGGAAACACGGACACTCTACGCCGGTTAGCCAATGACCGCAGAGCTCCAGCCAGTGAAGGCTCAATGTAGATAAAGCGCTGGAGAAGGAGGAGATTGGACACATGCAACTGCAGTGTATTGACATTACTATGATTCCTACTGAGTTACAACTATGATTTGGCTTCTAAAGGGGGTAGAATAAGAAGATTTTCACAATTCAAACTGAAAATGCAAAACGGTTTACCTTCATTGCTGTGCTGGGGGTTTGGGTAGCCCTCATTGTGGTGGTACATAGAAGGACATCCAGGCACATCTGCAACAGAAACACAAATGGCCACTTGTCAAAATTTGTGTTTAATCCATCTGTTTTTCCATTCCCTGAAAAAAAATTTCCTAATTTACCCAAGAACAAAAAAATATTCTTTGACACTTTGCAGGAGCCAGAACTATGCATTATGTCAACCACCAATTTAAGTGGCAGAATGAACAAAGGCTCAATTGTTAAAGAAGAATCACTTTGTGTAAATCCGATCAGTGTGAGTGAGCCCAAACTTACTGCTTACTAAGCCAATATCAGCTTGAGAAAGTGGGTGTATTATATGGATATTTTGTGTGAGCACCCCGGACATTGCAAGGACAAACGCTACATTTATCATATCACTTCTCTTGTCTCTGGTGGTATTTTTAGGCTATGAGCAAGCACCTTCACCAGACCAGAAAAGTGTTACAGTATACAGTGTCTGCACTTTGTCTGGGCACATCATTGACTGACTCAAATAGCTAAATTTACCGAAATAGATTTTATATTCCTCCTCATAAACTTTCAAGCAAAAATTCTCTGCAAGTTGGGGCACTTGTAAAGAGCATTTAACGTGGTGTAATGAGCTCTGCAATCTGAAGGGTGTTGCTTAGGGTTTTGTGTTCCATTTCCTGTGACTGCTCTGTTCACCTTTGTGTGTGTGTTTATGTCTTTTATTTGGCTGTCTGTGCATACACAAAAGGTGTTCTACATGTGTTTGTTTGTTGGGTTATTATACTGTCTGTCACCTACACGAACGAGACGAGTGAGAGCATAAAAACTAAAAAGGTGCAGCTCTCTTGCCTCTGGCTCTGGCCATGACTCACTCCCAGGGAATGCAGCTGCAGCACTGTGATTGTGATAAGATGCCATTGGGGAAAATCAAACCCTCCATTCTGGGGCAGCAGCACTCGATCATACTGTAAATAATATGTCTGCCAGCAATGGCAGGCTCCCCCCAGGGAGTGATGGGTAGATTGGGTGTGAGTGCACCAGGGTTAATTGTGTACTGAGTGGCATGACCATTTGTGTCTTTCATGCGAAACAATAGCAGTGATTAAGTGATGGAATGCCAATTTGTATGTGAAACTTGGGAGTCTCATTCTCGAGCCTGCTCTTAAAATGAGACTGTACACTTGTGGCATTTGGCCGCCATTGTTCACATTGCAAAGATCAAAAGAAAACACTGGTGTTTTCTTTAATTGTTATTTACTTAACTTCTATTTTATGCTCCATTACCATTGTCCCATTACATGCCTGTGACAATCTTATTCGGGACAGGTTTTCTTTCAAATTTAAATGACAATAAATGGATTACATAAATCAACAGGAGCCAACTTGGCAGCGTTGCCTTCATAAACTGTATTACAGTAATACCTTTGATTTGGTAGCAGGGTACATCCATTCAAATTTCCTTTGACATAAAATATCCGCTTAAAGAAACTATTTTTACAGAGACATTTACAGACACTGTTTAATTTTTTAAGACTACCTGGAATCCCATGACTAATCCTGTTAAAATTTTACATTTCTATTTGTGCCCTCCACTTACATCATCTATTTCATACACAGTTATTGAGTAGCTTTGCACAAACCCCCTATTCTCCAGATTCAGTTAATTAGACAAAAGCATCTCCAGACTTTACCCTGCACTACCTGTATTGTGTAACTGTCTAGCTATGCAACAAAAGTATGATAATCTTTGATCTTTTAATGCTGTTCAGCCTCTGCAGTCGGTCAAACTCATATCAGAGATCACTTCTAAGGAAACCCCACCAATTTCAACTCCCTGCACCTCCCAGCAGTTATCCACAGAAAAACATCCTTTTGTACTTTTCCTCTTTCTTTCTCAAGGTTGTGCTGTGCCTTGTCAATGTTATCCACCCCCCTCCCTCCCCCATCAAAGGTGCAAGTGTAAAAACATGGTGGGTGAAAAGAATTAGGTTGCTTTTCCTTGGGTTTTTATTATGCATAAAGTATGCTGGTTTCAGCACTGGAAGGCATTCTTTGTAGCCATACACTGATGTGCATATAGGACCTGTAGGAATCTCAACAAAAGCTTTTCTACTTTAAGTCCTATAGCAGCTTTAATACCTGTGAATGAGGACACAATGTATGTGAAGTGTTATATTTCTCACTGCTTGTTTTTTTTTTTAATTCAGAGAGAGGCAAGTAGAAGAGCTGGTTTCCACTGGTAAAGCTTGTTGTTAAAGCGACTGAGCTGACTACCCCACCCCGTACCCCCCGTCACCCCCCACTCCTACCACTCCCTCCCCTCACCCAAAGCCCAGCCAGTGAGAGGTTCGGGTTACTGCGGCCACGCTCATTTTTCCATTATGAGTTCATCTGCCTGCAGAAAAAGGAAGCCGCTGGTGCAACCTGAAACCCCGGAGCACTCCACCAGGGACTCTAGTCTTTCCAGTGCCCTCCATTTTCTCAATGAAATTCCTCTACCTCTCTCTCTCACAGAGAACGGTGGAGGGAGGGAGTGGGGTAAGGAAGGAGGGAGGAGTGTAGCTGCAGCAGAAAAAAAAACAACTTTTTTTTTTTTCTTTTCTTTGCAAAGTGTCAGAGAGTTGAAAGGAGGAGTTTTGGAGGCAGGGAGGGAGTTGGGTAGGAGTCTAGATACAGTGAAGTTTGTTTGCCTTTTGGACATTTTGTTCTTGAGTTAGCTATGCACACTGGGGAGGGTTTGTCTTCAAAGGGGCTTTTTTTGAGGCAGATTAAAATGCAAAATAACTCTTAAGAAATTTTAGTGTAAATTCTCATGTACATACTGTATTTGCTACACTTTCCTCAATGCTAAAATGAGATATTTTTTTTTAACACAAATTAGGTTAAGCTGATGTTCAGTTGTCCATATTTCTCTGTGCTTTTCAAATACAACCCAAAAGATACACATTTGTACTGCTAGATCTTCAGTAACCGTGGGATATAATTGAATATTCTTCCATAGTGCTGAAACAGAGTGCAGCAGCATATTTCACTCACTTTGTATTAAAACTACCGTCTAATTGAAAAGTCATGACAAAACTGCCTTCTGCCTGCATCGCTTTTGACAACAGCTGTTCTGTATCACTCACCAGGTTCGTAGGTGTAGTCTGTGGGCTCCTGCTTGACCATCATGTGGGCTGGTGGGAACCTGTGTGGGTGCGGGTGTGAGTGTGGATGTGGGTGGGGGTGTGGGTGAGGTCCATGCACGTGCCCTTGTCCCGGTCCGGTCCCGTGCCCAGGCCCTGCCATGTGAGCCGCCCGCTCATACAACGGGTCCAGGTATTCTTGCTTAAAGCTCTGCTGCAGATAGGGCATGCAGGGGTCAGAGTGCTGCCGATGATAACCCCCAGCACCGCCGCCGCTGCCACCTCCACCCCCTGGCCCTCCGCCCCCGCCTCCACCGGCTCCACTGCTGCCATGTCCCGCTGGGGCAGATGGCATGCGCTGAAAGGCCTGCCCTGGTGGGGGGAACTGGGGGCACATGGGGTCTCCTGAAGGGCCCTGATACCTGGAACTGAGAAATGAGACAGAGCCGCTCATTTCAGGATCTCTTAGTCAATGCTATATGCAAATAATAATAATAATTTTATGTTTATACTGTTAGAGAGAGATCATTTTTGACACATGTTGCTAGATTATCTTCCAAATTACTGTAGATATTCCTGAAAGTATAACACAATGTTCCTGGTTGAAATGTTATCATGCTTAACACAGCCCCACTTTTTAATGTTCATAAAATATCTGCTCTTCAGGATAACAGTTAAATTATTTCCATATTTATAAAATATCATGTCATATCAAGACTTTTGTGGTGTGTCACCTGGTGTTGATGGGGTAACTGTTGCTAGGCAGTGGCTGAGAGGTGGCAGCAGGGTTCATGTAGCCAGCATCGGGCCGTCCGGCAGTGGCAGGTTTCGGGGAGTAATGCTGCTGCATGGGAGACATGGGTGTCCCTGGGCATGAGCTCTTGGCTCCTCCTGCAGCCCTTTTTTGCTCATAGGCACTGAAAAAACATGAACACACTCATGAGGACACCCATCCATGCATAAAAGCACATGTTACAACATGGCTGCGCTGGGGAGGGGCACTAGGTTTACTAGCTTTTTTCAGTCAATACAACAAACAGAGCTAATGGTTTTTTGTTGGGGTGGGGAGGGGGGCGTTAGTGGTCAATATGTGGTCAGTGTTAGCTGTGCTGACTTATGCATGCCAGCTGATCACTGCTGGGTTTTTCATCATGTTATTACTACCGTTGTACAGTGATAGCTGTTGTTACTGAGAGGAGTAAAATAAAGACGATATTGTCTCTTTTACTCTGCCCTTTGTAATGTTGGATGTCAGTAAATGTGCAGGGAGACAATAATTCAGCCCTAATTTAATTTGAACCAATGTTCCAAATAAGAGCCCAAAAGCTTAAAGGAAGCTTAGCACAGACAGGAATTAGGAGGAGGAAATGATCGTCTTTGCTCTTATCTAGAAACCAAAAAGTAGAAAAACCAAAGACTGCATGTGAGGAAAAACTGTGATTGTAAAAGTCTTAATCTCACTTTCCATTCATTTGTTTCTGACAGCACACTTATTTTCTAATTTATCTCTAGTGTTATCTAGCCATGCAGATAGTTTGTATGTCTCTAAGATTTCTGCCGCCACCCTAATACAATAGATGTGAATGGCATTGCAATTTGTGGTGTATTAAAAAATTATGTTTAAAAAAAATGCAACAGCAACATGTCTTTCCAGAGACAATGCCCTAGTTAATCTGGATAACTCAAAGACATGGCTGTGGACCATTTTCAGTGGGACTACTTTCTACTGAAGAAATAGTCCCTCTGAAAACTGCTGATAAGTTTGACGTGTGGAGAAACCAGAAAGCAAAACTATCTGCATGGCTAGATACCACGAGAGGTACGTGAGATGTTTTTATTTTGGCAAACTGATTCTTTAAGATATAAAATACATAAACACAGGGACTGTAAGACATGTCAGATGAAAAACACTGTACTATAGCACTTTTATGAGGAAAACCTGGAGGTACCTGGCATAAAGGCACTGCTCTCCACTTGGGTAGCTGAAGGTCTGCTTGTGGCTACAGGACTGGCTGGGGTCAGAGCCTGGGCTCTGGGGTTCCTTCTTGATAGTGACTGGAGGGCTGTGAAATGCCACCGCTACAATAGACAGTAAACAGAAAACAGAGATAAGAGTTGGCACACACAAACACACTGTGCTTTGTATATTCTTTTCTCATTCAGCCCTGCCCGATACTACTGTAGTTTAGCTCAAAGGCAAACGCAAATACTTCTGTCTGTACAGGAATCTCTTTTACGTGCCAGCCAAAATGCTTAAGTGACTGTCAGCTGCAAAACACAGGGCAGCAGACAGACGCGTATAAACACACACTTGCAGACACACTGAGAAGTTTATGCACACAAAAACACACACGCTCACACACGACTGCATTCCAGCAGTCATTTAGAAGCCCAAAGTGTCCTCGCCCACTTTTCTTCACTCTTCCAGACACAACAGCAGCCAAAACTTCCTCTGTCAAAGTCAAGCTTAAAGCTAAACAACTCTACGGGCCAGAGAGATGTCTTTGGACTGATGAAAGCAAATGTCACACCTCTGTTAGAACAGCATATACACTGATTCTGTGTCACAGCATTCTTTCCTATTGGTATCCAGATGTTAGCCATTGCTTGTACTTTGTTTTTTTGCCTTTGAGTAAAGATGATAAATTAAAAAGTAAGGGTGTGTGTGATAACCTGATAATGCCAGCCTTTCCCCCAAACCCAAAATATTTAGCTACTTTATGCCATTTGAGGTTTCCCCACAGGCATCCACTCAATCGCTTAACACACCGAACTGTCCATCAAGCTGGACTGCTGGAGGGGACCTTTGCTTTGACGGCCACAGAAACCACCCAAAGTGGAGCTTCAAACTGTGCCGAGGGCTTGTGTTTATTATGTGAGGGGAGGTTTTCACCCGGAGAACTGTACAGGATGTTTTTCTGGTCCCGACAGGGTAAACAGCAGCAGCTGTGCACTTCCAGCTGGGGAGGCCTGTATTTATGTGTGCGCATGTGTGCATGAGTGCGAGAGCACGCACTCGCGTGTGCGTAATAATAATCTTGGCGAATCGGTATCTGTATGTGTGTGCTTGCGAACGTGTGTCTGTGTATGCTCGAAAGTGTGTATTTCTGTGTGTCTGCAGTGGGTGTGGAGCTGACGGAGCAGGCCACACTGAAAGCTCAGCCCAGGTAATTACATACTGTAGTTCATTCACAAAAAAGGAGGAGAAAATATGTCTGGCTGACTGAATAAAGCCAGAAATGAGGCAGGAGATAGACAGTGAAAAAAGAAAGGGTTGAAATAAAAGTGAGAAAAGATTAGAGGGACATACTTTTTGAACAGCTGTAACTCTGGCACTCGGGATTTTTCCTGAGTTTGGGATTGTTGGTCAGATAAAACAAGCAAATTCAAACTTCTGGGAAATTGTGATAATTCTGATAAGCATTTTTCTCTGTCTGACTTTTCATAGACTCAATAATGTATTGGTAAGGAAAATAATCATAGTTTGAAGTAAAAATTTTAAAATAAAAATCTTAACATGTCTAACATTCTTACAATTAAGATTTAAAATGAGAGTGATTAGGTTGTGATGGCAATGAGATCCCTGATCAAACAGCTTTGGTGAGTCTTCATTCATGAATGCCTGTATAGTTTTGTGTGATACTTCTGCTTTAACAAAGTTTATATTCCTCTCTCTCCTTTATTCCATTTCAACCTGTTTACCTTTGACTGAGAATGGGAACATGTATCAAGTTGAAAAAAAAAAAAGAGTCTATCAATCAAACAGCACTGCTCATCATCATAACCTTCCTATTTTTGGTCTGTACTCACTCTCCCATGGCACCCAGGCAGGTGAGGAAGTGTTGGCTTTAGCAGAGGATCAACAGGATTAGCGAGCATTTACCCAGATTTCCCAGACAGACGCGAAGGGATTCCAGCCTCCTCTAAGTCTCCGACAGCTCGTCTGCTAGTACACAGAGGGTGGCACATGACTGCCGCTCTAATAATACTAGTGTGTTTGTCTATTGACATTCTCCTCTTTCTCGGCCATGGCCATGAACTGCAAACAATCGTCAGAGAGTGTACACAAGTCCAATCACAATGCATCCAAGTAGAGCCACTAATGCGATTGGCAGGAATATTGCCCTTGATGTGGTTGTCGGTTTATGAGGATGTTCCATTTCAAACAGCTCGGCCTGGGAATGGCATCAGCTGTATTATGTGCGTGTGTGTGTTTGAGTGTGTGCGTAAGAGCTTTTTGTGTGTGACCTCTCTGGCATATTAATTAATCTGGTAAATGAGCATCCAACAGCTCTCTGTGTTTGTGTAGCTGCCTGTGATTGTGATTGCTATTTGTTGCCTAGCGCGCGTTTCCAATTAGACAGAGTTGGTTGATGTTCCGGTTAACAAATTCTCCAACAGGGAATACACCAATTTATAAAGCTATGATCAAGTATCCAAGCAGAAAGTTAAAAACTTCATACATTTGATCCTTATTGGTACATATGAACATTGTGACATTTGTCACAATTTTGATAACCAATGAAATTTAAGCAAAAGTAAGCATCTAGAGCCATGCTATTGGCTCTGTGAGGCTTGAGCTAAATGCTAATGCCAGCATGCTAATATGCTCACAATGACAATGTGAACATGCTGAGGTACTTTATTATACAGGTATACAAATTACAGCTTTCACCTGATGATGGCGCTAGATGAAAAGTCAGGAAATCACCAAACATTTTGCAATTCATCCTGAGGGCGACATTAACATTTATACCTAATTTCATGACAATCCGTCTAACTGTTGTTGAGACATTTCACACCAAACCACACACATCAACCCAATGGTGGCGCTAAATGAAAAGTCAGAGGACCACCAAAGACATTAGGATTCATTCTCTGAGGACCCTGAATGTCTGTACAAAATTTCATGACAATCCATCCAACAGTTGTTGAAATACTCCAGTTTGGACCAAAGTTGTGGACCGAGAAATTGCCATCCCTAGAGCCACGTCATCAACTTGGCTAAAAACATAATTTTGGAATAAATCCAACACCCAATTCCAAGAATAGTCCTTAAATTAAAACAAACTCTGCTCTCCACCAACTACTACAGTAAATCTTCCTGTCCAAATGATGTCAAATTTGCTGCTAAAGTTTATAAGGTAGTGGCAGTCTTGTAAACGGATCCAGGGAGAGTGATGTTCTTCACCTTCTCCTCTCTTCCTGCTTTTATTTGGGGCAATATGACCTTCTCTCACTGCTTTGTTAAATGTTACATCACCCCTTCACAGAGATCCTCATATTTCATAGTTTCTTTTCTGGACTGGGGTGGGGGTGGGGGGGGGGGGGGGGTTGGTTCATGAACTTGAGCACAGAGCGTGATGAACCTGAAAGGTGTTTAGAACTGCAAAGACAGATTCAGTACACAATAGCTGTTGCCTTTTAAAGCTGAGAATTTTGAGATAACACAGAAGTGTGTACAGTAAAGTATATGTATATATGAGTATCTGGGCCTGTGGACGGGATGTATGCACTATCTCCTTCAGCACTAAGCGGACCGTGGCAGATTCTCAGCACCCCTTAAACTGATAAGGTCAAAGGGTTCTTCCTCATTCCAAACGTATCTTATCTCCTCCTTCCTTATTTTGTGGTATTCTTGTATCGTCTCCCATTCACACCCTATTCTGAGCACTAACGTATAGAGATGACCCCGTGCTAAAGGCAGGGTGGAGATGGACTTTTACATATGTAAATGTTGGCTCTTAGAGGGGGAGGATGCAGGGTGAAAGGTGATGGTCATGGTTGAGTGCTTTAGGAAGTAGAGGGATCATTACATAGGGGGGTCCCATTCAACAGACACTCACCACAAACAAATCGCAGAAGCAAGGATGGCACCCCACCCCAGCACACACACACACACTCACACACTCACACTCTTTTCTACACAATGGGCCCCTTAGCTGAGCCATACGGGAACATGTTGGGAAACACTATTGGATTCCTGTGGAATGCCTAAAAACACAACCAGTGCTGACAGAATGATATATTAAAACTGTTTGCACAAAAAGATGTGGTTTGCACATAAATAGGGATGATTTATTAGAGTACAGTATTGTGATTTTGATAAATTATATTTAAAATTCTACATTTTGTAGCCTTGAAGCAACAAGAGGGGAATAACACTTCAGTGTATGGTGATCAAAACATTTTAATATCACTATCGAATGAGCTGTTTCAAGCAGTTGACAAGACCTTGCTATGAACTCCCCCATCCTACTTTAGACAGAGTATTTCCTACCATTAAAGGCCCTGGTGTAGGGAAATCCAATCTGAAGACAGGAGTGGATCTGGAGAGTCTTACATTGAATGTTTATGTGCGACTTGGCCAAGTCTTAAGCCTCTGGAAGTCTGCAGCACACGACAGCCTCGCTCACAATAACTCATTGGACATCAGCCTCAGTGTCAAACAGGGTGACTGGATCTTACTAAACTGAGGAACATGTGAGCGTAATGTAAATATACACTTAATAGGTCCAATCATACAAATAAGTTTCAAGTCTTACCCTTAACTCCATCTCAGGGCTATCTGGAGATCTGGTTCATATCTCCCATGATATGTATTATACATTTGCGGTGTGAGTGGCACGTGGCCCCAGTATGCCGTGCAGACACTCTGAAAGCAAGCTGGAAAATGCGTGATAGGCTACACCTGGTTCTCCCACTCTTGGCAAACGACCCCTTATGTGGTGACGGATCAATAAAAACACAGATGCCAATTATGCCACAACGGTTTTCAAGGGTAAAAAGGAAGTTATTGACTCACACGAGTTGCAAATGACATTAGTTGCTTAGCTGAATACATGGCTCCGTTGTGGTGAGAGGGAGGCGTAATAGGGAAAAGCAACAGTGTAATTTTAAAGTATTTGACTGTCAACACATGCATTTTAAGTTAGTTGTAACCTATACTTTAATGTTCATTTTAAAGTTCTGCCGCAGTGTTTTGCTTTCTCAGACCAAGTTTGGGTGCAGTTTCTAGCTTTTTTATGTGAACTATACATACAAAAATGAAAATCTGAGCAGGTTAGTAGTAAGTACAGAGTGAAGTTGAGAAAAAGGTTGAAAGGTTTATGACATAGTGTTGGATAGGTTGTATAATGCCTTCATTTTGTGCCTTTTCATACTGACTTTCTAACCCCAAAAACATTGGCATAGACCACACCTAATACCTAAAAATTGCAGATATTGCAGTCTACCTTTGTACAATATTCAGGGAATGTAATGGAAAAATGCAGTATCTAAATTGTGTTTTTTCAGTCTTGTGCTTTTAAATGGATTTGTCTGTACATCATTTGTGAAATTAATAATCATACTGAAATGTAAAAAAATTGTCTACAAGTTAATAAAATTGTATAAGTATGTGATTGAAAATTAACTACACCAAATTATGTGAATTCCAATGAAGTCAAAGCCCAAAATGACAGTTACTGCTACTCTGCTAAGCTAACAGAGCCATGACTAGTTCAACTGCCAAAAAACAAAACAAAACAAAAAAACAACTTTTCACTTAAACCTAATTACCAAGATTTTGGTTCATCAAAATGAACATTTTTCAACTACAAGAAACGACTGGTGAAAAAAACAGTTATTGTAGTAAGTTTTAGCTAAGGCTAGTTGTGGCTATCTCACCAGCTAGCTTAATCTTTCAGCTCTTGCTATAATGGAGAGTGCAGTAAGTGTGACGGCAGTTTCTATAAATCAGATTGCCAAGACTGAGTGAAGAAAGCTGCTACTTTCATGGAAAGTGCCAGGTGCCGTGGAGAGAAAACAAACTAATTTGTGTGCACAAATTACTGCTCTTCAACTAATAATTTGTGCACAGGGAGTAACAGAGCAAACGTGAAAAAAAAAATATAGTTGACATTTTAACATGTTTAAAGGGTGTCGAAGATAAAAGGCAAAATTCATTACCAGTAAAAAAAAGTACCCCTGACACCGTTATACATTTTTAAGACATAATAAAATAAATGTTAAAAATGCTGATTCTGGTCTTTACTCTATTTGACTAAATATGTTTTTGCTGCATTTTGGCTTTGTAGGTTATAGTTCAGTGGAAAAATTCAGAGCAAGAGAATGAGAGAAATAGAGAGTAAGAGAGGGAAGGGAAATGAGGCGATACAATACAATCCAGACCGTTTCGACTGCAGAGTCTATCCAGTCATTCCACTGGTGCATGGAAACATGTGCTGGACATGTGTGTGCACTTCTCAGGTCACTGCACAATCAGGAAGACAGAGAGAGAGAGAGAGAGAAAGAGAGAGAAGAGCAGCCTGGCCAGCACAACAAACTCATCCTCATCTCTGTGAGCCAACAAGCCCAAGAGTGGCTTCAGTATCTGTGTGCTCAGGGAGCCCAGGAGTGTTGGATCCATTAGTGTCTGCTCTATCTGATTTACATGTCGTCCTCTCTCATCTGATAATGGTTCAGGCTCCTTGAATATTTAAAGCATGGTTGTCAGATACCTGCCAAACAAGCCTAACGAGATTGATGGAAAGTACAACAGTATCTGCGTGACAGATGATTGGCTGGGACAGCACCGTGGCTCTCCTGACAAATGTGATTTCTTTCGTTGGCTGTTAAAATGTTTTTTTGGTGTAACATGTGTTGGCTAACAGGATGTCGATCTGAATGACACCCATCATGGGAAAGGCTGTAGCACAGTACATTTCTGCAAACATCAAACTTTCACTTCCCTTTTGTCAACTGGAAATAGATTGCAGTATTTGTCTGTAGTGGTGGGAATGTTCTCGTCACATGTTGTTGAACATGTACGCTCTTTTCTCAGAATAATCCCCAAACTGTTGGCCTTGAGTCTTCTCAATGAACCGGATATCAATCAGCATTATGGGACATCAGTCATAGACAAAGAATCTAGTTTACTCTTGCACTTGTTAAGAGTGCGGTAAATAATTGCTTCATTTTTTTCGTTATCCAGAGGAGACAGTCTCAGTAAGGATGTGGTTGAGGGGAACATGAAATACTGGCTTTGAGGGAAGGAAAATAGAAATCTCCTGGTACAAGTGGGAGTTTACAGTATATTTATAGAGCCCTGACATTGTAGAGGGAAAGGAACATTCAAAATTTAATAAACTTCACATTTTCCACGGTCCTGGTAGCATCAAGGGATCACAAATTTATCGGTAAATGTTCTGACATCTCACGTTTTCCCTACTGTCCACTTCACTTTCAATTGTGCCGCGTTGGCTTTTTATAAATGGCCATTGACCAGACATAAATCTCACTGCCCCATTGCTGTTTAGTGGACCCAATACAATACATCCCTGTCCCAGGACATGTGCAGTAAGAGGGACATCCCGTCACAGGCGAGGGGTGGATGTAATTAATCTGGCACAATATTGACTCCTCACTCTCAATCCCTCAGCCCCCAATATAGCTGTCCCCTCTTAATGTTTAATGTAGCGATCGATCCACCCCCACACTGTTACTGAAATGATATAATGAGCTCCCGCTGCTCACCAGGGTATCGTGGACGTGAGGGGTGAAGAGGGGGGGGGGGGGGGGGTGTGTGTGCATGTACAATGTTTCATTTGTTTGTTCACGTATATGGGATGGCATGACTGAACGTGTGTTTCGACCACGCACTCTAGGGGCGAAATCTGCCTTATCAGACGAAGATAACACACAGAAAGGCCGGGACACCTTGCTTGGAATTATCAGCGTACATGCCACATCCACAGTTCTTCCTACTCTCCCCTCCACCCCCCTCCCCTCCCCCCCCCAACGTCTTGATCGAGATCTCGACCGTAATGCTTCATGGCACGTTTGACCCCCCCTAACCCCTCTCCTTCCCCTATCTGCCTTCATGCTGATTTATCTGCGCTTTATCTTTATCAAGTCATCTATCAACCCTCTCCATCTCCTCCTCCTCCTCTCCTGGATCAGCGAGGATCAATACGGCCGCACGCTGGCTCTCAGCTCGCTCTACAACACCTACTGGTCTGTGTCAGCAGGTTACTATAGGTCCATTCCTGCAGCCACCTCCTCCACTCATGTGCAGTTTTGTGTATCGATGTGTCAGGCATATGAAAGTGTAGTGAGATCTAAGTACAAATGCTGACCAAGAAAGGACAACAAAAACAGTTTTTAATTCCTCTTAGAATTTGGGTTTTATCGTCATAGTTTTGGCTATCGTTTCTGTTAGTTCTGACGTTATTGTATGTACCAAAGTAATAGCTGAGATCTTGGAAGAAGGTGACATCGCATAAACAAAGTCAGAGCGGTTAAGTCTGCGGTTATAAAGAGAGGTGACATGATAAAGTCTTCAATGTAGGATAATGACGCACACTTTCGGAAAGTCTTCGCTCGAGGGCATTCGTGGAATTGTGCTTGTTTGCATGAAGGAAGTAATTGTGTCAAAAATGGAAATATTTTGCTTACTTACTCATTTTTGCACACCGGTTGCTTGTTTCACTCACTGTTTGACGACCCAACAAGTACTTTGAGGTCACAATTTAGCCAGATTATCTAAACCACTTTCATTGGAAGTGGAACCGAAAGTGAGCGCACCTAAAATATCATCTGATGTAATAATTGCTCATTTCACTGGAAATCTGTGCTTTCAAAGGAAGTCAAGGTTCTATGATGTATTCTCATTGAGAGTCATGGTGTGCTAACAGACACTATTAAGCTATGCAGGGTGATTCATAAACATTACAAGTAATAGCCTGTCAAAATCTTATTGATGATGTATCTGTAATCTCATAAATCACATTTAATCACGATATAGGTATAGAAGCATGGTAAAAGAATCATAATCATACACTAGATAAATTTGAGTCTGTTTGTATTAAATGTCACTTTGCTTGGGTCTGCATTAAAGTCTTCACCTTTTTTAAAAATACACTCTGGAGAAGATCAAGAAATAAGGGTGTAAAGTGGCCAGAATAACTTATAAAAACTAAAGGCCAGGAGACAATTTGGCAATAATGGTGTAAAAAGATCCCCAATAATTATATAAAAAAAAAATGGACATAACTAGATAAAACTGAATATGCCAGTACATATCCACGTCAGCTCAAAACCTATCATGAAGACTTTTGACCAACAACGACTGATGAAGATAAAATATAATGGTGTAATTGGCCAAAGATAAAGAGGATGGACAATAGGTGTGACCTATGCAGACCCAAGGGTATAAAAACTACGCCCTGAAGGCCAGAACCTTCAGAGCGACCTGGTACATCTTGTATGCACTGATAATCTCCTTTTTTTGCCGGCATTAAAGAACACTTTGCTGCTTGGATCTCTGACTCCTGATTTTTTTTATCATCAAAGAGCAGTTTTTGGATCTGGTGTTTTTTTCCAACTGTCATCCATCGATCTGACACGATAGCTCCGTTAGACTTCTATTTAGTGATGTTACCAGATAGCCGCAATTCACTTGTTGAGTGAAACTCCTTATTACAAATAGAGGTGATGGCCAAAACTGGACCAAAACCCAAGTTGTTTTAAACTGGGATTATCCTTTAACAAGCAAGATGTCCAAACTGGACATCATCAGTGCCATGTAGGCACAGTTGACACACACTCCCTGTATCTTCCTATTAGTGATTACTTCAAGTTCAACTACTGTTATTTTTACGGCTTCGCCCCTTCTCTTCCTCAGCATCTGTTCCCCTCTTTGGTCTGTGCTCAATTTCAAAAGAGAAAACATTCCAGCTGCAGAAAGCAGAGCCATCCTGCTGGAGTAAACACACACACACACACACACAGAGGCATACACACTCATACGAAATAGAAATGTACAAGCATGCATATGAGCATCACAGGGATGCACTAACACACTCTCTCTCTCTCTCTCTCTCTCTCTCGCTCTTTTTTCCTCACACACCTCCCCTCACTCTCCTGTAATAAAACACACACTGCCGTCCATTCACAAAGCTATGCTGCTGACACTCAGGCTGCGCTGCCTGGCTCAAATCCCCTGGCCCCCTGGATTTGACAGGGCTGTTCTGAATCAACACGTAGAAGTACAGCTTTTACTTCCCCACTGGAAGCTGTTTAACGCCTATTACGCTACATGCACGGCCTTTACAAACCCATTTTCATTGGATTCGATTGAGTACGGAGGCCTAATTAATCTTGTAGCAGCGACTTTTGGATAATTGCAATGTCTTTTTAAGGATCCTAACCTAAAAACAAATTGCCTCCTAAAATGTGGGGTTCTCAAAGATGTGATTGCGAATTACACCAAAGAAAGGAAGTGCAGATTCTTCACTAGATCAAAAAGCCCTCAAAAAGCTGAGATCTTTAAAAACAATCTGTCTTCAGATGAAGACAGACAGAAAAATAGGCAAGCACCTCTCTTAGGTGTTGTTAATGGTGGAATAACATCCCCCAATGTCATGAATGAAGGTTCACTCCCCTTAACTCAATGTGCTGCCTCAGCCGGTCTTTCACAACCAGCCCATTCATAAAACTGCGGGGCTGAAGTTTGTATGTGTGTAAAATGCGTGTGTGTGTGTGTATAGCAAGGCCAAGAGTGTTTATGCGTGTGCATGGGTAAGTGGATGAGAGGCCGTCAAAAGAAATCATCCGTTCACTTAAGAGAAATCAACCAGTTTACTCGTGAGCACAAATCCACGTGAGCACACAGACAAACAAAACACAGCAATAAACAGTCATTGAAGAAGCCTTGCCTCCCCAGAGCGAGCAAGCGAGCGGTATTCGTGCATATCTGGCAGGCACCTGGCTGTTTTTGCGCACTTTGTTGCATAGCAGCTGTATTTTGGAAAAGTGGAGAACACAGGGCTGCATGTTTCTCTTTTGGGGAGAGAGGGAGCAGAGGGAGGGAGGGGCTCAATTCACCCATCGCCCCATGCTCCAAATAGGGCCTGATTGGGCCAGTTCTGATCCAGAAAAACAACCCAAACAAGAGGAAGGCTGTGAATTCATGACAAAGCAGAACACACAGAGCCAGAGAGACACACTGCTGGGAGGATTTGGTTTGAGCTGGGTTACTGGAACTTTTTCTTTCTCTTCTTTGTACTCATTTCTTTCCCCTGTTTCTGTCTTTCTTCACTTGATTATTTCTTCTTTTCCTACTATACTCTCTTTTTTTTTTTTTACAACAATATATAACATTGGAGAGCTTAAAGGAAAAATTGCTACATTTTTTTGATAATCGATCAATTTTTTAAGGCTTTTTTTAAGCAAAAAGTCCAAACATTACCCAGTTCCAGCCTCTCAATTGTGAAGATTGGCTGCTTTTCTTTGTCTTATATGATAGTAAATTGAATATCTTAATGTTTTAGACTGTTGGTCAGCAATGTGAAGGAATCATCTTGACCTTTAGCAATTTGTGATCAGTGTTTTTCCACTATTTTCTGACATTTTATCGACCAAATGATTGATCAAAATACTGAAAGTGAACAAAATGTTGCAAACAAATCATTTAAGACAAGAAAAAAATCAAATTGATATTAAAAAGAGGAGGAGACAGAATTTGAAGGAACTCAGTGCAGTTTCATCATCATCATCTCTTCGCTGCTTCCTCTTCTGTCTGCCACTTCTTGCTTTCTCTGCCTTGCTAAACTCGCTCTCTCCGAAAAGCACTGTAACGGCATTCTATAGCCGCAACTTCCTATATAATTACTGCAAGGCACAAAACTAAACAATCGTCCCACACAGCTCAGAAATCGCTGGATTAGTTCACATCTTGGAACACTCAAAGTGTGTGTGTGTGTGTGTGTGTGTGTGTGTGTGTGTGTGTCGAGAGAGAGGTAGAGAGAAAAGGGAAAGGGGAGGGCAGAGGAGGAGGGGAGGGGGGATGTCCAGATTTTTAAATTCAACTTAGTTTGTACAGACACAGGAAGGGAGGGAGGAGTTTGGAGTATCCACTTGAAGAGGCGGGGGGCGTCAGAGAGGGGGGATCTGTAGTACTGTAGGGCTTTTTTATGAATGAAGACCGAAGGAGAGAGCAGAGGAGCACTGAGAGAGAGAGAGAGAGAGGGGTAGGGGGGGGGTGGGGGGGGGAGGGAGAGGCACACTTCCTCTTACGCACGCAGGGAAGAAAATTTATGAATGGGTCACATCTCTCGAGCTGCTCCAAGTGTAAACAACATACTTGGACAAAGAAGAACGAGCTCTCGGCGCAGGCAATGCCTCAGTAAACGTTCCAACTGTGGCCTTTTAGTGTTTGACACAAAAGTAAAGTATTGACATGTTCAAACTATTTAAATTTAATTAAGTATGTGCACTATAAATTTGACTGACACCTCCATGTGTTTCTTCCCCGCAGGCAGAAAACAGACAAAGGAATCTGTCCGACAGCCAAGCGCCGGACGAGAACAACCCCTGAAGGTGCTGTCAGCGCTGAAAACCAAACATTAATCCTCCTCTCCTCTTGATAAGTCTGAGATTAAAATCACATCCCTCTTTTAAGACTTTGTTTCCATGCAGGTCCAATCACATTAGTTCAATGGAAAAAATATGGCGCGCCGTTATCACCAATGGCTCAATTACCTTTAAATACACACACAGGCAGGTCAGCAAGTACATAAAAGTTGCATGTTTGCATAACCTTCCTTCAATGGCAGCCCGCAGACAGAGCACGCTTGTTAGCTGTGAACTAAGGGAGAATGGACCAGATGAGATAGATTTACCAGATGTGCAGGTATTGCACAATCCCTCCGTTGCCCCCTCCTCTTCCTTAATCTAGCATTCCAGCATGTCCAAATGTTTTTGCCTCTCTTCTTTTTCTGTTTCACTGGCTCCCTCTTTCCGTCTCTCCCCTCTCTGTCAACACCACACCCATGCAGGTAACAACCTGACTCAGTAAACAACAATGTTTAATTTTACCAGGGCTCCATTTTTCAATGCAAGCCTCAATTATATTCCGGTCACCTGGGATTAGGGCTTTGCTTTATGCTTTTTTTTTTTTATGTGCTAGAGTTTCCAAAACAGGTGAGTCACCTGTTTTTAAAAGTCTGTGAATGCCTTTCAGTTAATGATGGGAAGAGACAAGCCTTTTTATGCAGCGCTGCTTTTAATAGACCAAATGCAGGATCTAGAACAAACACAAAGATGAATATATTTATAGTTGCTTGTCAGCTTCAGTTTTCCATCAATCAAAGCTGAATAGAGATGCTTTAACTGGACCCTGCGACTATTGACTGTGACCAGCAGGGACACTTTCTGTCAACGCTGGAGTGTCTCTGCCGTGTGTAAATGAGCTGCCCGTCAAACTGAAGCCCCCGTGACCCTGCAAATCATACCCGGGTCAACCGTTAGCAGAGGCCTGACAGCTGATTGGCTGACAGGCCAGGGGGTTAAGTAGACACGACCTCTATATGCCCCTGGGTTCATCCGCACTTCCTCCTCCGCATTGTTGGCCAACAGACAGCGACAATGTTGCACAGGGTATGTGTCACCGAGGGGCTGACCAGTTGTTACTTGGAACTGGTTAAATCAAAGGCGCATGGATTTCAATTGGAGGAAGTGCCTTTGACTGGGACTGAAAGCTGTCAGTTTTACTTTGGGGGATAAGATTATTGTTGAGTTATTTTAAGGTCTCTTTAAGTTGCTAACCATTTCATTGTCATGGCTGAAGATGGAAAGGCCTGCAGTGTCATGAATGGGACAGAAAAAAAAACTGTTTGTAGAACAACACGTACACCCACCTAGATCCTGATTCGCCATTGTTAACGCAAACAACACGAAAGGGAAACTCATTCAAATAGCCGCTCAGTTGTGTAGCCCAGGAATTTGCTTTCCCATTTTACACCTTCCGATACGCACAAAGGGCCATCTTTGTACCTGGGCCCTGAATTATTTTTTACTGGTTTCCTGGGCCTTACCCATTCAGCTTTTCAAAGGCATGCAAATGGATGACGGCAGCACATACTGCCGGCATCCAAATTCACTTCATGATGACTGGCTCATTAGGCCCTCTGTTTCTGCATAGCTTTGTCTGCCAAAGAGATTACTGTAACATCAGCGGGTTACAGTATCCCCACCTAAGCCTCTGGCGGTCTCACAGCCCAAATTTGACCGCTGGTTTCACTTTCTCATAGGCACACTTTAGCTGGCATTACGTGACCAGGCCAACTGACCAAATCTGAAAGATGGGTGAGGCTGTCTGTACGCAGCTCTGTATGTTGCAGGAATCAATGCCTGATTGAATAAACAATAAAAAAAAAAAAGATCTGATCTGTGCAATATACTTAACGGCCAGAAAATGTGGTTTTTGGGGAGTGTATGAAACCACTCCGTCACATGGACACACATACATTCAGAGGACACAGGAATTGAAAGTACTCACAGTTCTCAGAGTGGAAATCAGGAACAAATTGCTCGTCGCTGTCAGGAACCTGAGCTGCAATTGGAAGACAAAAAGAAGAGCCATAATTTTAGCGTTATTATTATTATTATTATTATTATTTATAATATATTTAAGACAAATCTGACCTTTCCTGTCTCTCCTTTCTTTCCTCTTTCTGTGTATTTTTCTTCCCTGAAATCTGAGTCACAGCCAGGCTGGGCTTCATTCGGGCGACCTTCATTTTACAGTTTTTGCAGCATGCCAGCACTTTGCTTATTCATAGATCAATACACTATAGTCAACAACATGGAGCTGCTGAATGGTATCATGGATGGATATTAACCTGCCAGACATGCTTCATGCAGAATTTAGTATCAACCTTTGACTCTAGCTTCGAGATTTCAGCCAATGATAAATAGACATATTGACAATAACCATGAAACTCTTTGTGTTGGGAGACCATCATGTATTGAGACCCAAAACCAAAGTGTTCAATATTAAAAAAATAAGACATTATGAAATAAAGTGTTCTATGCATAAATATAGAAAAAAATTTAACAATGAAGTTTTGAAATAATCCAATATGGATGTTACATAATCCTGCTTCTTTATACAACAGTTCCTTTTTTTAAAATTTAATTCTATGACTTTTTATTTCAAAATGTCAGTTATTACACAACCCCATTTTTAAATATCTCTGACTAAAAATCAAGACAAATAGTGCAGAGCCCCAAGTTGATGTCCAATCAGAGGAGAGAAAAAGTAATTTCCACTCCAGCTCCATTAATACTATTAGTATATACAGTGATATCGTGACATGTAACCCTGTTCTCGTCTACCCAAACTAGTCAGACATCATATATGTAAATGGTCAAGTTTTTACCAGTTTCTGTCAATTTCCGCTGCAGAAATCCAGACTGACTAAACAGGCTGTTCTGGCTAAACAAGTGACGAAATCTGTCAAGTGTTGCGACAAACCAGCCCCTCGGATGCAACTTCTCTCTGTCCCAAAGCCTTGGGGACTTTGTCTCACAATCTAGAAGTAGTCTGGATTTCATCTGCTGCACAGATGAGGAATCGCTCCTATAGTCAAACTAGAAGTGGATATAAAACAAGGAAATTGGACTAAATGCAAGAGAAGTGATGAAATGCAGTGCCGAGCACATGCATTTCAGCTACACTAAGATCTGATCACACTACTTTTCCTTTTAAGTAGTAGAAACAGTTCATATATCGACATATATCATTTGGTTACAATACTGTGATGCATAAATTTATGTGTCCCGGAAACAATCTACAGTCAAATTACACTGATCTGTGAAAACAGATGAGTCCCTACAGTGATATAGTATGTGTATGTGTGATATCTTGATCTGATCTGAAATTACTTGCAGTGGTGTACAATTTCAAAAAGTATCAGTGGTCCTGATTATACACCCTCTCATAAAGAAACTCATCTAGGATCTCACTGAATAAGCACAGTCAGTAATGCCGGGCCCAGGTGCAGCAGAGCTAGACAGACACTATTGTATGCCCCCAACCCCCCCCTTTTTTTTTAGGAATCCAAACCCATTCACAATTGTGCTTTTGGAGCTTTGGATTTTGAGTCACACAAACAGGTTAGAAAAGCCCAAATGATTTGACTGCCAACACCCCACTATGGGGTGAGGAGGTCAAATTCACCCACTGAGCCATAAGCGCTCTGGCATTTTGTTTGCTACTCTCGAATTAATGACCTAACCCTAAACGTAGAGCAGAAACAGTTTCTGGGGTTTTAAAGTGTTTCCATTGCTCGGGACCTACACTTACGTCATGGTACAAGCTAAATGGTAGGGAAAAGTTGATGGCTATCATTAAATAACATGAACCCAATCAGGGGAGTAATGGGCTACAAAAACAAAATGGCATGGCAGCGTTGCGGATACTTCAGCACCATTCACTTAATACAGAAACAAAAAAAGAGCCTTTTTTTTAAAAAAAAAATAACTATCAAAATTTCTTCATAGAACTATGTCTGCATTTCCCCTAAAAGTAGACTTTTGCAATTTCACTATGACTCTGCACCAAGCTCTGTGTTCAGCCTAAATGACCTCTCCTCCCATCATCCACAACGGTTTCCAGACAATGACAAACACAACTCAGAAACCAAAACAGAGACAGAAGGACAAAAAGAGGAAATAAGAAATTCAAATCCACTTTCTTGTCGTCACACTCCTCCTTCCTGTGCAGAGGAAACCGGATGACGGCATTTTGGAGCATGTTCAGATAAATGACATCGATTTCTTATATAACGCAGCATCCTGTGGCTTACTATACCATAATAATATTACCCCCTTTTAAATTTTCTGTCTTTTGCCCTCAGGGGGGAGAAATAAAGCTGCTGATGAGACAGAGCAGGGGCCAATATTTATGCGCACTTTCCTGTGTGTGTGTGTATGAGCGTTTGCCTGTGTATCTGATTTGTTTCCAGGAACACCTCGTCAGGGGCTTTGAGATGCAAGTCAGCACAAGAAGGAAAGTGTGTTTATACGAGCACAGACGCATGTTCTCCCCGATGCTTCCAGGCACCTTGAATGACTTTTTTTTTTCTCTCTGTGGGAGATCCTGGGAGGAGCTAAGCAGCCCCAGTCATATAAACCTAAAGGCCAATGGGACAAGATGTGACAAGCTCCTGAACTCTTGCCATTCAGTTCTTCACCCTTTCTGTCTCTCTTTTGCTTCCGCTCTCCTTTGGCGGAAAAAAAAAAAAAAAGAAAAACTCCCTCGAGCTACCCGGCTTTTACAATCTTGGTGAATCCCTCACAACTACAATCAGTCATGATAAGGTCTTTAATTAATGCAACAGGAAAGGAGAGGTCTTAGTCTGGGAAGCTGAAAACAAGCCAGTACTTAAGGTTAAATAACACTTTGATACAGTTACACTTCCATCTTTCTGTCCTGTTTTTTCGCTGCCTTGTTCTCTCTCCGCGACTCAACAATAAGCTGCCACCCAATTTGTAAATTCACCACGTAATATAACGTCTTATCTTAAAGAGTCGGCTCACTGAAACTACTAAAAAACATACTTTCTCATTTACCTGGCAGTGGTATCAAGCCATGCAGATAGTTTGTGTTTTATTTGGTTTGAGATATCTGTCCCTGAGATTTCTTTTTCAACTCCAATACAAAGACCTTGAACGGAATTGTGTTTCTGTTGCTTACAATTGATAGACAATACGTTTCAAAAAAATTAAACCGCAACAACTCTTCCCAGAAACAGCGTTTCCGTTGTTCTGAATAATCCACAGAACTCACTGTCATCAGTTTTCATAAAGGACTAAAGCCGTTCCAATGAAAACTGATCACAGTGAGTAGTCCTGAGGATTATTCAGAGTAGCCAGGCCATTATTTCTGGGCAGAAGTGTTTCTTTTAAATTTTTTAATATTGTGTTTTCAATGTTTTGAGCATGACAAACACAATTCACCTTCAATTCACCTCTGGGAGAAATCTTAGAAGCTGATATCTCAGCCTGGGCGAGTAAAAACCAAAACTATCTGAATGACTAAGTGAGAAACAGTAATTTGGGTGAACTGAACCTTTAAGGGTGGCCTTTATAGCTAAATCCGTGAATACAAATAGGCTCCAACTTTGAAGCGACACCCATTGTTGCAGTTTTATTGGCACTGGCTCCTGTCTTTGTCTGCTTGAGACACTGGTGTGAAGCGAACTTGCTGGTTTTTGACGCTGCATAAGAAAAGGTGAGAGACCTAATGTGGATGCAGCACTGTTTGTCCTAAACAGTAACTGACCAGTGAGTGGGCTCGACTCAACTCATTGCAACTGCCTCATTTCTCTATTGCTGATCTGTTGTACACAGCGAATGACTCAATGTCAATAGTGGGGCTGAGTGTATAGTTGTAAGGTGACTTGAGCAATTTCTCATACTTAGAAATACTGTGAAATTCCTTTACACATAACAGCAGAGCACTTTATGAGAACAGCATTTACATATGAAAATACATTGACATTTATGTCATAACTTAAACATCCCCTATAGACATCTTTTAAGACATATAAAAAGTGGAATAATAATCTACTCTTTCAAGAACTGCTGGACACAAGATGTCTCCTGTTTTATTGCTGAGTCCATTCTCAGTGTAAGTGCACTGGAGGCTTCAAGTTTCCACATCACACTTTAATTTACACTACCGGCTTCAAAACTAGCTGTGATGTCGCAAAATCATGCTTGTACATGTATGCTTTAAACTGGTGAGCACAGCGAAACTTTACTCATTCAAGCAGATGAATGTGAAAACAGCTTTCTAGCGTCCAACGCGAACATCCAAGTGAAGTAACAATAAGCAAAACACATTTTTTTTTACATGGAAAGGGGAGACTTAAAAAATGGATTTATGAGGTTGATTTGGTTCACATTAGAATATAAATCTCAAATAAGTGGTGTTTCCCCTCAAACCTCCACATCAAAGCACATCAAAGCAACTAACACAACAAATTCGCACCTCAGGGTGCAGTTCTCATTTTTACTTGCAGCTTTAAGCACAGGGACCCACTGTCCTGCAACTGTTCTGCTCCAGATTTGCACCAAACAGGCATAATGACTCATGGCTTGTGTTGTTCTCTCCCTCTCTTGACATACAGTATAATTACTTGATTAGAGCTCACGTCATCATTGTACTTATTAAGTCTTCTAGCTGACAATTGCCTCTGACTGGGCCTCATTTCATCGCTATGAGTGACACAAGCCAAATACTCTGTTTGTTTGCATTGGCTTCAGGCTGGCACGCATGCTACATGCCAACATGGCCAAAATAGGACATGCTCAAAGCTAATAATGTCCCGTCTGTGTTCTCTCCCTGGCCTCTCTTTTTTTTTTTTTTTTTTTTGCAGTTTTGTATGGTTTATGAGCATGTGTGTTGCATCAGAAAGTTTGGGCTCCCCAGTGAGACTCTTTACAGCAGCTAAGGAGGTCATCTTTTTCACCAGTCACCTTTTTCACCACAGCCAAAGTTTTATGACAGCACTTTAAAACAAACATAAAAGCGCATACACCAGAGAATTTTGAGATAAAATTCTGATTATGGATAATAGAGAGCAGCACATAGAATCCATTGTTGTATGTTTTAGGTTTCTGTGTTCTCCAGTCTTTCCAGATAGACACATCAGGAAGCCTCATGGTTGTCATAAATGGGGGAAATCAACACAGAAAAGCAAAAAGAAAGAAAGAAATAAAAAGGGCAAGTCTCACCTTCTGTGAGCCATGTCTCTTGGAGTTGGCTTAAATCCTGGAAAAGGTCTGAACAGAAAGATAGAAAGACAGAATATACAATCAGCACACTGCAGACTGACAAGCTGACATCTGCTCACTAATATGTGTCTTATCAAAAATGAACGTAGCTAAGATTCAGACTGACACTGCCTGGGGTTGATAGACCATAATATAAACACGCTTTATGCAAAGACACCAAAGGCCAAAATTGTCAACTTCCACTACTTTACCTTCAGATTCCTGAGGGGGTAATTCTGTGTCCATGTATTTCCTTTTCGCTGCCATCAACAGTCTATTTAGGGGCCCATTTCCTTGCGACTTCTGCAAATCCCATAGATGTTAACAGAGGAGAAGTGAGAAACAGACTTCAACAGGGCATTTCCAGCACATAAGTGTCAAAACAGCTAATGCCATGTTAAATGTGGCTTGGAGAAAAAAGAAAAACAAGTCACCACTTGGACACATTTGACCAAAAAAACAAACAAAAAAAAAAAAAACAAGAAATAATAAGAAGAATAATTTGTCATAGTTTAAATGAAAGCCTACTGCAGCTAGGTGAACATCAAGCTCCTTAGAAAACAACACATTTCTCAGTTGTGGAGGCAATCTTGGAAAAACAAACGCGCTGTTTGCGTCTGACGAAAGTGACCATTTGGCACACATTGACACTCTCTTCAGCCAAAGTATCCCGTAGGAGAAACCCGCTGACAAACATTATTAAATGCAGCACTTGCTACGTTTCACTTTATGAAGATTTTGTGATAGTTTTAAACGGGGTTGAGAAGTAGTTTTCTATCGCGCAGACACACACGCACACACACATAGTTGCTTCAGCCAAAACTCGTGCAGACGCGAGACGGAGAGCGAGAGAGAGAGAGAGAGAGAGAGATAAAGCCCAGTAGCCGAGTCATTAAAAAAACAGGCAAAAAAAAGCACCGAAGTAAAAAGAAGAGTTCATCCATACGTACATTTGCTAAAGTGTAAGGCACTTGCTGGTCCAAATATCCATCCATCTTATAATCCATCCGTTAACCGTTTGTGGTCATTTAGGCTGAGTTGAGTGAGATCCACGCAGCCTGCAGGGAGAGGAGGGAGCGCAGCTTGTGAATGGAGCTGCGTGGAGGCTGCATGCATAATGAGCTCCATTCACAAAAAATGCCGAGGGGAAGTGATGGCGAGTGATTACCCAGCGGGCTGCTGCCCTCTTTACAAATCTCTTTTTTGTGTGTGTTTGAGTGTGTGTGTGTGTGTGTGTTTGAGAGAGAGAGAGAGATAGACAGCTCGTCATTACCTACAAGTTTTCAGGTAAAGCTGTTTAGTACACCTCAAATACTTTTAGTTTGAAGAATAAATCAGTTTAGTTTTAGTTTATTCGTGTAATAAAGTCGCGCTTTCAAGGTTTAAAAACATGTCAGAATGAGTCAAAAAAAAAAAAGCGCTTATGAAATATGGGTGTTATTTAGTCGCCTATTTCTTGGGTTTTTGCCACGTCTGCCCAGATTGCCAGGCTCAACTTTCAGCTTTAGGAAACGGCAGCGCTGGAACTGTGAGGGGAAACAGATGTTGCGTTTTAGTCGAGTCACACCAACAGACTCCATTTCAAGCAGAAAGCATAATTGACATACGCAGTTACGGCGAGTTTGACTAAGTTTGTAATGAAGTGGGGTGACTTTTGAGCGCCAGCTGTGCTGTCATTTCTGTAACAGACATGATTTTAGGATAATAAGGAGACTTGCTTTTCTTGCTCGGGCCAGAAGAGGTTCGTGATTGGTGGATTTCCTCTTTCAAGGGCTCGAATTTCTTGCCTTTGTCCGGATGAATACACTGACTTATGAATGAAGTCTCGGTTCCTCCTATGAGCCAATCAGAAACCTGGTGGTCGGGTTCCTAGCAACCGTGGGCGGAGCTTGCGTTACAGCAGCCAATCATCTGTCTGCAGACGGCAGGCTTTTATACTGGATTTTCCAGTTGTTTTTCATTCACAAAAAAGAGAGAGGGAAAGTTAGAAAAAAAAACTTCCATTCATAAAAACCTGCCCTGGCACGAAAGCCCTGACATGTTTTTCTTTTCTTGCCCGGACAAACTCAAAGAACTTCAGCTTGTTTACCTCATTTCATGACTTTACCCCCTCTACTTATGACAAACAGTGATCGCAGCCAAACAGGAAAAGTGGCAATACCTCGGCAGAAGCCCTGAACATCAAAAATCAGCATCAAAACTGACGTAAATCAGTTCAGGGCCATGCATTCTTGAATTCTTGTGGTTTTGAGTCTACACCACAGAAAAGCCACAGGACTTAAAGTTCTCTGTGATGCTTTGTACACAAAACTACAGAATGATGAAATGATTGTTGCTTTATTGAAACTAAACTGCCTAACTAAAGCCAGAAAGACTGTTTTTTAAGGAAGAGTAGGCAGTCAAGAGACAGGAAACAAAGTTCTGATGAAATCTGAGTTTGAGTTTCAGTGGTTAATGAGATTCAGAGACAAACATGATAAGCGGTTTAAGAGCATGTATAGTGTATACCCTCCTCTTCTTCCTCTCTCCTCTGTTGATATCTCTCTACATCTTCCAATCGCCATAACAGGTGATTCTGCACATGTTATTTCCTGCTTAATGATGTTTAGATGCACATTTAGATGGCTCTTAATATTACATCAGCCCTGCTCTGTACAGCCAGCATATAGCAGTTTAACAGAGCAGGACAGGCTCAAGGATATTACAAAAGTAGATCATTATTGGTATTATATTCAATGTAAGTGGTCATAAATTCTCTTCTGTAACCTTATAAGCTAAGATAGTGGTTCTTAAGTTGCGAGAAGATGAATCTGAGGGCTCACAAGAGGATTTAAAAAAAAAAAAAAAAAAAAAACTGTTGCAGAAACTTAAGTTTATTTTCTCTGTAACTTTTACTTTTTTCTTTGTAAATACTGCACCCTTTCACCTCTTCAGACCTTTAAAAAACCTTGAAATGTAACAACCTGAGAAGGGAAAACTGTTTAATTTGCTTTAAATAAAGAGCTTGTCTAATCAAGGAAAAATGTAGATTCAATGAGCACTTACTGACATCCAAATCCATGTCTGACAATTTCTGTAACTTTACAAAACCGACAATCTGACAAGCACCTACACTTCAGGCAGGATTTGCACTTCTCTGTCAAGCTTTTTCATTCCTTACACGACTATCTCTGTCCCTTTACATGTGCAACTGAGTGCAACATCATGTTTGCCTTTGAGGAGAGATCGTCTGAAGGTGTATGCGGTTAACCTCATTTGAAGGGATTATCATGTCTCACCTCTTTCCATGACAGCAGGATATTCACCTCGCCTTCATGTGTGGCCGTTTGGAACAGATATTAACACTTTTGCCTTCATATGTGGTAGGATGACATGACATACAAACTTGTTTTGAGCATACTCCGGCTTTTAAAGGTGGCTGTATACTCCTTCAGCTATTTCTGTAACTTTCCGAAACAGACAAGATGACATTTACACCCACTTTACACAGTGATTGGCCAGCAGTGAGGAGGTGAGAGGAGTCAGGGTTTGAACTTCTCCCTCTAGCACTCATCTTTCTGTCAATTTTCATGTGAACAAATGAGTGCAACAGTATGAATGTCTTCCAGGAGACTGTAGCCATGTTTCCATCTAATCGTCAAGAGAATTTTAAGAAAATGCGAATTAGGCATGTTTCCATCAACTGGTTTGGAGCGAATAAACTAGGCTATGCAAAGTGTAGTTCCATCAGAAGTCGGCGGTATAGGCTACGTTATGTATGGCTGTAATAAACAGTAGAAGAAGTAGAGGTTGAGAACCAGAAACAAAACCAGTAGCCTTGGCCATTTACAGGAGAAAAATGGAGAAATGTCTTCAGGAATTTGTTTAAATTGGGCAAGTTGTAATTGTTCTTTCACGTCAGCTAGTATGGGTTGCTTAGTTTCTGCTACCAGCCATGTGTGCCATGCATTATGGGAATATCCAGGAAGATGGAAACAGCTGATCAGTCATGTGAGTTAAATGTTTGCTATGTAAGAACTTATTCGACAAAGGTATTTCCATAAACTCCTTTGAGAAAAAAACTGACAAAGTTTTTTCGACTTTTGCTGTTTCCATCAACCTTTTCTGATGCAACACTTTAAAATACGCATAAAAACACGTTGATGGAAACACGGCTTGTCAGAAAATATGCGCCATTATCCCTGTATTTAAACGAGACAGTCGGCTTTCCACTCCGCCTTTGAGTAAGCCGTTTGGAACAACTAGAAACCGATTTAATTTCAGACGTCGTCAGACAACACGTCGTAAGAGCCACTTCTGAGTGATCGCAACTCCAGCTTAAGACAGCTGGATATTAACTTCCAAGATGGCACCCCGTTCTTTCTAAGTTGCTCACCAGGCAACCTGACTTCCTTCCTTTCTCCACAGACATAATACTGCACCAAAATGACTTTTTTAGATTTTCTATTATAGGACCTAAGTCTTTTACAGCTGTTTCTTGTGTAATAATTGTAAATGGTTGGGTCAGTAGGTGTCACATGACCTGCAATTCTGACTGTGGCCACTACGCCAGAATAGTCTCACAACTCAAATCCGCATTAGAGCTGCAGTCACAAGTAGACATTAATTTTGAGGGGGGTCACAAGCCCGTGCCGATGGTTATATTTCCATGTATTTCATCCCTACAACCTAATTTTGTTTCTAGATATTCAAGCATGACTCAGCATGGTTGTGTTTTTTACCACACAGTATTGGTAAATTCCTTGCCTTGCAAAAAAAAGTTGCATGTGATAAACCACAAGTGACATTAAAGCACGTGAGTTTTTTTGACACAAAAGTTTCCGTTTGCCAACAATATTTTGTGCTCGTGAATCATCTCTCTCTCTCTCTCTCTCTCTCTCTCTCTCTCTATCTCTCTTTACATGTGAAAATTACTGATATGAATTCAAGTGAATAAAAGAAAAAGACCTGATGTGGAAACTCCTCTTTTTCATTGTCTCACTGTCTCTTTTCATCCACGAGTCAAAACTTTTACATCTGAAATGAAAACTGTCACATGTGATTTCCGACAAGAGTACAACGTGAAATAAAGTTGACTTTTGAAACGCTGCACGTGTTGGAAAAGCACATGTGTTTTTGATTCACATGTGGTTGACATCTTTAAATTGAAAACAAATGAAAGGGACAGAAACAGCCTTTGTTAAATACCTACACAGTGGTACACCTACACATATACTATTGAGCTGATACAGTCATGTTATTAAAGTCTACACAAGATTTACAACCTCTTTGGCTCCTTTAGGATGAATTGAAATTGTAAAGAACATAGACAGTGGCCATAGATCAACTCCATGTATTTCATTTACAGTACAAACACACATACACACACACACACATATAACACAACACATCACAGTGCTGAAATGCTTTGTGAAATCTACTGTAATAGTCATCCACCTCTGTGTCTAATATAGCTTTGTCAGCAGAGAGATAAGTACTGACAGAGACAGAGGGGAGACATTTTAAGTTCAGTGCGGTGCTGTGGAGTGGACTCAAAGTGCTTATTGATCAAAGCTGGCTGATGGATGGGTGAAATGTTATTATAGCTTCGGCTGTACTAGTTATGGAGAGACAGAGTGAGATGTGTAGAAATGGAAGTAGATGGAGAGGAATATTTAGAAAGAGTGAAATACTAATGAATGTAATAAAAAAAAAAAGACAGCAGAGGATATCAAAATAAAGATTTGATGGAATGATGGAATGGAATGAAGAAGGGAACAGAAAAAAAAAAAAAAAAGAGCAGAAAGAATAAGGAAGCGAGGCAGAGTGAGAGGAAAAAAGGACGTGGAGGCAAGAGGGAGCCAGAAGCCGAGGCGTCTGTGGGGGATGGTGTTGTGTGAAAGGATCATCAACAACACCTCTCCGTCTTTCCTCTCTTCCTCTCTCTGAACCCTCTTTTACCTCTCTCCTCCCTCGCTCCTGACAAAGCTGATGGTGACTGATAAACAAATAATGATATTTGATAAAACGAGGACATGCAAAGGGACTTACTGGGAGCATGATTCATGATCAAAACATCCAATCACCCCCGCATTATTCTTTTTAAGTCTAGGCTGAAACAATAAAATTACTTGTATAAAAATATCGCAACATTTTTTTCAGGAAATTTGAGGATTTATTTATTTTGATGTGACCTTGGCAGACTGTAAGATAAGATAAAATAAGATAAACTGTACTCTGTTGCATACAGCAACATATAGAAAATACAAGGTACACATATAGGTATATAATCTGCATGTACAAGACACCAGACATACACATACACAATACACTATTGTATCCATAGTACATACACTGTTTCTAAAATAATAGAACACAATGACCAGTGGTCAGCAAAGTGGCAGAGCAGATTTAAAAGACCTAAAACAATAAAAAGCATATGTGCAAAGGAGGCAATGTCCTTATAAGTCAAAATCTTAAAAATCTGGTTAATTGCAAAAATCTGGTTCAAATCTAGTTGAATGAAAGCAAATGATGCAAAAACATTGACCAGGCTTGTTTTTCTTGACTTGTCATCACTAATGTGATGAACAAAATCATGTTTATCAGATTCAATGTTTTCAATCCCTGATCAAGACTGTGTTCTCCATGATATGTGAACTTAATGTATCTTTGATTTTTTATCAAAACTTTAAGCAGGCTTTAAAGAGTTTTTGTGGGCTTCCCTGCCACTGCAATTATGGTCATCACCTTTCAGTTTCTTTCATAAACCTGCCCATCTTCACCAAGCAGCGCTCCATCGTGTGCAGTGCAGCAGCCGCACCCCTAGTGGGAATGTAATGGCTTCCCATAACAAGCAATACTGTGCTTTGCCAGGCAATGCCAGAACCAAAACTAAACCATCTGGGTTCAATCCATGTGTGCCAATGTATAAATTCCTTCCCGCAAAAAGACATTTTTTTTGGTCTCTCTCAGTTGTTTCTGTTGTTTTCACCGACTACACAAGTTGGTGGATTTGACTAGTGCATTATACCGTATATCCTCATCAAATGTTGAAGTTCACTTACTAAAAAATCTTTAGATATACTCTAATGTGCTGTTCGGGGATTGAAAAGTGGTACATTTAGTTAATCTCATTAATAAAAAAGTCATCTAACACTAAACATTTCATATTCTGTATAGTTCATACTGTGTAACTTTCCTAATACCTCAAAAAAACCAAATCTGTCATCTTATTATTAAGCCATGGATAACATTAGTTTTCATTGTGAACGCTGGGCATCAGGACCATTAAAACAAACACGACATACTCTCAGGCTGGAGGCCGTCAGGGTTTGTTTGGAGTGTTGAACGGGCTTCCGAGGAAGAGCAGCTTCTCTCACGTGCCATGCCAACTGGAAAATGATTTCTAATGCAAACACTTATCGTGTGAAACACAGGGCAGACTGTGTGTATGTGTTTGGGTGTGTGGGTGTTTCACATGCCCTTGTAACTTGCTTGTGTGTTTGTACCCAGAGACAAACCTTTTCCAGTTTCTGTTCCAGGGTTACCAAAAATAATATCAACTCCACGCAAGTTCCCTGACTTATCTCACATCCTTACTATGCCATGCTGCCAAATCTGGACCCCCCAGGGCTGCCTCGTGTCCTGCCTGCGGTAAAACCAAGGTGCCTGATTTATATCCAGAAGACTATTTCCTCAGCAAACAATACATACCTGAAAATAACCCCAGACAAAATAGAGCCAGTCATGTTTGTTGCCTGATTTTTAAAACTCAAAGAGCACTTCCTTTAAAGGTCAAATGCTGGAGTATTTGAACTTGCAACCTTCCTGCAGAGATCTCACTGTTTAGGGCGTTAAAGTACTCTATATCATGTTGATCTTGGAGAACTGCCTTGATCAGACAAGCATCAGTGCCTCGTTTATGAGAGAGTACCTAAACAGTGAACATACTGTATTTGAACTCTGCTAAAAGTTGATTTGTAAGTCACTTCTGTTGACATGGATTTTGATTTACACCTCCGGGTGTTGTGCTCCTGAGGCTGGTGCAGGGGATTGTCACTGCTTGCTGGGTTTCAGAACACAGAGACACGTCGAGTGATTTCCCACCCGTGCACCACCCCTGTGGAATTCCTGGCAGTGATATTCAGTCAGCGCCCCAGACAGGCTTCGCTTGCCTCAGTTGAGCCCTGCCCGCCCCTCAGCAACAGATGAGCTTCAGTGGAGGTGTGTGTGTATGTGTGTGAGAAGAAAGAGGATGAGACAGAAAGAGATCTTTATTAGTGTGTTTATGAGAAAGTGAGTGTGTTTCATGTTTAATGCATGCGTCTATGCATGTGCTCTCCCCATACATCTGTGCACTCCCATACATCTGCTCCTCCATTGCCTGTGTGTGCTGTAAAATCCACCCAAGGCCTGTTCTTCATTCCCCCAGGACACTACATCGTTGCTGGGATGCCTGCTTGTGTATAGCCATAGTCAGGAAATGTCACTGTTGGCATCTGACGAAGGCTAGTGCGCCAACCAAAGCGTGCCTCCTAGCCACCTGCGGCCCAACCTCCTCTGCCACAGACACTGGCTCACTTGTTTGTTCACCGACCATTCCTTGCCATTCCCCTCCAAAGTCAGCATGTCTGGCCGACCCTGGGCTTGTGAAAGATCAATCAGGTGAGCACAATAGCATTTATAGGGGTGTTTTTGACTGGCAGCGCTGAAGAGAAGTGACTGCCATGCAGCTGCACTGGCCCAGCTGAGCTGCCAGATAAAACACAAAGCTGACTAAATTCAGCTAAATTCTCCCCCACAAAGATACACACACACTAAATTCTCCCCCACACAGATACATACACACACCGCAAAAAACAGTTTGAAACAGGCGAAAATGTTTTAAATAAGTGTGCTGAAAGTGTTGATATCTGCAAACATAAACTTTTTAGCCAGGCTTTTGCTTCAAATGTTTTATGACTGTTATTTCATTTTCACTTTTTATATATTTTTCTGTAATAGTCTTTACTGCTCAGTGGCATGAGACGTGAGCTGCAGAAGCTCCCGGAGAATTAACCCACAGCTTTTTTTTTTGTGGCACTTTTCCATCCACAACTTTCTGACACAACAGGCTAGGGGTGATTTTTTAGCTATTTACTGGGTATACTTTTTGTCGAAATGCCCCCCGAACCAAATAAAGGAGGAAATGCGTCTCGGTCACAACTGCGGCCTGCTGAACATGCTAGGGCCTCGCCTCATAGTGACTTACTTAACCGAGAAGCTCCCTCAACACCAGCAGATACAGCAGGTGGGATCCATAAACGTGAACTTCTCTCCTCAATCCACGACAACATTGCACAAACCTTTAAAGCCAAGTTGAAAGCTACTTTAGGAGACAATCTATCATCTATCAGGACCGAACTACAAGCCATGAGTTGTCCAACAGTTTAACTACAATTCAAACAGATTTGTCAGGGCTGAAAAGCATGGTGGGCGAGGTGGAGTGGTCTCCATCCACCTACACAGATGATATCACCACAATCTAGGGAACAGTGTAACGTCTCTCTGTGGAACTCATCAAACTTGATAATAAATGTAAAGACTTAGAATCCAGATCACACCGCAACAACATCAGGATTGCTGACGTTCCCGAGGATGCCAGTCTGTCCATGACTGCCACAGTAACCACCCTGCCCAAAGAGGCTTTCAAGCTGGAGACAGAGCACATTGCACACTTAAACCATGGCCCACGTAGTTATTGCCAGACTACATTATTTCTCAGATCGTGCGGACATTCTTCGGAAATCGGGGGAACTGAGTAGATCAAGATTCAAGGCATGACTATTTCCGTATTGCCAGACCTCGCGGCCAAAACAGCCCACATCCACAATGCAATTCAATGATGTCAGATCAGCTCTTAGATTCCAGGTGTGTGGTTTGGTCCATTGCATCCGACCCATCTATGGGTCACATACAACAACAAGGAGAGGGAGATCGAGACGCTGGACGAGGCATTTATCAAAATAATTTATCAAAGCAGGTGGGGACTGAGATGGTACCTGTTGATACTTGAGGTAGTGGGATATAGTCTCCAGATGTCTCTGGTGAGTTGGCAAAGCTTTAACACCATCTTAAAGTACACACAGACATTATGAGACAATATATATGGGCTAATATGAGATACTATGTATGTTTTCAAGTGGATTAATCCTCAAATTACTGGTGTAAATGTACTGTTTTTCCTTTTTCTTTTTTCCCCCTTTTTCTTTTGTAAAATATAACACAACTGAATTCTAAAGCTGGCAGTATTTTTTCCTAAGCTGGCTGTTAGGATAACCATGGTAAACTGGGAGCACATCTTTTAATGTCTCACAGAGTTGACATGAAACTTGTCTTGCCCATTCTACATTGTGTTTTGAATGCACCCAGTCTAGCTTGCTCACTTGGTTAAGTTTTTCATTTATACTTAAGTTTATCACCAAATTTAGGTTTGGTGATAAATTTGTATCTTAGACTCGCCTTCTCTGTGCATCCTCACAGGGCAGCATTCATATGATGATGATACCCAATCCTTCGATTTTGCATTGACACAGAGGACCAGGCAGGTGTGCCCTCATGCTACCTAATTTTCAATTATATTATGGTCAGTACACATTCATAAGACAACTTACTGGCTTAGATCCTCAGATACTCCATGGTGTAGGCTAGAGGCACAGTCTTGTAATTCATCATCTCTTAAAGCTTTACTTACATCCTCTCTACTGCTCTACCCCTCTGGCTTAACAGATAATCTGGTAGTGAGATCCACCCTTTGGATCTGGTGTCAGCTCAGGCGCCACTTTAAATTCCTGTAGCTTCCTTTAGGACACCTCTATTGAAGAACTATTTATTCTCCCCACCATGTACAGACACTATTTTTCTGCAATGGCCCAACAAAGGCATAAAGTGTTTTTAAATTCTACGTAATGATGGTGTCTTTTACAATTACACAGAATTTTCCATTGAATTTGGACTGCTAGCAACCCACCTATTCTGCTACTTTAAGGTCCGACATGGTGCATTTTCCCTCTTTCCAAACTACCCCTCTATACCCCCTGAACAAGCCTGGGAAGATTGTCTTGAGTTGAACCCTAAACAGAGGTCACTGATCTCCAAAATCTACTGTCAGCTCTTATCACTTGATGAGTGTTCCATGACCAAAACAAGGGTGGTGTGTGAGCAGGAGCTGGGCACAGAATTCACAGAGGAAGGGTAGAAAGGGGCTATCAAAAGGACCCATACAAGCTCTTTCTGTGCCCAGCCTGAACTTGTACAGTTCAAAGTCCTGCACAGAGTCCATTTTTCTAAAGCCGTGCCTGAAATATTTCCAGAAGTAGAGGACAGGTATGACAGATGTCATACTTCCCCATGCAACTTAAGTCACATGTTCTATTCATGCTAAAAGTTACATCATTTTTGGCAGAACTATTTTGAGATTGTGTCTAAAATATTAAGGACTAAAATGAATAACCGCCTTTTTATCATGATATTTTGGTGGCCCTCAGGACTGTAGTCTATTCACCTCTAAACAGACGCTTCAGCTTTCACATGAAGTGAAATTCCAATACTCCCCCTCATTTGTTTATTCCAACAAATGAGGGGGAGTACTGGAATTACATTTTTCCTATAATATGTTGAATCAGTTCTTCACAACAGAATATCAAAAACGGGGAAATGTGAATAGACCTTGAAAATGTTTGTTAAACCTAAATGTTTGTTAACTGTTTTCAAGGATAGGGCTGGCACTATTCTGTAATTTTTTTAAATTGTCAACAAATTCCATAAAATGGCTGACATTGCGATAGTCTGTCTCTGACTTCCCTATTTGGACAAACCTATTTATTCCTACTGAAAATGGAAATGGAAAAATAACTGATCACAAAAGTATTGTTTCATTTTTTAAATTGCTCAGTTATTTCTTGAAATTTCTGGAAACTGTAGGTTTTAAAAAAACTTTACTCAAAGATGAGTAAATAGTGCATTTGTTGGAGACTATTTTCAGCTGCGGATTGATAGACATTTTGTGCTCAAGTGTGTATTTATGGCATTTGGAGAGGCATGTGGGATTGCCTCAAAATAAACTACAGTGCTTGTGGCTCATTTATGTTATTTTTAATAATTTTTGGACAATATTGGAGCTCTATGACACAGAGGAATCAGGCTTTGGATACACGAGCAATACTTAATAGTATACATTCATTGTTTGTTTTGGTCTTTTTATGAGATTTGTTGACAATAATATATTGCTTTAAATAAAATTTAAAAAAATTTCTTTAGTTTATTTTTCTTTGAAACATTTGCTATGGAATCAAAATATTCAATCAATGGAGTTAACATTGTTAAAGACACATGCAAATGCATGTATTCACATTCATGTGTATGCACACATTCACACTTTAAAGCCAGCCCTCTATTACTAACCAAAGACACATCATGGAGACCAAAGACTGTTGTGGGAGACATTGTTTTGTTCTAAAAGCAGGATGGCTTCAAGGAGACACAGAGAAGCTTTGTTGATGTCTCTCTCTCCGTCTCTCTTTTGCGCACTCGTTCACTACCCACATAGCGCTGGTTTTGTGTAAACCCTCCTATTGTTGCCGCCAGGGCCCTCTTCACCCACATTTCCATTTATATCCCATTTTCCACATCATTTCCATGGTAATTTGGGGGGGGACAAAAAATCCCATGTTATGTCATTTATAGTGATGCAGCTGGTTTATCTATGCATACAAGGGGAAAACCAGTGGAGCTGGCCCTGGGGCATGGCCTCTGCTCCATCAAAACTACCTCGAATCAAAGGCAGGATATGTAAATGGTAGGACTGTTTGGCATACTGATGATAAAGACGTCTATTATGAATTCAGAATAATGGCATGCTCAGTATTGAGTTGAAAATCAAACAAAACCAGATTAATAGCAAGTTATTTTAGCTTTTCTGATCTCTGCTCCACATTTTCTGCTGGGGTTTCATGGTTTTGCAATCCTATATTGTACTGTTTTCACAAGGGAGCCTGCCTAATTTTGTTGGATTCCTGCTTGTAATGACTCTCAATCCTTGTAAACTTTGTGGTGTAAACAATGTCTCCAGATCTTTCCACCAAAACAACACACAAGCCTGTGTGGAGGTCTAAACAAGTGGGCGGTTGTGTTTAGCTTTGGTTTATCCGGTACTGGGAGACCTGATAATGCAAGGTCGCTCAGCTTGACCGCACATGTCCCACCATGGGTGATGGTAAATTTGATGGGATATGGAAGTTATAGAAAAACTCACCTCAGTTGTTTTGAATCATTCTGTATGTTCCCTTAATATGTACTGCTCTCCTGTTGCCTATGAAGTAATGTTTTTCACATATAATAACACAATCACATTAAAAAATGGAAGATATCCATTCTAAAATGGAACACATACTATCATAATCACATTCTAGAATGGAACAACTAACCTCACAACCACATTCTAGAATGGAACACATACTATCACAATCACATTCTAGAATGGAACTAATCTCACAACGACATTCCACAATGGAACATATCACATTCTAGAATGGAACAACTAACCTCACAGCCACATTCCAGAATGGAACATATCATGTTTTAGAATGGAACACATACTATCACAATCACATTCCAGAATGTAACATATCACATTCTAGAATGGAACACATACTATCACAATAACATTCCAGAATGGAACGTATCACATTCTAGAATGGAACAACTAATCTCACAGCCACATTCCAGAATGGAACATATCACATTCTAGAATGGAACACATACTATCATAATCACATTCTAGAATGGAACAACTAAACTCACAATGTGTTCCATTCTGGAATGTGATTGTGATAGTATGTGTTCCATTCAAGAATGTGATATGTTCCACTCTGGAATGTGGTTGTGAGTTTAGTTGTTCCATTCTAGAATATGACAATTACATTCCAGAATGGAACATATTACATTCTAGAATGGAACAACTAACCTCACAACCTCATTCCAGAATGGAACGTGTCACATTCTAGAATGGAACACATACTGTCACAACCACATTCTAGAATGGAACAACTAACATCAGAACCATATTCTAGAATGGAACATGTCACATTCCAGAATGGAACAACAAACCTCACAACCAAATGGAACATATCACATTCTAGAATGGAACACTTACTATCATAATCACATTCTAGAATTGAACAACTTAAATCACAACCATATTCTAGAATGGAACATGTCACATTCTAGAATGGAACAACTAACCTCACAACCAAATTCCAGAATGGAATATATCATGTTTTAGAATAGAACACATACTATCACAATCACATTCCAGAATGTAACATATCACATTCTAGAATGGAACACATACTATCACAATCACATTCTTGAATGGAACACATACTATCACAATCACATTTTAGAATGCAGCTAAACTCACAACGACATTCCAGAATGGAACATATCACATTCTAGAATGGAACACATACTATTATAATCACATTCTAGAATGGAACAACTTAACTCACAACCATATTCTAGAATGGAACATGTCACATTCTAGAATGGAACAACTAACCTCACAACCAAATTCCAGAATGGAATATATCATGTTTTAGAATAGAACACATACTATCACAATCACATTCCAGAATGGAACGTATCACATTCTAGAATGGAACAACTAATCTCACAGCCACATTCCAGAATGGAACATATCACATTCTAGTATGGAACACATACTATTATAATCACATTCTAGAATGGAACAACTAAACTCACAATGTGTTCCATTCTAGAATGTGATATGTTCCACTCTGGAATGTGGTTGTGAGTTTAGTTGTTCCATTCTAGAATATGACAATTACATTCCAGAATGGAACATATTACATTCTAGAATGGAACAACTAACCTCACAACCACATTCCAGAATGGAACGTGTCACATTCTAGAATGGAACTCATACTGTCACAACCACATTCTGGAATGGAACAACTAACATCAGAACCATATTCTAGAATGGAACATGTCACATTCCAGAATGGAACAACAAACCTCACAACCAAATGGAACATATCACATTCTAGAATGGAACACATACTATCATAATCACATTCTAGAATGGAACAACTTAACTCACAACCATACTCTAGAACACATACTATCACAATCACATTCCAGAATGTAACATATCACATTCTAGAATGGAACACATACTATCACAATCACATTCTTGAATGGAACACATACTATCACAATCACATTCTAGAATGGAACTAAACTCACAACGACATTCCAGAATGGAACATATCACATTCTAGAATGGAACAAATACTATTATAATCACATTCTAGAATGGAACAACTAACCTCACCGCCTCATTCCAGAATGGAACGTGTCACATTCTAGAATGCAACACATAATATCACAATCACATTCCAGAATGTAACATATCACGTTCTAGAATGGAACACATACTATCACAATTACATTCCAGAATGTAACATATCACATTCTAGAATGGAACACATACTATCACAATCACATTCCAGAATGGAACGTATCACATTCTAGAATGGAACAACTAATCTCACAGCCACATTCCAGAATGGAACATATCACATTCTAGAATGGAACACATACTATTATAATCACATTCTAGAATGGAACAACTAAACTCACAATGTGTTCCATTCTGGAATGTGATTGTGATAGTATGTGTTCCATTCTAGAATGTGATATGTTCCACTCTGGAATGTGGTTGTGAGTTTAGTTGTTCCATTCTAGAATATGACAATTACATTCCAGAATGGAACATATTACATTCTAGAATGGAACACATACTATCACAACCACATTCCAGAATGGAACGTGTCACATTATAGAATGGAACACATTCTGTCACAGCCACATTCTAGAATGGAACAACTAACATCAGAACCATATTCTAGAATGGAACATGTCACATTCCAGAATGGAACAACAAACCTCACAACCAAATGGAACATATCACATTCTAGAATGGAACACATACTATCATAATCACATTCCAGAATGTAACATATCACGTTCTAGAATGGAACACGTACTATCACAATCACATTCTTGAATGGAACACATACTATCATAATCACATTCTAGAATGGAACAACTAAACTCACAACCATATTCTAGAATGGAACATATCACATTCTAGAATGGAACACATACTATTATAATCACATTCTAGAATGGAACAACTAACCTCACAGCCAAATTCCAGAATGGAACATATCATGTTTCAGAATGGAACACATACTATCACAATCACATTCCAGAATGTAACATATCACATTCTAGAATGGAACACATACTATCACAATCACATTCCAGAATGGAACGTATCACATTCTAGAATGGAACAACTAATCTCACAGCCACATTCCAGAATGGAACATATCACATTGTGATAGTATGTGTTCCATTCTAGAATGTGATATGTTCCACTCTGGAATTTGGTTGTGAGTTTAGTTGTTCCATTCTAGAATATGACAATTACATTCCAGAATGGAACATATTACATTCTAGAATGGACCAACTAACCTCACAACCACATTCCAGAATGGAACATGTCACATTCTAGAATGGAACACATACTGTCACAACCACATTCTAGAATGGAACGTATCACATTCTATAATGGAACAACTAATCTCACAGCCACATTCCAGAATGGAACATATCACATTCTAGAATGGAACAACTAACCTCACAGCCACATTCCAGAATGGAACATATCATGTTTTAGAATGGAACACATACTATCACAATCACATTCCAGAATGGAACGTATCACATTCTAGAATGGAACAACTAATCTCACAGCCACATTCCAGAATGGAACATATCACATTCTAGAATGGAACACATACTATTATAATCACATTCTAGAATGGAACAACTAAACTCACAATGTGTTCCATTCTGGAATGTGATTGTGATAGTATGTGTTCCATTCTAGAACGTGATATGTATCATTCTGGAAGGTGGTTGTGAGGTTAGTTGTTCCATTCTAGACTGTAAGATTTTCCATTCTGGAATGTGATGGTGATAGTATGTGTTCCATTCTAGAACGTGATATGTTCCACTCTGGAATGTGGTTGTGAGTTTAGTTGTTCCACTCTAGAATATGACAGTTACATTCCAGAATGGAACATATTACATTCTAGAATGGAACAACTAACCTCACAACCATATTCCAGAATGGAACATATCACATTCTAGAATGGAACACATACTCTCACAATCACATTCTAGAATAGAACAACTAAACTCACAACCACATTCCTGAATGGAACACATCACATTCTAGAATGGAACAACTAACTTCATAACCACATTCCAGAATGGAACATATCATGTTCTAGAACGGAACAGCTAACATCACAAGCACCTTCCAGAATGGAACACATCACATTCTAGAATAGAACACATACTATCACAGTTACATTCCAGAATGAAACAGCTAATCTCACAACCACACTCTAGAATCGAACATATCATGTTCTAGAATGCAACACATGGTATCACAATTACATTCTAGATTGGAATAACAAACCTCACAATCACATTCTAGAATGGTACAACTAACTTCACAACCACATCCTGGAATAAAACATATCATGGTCTAGAGTAGAACACATGTTATCACAATAGCAATACAGCAATGACATTCTAGAAGGGAACGCAACATCACAATTGCATTCTTGAATGGAACACATAACACAATCACATTCTAGAGGGGAACACATACCATTATGTTACCATAGTTGACATATTGTTTTTATTATTATTATTGTTCATTAGTGTATAATCACCTGAAAATAAGAAACATTGTGTTTTTGTTACCTTAGAATGAGCCCTTTATATCTACATATGGAGCATGTCGTCTTCCATGGAGCCCGCCATGTTGCACCACCATGTTTCCACTGTAGCCCTGAATGGACAAACCAAACACTGGCTTTAGAGAGGGCCTTTTGCATTTTTTGCGAGTCACTGTAGGTTCTCCTGCATGCTTGGAAGGGGAGGTTGAGGGGTATTCAGTTGGTTGTAGTCTGCAACCTCACTGCTAGATGCCTCTAAATCTTACACACTGGTCCTTTAAATAGATTTATGGAGGATAACAGATGCTCTTGTGGTGAAAAATGGAAATCATTGGCGACATAGCTTATGTATCATCTTATGAATCTATCATCACTACAAAGAAGCCTCTCTTCAACCACACACAGGCCCACACACACAATTATAAATCCAAAGATAAAAGGTGACCTTTTGCACCTGTAAGAGCCAGCTAATGCCCTACATGTACAAAATGCCTGGCACTCCACATGGTCTTTGAAGTGAGCAGACAGAGAGAGAATTATGTGAGACTGGCACCCGTGCCATCCTGTGCCATCTGGGCCTTCACTAGGCCAGGAATGTGCATGACTGCCCTTGATGGAGGTGCATGTATGTGGGACTAACAGTTCAGGAGCAGTGTGGTTTAACAGCCATTACCATAAGCTGTGTCCTTGGGGGTGGAAATGCCAGAGGGTTTCTGCGATGTGGCCCTAATGAATGCTTTCCTTTGACAGATGCTGGATCCCTCTCCATGATATTAGCACTACATTTATGGTAATTGCGGTTTACTTTAGAGGCTGTACCTTGATATGAGCTTTGTGTTCCTCTGGATGAAAGTCAAAGTCACACAGCAGACTTGTCGAGAGTTTAAAAATTACCACTATACCAGTGGTTACATCTGTCACCTATGTACCCACATTAACATTATTACATTTGACACTATTGATTGCTTTCAAAAGCAATACAAAGGTCTTTGTAAAATTACCACTTACAGACCTTTCTCACACAGGATTTTGGACTTTCCCCGTCATGCCTATTTTTAACTTTAGAATGCAGTGAAGCTGTGAATTGTGGGTAATTGCCTCAAGAAAAAGTTCAAACAATACAAACAGTTTTTCCACACAAAAATTGTGTATAAAGGGCCAAAAAACTCGGAGAAGGAGCCTTCAGGCACTTGCTGATTTCACAGTGGGACAGTCGCCATCATGGTATTAACAGGAGGACTGGAAGGGGGTAGGCATTGGGACTGAACCTAATGCTGGGATTATGCTGTGTTCACTTAATCAAAACAATAAACATGTACTGTGTAGTCACTTGGTTTCCTAATATGACACACTTCAGGAGGAGTTAAACAGTGTATCCCTGGAAATAGCCTCCTTATAAAGCATGTGATTTCCAAAGACTAGCTGGATCAGGTATCCACACAAGAAGTGTGCAAATTTGATCAAGAAACTTGGGTATCTATGAACACATATAAAGTGATGTGATAATTCTGTTTTTTTACTCATTGGATCTTACTCTAGTAGTTTTGGTCATAATTCTTAATTTTGTACTTAACACTAGTTAATTGCTGAGATCTGGGAACATGGCGACATCACAAAGTCCAAAGAGGCAAGAAGCAAAAGCGATCAGACGGTCAGACAGATTAAAAGACAGAAAAAAGTTTAGCCAAACTTATTAAGAAGAGATCTAAAATCAAAAGTCTGTTGAAAACATCCATCACAGTTTTTAATTTTGACCTGCTGTGCTTACCGTAGATTTTTGCCTATACAATAAGGGATTATTACTGACAGGGTGTGAGCAGTTTCATGTAACATGCCACCTTGTTTTCTTTTTCTCCAGTACATGTTATGAGGGTATAGCGCCATTTGGCATGACATAATAAAAACAATATTCCATTGAGAAAACTTGGGCTCGTATTGCGGGCAAAATACTGAGTGACCACTCCCTGCTCATGTCATGCTATATTTTGCTCTACTCAGGTAGGGCTACACTGATGTCAGCCCTCTCTCGGCCTAACATCAGGGGATGAAGTCAGTGGTGTTTGAAGGAGTGAGATCATTTTTCCATTGACTGCAGAGTGGGGTAGTGTAAGGGACACCTCTTGTGGCAATCAGGGAGATGTTGCTTGTCTGCCCGCTTGCCTGTCTATCGACCTGCCTGTCTACCTGCTTTTATACTTGTTGGCTTCTTTGTCTCTCTGTTTGCCTACCTGTCTGTCTGAAAGTATGTTCAAACCATGTCATGCCAAAGAGATGATGAACATAACTGAGACTGTCATGGTTTTCTTTATTTCTTTTTCTCAGAGGTCTTTCTACTGTTGGTGTTTTTTTTCTGGACCTAATACATACCCTAATAATAAACCAGTAGGGGCCCAGGGGGTAGAGCAGATTGTCCACCAATCCAAAGGTTGGGGGTTTGATCTCCAGCTCCTCCAGTCCACATGTAAGTAGGTAAGTGAAGTAAATAAAGTCTATCTAATATAGCACCTTTCACAGAGCAGGGTCACAAAGTGCATCACAAGAGTAAAATTGTTAAGGAAATAAAACCATAAAAATAGTATAAGATATAATAAAAGAAACAAACAATAAAACATAAGCAACAACATACCTTAAAAAACACAAAATACAAACATTAGACGGTATGAAAAGAGACAAAAGCTAGTTTGAATAAATGAGTCAACTACTTTTTAAAGGTATCAACAGAGACTGCAGAACTATATCTATAAGAAGAGCGTTCCACAGTGTTGGAGCCACCACTTCAAAGATCACCTTTTTTTTTTTTAGTCAGGAGTGAGGGACAACCAGTAAGCCCTTGTCAGAAGACTTAAGTGACCTACTGTTGATATAAGGATGGAGCAGGTCAGAGATATACACAGGTGCCTGACCATGCAGGGCTCCATAAGTGAAAACAAGAACCTTAAAATTAATTTTAAACGTAATGGGAAGCCAATATAAAGATGATAAAATGGATGTGATGTGTGTGGTCCTGCTGGAATGTCAAAGTGTCCTTTAGGCAAGATAGTGAACCCCAAATTGTTGAGTGTGTGTGTGAATGGGTGAGCAAAGTGGTGGCGCGCTTTGAATAGGAAGCATCATATCACTAAGCTAAGCTAAGGAAATTGCTTCCTGGCTCCAGCTCTGTACTTAACACACTGATGAGAGTGGTGTTGAACTCAATAATGCAAATGAGCATATATGCCAAAATGTAAATCTATTTCTTTAAGAGCTCAATCAACCATTTTATCAGATGAAATCCATGTGTTTTGCCTAATAGAGCTTAATAAACAAGTTTGAAGATTTAAAGATATATAATGATATACAGTATTATGATCATGGTTTACTTACTGACATCCACTGCTACAGTATAGTGGAGGGAATTCTCTGTCTTTCTCCTGCTCAGTGTTTATTTCTCTCTCAAACACACGAACACTCAAACAAGAATGTGTATAAATGCAGAAAACCACATGTAATTGACATACCACACATTTACACCTGTGAGAACACACAACATGAAGCAAAACACTGGTGCCCACAAATAAACAGGACTACACACACACACACACACACACACACACACACACACACACACACACACACACACACACACACATTTCACTACTCCTGCCTGTGTTACATCATTTCGTCCATGGGCACAGTTAGTCATCCTCATGTGACTTAACCTCATCTCTGGATCTCTGAGGACAATAACACACACACACACACACACACACACACACACACACACACACACACACAAATCAATCTCCTGCTCACAAACACAAACTCTCAGATGAACACATCCCTACACACAAACACACACACACACACATACACACACACACACCTCACCCCCCCACTCCCCCTTTACCCATCTCAGCATGACATCAGCTCGTCCTGGGTTACTCGGCCTCCCGAGTGTCCTGATGGCAGAGATAAAGCAGGAAAGTCACTGATTAGCTGGGAATCTCATTACACAGGGAGGAACGGATCCCTCCCATCCTCCTCCTCTCTCCTCCAACTCTCCTCTCCTCCATCTCTGCTGCCATGCGTGAGCGATTCTGAGGCTAAATGATGAGCAGATGAGGCTGAAACTTCACAAAGATAAAAACATCTTTTTAAAGACCTTTACTCACACAAAAAAACATTAATCTGTATAATTTCTGGTTACATTTAGACTGAGCCTTCCTCAACCAATTGTTTGCAATACTTTTAACCAGGCTAGCAGCATGGCTCTCCATCTGTCACTTGATCCACCACTTTGTTCTAATACTATTGGATGGATTGCCATGAAATTCAGTACAGATATTCATGTTGCTCACAGGATTTATTCATTCATTAATTAATTTATAAGGACAACGCACATTAATTAACATTTCTGTAAATGTGCCAGTGTTAGCTAATTGGCTAATTTTCAACTGCAGTCCTTTGGTGATTTCTATAGTGTTAGTAGGTTAAAGTTTCCACTTATCCAGAGAAATATCTCAACAACCACAAGATAAACTGACATACATTTTTGTTCAGACACTCCATAGTTCCCAGCTGATGTATCCTAATGACTTTGGTTATCCTTTGACCTTTATTTGTCTAGCGCTACCATGAGGTTGACATTTTAATCAATTTCAAATGTCTCAATTCATTTATTCAATTTATTTATTTGCCAATTTATCCAAATTATATTAAATTTAATAATGAATTAATGTGAAACATACTGTGGGTCTAGCTTGTTAACCAAAGCACAATACTTTCTCTAAAAGGCTCTGAGTTAGCATTTAAATTCAACAACAATGCTTCGCTTAGTCCCAAATCAACCAATGAAGGATTTTCACCATTGTGGTAATATTTTGGTAGCGCTTTATTTTACAAGTCCTTAAATATTATACCAATTTCATGGAACTTTTCTGAGTAACTTTCATGTATTTAACAGTTAACTTTTAGGACATTAGGACATTTTACAGAGAAGGTGGTGCAATTTGGTACAAATTATAAGAAAAAACAGAAACAAATGTTGGTTTAGTTGGTAAGAACCCATTCATCATTGTATTTGGGTTCATACATAGTTGTGAATTTGCAAAACTTAATCAGACTCTTGACAGTTCTTTAACTGACAGAAAATACTTTTCAGTGTTTTGTGTGTCAGAAGATATATAAGCATACTGGTTTTTTTCAGTGATTTCCAAAATGTAGTGACTGTTAATTCTTTGAAAGGGTTATGTAATTCGGTAGTATACAGGAAATGTGTTACTTTAGTTTGCTGTGCATATCAGCAACCTAACTAAGTATGAACCCAAATATAATGAATCGGCACTTACCAACTTATCAAACTTAACGCTTTTTTTGAGTTTTTTCTCATACTTTGTACCAAATTGCACCACCCTCTTTATAAAACGTCTTAAAAATTTAACATTAAATTCCTGTAAATGACTCCAGAAAATGTCCAGGAAATTAGTATAAAATTAAAGGACCTGTAAAAGCATTACCAATATTTTAAACATTTGGACAGTAAATCAGACCAAGGGTCTATGAGATGTAACCTAGATGTTGACTTAAGCGGCCTTTTCTTCTGATGTCACAGCATTTCCCAGTAATGTTGCGAGGGCGTTGTTGCTTTACTGGTGCATTGGGCCCATTGTCTCGGGTACAAGGAGAGCAAACGTATGCTTGAGGGAGCCCCTTTTAAGACTCAATCAGTCCTTTGGAGGGGTCCACTGACCCAGAAAATGGGTTTCCACAGCTAGAGGAAATGATACTCAGTAATCACCTTACTGGCAACACGAGAGAAGGAATGCACAGGGATCTCACACATAGTTGCAAATAGAATAGAATACAATACAATACATTCACAAACTGAACCTTTAACCTTGACCTGAGGGGATGTAATATCTCATTAGCTTGTAAAGCAGAATTAATTGATATCGTTTCCTTTTTCAAACCAGTTTCTGTCTTGGCAGGTGAACCATGTTTCGTTGCTGTATTGTTTACAGCTTTGGTTGCTACGTCCTTTACCAGCATGTTTCCCACACATTCCTCTCATATACGTATACAAGGGAATTCTCTAGAGATGAGAGTAGGTGTATCACGTGTCCCTCATGTTACTTTCTCGTGGGAGATATGATCACCGATTTGAAGGTAAAGCCTGAAAAACATACAAAAATATTATGGGGTCTTGCTTGGCCTCATACAGTACCAGTCAAAAGTTTGGACACACCTTCTCATTCCCTTGAATGATATTATTGTATTGTATATACCCAAACCATGTCTTGGCTAAGTGTCCATGTTTCGTTATGGATACAGACATTTTTAAAAATAAATACAACCTATCATCTAGTGAAAGCCATGCATCTACAAATTTGGTGCTTTTGATCATTTCAGATAAATAGAAGGGTCAAGAGGTCCTTTATGGGATTAAAAATATACTTACATAAACAATTAAAATGGATTATCTGAAAAATACATCGTCACAAGGCTGAAAATAGGGACATTGTCTTAGCCCGTGAAGAGTTGATGTTTTGGAGATACATGGTTAAATGTACCATACCATGGCAGTGACGCCATGGTATGGTACATTCACACAAACAGAAGCCTGTTCCATTATGTAAAAGGATTTAGTTATTATCACAACCATGTGGCCATTTAGAAAGATTTACAATAACTATTAAGTATTAACAGCCTACTGCATGTGAAAAAAAAACCTTTGCTGTATCACTGAAGCTAATAATGCCATATTATGACACAGAGTACATTTGATATGGGTGGGTCTGGTTCAGTGAAAACATTTTCCCTGTGCTATTCTGTTACACATACCATTGCATAATCACAAGTGATTCTAAATAGGTCATTCAGGCACTTGTTATTTAAGATCTTTGGAGGACATGTTTTGACAGTCATGCCAATTGATCTGGCTTGGAGTCCAGTTTCACATGGGAATTGATTGTATGATAAAGATAGAATGATTGATTAACTTGATTTAGTAAGACAACTAGCAGAGAGCTTATTGCGTTTTATACATTCATAAAACGAGTTTACTCACAAGCTTTTTCACCTTAATGTAACTTAATTTACAGTAAATAAAGTTAAAAATATTTTTAAATGCAATGAGAATAATATTGAATGGTAAGGTACTTTTAAAATAATGTTCTCATTGACTTTGACTGTTACGAAGTCTGGCAAACCCAAGAACTGTTTAAAGTGAGACCATGTCATGTAATGTAATGTGATTTTTGAGAAAAGAAATAACAGATTCCACCTCTTACACATGAAAAGTTGAAATTAAAAGCAACATATACAAGAACTTATATAGCGGCTTTCTAGTCTTCCTACCAATCAAAGTGCTTTACAATACATGTCAACATTCATCCCTTCACACATGCATTCATACGCTGCCATGCAAGACGCCAACCTGCTCATCAGGATCTAATCTAATGCACATTCACAATTTGGGTTTCACAGCAATTTGGGTTTCAGTATCTTGCCCAAGGACACTTCCACATGCGGATAGGAGGAGCCGGGGATCAAACCGCAGATCTTCTGATTAGTTGATGACCCGCTCTACCTCGTGAGCCACAGCTGTCCCATAAATTTACGTCGATATTGTTGTGTAACTGACATTACTGAGTATGTTCATTGACTTGATGACTCTTCTTGTCTCATTGCACTGTTACACTATTTTGTAATTGTCACTTGCTGTTGCCACAGTGGTTTCTCATTAGCAGAAGTTACATGGTCTCATTTTACAGGAAAAATTTGACATTTTGGGAAAAAAACACTTATTCACTGTCTGGCTGAGAGTCAGAAGACTAATATCACTCTTTGTTTGTCCGTTCAGTATGAAGCTGGAGCTGGATCCCGCAGCCGGTTAGCTTAGCTTAGCATAAAGTGTGGAAACAGTGGAAAACAGTTAGTCTGGCTCTGTCCATAGGTTAAAAAAATAAAGTGTGTACAAGCACCTCTAAAGCTCATTAATTAATATTTTTCATCTTGTTTTTTATTAGCACAATACCCAAACTGTAAAAGTGACAAGTTGTGGTTTTATAGGGTTCTATATGCTGGACTGTTGTCTACGCCTGGAAACCTCACTGTGGCGACAAGACGTCTTTATGCTAAGCTACGCTAACCATTTTCTGACTATGGCTTCATATTCAGTAGACAGACGTGAGAGTGTTATCAATCTGATCTAACGCTCAGCAAGAAAGCTTTTAATTAGAGTGTCTTTCCCAGAAAATCAAACATGTCCTTTAAAAAATAATAATTTAAAGTATTTCCTTCCTTGATGCCTGGTCTTGTTAAATAATATTCCCATCCCATCATAAAAAGGCTCCTTCATAAAACACATTCTGTGGACGTGTGCAGTCTCGTTTTCATTTTGTTTATCTGAGTTAACTTATGGCTGCATCTGTACAGGTCTCAACAGAGGACAATATGAAAGGAAAAGAGAAACGGAAATAACGGGAATAAAACAACATTGTGCTTACTTTATGTAAGTGTATCCACTCTCTGACCATATCTATACCTGAATAAATGTGTCTGGTACTGCAGAAACATGTAAGTGAGAGCAGATGGCAGAGGTGATGAACTGAGAGAAGACGATAAGGTTTATGGTGACGTCCCCAGGCAACACAGTGTGGGTGAGATAAAATTCTGGTGCTGTGTTTGGTTTGAGTAAATATTTTTGAGGGTGGATGGTGGCAACCGGATGACGAGTCTGTCATATTCAGTGCCACTGTTAATGAATGAGGAGTGTAAGGAGGAATATGTACTCAGTGCATCTCTGATGTTTTATCCTGTTCATTGTTTGCTGACTGTTTCCAGTAAGGATCTCTTGAAAGGAAAGGGGGCGTTTATGACCTGAAAATGTGTAAAGGCAAAAAACACTGGCCATAATTTAGTCACAGACGCCCCCTTAAGGTCACTTCTGGTAGAGCACAATATTTCTACTGATAGTATTGATGCAATATTTGTCACATATTTAGAACAAAGGTCAGTGAGCAGACCACAGATTACATTGATTTTCTACAAATCAGAACTCTTTGATGAAATAAAATAAATATGATGTAATGAGTGTTCACACCTTCTGCTGCTCCATGAGGAGTACGTACACACACAGCATGAAACAACTATAATTTAGCACAAAACACAGGGAAATCAATACTGGAAAAGAACATCTGTTTGATTCAGTACATGGCTTTGAAAGCAGTGGACACACTCTCGCAGGTGGGGAGCAAAACTGTCACTCAGGCTGCTTTGGGGCAGTGTAGCAGTGAGTCACTTCCTGTGTTTTACTGTTTGCTGGTGTGTGTGGTTGTGTTTGCAATAAAAACAAGTAAAAAGATCACGTGTTAAAAGAGTTCAGGCTGAAAGAGCTGAAACTCAGTACATTTCACACAGTTAAATGTAAGGAAAACTTTATTAAGTTATAGTTTTCTTACTGAATCTTCCATGTTAATAGTTTGGAAGAGGAAAAACAAATTTTAGGCAACTACATAGTTTCATGTCTCTGCCTCTTTGTGTGTGGCTCATATTATGCTGACAAATTTGTTTTGGGCTTTTCCACAGAGGAAATTTTGACACAGAAGGAAAAGCACAGGTGGTGTAAATAATAAAATTAATGATGGCTGAATTCCATTTAGCTGCTTCAGTTTCAGGGCCCTGCTATTGCGTACGCTGACTCACTGTCACGCTGTCATGGATTACTGGCACATTTGAATTGTACAGAGTCATCGTTAATGTTATTAGTAACACCTGTGCTTTTACTACTATGATAAGTCTGCTGTGAAAAAGGCTTATTGAATGTGGAATCACGTTACAGTCCAATATATAATTATATATGATTTAAATAGAAATATACTGTAATACATTCGTACCACAGAACACCTTTTGGAACAATTAAACCATATGAGGTTTACATGTTTGTATTAAAGAGCACCAGCAATGTAAATATTACAGTATTATGAATGAGCACTAGGTGGCGCCAATGAATTATTTATTAAATAGTCCAGAACTTTTAAATACAACACAAGGATGATAGCACAAGGGCTATAGCCTATGCAGCTTGATATTATATGATATAATAATGTTTAAAAGATACACTTTAATATTAAAGCAAAACTTAAAATACTTTACAGACCTGTGTCAAACATATCTTAAATGTTTCGGTGACTGAATTGAAATATCTACTTCTATTCTCTTTTTCACCCTCACATGATAAGAATGATCAGTTAAAAAATATGCCAGCAGAGACTTTATGTTTTATGATCATATCATGTCATATTTACCTTTGTTAATTGTCCCACAAAAGGGAATTTTGGTTAAAACACCTCACTGCATTTTATATATATAAAACTTTCATTCTTCATTGAGTTATCTCTGCCACACTAGAATTAATGATAAATTTAAGAACATGTCTGATTTAAAAAGAAAAAAAAAATAAAATCCCTATTCCTATATGGTACTGATGTGTGACTGTAGTACCCTACTGGATGGCACATTTATGGAGTAACATTACTAGGTTTGTTTATTTTTAGTTACAATAACTCATAAAAACTCATCCTCCTCCGACATAATCCTAAAATTGCTGCAGCATTATGTAATACGGTTCATTTCTTTATGGTGCTTTTATTCATTTATATGATACATACAGTAATGCCCTATTATGATATCATATCAAGATGATGTCATAAGATTTAACTCAGAGCCAAAGATCAAACAGGAGTTGAGGTTGCGTAGCGTCTAGATGGGTTCTCTCTCTCTCTCTCTCTCTCTCTCCCGGTTTCTTGTCTTTCAGATGTATTAGATAGCATTTTGCTATTTTGAATGACTCTGACGCAAATATTACTCAAGAAGATCTAATTCAGCTCCATCCAACTACTCTGTGCACGTTCAAGATTAAAACAACTGAAATACATAAATATTGCCCTCAGTCCTTTACAGTGTCTGAACCGGTTACATTCACCAGTGATGGAGGTATCATGGTAGCAGAGCTTATATTTTTGCTCCATGGATCCGTTTCATTCACCGCATCATGGAGCAGTATTTCAATCGTGCCCACTTGTTTGACCTCTGGGGGAAATCCAGACAATCTGGTAATGATGTCACTTTTCCGAGCCTATCAAGACCAATTAGCGTACGACACAAGGACACATGCACACGGGCGCAGACAGACTCACACAAACACATATACACATGTGCACACACACACTGTAATTAAGAAATAGACTTACATAAACAGAGTAATACAATATCTTAAAACCCATTTAGAGGGAGCAGTGAAATAAACCTTTGGCTTATTGCATTTGTCAGGTCCCTCAAACTGATTGGTCTGTCTCTTTCCTTCACATTTTTTTTCCCCTTCAGACTGATGAAATATTGTGCAGGAGATGAGTGAAATCTTACCTGCTCTGACACAAAGGGGTTGTTACAGAGAGGTCTGGAAAGACGTGTACAGGCCGAGGAGAAGAGAAGCAGGTAATAACGGTGGGCTTTTTGGAACAGACCCTAGCCAGAGCAGGTTTCTCCAAGGTCCTCTTTTTCCCTTCTCAGAGCATGTGGGTGTAGAATAACACAGCACTGACCCGGTGTCTCGTCCGCATGACAGATTGACAGAAAAACTATTTCTCTGTCTTTTTCTTGCAGTTGAATACAGATCTCTCAAGCATGCTTTTCTTTAATGAGAATGCAAGGAGTCTGAAGGAGATAAGGAAAGATCTGGTGGGATTCAAGCCAACAGAGTGAAACAGAGAACAGTAATGAACGCCAATCCTCTGTTTATCATTACTATTTCATGTTGGAGAGAACATTTTATTCATATCAAATAAGCCCAATATTTGTGGTTTGAGTGTTGGAGCCCAGAATTCCCAAATTAATAAGTAAAACAGACCCAATTCTTTTCTGCAACATACAGTAATGTTTGCAAAATACTCATAAATATATGCATATATAATACATAAAAAATATGTCTAAGAGTCTAAAAGTCTACCAAAATACCAAAACTTGGCATTGAATGTCTGGTCAGATTCCTAATCTTGTTTACTTATTCTTTGAAGTAGTTCCTGATTTAAATGATCATTTTGCCAATTTAGACTGTTTTTTATTTTTATTTCAGTTCTTGTACTGTTGTTTTTGATTAAACAACATTTAAAATGTATCCTTAAATGAAGTGACATAGAAAAGGGGTATAGTAGAAAATGCTCATATTTCTCAAAGTAAGAAATGGAAAAAGTATCTATTACAAGTAGTGTCCCAGCTATTGTATCCGCACTAATATACAAAATACTCAGTCACAAATGAAAGGCTTCTTGGTACAGGCAGACTATTGTAACACCCTCCTCCACTAGTCTACTTAAAAAGATAATGGACAAACTACAGCAAATTCAAACTGCTTCTGCCAGAGTCCTAACGAGAAAGAACAAAGTCGATCACATCACACCTGTTCTCAGCTCTCTGCACTTTCAGATTTGATTAGAAAATGTTAGAAACTTCTTGACTATAAAGCCCTACACGGCCATCAAAACCTGCTGAAGCAGCTTTTGTTTGTTTTTTTTTTTATAGCTGCTGGAATACTTATCCGGATTGCATGAGATGTACTCCACAGTTAATATATGTTAACTATTTTTTTCCTTGATTAGTTTTGTTAGTTGTGTTTTAAACTGCATGTGGTTGTTTTGTTTTTTAGTTTGTTACTTATCTGAGAAGGACATTGCATCTATAGGCAGCAAATTAATGTGCTATACAGTATAAATATATTTTGGTCCCTGGCTTTCTGCATTCTGCTCTTAATATATTTATTCATATACAATATGTAATCATCTCACTCACAGAAGACAAAGTTTTAGTTTACTGGTATTTACATTCTTGTTCTTGAGCTCTTGAGAGGATGTGGGCTGATCCATGTTCATTAGTACACACATAACTTGGCATCATTGCAAAAATGCACAAACAATGCAACACTGTCTAAAGAAATGACCTTTGGTTCATGCACTTGCATCAGACACTGTGTTTGCATCCGGCCAGACAAGGAATGTAGATTTACAAGCCTGTGCAGCCATGCAGATGTGGAACCAAAGAGCAAGTGTTATGGTGTATCCCCTGGTGTGCGAGTCCACCGTCTCCTCTACTCGTCCCCCATCCACACCCCTTCTGGCCTTCCACCTACCCCACCACACCCCCTCCTTCCCCCCCTACACCGTCCACCTCTCCTCTCCTCTGTCCCTTCCCCCCATCAGTGGCAGGAGCTGCAGCATCCCTGCTGGGCCTTGCCTGTTTATCTCTTCCGAAGCGACCATGATTAATGAGGCCCTGAACACATCCTTTCTTTCCCCTGGACCTGGGGAGCCCCACAGCTGAGTAAACAGGCCCAGCCGCTGTTCCACCCCGCTGCAATGATCCTGGGCCTGAGGTGGGTCGACAGGGAACCCCCTGCTACAGGTAGCGACTCACGAGATCTGTCAGGACTTTGCTGTGCAGCCTGTAAATCTAGATATACCAAGATTGGATAAGAAATGTATCAAGAAACGTGAGAAAAAGCGCAAGAAGAAACACCCTTTTGTCCTCACATACAAACTTCCCAAAAACTCCCTTCATACTCGTTCTCTCTAAACACGTGTGGCACACACATTGGCTCCTTATGGCAAAGCAGTTCATGAGTTTGTTGAAAGAAGCACATACTGTGGCTGCAGATTTATTACCTTCTTACATGTTCTTTAAAATGTCTGCAATGAGGGAGTATTGTGGCTCCTGAAACATGCAGAGAGGATGTTGAATCCTTAAGATATAGATGAATACAGTATGAGGTGACTGAATTTATAACATATATTGAATCCATATTGTGCCTTTTAAGAAAGGATGACAGATCGTTATTTCAGTGTGAGTAACAGTTGAAAGGAAACATAGACACATACATTAACATGCTTTGTTTCAACCTAAGTTTAGTGCAATCATAAATATATATCCTATTCAGAAAAAAGGATTTTGTAATTATAAGTAATAAGAACTAACCATAAATAACCGGTACTGTCTCTTAAAAATATTCTATAAATCTCATAAAATTCTTGTGGAGGTTTATATAAACCATATGAATTTTTGGGGGATGAATATTGTCTGCCTATTTGCAGATATATCCAACATGAGTAATACCAGATTCTCACAAAGATTTTCTTTTGGCAGCAGGTTTTAAGATTGATCTGTTGATCCCCATGCTCTGACAGGATGGCTAATCAAAACAGATACCTAGACGACAAAGGCATTACTTGTGGGTAGAAAACAACATAATTGCCAACAGCATATGGAATTTAAAACTGCTTTATTCGGCGGTAGTTGCTCCCAGAACCACCAGAACACAAGAACACAAAATACTTTCCACGTCGAGGAATACCATGTGTCAAGTATAATCTGTGATCATGACAAATTTCTCCTGACTTGTATACTGTTTCTATTATCGAGAGCTCCCAGTTTGTTTAGGGCAGACCCTGGTGCCAAAAGTTTGTTTCTCATGTCAGGCAGCGGTGTCAAACGTTATGTTCCAGACCCGGCAGGAGGGCTTTCTCCACTAACAACCCCGAACTGGATTTAACAACCCTAACGCCCGCCATCATCCACTTCTTCACAGGTGATGTGACAGGGGACACACTATATAGCGGTCACTTCACTTTTGGGGCCATTTGTTGATAGGCATTTCCTCTTTTGTGTGTGTTTGTCTTTGAAGGTGTTGAACATAACACCCCCCTCCCCTCCCCCCCCCACAACAGTGCTGCAGTTGGATAGCGGTGCAACGAACAGTTCTATCACACTATTTAACAGCATTTAATTCTGTTAATTGTTTCAGCGCTCCACTGCTTTTGTTTTTGAATATTTACTTTGTTGTGGATTTCTTCTATTAGAGGAGAGAGTGTGACCAAACAGCTGGAGCAGATTTGCAACTTTATTGCATTAAAGGATAATTCCAGTTTAGTTCTTTCAGTTATAACAACATTGTACTTGTTAAACTAGCCGCTAAGATTTGGGAACAAGGCGATATCAATACAACAAGGTCGTACAGAGCAAGAAACACAAGCAATTCAACCAGAGTATTGTATCTAAACGATCTTATTTGGAGTGGGCACACCTGAAATGTTGGCAGTAACCTCTCTTTGCACAGAAAAACTGTGTGTGTGCACAACTATGGGTGCAGTAGGTCAAACTTAAATCAGGAAGTGGATCTGTAAACTGAGGGATGTTTACAAAAGATAGTACAGTTTGCCTTCATTTTCTCTTCTGAATAAGTTTGGCTCACTGGAGGTTTTTCAGATGTACTACATTGTACATGGTAAATAACTCTGCAGCAACTATGTAGCACAACAAGCAAGCAAAGCTCTGTAAACAGATCCTGCACATGCTCAATGGCGTCTGCCTTACACGGAACTACTTTCCAGAGACTGAAGACATGATTGCTGTTAGTTTTTAAAACTCTCTCTAAACAAACAAATGTGACCAAACTATTCGCAGTGAAGGAACATGTCACCCAGTGCATCAGTGGGGCTCGGTGATGTGTTTTTAATCGTTTTAATCGTTTTTGGACAACAAGCATAGAAGAATAAGATATATCAGTCTTTGGATACACACACGATATTTGTAAGTAGATCAATCCTTTGTTGGTTTGGCTCTTCACATCAAATATGTTGACAATAACTTAAAATTTAGAAAATTGCCAGCCTTAATTGCTCATGTTGTTTTTCTCAGGGATGTTTTTAGTGATGTCGCTGCTTTCCCAGATCTCAGCAATGAACTTGTTTAGTACAATGTTATTAGTAACGACAGGAATTGCGGCCAAAATTACACAAATAAGCCGTAATCATCCTTTGAATCTTGATCTTTATTGGATGAAAAACACAGAGTCATTAAACCACTTCTCCGACTGACATATGCTACAGTTTATCCACCAATAAAAAGGTCTTAATGAACTGCCTAGTGGCTCTGTAACATCTCATAGTGATGAGAGGTGAATGTGTCCCCATCAATTCTAATGCCGCTATGTAAGGATGTGTGTATTCTGGATGCACATATGTGAGTACGTGTTTATGTGTGTGTCTGTGCATCCACGTGAGTGTTAAGGAATCCCCTGATAGCTGATGGCATGGTGCAAGCTCAAGGAACCCATGAGTGTTTTTTTTATGGTTGCATGTAATAGATACAGTGGTCTCCAGCATCGGGACCCTCTTTCAGGGACCGAATGACTGACTGGCTGGCTGGGGGCGCCTGGCCTGTCTGTCCCCATGTCTACCCATCTGTCTCTGGGCCTCGGCTTGGAGAGGTGTGGGGTGAAGGATGGGGAGCCAGGCAGATGTACAGCCATTAAGTGGTGACATGGGTGAGAGCGTTGGGCCTGAGAGCCTGTGGGAAGGCAGAACCACAGATTTTAAAGTTGGTAGACATCATGGACAACAGTATTAAAAAATAAGACCAAAAATGCTTATTTATAGATTTATGTGATCTGTATATGATATATAGCTTCATGTATTTACATTTTATGGTCATCAAAAGTTTTGGTCAGTCAGTCAGGGCTGACACCTTTACTTGGCTTGACTAAAGGCACCAACTGTGTGACAATAATGATCGTGTAAGTTTATTGCATGACACATTGTATGAGCCAGGTGTAATAAAATCTTGGTCACAGTTTGTTTCAGACTGTACAATATCCATTTCAGGCATGTCAGATTGTGTGCTGAATACATGGTGAATTGTAGCACTACAATGTAAATTTTAAAAAGTATATGAGAGCAGAGACACGTTCATGTCATCCATGTGCCGCTCATATGTTTTAAAAATGCATTGATTTGTGTGTCACGGACATATTAAGGAGAACAAGTGTGTTTTCTACCTGAACTTTATTTTAAAAAAAATGCACCTATGTAATGTCACACCAGCCAGTGTATTCTGTGTCATTTCATGTTGTATTCTGATTGGTTTGTTTGTAGATGTGGGTCATAACAGCAGTCACATTGTGAGTATTTGGTCTCAAATTTCTGACACTGTCTTTGGTCTCCAAAGCTTCAAATCAGTCATCGGTGGACGTGTCTCACAGGAGCACCGTTTTGGATTGACGACCAAAGATTTTACCACGTCTATCTCACGATTGTTTAACTTTTGTCTCAGAAAATGTCAAGGGAGTTTAAAGGGTCAATTCACCCATACTCAGAAAACACAAGGTTTTTCCTCTGTAGAAAGTAGTTTCCATGAAAACTGTTCACAGCAAAGTCTGTTTTTGGAAAGATATGTTGTTTTAAATGTAAGTCTTCAACCAAAACTACTCTATCTGCATGGTTAGATTTGGGTGAATTGACCCTTTAAACTTCAATCCCTATCCCTTTTAACTCTTCCTGTTGTGCATTTGTGAATCTAAATGTCTTGAAACTACGGAAAGTATCTGCCAGTGCAACATCTGTCTACTACTGTCTGAAGTGGCAGCGAGAAACAGCTGGCCTGAGGTTAGATGTGAGTGTGTGTTGAACTGAAGATCTTGTTTCAATTCAGGAGAAGATGTAAATGGTGTGTGATGGTGTGTGTGGGTATGTGTTACGCATATGTGTGTGGTTGTTTGCGGTTGTACTTGTGTGTCCGTTACCTTTGCACATTGTGTTTGTGCATTTGCTTGCTTTTAAATGTGCATGTGCATGTGTTTAGCATCTCCGTTTGTGAATATATTTGTGTGTGCATGGCTGTGTGGGTGTGTGCCTGGAAGTCTGGCTCTGTATTGTTCTATGTATGGTCATGTATATGTGAGGTTAAATGATCATGGCCTGTCTGTCTGAGGTCTGTCTACCCAAGAGGCCGGTGCTGTTCATTGGAAAAGCTCTCTGACGCTCTTCCTCTGTCTTTCATTCCCTCTGTCTCTCTCGCAGGCTGGGACAACACAAACAGAGGTGCTGCCTTCGTGAGGCACAAATCCCCACTTCCTCTGAAACTTCCAGCGCCGCTTTTTTCCTGTCCAAATTCCACAGCCATTAAACTTTCCTGGCAGGCATTCAGAAAACAACTCAGAAGAGAGAAGGATGGAGGGAGGGGGAGGGGAGGGAGAGGGAGGGAGGGGTGGGGGACTCCACCCTCCCATACCTCCTTCACCCCCCTCTTGTCTCCTCTCCTGTGGATATCACAGATCTGTGCTCCTGCTGACTACCTTAAATAAAGATCTGACTTCATACTTGTTTTCGTTGCTGATCAGGTTTCCTCAAAAGTGTCTACTGGTTTTCGCAAAAGGTCAAGACGAGGTGCCTGGGCGCAGCGGTAGCCCCCCTCCTCCTCCTCCTCCTCCTCCTCCTCATGTCTGTTTCCATCCACTCACGGAGCTCGGATGATATAAACCATGGTCAGATTAGTCTAAGGTAAATATTCAACTAGAGGCTGTGATTTTTGGGCTTTATTACCGCTGGAGCTTTGGTTCACCAGTGGTAGTTACACAACACAAACAACATGGCCTCCCACTCAGCGGGACAGCTGAGGGAGAGGTGGTGCTACCGTGTTGGACAGCTTCTCACTTTCTCACTTTCTGTCGATTGTGTCGGAGGGAAATTACACAGAGCTTAGGTGACTTTATGGCCATAAGCAGTGCCACAGCTGGTGTTTTGTGTATTTTTTTAGGACATAAAAAAGAAACTGGCATAAGAGCTACACACGCCATAAAAATAATTTGAAATTTTTAGGTATTTTATTGACCTGTCTGTTACTCACTCATATTGCAATATGGCATGTCCTACAAACAAAGAAGAATCTGAGAAAAAGACCTTTGCTGTCAAGCTGAGAGTAAGTCCACACTAACTTGCTGATCGCATCTTTTTCTCTCCATCCACGCTATCAAAAAAAACACAGGGTTGTCTAGCAAAACTGTTGAATCTGTGTCAAAGTGATCTGCCCAAAATGTGTATGTGCGCGTATTTGACTGGCCCCCACTGTGTGTTGTCGGATGATGTTGAATTGCATTACAGCAAAAGTTGAGCCAGGTTGCTTTTTTGTTGCCCCCTGCTATGCCAATGCAGAGGGCTCATTGAAATGAGGGTGCTGCATTATCGTTTATTATTATGCAATGCTGCTGTCTGTCCAAACATAGTTTTAACCAACTGAGAATTACATTTTAAAATTATTTTTAGGCAGTTTATTGCGGATTCTCATTTAGTTTTCATGTTCAACATTCAGTGGGAGAGGGTCATTTAGGGCAGAGGAGGTGGGAAGGACCTTTGTAATGTGCCTTTGGTGTTGAGGCTTGAACTTTCCCTCTGTCACCTTCCTCAAGCTTTATCTTTTTAACTATCCCAAATCCCCAGAGATTTAGTAGCCAAACCAGCTGCTCAGACTTGTAAAACCTAAAGCAGGATTGATGAAGAAAGGAGTGTGTGTGTGTGTGTATGTGTGTGTGACAGAGAGACGGACAGCAAGCACTGGGGTCTGCAGTGAGATACAGAGCCCTGAACCCACCGGACTAAATGAGAACAATCTGGAGCGGCTGTGTGAGCCGAAGAGCGAGTGAGAGAAGGAGCGTGGGAGGGAGTGAAGCAGTGAGAGGACAGGGAATTAAAGCTCTCGTCAAAGAGGAGAAGAATTGACAGGAGGAGGAGAAGAAAGTTACAGACACCTGTGGCGGAAGCCCTCGGTGCACTGTTTGATTGTAAGGGGGGGTGAGGTGGCTGACTGCTGAGCTCAGTGCCTGGCTGGACCAGACCAGACCACGCTGGGCCAGTGCTGCTGTGAACAGCCGCGCTGTAATAACTCAGGGACTGGGGGGCTGTAAGGTGATAGCCTGGCAGGAATTGGTTTACAGCCAAGGCAGCCGACACTTGTGGATGCTGAGACTTCCCGTTCAGACAGAGGCAAACTTAAATGTAATCTATGTAAGGATAGCTTTCCTGTCTACGAATGTTTGTGTGTACAGACCTGCGGTGAGTCAAGCAACAGAAAGTAGATGATGGAAGAGGACGGAGTGATGAAGACTGACTATGGGGTTATGAAAACTGGTGATGATGATGAATAGCAGGGAGGTGGCATTTTTGGCCATTGGCTTCACCAGGTGTTTTGCCGAAAGGCGAGGGTTTTGTACAGTCCCTGTGAGAGTTCCTGTCCACTGTGGGATGGGATTAAGGAAAAGGATACAGGCCGTTGGTTTCACACCAGCTGGTGCCCGAGATTCTAGTGTGTATTTGGTTTATTTGCCACTCTTTTTGATGTGGTGTTAAATAGCCATAATAATTGGGCAGTCTGACAGTAGGAAATGTTGAGACCGAAAGAGATTAATTCCAAGCCGTAACTACAAAACTGACATACTTTCCTGAAGACTTCCTCAGATCCATTTCTTATTTTACAGTGCTCATATCTCCAACAGATTTTCTACAAAGCTATGAATGTGTAGTTCCCGGTTTCTTAGAAAAAACACAAAGTACAGGTCTGTCTTGTACTTTGATTAAACCTCTTCTTAAGAAACTGCACCTTGATCCAGTGTCTCTTAATAACTATCGACCAGTCTCTAATCTTCCAGTCTTTTCTAAAGTATCAGAGAGAGTTGTGTCTCAACAACTTTTGACTCATATAAAAGAAAATGAAATACATGAACCTTTTCAATTGGCTCTCATTGAAACTGCTCCAACCAGAGTGGTAAATGATCTTCTACTTGCAATGGATTCAGATTCCACATCTGTGCTTCTAGTGCTGGATATCAGTGCAGTCTTTGACACCACTGATCACTGTATACTATTAGACAGATTAAATTGTAATTTTGGAGTCTCTGGCCTAGCCTTCTCTTGGTTTAAGTCCTACTTATCTGAAGGAACACAGTGTGTCTGCTATATTAATATTATTTCTAAATGATCTGATGTCAAATATGGAGTACCTCAGGGCTTGGTTCTTGGCCCTCTGCCTTTCTCTCTTTATATTTCGCCTCTTAGCCAATTTCTACATAGTCATGGAATAAAATTCCATTGCTACATGGATGATAACTCAGCTGCATACGCCTATAAAGGCTGATGATCATACTCAAATTACTAAATTAGAGGGCTGCTTGGCTGCTGTGAAAAATTGGATGTCACGGAATTTCCTGCTTCTAAATTTGGATAAAACTGGGATGCTGGTCATTGGCCCTGCTAGACACAGACACCAGTTTGATCAAGTAACAGTTACGCTTAACAACTGTGTGATTTCACAAAGTGTGCCAGCCAAGAGTCCTAGTGTTACGTTTGATCCCAGTCTCTCCTTTAATAAGCACATTAAAGACATCACCAAGACTGCCTTTTTCCACTTGCGTAACATGGCTAAAATTCGGTCTTCCCTGTCCATGGTTACACAGAGACTTCAATACATGCCTTTATTTCATCCAGACTATATTACTGTAATGTTCTGGTTTCAGGTCTGCCACGTACTAATATACTAAAAGTCTTCAGATAGATCAAAATACTGCAGCTGGAATCTTGACTAAGAAAATTTGACCATATCCTCTAACCAATTCTAGCCTCTCTAAATTGGCTTCCTATCCATGTTAGATCAGTCTTGAAGGTGCTTCTGCTGACTTATAAAATCCTAAATGGGCATGCCCCATCATACCTGTCTGATCTCCTTAAACCTTATATTCCATCTCGAGCTCCTCGCTCTGAAAATGCAGGGCTCTTGTGGGTACCTCTGCTGGCATCAGACAATCCGAGTCTGTTGAATCCTTTAAATCTAAACTTTAAACTCATCTTTTTGCCTTAACCTACAATTAGTTGCCTCTAATTGCGTACTTCATGACCTTGTACTGCACAGCGAGTCGGTTTCTGTCTCAATGAATTAGTAAGCGCTGTCCTGCTGATGAGATTATCGATTACTGCAACTGTTCTGATAACCATTGATTGTTTGTTCCAGAAGCACATCAGCGTCTGAGCTGTGTGCCCCTCTCTCTTCTCTCTCTCTCTCTCTCTCTCTCTCTCTCCCTTTTTCTCCTCCTGTCCTCTCTTGTCTCTCAGGCATCTCTTGCTGGACCAGTACCCATCCTGGAACCGCTCTGCTTCGCTGGCTGTCGGTGCCATTTCCTGAGGTTTTGGATCTGGTTCCCCATCCTGCAGGTGTTCAGCCTCACCTCATGTCTCTCTCTCTCTCTTTATGTTTTTATCCTTCTCTCTCTCCTGTGTGAATAATGTCTCTTCTTGTCTCTTCACCCGTCTATGTGAACGGTGTGATGTGAGTCTCCCCAGTATGCATGTGTACTCTGTCCTCCTGCCAGGTCTCCATGTTGATGGAGGTCATGTAGCTCAGGTCCTATTCTGTTCTGGTGGCACCTGGAGGGCTGCTTGGCATCTTCTTCATCACATTCTTCATATATATATTATAAATCCAGTATAATTTTGTTATCCTGTTCAAACTGTATTCTGTAATTTGTGTTCCTTTCTGTGCACGCAACATCCATTACACGTCTGTGCAAAGGGATCCCTCCTCTGTTGCTTTTCCTGAGGTTTCCTCCATTTTTTTCTCTGTTTAAGGGCTTTTTAGGGAGTTTTTACTTATTCGAATTGAGTCTAAGTACAGAGGATATTGTATTGCTGTACAGACCATAAAACTCCCTGAGGCAAATTTGTGATTTGTGATATTAGGGTATACAAATAAAATTGGCTTGACTTGACACCAGCACATTAAACAACAAACCCCCACCAATGCAGATCCTTGAATTTTTTTCCCTGGTGATTTATGGTATGTGCATGATATGATTTCTCAGACAAACTGAGAGGTTCTCAATAAGTTTAATATACATTTATTAAATCATGGTATTTAGATCTATTAGTATCCTAGTTTACATCAGTATGTGAATCAGAACTTACATCAGAATGTGGCATAACATTTTTAAATGTAGTTTGGTAGAATCACAAGTCTAAACAGTAAAGATGGGCACTATATTTCCTTGTTGACCATGTTGTGTTGCTGCTGGTCTGACTGATTCCCTCTGGGTGAGGCTGAATGGTGTTTTGAGAGCGGTAGGTCAACACTGACCCGTGTCCACAGATGGTCTGCAGTAATGGCTCGTGTTGCTGTCAGTGGGAGGGGGCTAACCTAGCCCAGAATAAACAGCCAAATAAACTCAGAGGTAATCTCAGGGTGGTTTTGGTTAAGCCCAGCTAGGTCGCTGACTGGCATAACAACCTGTCAGTTTACCAAGACAAGAATCACATTATGTGTCAGTGACTGTATCTATTAAACTCACCTTCTGTAGCTTTAATTGGTTATTCCAGTTCTTATATGGATCATCATTTTGTGTATTAAGCATTTTCAGGAGAAAAGGAAATACATAAAAGTTAAAAACAAAGCAATTAAAATTAAGAAAACTAAACAATGAAAATAAAGAGTAGAGTAGTAGAGTATAACAATGAGTGACCATCTGAACAAAACAAGCACACATGTATAGTAAAACAGTGGGGAATGGAAAAAACAAAACCAGTAAACAACATATCAACCAAATACAAATAAATAAACATGAGGGGGGCCCAGGGTGCGGCCTTGAGGAATTCCAAAATGTACACACAGAATTATGATTATCAGTCAACAGAGAGGATAATCTGTGTTGATCTCTCTTGTGAGAATTGAAAAAAGCCAATCAGTGACAGGCCTACACACTTTTCAAGATGGTTACCAATCAATCAGTGTTAGGCCTGAGATTACTCACAATTTAAACAGTTTGTAAATAATATTTGGAGGTGTTCTCACTTTGAGAAAAATATGAGCATTAGAACCAGTACTACTATATTATTTTTCCTTTCACTTTAAACCGGGCATTCCCATCGCTTGGCATCTGTGCATGAATGGAAAGGTTTATCTGATGAACATTCCCAAAGGTCCCCCCCTGCTGCCCCCCTCTTGGGAGTGTCTGCGTGTATTGACTCCCACTGAAATAAGAGGGTGTGGAGGCTACTAGCAACACACAATGGCCCTGGCCCACTAACAATGGCCACACACACATATTGTTATGGTTTGGCCCAGTGTAGCGTCCCCCCTTCCCCTCCTGTGGACCTCCAGTGATGGATTGCTTTCCTCACTCTCTGCGCTTGGCGTGTGCTGTTGCCTCGCCGGACTCCAGTCTACCACTGGGAACTGCCCTGTTTTCCCTCTCCCTGACTCTAAACCCCCAAATAGTCAGCAACTCCACTCATTACCCAAGCTACCCACCTTCCCTCCTTCCCTTTCAACCATATTGTGTTGCCTGTTATTTTTCCAACACTGGCAGACGAGCAGGATGGATTTTACTGTTGCTTCTAAATTTGCTTCCAGACAATAAAGAGAAATTGAGCCAAATGTCTGTCTTTTGGTTCCTCTTCAAGAGGTGGAGAAAGAAGCAGAAAGATGTGACAGGAGGGGTGTACAGTTACTGGCTATCATCTTGCCCTTTTTCCAACAAAAACCTCCTCATTTTCTGCAAATACACCACACATCTATGTCTGCACACCGCACAAATCCACAGCTACCCCAGCAAGACTTGACAAATAATGTTCAGGATAAAGCCAAATCCCATGGACATCTGCCAGCCTGGTGAAGCTCATGCTGCCAACTTGCTAACATGCAGACTATCCACTGCTCACATGGGGCTAGAGTGCTGGTTCTCACTTTCAGGGAGCCGGAGGTGTCACGGGAAGTCAGATTGCTATCCACTGGGCGTGCAAGAGGTCTGCAGCTGGAGAACGGCTGCTCTGAGAGCCCTAATCCTCAGGGTTTTAAGTGGGATTTTGTACATACAGGGTGCACACACAAACCCACACACATATGAGTGCATACACTTAGGCCTGTATACAGACATACAGAATTAATCTTTCTGGCAGATTTGGGAGACCCTGAAAATAGGATTTAATGGGGAAATTCTGGTTTAATACAACTTGGTTCTTATTTTTGTAGTTTTAGGAATAATTTGTCATTGTCTTTTGTAATTATAACACTGTACTCACCAAATACACACAAGCAGTCAGATGGTCAGATCATCAGGTTAGCCAAACTTAGTTGAAGGAGAAAAGAAACATGAAAGGCCTCACCTAAACATCCATTACAGTTCACAGACCGACTTTCTGGGACAGTTTTTACCTACTGCACTTATCGTAGTCATGCAGGCTGTTTTCCTATGCAATGAGGGATTAATAATAGCAATTTTGGTGCACTCACAAATCTCCAAATAAAGTGGTTCAGGTAATCTAGTTAAACTGCTGGCTTGTTTACAATCTATATAGAGAACCACAGTGGAACCATAACTTCTGGGTTCTGTTCCAGAAGAAAGAAAATCTTTATTCAAAGTCACACTGACATTTATTATAACATAAATTATCAAAAATGCAGTCTTGGAACATAGCCTGACTCAATAGTTATGTGTGGTTCACTCCATTTGTCAAGATATGAGTGGAACAAAAAAAAAAAAAACCCAACTATCTAATATTATAGTTTTTTTTAAAATATTTCTGCTCTATTTAACAGCCGATTATGGGGGAGATGTCACTACCCACAGTGAATAGTGAAAAGGATTCTCTGATATTACAGTTAAAAACTTGGAAATCACGGAGGATATCATGGATACGGAACAAAGCAAATCACAATAACGCAAGTACATGCTCTGCCTTGCAGGTAAACGGGAGTTGCAGTTTGTTTGTATGCCAGTAAATTAATCAGTGTTTAACAATGGTTTGACTGCTTATGTGTGAGACCTTGTTGAAGCAATGTGTCCCCAGATACAAGCAACTACTTTGGTGAGTAGAGTGCTACCATAACCAATAGAAATGATAGTCAAAATTGCATAAAACCCATCTTGTGATAAACAGGAATCTTCCTTTAATTCAAACTTGAGATGGGTCGTTGATGTGCATTTTTGCATGCTCATGTTCATGTACATACTATATATATAGGTTTGTACATATTATAAGTATATGTATATATGCAATAAGTAATATCTCTGTTGCTCTTGTGGATGCTTCTGTATGCGTGCATGCCTCGCTATGACTGAGAGCCAAGAGGGGCGGATGAAGTGTGGGTGGGTGTGAATGATTCTGACATCATCACCGCCTGCCGTCTCGTCCTCTTCCAGTGCCCTGATACTGACAGGTCCTCTATTGTTCCAGCATTGCGTGGGCTCCCAAGGTTCCCATGTGTTAGAAATCATCCACCCACGTGCTACAGCAGACAGGGGCCCAAGACTATGAAACTGTATACTGAGAGTCTGTGGGCTGCAGGACGGGCCCTGATGAAAGACAGTGTGACTGTAGAGAGAATAACAAACGCCAGGCTCCTAGACACCGAACACTACACACACACACACACACACACACACACACACACACACACACACTGTACCTGCAGAGATGCAATGCAGACACACACACACACACATTCAAGTAGACACACAGAGACCAAGAGGTAGACAAACACCTACACACATTGTCACGCTACAGGCTTGTAAAGCCCAGACTCAAGGGCCAGTGGGAGTTGGAGTGTGAGGGGGTGGGTGGAGAGATGGGTAGCAGGATAGATGGATGGGTGGTGGTGGATTGGATGGACGAAGAGATTTAGAGAGCCCTGGTTCACGACGGCTGAGCCCATTTCTGGTTCTACTAAAAGCTGGTTTGGATGCAGGCCAGACTGAGTGTGCTGGCACAGGTGAACACAGTCTTGGCTCATGGTCCCCCCCACAGATCATTAAAATACAGAGAGGACAGAACTGGAAGTCTGTATATTTTCAAGTGGAGCTGCTCTCATTGTGTGGCTGCATCTGCATTTATTGAAATCATCTGCAGACCTGGATGAAATACTATTTGCAAATATCTGTGTAGATTCTTTAGTCTGCTTGTGTACCAGACGGTCGGGACATTTTGCACCATTTGAAAATGAATTTAACATTAACATGTGGTCACCAACCTATCGGATGCTAACAGATGTTTTCTATGATAACCCCATAATTTTTGATATATACTACAGCATTGTTATTTGTTTAATGTAAAAATATAGTTTAGAACATTATAAAACTGGCTCATTTTTCCCCATTGTTCCCATGACTAAACCATGTTTACTATACATGGAAACTCACATTTCACCTCAAACTCTTCAAAATGACATCTTGTTCAAACTCAAACTATGTCCTGCTGGTGTTGCTGCTATCATGCCCTTTTTGATGGCATTACCTCATACAGGCTCCCCATTGTTGGATCCTGGTCATCTTTTTTATGACAACACCTGTACTCAAAAACCTCTGCCATCTTGCATCTAAAACTTTGTATGGAAACCCAAATCCCTGGAATTTACTGGGGGCAGTAAAAGTGCGGCTGATGCTCAGTAACCCTGCTATTTATTGATCAGCCAGTGAGTGTTAAACTTCTTCTCTTTCATGCTAACACAAAAGGCTCTTTTGAAATCAGCTCCTGCCTCTGACATAATACGAGAACAATACATATGAGAAAATTACATATTTGTTAAAATTACTTAGTGTTCATCTGTATGCTCAAATATGCTTAGTATATATGAGTTAAACTTTCACATTATCACAAATATTTTTTTTCCCATAAAGCAAAAGCAAGGATTATCTGATATTATGTTCAGTTTATCTAATATTACAGAGAGGTTTGAAGACCATGGTAACAATATAATTTGATTTTTTGTATAGCAGTAAAGCTCTTTTGCTCTTTTTTATTGGCTCCAATCAGCAACAATAATTCTAAGAACTAATCCCCCTGAATAAACGTACATGAACATAAATCTTATTTCAAATAAATCTTGACAAAAAAAATACTTGACACCACTTAAGGAGGAAGTTGGGGTGGTGGAGGGAACTGTGGCAGCAAGTGGTGTTGGCATGAATGTAATGAGTAGAGTAAACAGAGTCAGATTTTAATCTCTGCACTGTGAACCAGCATGAATATGATTCTAAGGCTGCAAAGGAGCCAATGATTGTGAACCATATTGAAAACAGCTGATGCCAATCAGCCAATACAAGCGTAATTTCAGTGCTCTGCCTGAACTAACACTATGATTAATTTACGATTTACATAAACATCACCACAAACACCTCCAGAATAATAAATTCTGGAGGTACAGACAGTCATGGGCATGGTTCCCAAAATATCCTGACATTATAGCTGCATTTATTGATTTGATTTGTGATTTTGGCCACTTGTAGGCAGTGGAACAAGCACAACATGATGAATGTCACGATTGTAAGTCCAATATTCACCCTCTTTCTAGCTCTGTTTTGTTCTTCGCCAACCTCTGAGGGAAATATCTGACTCTGTAGCTGCTTGTTGTTTGACCTCTTCACCTGCTAGTTATGAACTTTGTCAGTTTGCTGTTTGGTGTTGGTTTGGTGTTGGTAGTATACAATGGGTTTATCAGACCAAAACAGTTTAGCTGCATGCTGGAAAACCAAGAGAGCAGAAAGGTGCTAAAAGCCTCCATAGACCTGATGGGAACTGAGGTGATAACTCTCTGTGGATTTGTCACTATGAGTGTCAACATTACATATAGTTATTTTGTGCTTTGTCAAGATAAAACATTTTGATTAGTGCAGCTTTAAAGTTCTCTTATTTTACAATTTATGAAGAGAGAAACACACTGCACATTGCACAATGCTTAAGTCTGTCAGGAGTCACAACACTTCTGCTGCAGAGAAGTTCTACATGACAACAATCTTATCAATACAACTGGATTAAAGTGCTTGGAAATTAGATTTTGTGTGATCTATGGCAACTTGGAAAAGCTTACCTGGGTCTTGCATCTGTATTTTCCAGTGTTCTTAATCTTCAGATGCTTCTGTGAAACTAGACTCCAGAAACCAGACTTACAGTGGATCCTTATAGTTAAGAGACATGTGTGTCTTTGTTGTCCTAGCTGTCTGGCAGCCATGACACCTTTATGACAGCAGTCTGATCTCGGTGCACTCTGGGAGCCCTCGTGTTGATGGATGATACCTCTGATGGACAATGCCATTGCCTCCAGGACCATTTCCCTAGCGCTCCTCAAGCCTGGGCTGTTTGGACAGGGGACCTGCGGGGTATGAGAGTGAATGGAGACCTGGTCACAATGGCTGAATGAGCTTTTGTACATGATGGAGGGGCTTGCTGGTTGCACCAGAGGGTAAGAGGTTCTAGATGTGGGATTGACTTACCACAAAGACAAAGTCTAGTGTTCTAAAGCGAGAGAGAGAGAAGCTGTTGATGTATTTGATTGATATGTTTTTCTATTAGACATACCTCCATCCTTATAGGTCGGTATGCATTTTATAATATTTTACTGTTTTTTTCTTTACATTTAGAATCAAGAACTTTGTTGCAATGCTGTGACATAAATAAGACTAAATTGGAGATCAGGTTTAAGATTCTCCTATGTCCTGTTAATACAGGCAGTAGATCTGAAACTTTCTAAAACTTGACCCTTACAAAAATGTCATCCCACTCCACAGTCCAAGTTCTGGAAACCAGGAGCTCCATTTTGTGCTGTTATTTTCCCACTGTCTCTCTTCTTCCTTTTGTCTCTGTACATTTATGATCCGCAAATTTTTCACTCGTGTTGAGACATTTTCATCTCACATAGATGCGTCTTCGCCTCATTTCACGTCACCCAGAGTGAATTTGTATCTGTTTGCATCTACTTGCATCTTTGCATTTGGTTTGGTACACTTGTGGGGAGGAGAAATGTGTAGATTCTTACAGAATGTGAAAAAACTTCTTCAATGAGAAACATCTTGGATTGTGACATTAAAAGCTATTAAATCTCCAAGACTGAATGATGAGGTAGACTTCCTGCTATTGCTCTGATATCTGTTGTTTTCATCTGTTGTCCTATGTACTTATATTATTCCCAGTAATCAGAAACTAATGTAAAAACTTCTTTATATATATATATATTTACTCCTTTTTAACATTATGTAAGTATTTAGTGTCTAGTGATTGCGATCTACTTATATTTACAGTGTCTTTGTATGTCAATAATTTATTGCTACCCATTTGAGCATAATATAGTGTAATCTGGACATGAAATTTGGACATGTTTATTCATTCTTTACATACGTCATTTTTATTGGTAATGGACTATAGTGCTTGCTTTAATCATTTGATCACTTTGTAGTGGGTTACGTAACCATATGTTAAATTGAGATTTATTTGTCTACACTGGAGCTTTATGCAAACCTTCTCAGGTGCGGAGGCACTCACTTATTGCTTTACTGCAAGTCTTTTTGGAACAATGATATGTATTATATATATTAATTAACTTAGATTATTTTGTTTGATCTAACTGTATATTACTTTTTCTTGAAATTAATTTAAATTATTGAGACCATATGAAGTTGGCCTCATGTGTTTTTTGGAATAGATATTTGTATGAATAGATTATGGTTTTCGTTTCTCTAAATATTACTGTTTAATTAGTATATGTTGAGTATTTTTAGTACTTCTTGATTCATTATATTAATCACTTATTGTAATCAAGCTTAATTGCAGATTTACACATTTTGGCACTTATGCATGTATAGGACTTGTTTTTTGTTTTTTGTTTTAACTCCCCCTATTGGTCATTTATTTATCCATAGGGTTGGGTTGAATGCCGCTCACGGCTGGTATATAATTAAGATAATTAAAGTCTGTTAGACTCTGATGAAGACTTAGAGTCGATACGTGTTGGTCTGTTTGATTGCCTGTACTCAAAGAATAAATGTATTATTTCACTTAAGGACTAATATTCAGCAAGACTTCCTGGATTCTGCTTTTTTGTTTGTTTTCACCTACAGAATGTAACAGTCAAAGTTGGTTTCTTTTAACTATGAAGGTGATCTTTCTCTGTGTGATTACCTATCTTAGTTTGGTTATTAGGACTCACTCAAAAATATTGTCATAGAACTCTCTTTAGTAAAATGTGGTGTGTGGACCTTGTGATGAGCTCTTCCTGTCAACGACATGTATCATTGTTTTTCACTGGTTTTGTTGATGTCTTTGAGCTGGACAGTGAAGCCTTACTCTCCAACCAGCACACTTTCATGCTGTGTGTACTCACTGGGTGCTTTCTGGTGAACAAGGCCTTCTATGTTCACTGTGCTCAGCAAACACTGTGATTGAGTGGTCCTCTGTGTGATGATTTGCGGAGTCAAACTGCTGCTGGATTTCCTGGCTCCACACCAGGCTGGACACAGCAGGTCAGAAGTACCAACCAGAGGGAGCCATATACCAGAGTCCCATGGCCTGAGGCTCTGGTATCCACTTCGCTTAAGACGCAACATCCAAAGGAGCCTTTGCAGGAAGTCTCAGATAATTTAATGTTGTGCAGCTCCTCAACTCCTGGCCCAGCTTGACTGATTGTGCAATGGAAATTGAAGATTTACAACTCCTGTAGGAGTCGCTAATCACTGGAGACAAGAGGCTTGGGGGGGGGGGGGGATGAGCAGAGGCGGCCTGCATCAGTGTCCATCGCTGACTACGTCTGACTGAGTACACACAGGTCTACTCACCAGGCTTGTTCACCAACCCACAGGTACTCAGACTGACACACAAGCTCACACACATGCAAACACGTTCACTCTGACATGACACACATGCAAACACACGCTCCTTGTATACCTCCTTCAACACAACGGCCGTCTTGGGAGGATGTGCGGAAGACATCGCATATTTCCTCCTCCCTTTCTTGCTGTTCGGCGGTTTCTGTCTCACATGTGTGAGAGGCTGAAAACAGACACACAACGCAGAGAGGCTAAAAGGGAGAAATACATTTGCAGGTGGCCTAAAATAACAATAAGGATGAAAAGAAAGAGAGGATGTGTGTCCACTGCTTCCAGCCCCTATGCAAGCAACTGGATCAGGGATCACAGAGCAGAGGGCAGAGCAGAGGGGCCAGGAATAAAGGAGAACAGTCTTGTTACATTAAGTTTCTCTTGGGTCCATTTCATTTGACAAAACCCAGTGTGCTCGCAGTCTTCAGCAAGGTGATACAGACATGTCTGGGACAGAACTTTACTGTAAGATTTAAAAAGATAAGAAATAACAAGAAGCAGAGTGAAATGTCTCTGAGGACTGCTGGCTTTTATGTCGAGCATTCACAGAGATCATGTTAGATGAGCCTTAATTACTGTCAAAGACAATCCATGCATCATATCACCAATGTCCAGAATTTAAATGTAAAGTGCCCCTCCACTCAAAAATGTGTTTTGCTTATTGTTACTTTACTTGAATGTTTGAGAGTCTCTCTGCAGAATGATGTATGAGCAAAGTTTGATACTAGAAGCCCTCACATTGATCTGCTGAAAGTGGAAAGTTTCTCAGTGCTCACATTAAATCTTAGTTTAAGAGTTTGAGCATGATTTGTGACATCACAGCTAGTTTGGAAGCCAATCGTGGTCCAGTATGCAACTTACGCAAGTAACCTGAAGTCTCCAATGCACATGCACTGAGAGTGGACATTTCAGTGAAGTAGGAGACATCTGGAATATGGAAATTAAACCTTTAGAGTAAAAAATATTTGCATATTCATAGATTCAGGATTTTTCAATGAGAGAGAAGAAGTAAATGTAATTTTAAAAAATTCTAACAAGGTAATTAAACTTTTTATTGTGGAAAAAAACATATCAGACATAAATTAATATTCAAAGTAGAGTATTTCTATGTCTTAAAACATGTTATTTAATAATTATTTTTTTATTTTATTTTAATATTCCACTGTTTCATGTTCCATTTTTGTAAGTCACCAAAATGAAAAGAGATCATTTTAATCTTTTCCAACTTTATTAAAATGCATTCTCACCGACAGACACACCAAACCTCTCAGTCCTTCCTTCAGACACACACCCCTACAACTTTATCTCACTGTTGTTATCTTAACTCTCAGTATTTCAGATTTTCACAGCAGCTCTTCTACATCAGCCTGGTAGGTTTGTAGAAAGAGTCTTTGATGTTACCAGCGAGCCGCTGTCTCAGTACACAACACCAGTGTGCAGATGGAGCTTGTGGAGCAGAGCGCAGGGCCCACTAGGAGAATGACATGCTTTAATTTCTACGGTTGCCTCTCGTAGAGCTGACCTTCACACCTCCGGCGATCCATCAAGATGTTTCCCGCCAAGAGCCGGAGCTGAAGCAGAGCACTGGGTTTTCAAAAGAAACGTTTTTCCTGTGTAGCGCAGGTGAAGGTCCAGAATATGTACTTCAGACATTAAAGCATCAAGTGCAGCCGGTGTTATGTGCTGCATGTCACCCATTGACTTTCTCTGTCCAATTTTTCCTTTTAGTCAACACACAGTTAAAAGAAAACAAAACATAAAAGCTGGAAAAAACTCAAAATATTAGGATACTTTTGAGTTTTGAGTCTGAAACATTCAGAACTCAACTTCTCAAGTTTTTAACAAAATTACAAACAGTTTAAAATAATCTTTTGTTTAATAACTTTTCTTCTTCTGAAAAACTTTCAAGTTTTAAATGCACAAAGTAAAAATTCTTGCTGAGTAGAAATGATAAAAGAAAATTTAATTTAATGACAACTTTTGACATGAAAATGTCTTCTGGCAGTAAAGGTAGTTGGAGCAAATATCTCATAATAGATAGAATGCAAATATCTTTTTTTGTTTAGCTTAATCAAAATTCACATCAAGGTGAATAATTTCAGGTTTTTACAGTGAACTGTATACTGTCTAATGAAGTTACTATGGCTACATATATTTGTAAATAATATAATATATAAATGTAATGTTTAAAAACTCACTCAGCCTTAGAATGATTGTTTTTGCTATTTGATGCATTATGATGACGTGAGATTATAGATCATAAAATAATCAATTCCAGTAAGTACCTGTATATAGACTGTGGTGTCAACTACTGTACGGTATTTCTGAATGCTTTGAGGTTAACAGTCAGCATGACACATTTTTCATTAATACAGTTTTATCCAGATGAATGAGTCATAACTGGAAATGTTTTAAAATGGAAACGGTGTAGCGCAGCTGCTCATGAAACCACAAGTTGCATTTCTCCACAAATGCAACATTTTTAGATTTGTGCTGGTGACGTGGTCTACTTGAGAACTTGCTTGGCTGAATATTCTGGTAATCTGTGCTTTTAGTGGCAATATCTTCCGTATGTTGAAACCCCGCTGTAAGAATATTCCTGTCAAGGGCTGAGAATGAAGTCACTGACTGCTCCAAACTCTGACAAATGTTTTCTTATTGCTCTTTGCCCACAGAGAAGGTTGTGTTCAACGAAGAGGAGTTATTTCAAGAATGTTTTCTGCAGCCGAATCTGCTTTTATAATCACGGCGGAGGACATATTGCCGGGTTTATATCCGTCCTTAATTTTGGTCGCTACCGCAGCCATAAATTCACTGCAACTGTCAACTCAGCTGTAGTGATGGAGTGTGGTATTCGTAGAAATGTGTTGCCTGAAATAGAAGCAAATCAATTGATCTTAAATCAATAAAAACAGAACAAGGTGTAGAAAGCTTTCGACGAGGTAATAAAATATGTCTTTGCTCCCTTGATGAACTATTTTCCTACAGATAAGTGAAAGGGAAACCTAAATTTTCTGCCTTCTTGGGTGTTTTGGCATGGTTGTACATCCCGCAATCACAATACCACCAAATTAAATCTAATCCATAAATTTGGCCACCCCTGTGTCTTTAAAAGGAACCTCTATGGTGAAAGAACAACATTCCAGTTTCATTAGTTTACACTGCTGATATTAATACTATCATTACAATTGGACATGGTTTATTTTGACTACTATTACCACTAATACAATAATAGACCCTAATAGAGGCTGAGTGAGGGGGGAACCGGGCACAGGATCGACTTGGAGTTATTCCACCCCCAGCAGCTGCAGCGGGGGCCCAGAGGGGTCAGACGTACAGTAACACTTGACCCCGACTCTGTGTATGTGTGTGGAACAACCATCCCACCCTCCCGCCAACTCTAGTCCCTGCAGACCAGCTGAAAGGGCAGTAACCTCTGAAGGCTTTGTTTGGTTGGCCGGAGTCTGAGCATAGGCCCACCATTGTAAGTCTGGGGACTCCTATGCTCAAGCTCTTGTTTTCTTTGGGAAGCAGGAAATTGGATGACTGGCTACCTGCTACAACAACATCCTGTACTTGAGAAGCCGTCTTTTCACCCATACCCACCTATTATTTCCCTTTTCCATCATACGCAAGTGGTCAGCCAGCAAGGTTTTTTTTTTTTTTTTCTTTCTTTTTTTTTCCCTCTGGTCCTGGGGGCCCCGTGCGTGGGTTTGTCTAGGTTCCACTCAGGTTGAGATCAAATTGGCCCCATCCAGATGCTTCCGTTGAAAATAGTGTGCAGGGGCCAAATACTTTAGCTTTTGGAGCCTGACTCCACCTTGTCAGGTTAATGGCCCTTTGTGAGCTGACTGGAATGACAGTGATGGTGTGCAAAAATGAATGTTCCTATTCAAACACAAACACACACACACACACACACACACACACACACACACACACACACACTCAGATCTACGTACTTATATGTGCTGTCAGTGCTTGTCAGGTCACTGTAGACCAATCAGAATGATGTGCGTTGGGTCTACAGGAGGCCACTTGCCACTATGAAAACATTCTTAAGGATTATGGTGCTATAGCCAGGATCTAGGTGGGCGTTGATGAGAGCTGATTCCAATCTGACCTCAGGGATATCCGACCTCCATATGAGATATTAATGAAGATAATTATGCCATCATCGGAAGGGATTTCGTAAGGAGCTTTTTCTGTCGCAGGGGCTCTCACAGAACACCCATATTTCACATCAGGCTGTATAATCCCTTTTGATAAGATTGTGTCCCCATACAGGAAGATTTTACTGAACTGTGTAACTGTTTCATTGCATCTGGGTCAATGCCCGTGAGGTGCATGAACACAAATATGCACATGAACATATGCTTTTAGCATGATAATCAAACTGAATTTCCATATTGTTTTCACTTTATTATTCAGTTTTATTTTCAGTGTCTGTTTGGAAAGTTACAGGTGACGGCAAAGGTGCAGCTGTGTCTATCTCATCCACGCTTGTCGCTATTTTCGTGGCGCTTATTTAGTCGTGGCACAGAAAGATGACATCCTCATTCTTAATCACGCCTACGCAGCTATGATTGCCGGTTGTTTTTCAAACTATGGAAACAATCATTTAGGAGCACAACACCAGACCTGTTTTAATCTCTGAAGAAAATCTGAAATATGGGTGATAACTCAGAATTTTGGAAGTAAGCTGCTTAAAGGGATATGTACTGTCTGCACACATACGCTGTACGCACAGACACACGTATGATTTATACCTTTGATATCAGCAACTTACATCAAACACAAGTGAAAGTGAAGAACTCTTTGGGCACCGACCTGCTTATTATTTTGCTCTAAGCAATTCAAATAATGTCTGACCAAGGAGTCTACGTGATAAAGGCATCAGCCAAGATTACAGATCCTATCTACTGCTGAATCACAACTCAAGTGTTGCGGGTGGAAGAAATTATCAAGATATTTTCCCCATTTTGCAGCAGATGATTTATTCTATTTGCAGAAACAGGCAACATCTGTGTTTTATCAATAACATTCAAAATGTATAAAAAAGAATAGTAAAAAAAAAAAAAAATCTTGACAGAAAAAAACTATATTCTAGGAAAAAACTTACAAAAAAAAAAAAAAAAAAAATCATATTTGGAGGCACTTATGGCTTGGCAACACTTGTGCAGTCTCAGTTATACCAGGTGGTTGTAGTCAAGCGTCAAAGGCCATGATTACAATAATGGAACCAAAGGGGATGCACTCAACCACAATCACATCATGGTCTGATATGTCATCACTGGCCTTAAAACTGCTGTACGGACTTTGTCACTGATCTACAATGACCATAAATTTGCCATTTATGTCATCATTTTTAATATCTAACCACAGTCATTGCATCAAGAGGTGGCCTCTCAAACAGAATATTTATCATTGGTTTATAAAAAAAAAAAAAAATGCAGTTCATTATGGACATAAATCAACTATTTACAATAGAAAACAACAAGAGATGCCCAGTGTTTTCTGCCTGGGAATAAAAAAAAGTCTTTAAAATTATTTGATTCCTTTCCATAGAAATGGGCAGAGGTTGCACTGTGCTGCATTGGTGTCCAGTCGCCCTTTTTCTCCGAGGGACATTCGTGTCTCCTTTTCACTGCGCCGGCTTTCTTGTTCATTCGGAGCTGGGCGAGGCAGCGGAGTCTATGTCGTCATTTTCCAGGTCGTTGGGTGAAGCTGACTGTCCTCCTTTCACTCGCTTCCACTTCATCCTCCTGTTCTGGAACCAAACTTTCACCTGTTGCAGAGAAACAAAGGAAACTCTGCATCAGAATACGCGTTAACGTTGACAGAGAGAAATTAAAAATGAGTTCATGATTTTAATAAAAGTACTGTATTTAATGGTCCAATGCTGTCTAATGTCATACGAGGATAAAATTGTTGAGGTAAATCTGAGCTAAATTTGCCTCAGATAAATTACCTCTTGGTGTCCCCCTTTTGCAGTAATTTTAGATAAATAGCATATTTATTCATAAGTGGATTGGCAGAAAATGAATCTGCTAGTTTTTTAGTTAATTGTAAATATTTTTTAAGCAAAAATGCCAAGAATTCACAAGTCCTAGCCTCTTAAATATGAATATTTAATGGTTTTCTTGATACCAAATTGAATATCTTTCTTGTAATATCTTGTATATGACGATTTAAATTTAGGTTCGGTAAATTGTGATTGGTTGACATTGTCAGGGACAAAACCACTGATCTAGACAATAATCAGTGGATTAATTGGTACTGAAAATAAACATTAGTTGCAGCCCTACTATAGTATATAACCATTAAAGGACCAGCGTGTAGGATTTAGCGGCATCTAGTGGTGAGGTTGCAGATTGCAACCAACTGAATGCACCTCCCCTCCCCCTCCCCTTCCAAGCATGTAGGAGAACCTACGGTAGCCGCAAAAATGCGAAAATCTCTCTCTAGAGCCAGTGTTTGGTTTGTCTGTTCTGGGCTACTGTAGAAACATGGCGATGCAACATGGCGGGCTTTGTGGAGGAGGATCCGCTCCCTATGTAGATATAAAGGGCTCATTCTAATGTCACAAAAACACAATAATTCATATTTTCATGGGATTATACACTAATTAACACATACTCATGAATATTATATTCCATTTCTTCCAAGTCTGTTCCGCTAGATGCTGCTAAATTCTACACACTGCACCTTTAATACTGCAAAAAAAAGTGTATATACAAGTGTCTATACAAGGTAACACTCTCGCAGGACTAAGAATTGCAGAATGTATTTTTTTTTCACTGCATTTGAACTTGTAACATGATCACCGTGGCTTTTCTTTCTGTTTTGCAAATTTTTTTGCAAAATTTGCGACACAGTCAGCAGAAAAACAGACAAATAATCCGCCTCAAATCTCCCTGTGCATTATATAAATTGGCTCAGTTTGCATTGGCCTTGCAAGGAGCATGAATAGCCAGTACAAAGCACTTGGCTCAAAAATCTCTCCGAATGCAGGCAGAGAGTATCATATTGACAGTTGGTCAAAGGAGTCACCTATCAGGATGTCAGCCTACACAGGATGTAAGTTTACTTGCAGTGTGGGCCATGCTCATCTGTATCATTGTGCTGTTCTGAAATGAGCATGATATCATGATTTAACTGCGAAGTTGAGAATAGCAGCGAAAACATACACTTCCTGAGAGTCAGGAAAATAACAGGGAAAAGGACTGAAAAAGCATCTGAAGGGAGAAAATCTGTGTTTGAGATTCTCACTTAAGATGTTTTAGAGTCTATAAATCTTCCAGATTGAATGATAAAGTAGGTCATTGGTCCTTGCATTCCAGGACGACACACAGAGGTATCAGTAGGACATCGTTTATCTGTATCTTCCAAAATCGTTACAGATCACCGTTGAAAAATAAATCAGTTTATGATATGACACCACTGTGGTTAAGTGTTGGTTTAGGCACAGACACAACTTGGTTAGTTTGAAGGGGAAAGTTCATCGTTTGGGTTAAAATTACTACTTTGTTAAGGTGAGATGGCCTTGTCGTCATGGCTACAATAATAACCACGTGGTCAGCTCTACTCATAAGGCTGATGTACTGTAGCAGATTAACTGATATAAATGTTTAAAACAATTTGTATATTGCACATATAATTTAGCATTTAGTGATTTTCAGTGGTTGAAAGTAACTAAATACATTTACTCAAATTTTTGTACTTATAATTGTAAGTAAATTTTTTATACTTTACTTAAGTATTCAAATTTTATCCTACTTTACACCTCTACTCCATTACATTTCAGAGGGAATATTGTACTTTTTTCACCACTACCTTTATACAATAGTTGCTAGTTTGCAGATGAAGATATTGCATATAAAATATATAATAATCTTATAAAATATAAGATTAAAATAGATTAAACTACCCAGAGCTCCACTTTGGCAACATTAAAATGTAGATCACATGTTAATGCATTGGATAAAGTATTACAGTAATTCACATATATACATATGACAAATGTAACTCCCTGAGTGGGGTCATTCTGCATAATAAGTAATTTTACTTTTGACACTTTTAGTAAAATTTGCTGTTAATACTTTTGTACTTTAAGTCAAGTAAAATTTTGAAAGTGGCACTTTTATTACTAGTATACTACTTCTTCCACCACTCGTGATTTGCTTTTCACATTTTCAGATTAAATAAAGGATTACAGACTCCTTTTCTCCTTGTTCAGCATCCGATAATAAAAAAACAAAACAAAACACATAAAAAAACAATAGTTGGAATGTGTCAAAATGCAACGCCACAAAGCTTTTTTGGACATTTTGGAGAGTTCTGCACTGGACAGCCATGATATGCGAACAACTGCGATCATGCAAAGTGTTAAACTAAATTCACTGTGTAGGATGATTGTAGCAACTCAAGGCTCTATTTCTCTGTGTCCATCCAACCTCTGCACTGTTTCAGTTGAGCATCTAAGGTCAGGGAAGCTTTGGGTGACCTCTGCACATCCCACCCAGACACCCTCCTCCCCCACCATGCAACTCTGGGAGTTAGATAAATCTGTTCCCACATACTGAAGCCCCCTCATCGCCAAGTTCGTCTACTCATCGTGACTGATTGAAAGGACGGCAAAAAGCCAAAGCATGTAGGATGAGTTGGAAAAAGTCAGCGAGTTGCAGTGGGAGCTTTGCTTGAAGATGGAACCTGGCTGTGTGAATGTGTATGTGTGTGTGTGTGTGTGTGTGTGTGTGTGTGTTTCAGAGGTCTGGGAAATAGATTTAGGAGTAGACGGCAGTATGTGTGGTCACTGTGGCACCGTGGCCTCATTAGGAAGAGCTGGGACACTGGGCTTGACAGGCAGACAGAGGTTTTATCCAGCAGCATCTACACATGTTAGCCCGATTTCATCAAGTCTGGACCTGCCGCCCACTCATTAAAGCTGCGTGTCATTCTGCTAGAACCACAGGATGAAAAATATTCAGGAAAAAACTGTTCATTGTAATTTAAATGCGATGTTTATGCATTATCATTATTGTATAGTGGAAGGGGAGACGTTTATACTGTGGTTTCTATCCACCTTAAATAAGAGATGATTACCTTGTTGGAAGATTTGTTTCTTTTTAAAAACTGAATGCCTCTTGTTATTGTGGTGTTTTCTGTGTTTTTTTGGTAAAATTCCTAAAATTTGAAGATATTATGATCTTTATCTCTCTGTTTTTTGGTAAAATTCCCAGAAATTCAAGAGAAGCACAACAGCAGGAATAGAAAAAAACCCCCAAAAAACTACTTGTAAATAATAATGGTAGCTGACCGTTGTGCACTTCTTTTGACAAAACCTTTTATTGTTTCTAATATTTAATTCTGAAAACAAATTTCCAAGCTATAAAAATGTTGGCATCATAAACCCTCCTGCTACATGTTGTATTTTGTTTTGAGTGATTGATAGGATCCTGATATTTAAATGAAATGTTTAAATTTCAGAGATTTTTAAAAATGATTATGAGCAGATAAGACAATTGATAATTATTATATTTTTCCTGTCCTACTGGGAGCCGTATGCGAAAGATTCGTGGTGTACCTGTCTCTCTGTGAGGTCCAGGTTGACGGCGATCTCGTAGCGGCGGAGCCTGGTCAGGTAGTTATGGTGGGTGAACTCAGCTTCCAGCTCTCTGAGCTGCTCTTTGGTGAACGCTGTGCGCTCTTTCCTGGCCTTGCAGCTGGAGTCCACTTTAAAACTGGACTCCTGGATATCTGGAGGGAAACAGAAAAAGAAATGCATTTTGTGCTTTGTGGGTTTGTCTGCTCACCCCATTTGCCTGCAACTATTATTATCAAAGCTGGTTCCGGTTAAATGGAAAATATTCTGACCGTATTTTCTATGAGGGTGCAGTATGAATTTCATGGTCCTTCTCATCAGATTTATGTTGAATAAAGAACAAAAATGTATATGTCTGAATGTTCCAATCTTTTCTTTCTCTGCTAGTGGATGTATCCTCAGCTCTGTTTTCATTTTATTCACAGCTAATCTGATTTGAATTAGCTCTGCACTCATTTTGTGACCAGGCTCTTGCTGACTATTAAGCAGACCTTATGGACCAACAAACCACAACTCCAAAGACACTTTAGTGGGGGGCCCCTTATATAGTAAACACCAAAACCACCACTTTAAAAAACGACCACCCTGACTTGAGCTTATGAGACCCGTCCACCTGTATTCCTATATATGTGCATTTGCATGTATGTATTTTGCCTGTCGGCTTTCATTTGTCTACTGATGTGTATATATAAGTACAGATTTGTACATTTATTCATGGTGTGTGTGAGAACATATCGGTGCAGGGCAGGGGCCACCAATCCAGCCACAGAGGGACTGAGTTAGGAGAGGAATGCAGCGGAACATCGTTAAAGCCTCTAACAAAAGAACAAAGGTGCGGATGTGTCCAGGTCTGAGCTCTACGTGTGTGTGTGTGTGTGTGTGTGTAAATGTGTGTGTCTGAAGATTTCCCTCCGGAGCACTCAAGAGAGACTCACATTAACTCATCTCTACATGACAGCAAATACGTACATACATCAGGAAAAGCCTGCGATGTCTCTATGGCAGTTGTAAGGGTCAAATGGTAAATGTGATTTTACCTCCTTTGACGTTAAGTATTAAAACTTTTTTTGTTGTTGTTGTTGTTGTCATGTGAAGAAACCCAGCCTAATTATCCAAGCTTTCACAAAACAAAAAGTTGTGCAGTTAGTTTATTGCTAAGATTCAGGGATGTATCCGCCTCCATATTTCAGGAAATGATAGAATTTAAAAGGTCCTTTACCAGGAATATTATTAATGAAGGCTAGTTGGTTTGACTTTCAGTAAAAATCTCTCCTGTGTATTGAAGGGAATGAGTTTGGTAATAATTGTGCATTGGTAGCGACACTAGCAGCTGATGTAATCTCTAGAAAATGGTTCTAATTTGTCAGAGTGAGAAGTTTTTCTTGGTGCTTGCCAGAGCATCGGGCCAGAATGTGAAATGGACTGCAATACCTGGGCCAGATGTGACTGGGCAGACCAGGACATAATGTGTGCATGTGTGTAGTTTGAAGTTGTGCATAACTGCTTAAGTGAACAAACGCCTGACGTGTGCGCACAAAAACAAAGAGCTGCTATAGAGTATCCATGTGTCATGCTGAAAAACCATCTTATTGTTGTTGAAGCGTCATTACTGACGCTCTGCCGGCACTGCCTGACCTCATCAGGTCTGGTCTGGAGCTGCGTCAAGCAGGTTTAGCTAGACTGAACACCTGGCAGGGCACATTCTGGCTCTCACTAAACAGGCCCCCAATAAATATCCTGCACAGCCAGAGGCCGTAAACTTGCGGGGAGAAGGCTTCTGCACCCAGCAGGGTCCCAAAGACAACAGCATTTGGTGCCTTTTTGTGCGAATGGTGCTAAAGTAGTTTCTCTTAATCAGGACTGAATAAAAGCTGTTGTAAATTAACGATTGTTTTAAAAGCAAAAGCCTCTTGGTGAAAAATGCACGTTTGATTGATTGCATAATTTGTGTGTGTACAAGTGGGAGCCATGATTTCACAGTGAGTTAGCATGTTTTATTGGTAACACTTTATTTAACCCCCTATTAGAATTTATTAGCAGTAATCGATTAATAAACGGTTTATAACACACTATATCACTGTAATGTAGTCACAAGCAGATATAAGAACATTTTAAGTGTTTATTGATGTGTTTGTCAACAACTATAACTCCTCATATATGCATCCATGAATGCTTGATAAAATAATATAATACAGTTATATATAATGAATTGTCTTCATGAGTTTAGAACATATTTATTAACACTTGTAAACCCGCCTGTGAATGATTTATACATGTTGATGAATGTTTTAGAGCACATTATAAGAATTGTTCATGAGTGTGATCATGCAGTTATGTTATAAATTGATAAAGTGTTATCAAGCACTCGTTAACTGTTCATAAATCAGCTGTGGATGTGTCAAAAGGAGTTTAAATTGTTGTTAACACATTTGACACTTAACATGTATGTAGCAAAAAAGTATTTATATCTGACTACATTACATTATAGTGTTTTTTTACCATTTATTATTAAGTGTTTATATACTGTTAATAAATGTTAAGTAGGAGCTTACTGTTTGATATTATAATAAAACTTTTTTAATAGATGTTTTTGTTCTCAATTTACCAGACAATTCAATATAATAATAATACTAATACTAATACTAATACTAATACTACTACTACTACTACTACTACTAATAATAATAATAATAATAATAATAACAATACTACACATCATCATTATAATCATAAATAATTACATATTATATTTAATTATAGACATAAATTATTGGTCAAACTTTGCATTAAGGTCAATATTAGTTGCCAGTTTGATTTTAGGCTTTTGGAAACATGCACCACATCTCCATATCTGCATAAATACACACAGACACAAGCAGACTGTACAGCAGCTCTGTCTGTAATATGAATGCCTTCAGGACATTTTCCTAATATATGCTCTTCTACCAGCTAGTCAATACAAGACTGAATGGCTCTTTTCTGAAACCAAGAACTGATGTAGTGGTCAGACATGTTGCATGCACTCAGTGGGAGATTGTGTTACAGCTTAACGACAGGAAAATGTCAATGGATAAGAATGTAAAAAGTGGGCTCACAGGCAAGTGATTTTACCAGACGTGGTCTGGCATGTTTTCACTGTTGTGAGTGGAGGTTACAATAAGGTAAGAAGGGGGAGGATGGGGGGAGGGAGGGTAAGGGGGGGGGTTCTGTACTCCCCCTACCTCCTCTTCAATTAGGTTCATGTCTGTTGCAGACATTTCCAAATAATTATTCGTGCTCTTTCTGATCAGATATGGGTTGTTACGTTTGGACAAATCACAGTGACGCACTTGAGGTCGAGTCATACTAATGTGACACTATCTGGACTGTTATGATGGAGCAAACTCCACCCATCAAATACTCTAAGTGGATTAAAGTAAGATTTGTAAAATGCTGAGCCAGGAATTTTTTTTTTCCATACAAACAAATGTCATTTAAAATGTTATTCAAAAATAAATTCTATAAAGTTTTACTAGAGGGTACATGAATTTCTCTGAAATAGAGATTTTATTTATTGCAAACGTTCTCTCTCTCATTAGATATATAATGTAGGTGCAAGTATCAGCCTCACTGCATAAATCATTATCTTTGTGAGGGGAGTGAAGTAAACAGGCTGTCATTTTCCTCAGTTTAGAAAAGTGAAATGTGAAAGCTCCAGATGTGTTGGACGTGGTTTTATTTTCATTCTGCAAGCGTGAAATCCAACGTATTTAAACTTTCACACCTATAAATTTAGCTTAAATATAAACATTTCTTTTGCCCTCATTGTTAATGTTTCATGTGAAACTTCTAGAAATTAATTTGTCATGGATATCAGTTACTTTTGCTTCCTATTTGAAAGAGTGACATATGATCGGGGGATGAATTTCACTATAATCCCAAAGCATACAGTGCTACTTATTCCAATGCTTACAACACAAATCTTACCATAAAGAGAATGTATGGACACATTAACTCATTCTTTTGTGGCAAAATGTTCTGGAAATAAACTCTGAAAAACTCAAAATCACTGAAAATAATTGCTGAACATTATTTTTTACTTGATTTCTGTTGGTTTTTGGAACAAAGTCTGAAATTAACAATAATTTGCTGATTAACGAATAACCACAAAATGATTTATTTCACTTTCCAGACACAAAATAAATACAGTCTGAAGCACCTGTGACTTTTGACCACAGATGCCTGATGTCACCTTTTTGCCAGCATCTTGAACGTTATAAAACAATGGTCTATTTCCAACGGATACAGGGGCGTAATGAAACGTTCAAAAGTCCCATTAATCATTTTAAGCTTTTGAAAAGCCTCGAACAATAAGAGGATGCAACTGCTACTTAAAATGTGTGTCTTGAACACAAAAGTCTTGTCACCTACTCACCTTTCACATAGCAATCTGGTGAGAGTGCTGCTTTAAGACCAATTGGTTGAGGAAGCAGATAGAGAATTTGTGTCAATGCCAGCTGTGGCACAAGCTACGGATGAAATTCTTAACCTTGACATAGACAACATTTGTTGAATGTTTACTGGTGAAACAATGGCATCTATTTTTTGCAGATGTTTGGCAAAAAAATAAATAAATAAATAAAGGGATTAATATCAGTTTTTCATTTTTATTCTAAGTAAATAATAAAGTTTGCCAGATCAAGAGTTGTGCTGCTTCTCTGGCATATTCCTCCCATCTTTCCTATATATTTCCACCACTATATAAACCACTGTTCAGCAGAAAAGGAAGAATGTCCACTATCATTTACAATACTCCCAAATGTGCATTTTATTACTGTATTCCTTTTATAAGGCTCCTGTTATTAATTTTTGGATGTTCTCATTTTCCCATAAACCAGCACACCCCATCTGACTCCCATCTGTCCCAGTGCGCCTTGACTCACCTGTGACATCTCTCTTCCTCTTATTGGAGCTCTTCTTGTCTGAGTCGGCCGATGCCACGCTCTGGGGCGAATATTCTCCCTCCAGGCATCCGGACACGGCACCTGGCAGCCGTTCTCCCCCTACACTGTCCAGCTCAGGCCCTACGCCAGCCCCTCCGACCCCACCGCCACCTACTGCTGCGGGGGTGACGACGGGCGGGCAGGCCTCGGACGCTCTCACCCGTGTCTCACAGGGGTTGAACTGCCAGTCAACTCTCTGATAACCCCCCGGGCTCTCTTGGTACAGTCTGTCGTCACGGGGGTAGGCTGCGTGAGGCGCAGTTGGCACCAGGCAAGAGCTGGAGAAGTCTGTGTAGGCCAGGAACTCGGGCTTCTGGTGGAGGGAGAAAGGGGCCTGCTGGTAGGGTGACTGCAGATTGGCTCCTGGGACCCCTGAGTGAGGGTTCCTCATGCAACCCCAGATAGGGCTGCTGGGATGGGCGCTCCGCATGCAGCTGCTGGCTGGCTGATCCATGGTGATGCAAAAAACTTCACACACTCTCGAATAGCGTCTTATTACAAGTCTTCTTTCCGTGTTGAGGAGTTCAAAAACCCTCCTCACAAAGAAAGTTACGGTGGGAAATCAGTATCTTTGTCACTCTTGAGAAATATCCAGTTCAGCTGACTAAATGCACATCATCGTTTCATTGCATCCACCTCTGGAATACTCACTTCTGGCAGAGGCTGTTGACTCCTCCACAGCCCAGAACGCGTGAGGATAGACGCCTTCCTGTGACAGCGTGTTTCCCTCTCTCTTTGGGAGTGTGTGTGACGTCCTTTAGAGCCTCTGGTCCTGATACACTCTCACACACTTTCTCTCTGTCTCTCTCTCCCTGACTGATCTGACTGGCTTGTGGCTTGGTAGGAGAACTGCATCCGCAACTGCATGACTCCCCTTCTCGGGCTGGCTGTTTTCACAACTCTTCTAAGGCATTCTTGACAAGTGAGCCCTCCTCCTTTTTAAACGTATAGGTGGGAAAGAGTGGCAAGTTTATGGAGTGTAACGTGAGATTGCAGAGGAGGAGCCCTGCCGGCCACATGTTGGTAGTACCCTCCAACCAACCCTGCCTCATCAACTATTAATCACGGGGGAAATTTTATATGCACATCTAATGGGCTTTCCAGACGTGAGGCTTTTTAAAGGGACATTGTCTGTAAAATATAAAGCGAGCACCCACCCACATGGGAGCTGGGGACCCCGACTTATTCCAGCTCCTTAGTGCTTTCTGACACCCAATTTAGTTCCTTTTTTGACACCCTTTAGAGGAAAGTTAACCCTAACCCTTTCCCTCTGCACTCCTGATCCCTGCCTGTCCTCTCCAATCTAAAAAGTCTTTCTTTCTCTCGCTGTTTTTATGACTGTGGAAGCATGTGTGTGTGTGTGTGTGTGTGTGCACGTTTGTGTGTGTGTGTGTATGTGTGTGTGTGTGTGTGTACTTGTGCTACATACCCAAATCCACCTAGCTGGACTTTCCTTAACGTTAAGGTGATAGGAGTACTGGATTTGATATTGGCTCTACAGGCTCTCACACCTCTTGAGGTTTTCTCACTTTACTGAAACACAATATGGAATTTCAGAGCCATATTTCAAACATACAAGCTAATTTTTTTCTCATTGAAAACACTGACTGAGGTGCCTTTTTATTCTGTATAATGTGTTGTGTTTCCTGTGTGCAGCTCTTCCTACTCATTACTTCTGAGATATTAAACAGCAGTAGCAATTGTCGGTGACAGGAGTCACATAGCAAAGATGTAATTATTCAATTTTCTGATCACTGATTTTTAATCTCGGCAGGCTACTCATGATAGAACCCACTTCCCCATGAAGTAATGTCTCTAATACCATTAAAACCTTTTTGGCTAAACCAAAGTTTGGACTCAATTTCAGCGTATCCGTTACCCAATAAACCCACTGAACCAGACTTTACAGAAATGCACAGTTTTTCTTCATACTGCTCATATTTGTGAGCTGAGGTTTGCCTTCCTTGTGTCCTCACTTTGCTCCTGACCTCAGACAGAGGGGGAGGTGGATCACACCTCTACCGAGAAGGGAGAGAGAGAGAGAGAGAAAGCAAGATCAAGAGATAGAGACAATGAGAGAAGAAGAGCAAAAATAGGAAAGGGAAAAATAAGATTTAAAAGTGCACCTTAGAGAATGAGAGAACTTGTTTTGTACCTCTGTTGGTGACTTTGTCATAGCCAGAAAGCAAGAGAAAGAGAAAAAAAGGGTCGGTTAAGAAGAAAGTCTTTCAATATCACAGACCAATATTTTAGTGTAAAAAGTAGCTACAATTACTCACTATCACTCTTGGGATACTAGAATATAATCTGATCCTCTTTTGTACACGTCGATTGCCACATAATCATTTAAGGAAATAGAGAAGAGTGGAAAACAGATAGAAAGAGAATAAAAAAAGTGAGCAAAAAAAGATCAAAACGTCCACCGCCCCAAAGGCGAAGGACAGAAAGAAAGTAACACAAGACATAAAAAGAAGACAAGGGACAAATCAGATTAAATGAAAGCCAACGAAACTAGGAGTGGTCAAAATGAAATAAAAAAGAGAAAGTGGGCTAGAGAAAGAGAGACAGAAAGGAGAGTGTTTGAGGTCACACACCAAACCCTTTCCATTTACCCAGCGAATTGTTGAGCCATGAAGCATCCCTTGCTTTTACTGGCAGTCGGAGTCCTGGACGCACCACAGGGAGCAGGGGTTACACTACATTTGTGGTCATAGCAGGGGCCATCTGTGTGTCAGTATAAATTAGAGTGTGTGTCTGTGTGTGCGCTGAGAAAATATACATCATTAGTGCATGTTTATGTGTCTCAGTGAAAGAGATAGAGGGTGTTTATATGTATATGTATATATTTCGTGAATGTTAAAAAGCAGACAAACAGGTTTTTAACATTACCAAAGGATACTTCTTAAGACTATTTTTTTTGTGTGTGTGTGTGTTGTCAAGAAATCCCATCATCATTGCAATGGGTGACATTACTATGAACACACACACACACACACACACACACACTGTGGTTTACTTTGAGTTGATCCCACATACAACATCCTGCTGCTGGAAATACTCACTAGCAAACCAAATGTGTTTTCATCCACAGATGAAAATAGTCCCCACAAAATGCACTGTTTAGTCATGATAGAGTGACATTTGCTAAAAACTACAGTGCCCAGCTTTTAAAAAAAAAACTCTATATTTGTGAAGTCAGAAAGTATTGACAGACAGACTAACAAATTAGTGGTTTTGGTCTGTTAATGTTAACAATAATAAAGATATATAACACTAGATATAGAATATCCTTTAATTACTTTAGTGAATTAGATAAAATAAAGTAGAACAGAGATGCTGGACTGTCTATTTCTCAAGATGAACATGATATCATTCAGTGAATTGCACAATATGGTGAATGTGACTGTTATTTCTGCCATGCCTGTGTTAGTTTAAGAGAGAACCCCTTTGTTTGAGAGGCTTGGGAGTATGTGAACTCTATCTCAATCATACACACCGCAAATTGCAGATAAATGAGCTGGACGTGAGTCACATCTCCCCTCACCCTGCCGACAACCTGTTTCTGTCAGTCTAGCACCGGGTATGTGCATAAGAGTGTGTGTGTTTGAGTGTGGGAGAGAGTATAAAATGGAGAGAAATAGAGAGTTATGTATGTAAGTTAGTGTATGCGAAATGTAAAATGGTTCACTGCATGAAATATGTCCATGTCTGCATGCTTCCAAACACATTTGTGCATGAATGTGTGTGAACCCGTGTGAGTGTAAAGTGTGTGTGTTTTCATTTGATCCATCACCGTGACACTGGCAGGATTAAGGCCCTCCATCAGTCTCTTGTGTCTGACAGCGTTGACCCCCTGTGAACCCATGTTCACCTGGGTCTTACCGGACTGTGGGAGCCCCTTATCTCTGCTACTGTCCTGGGGACAAGCGGGAGATAAACATGAGAAGGACGGATGGGAGAAAAGGGAAAAAGAGGCTTAATGAAGAACATAATAAGCGAATATTTAATCCCCAAGAATCACTTCTCAGTAATCAGTAATTTAGTCCATGATTGCATGATTGTGTAACTTCTTCTGACCAGCTGACAGACAGATGGGAGCCAATAAACAAGGCTGGTTTCTTTCACTCCTGCTGTTAAAGCCAGGAACCCAATGACAGCGTGTAATCTTCTGTTAAATTAGAGCATTAAAGGAGAATATCATGCACATTTCCTGGTCTATATTTACATGTGGGGGCTCTACTGAAATATCTTTGTATGATTTACAGTTAAAAAAAACTCCTTATTTGTTTCACACTGGCTTTTTATGCAGCCCCTCACTTCAGCGTCTGTCTGAAACGGGCTGTTTTAGCTCCTGTCTCTTTAAGGCCCGCCTCCTGATAAGCCAGCTCTGCTCTGATTGGCCAACTCCAGGAAGCTGCCCCTCGGCAGACTTCCGGTGGTTCAGTAGGCTATGTAGACAAACAATAGTAGTAGGATTTCATTTATTTTTCTGGTACTTTACTTGAAATGGAAACTTCTCAGATACTTCTGTTCATGTTTGAGCCCGAATCCGATCTGAAATGTGAGTGGACGACAATCCATGCAACAACTTTAGCAACGAAGACTAGGAGACAGATGGCCGTTTGTGGGCATGCACAAACAATATGATGTCATCACGAGGTGGAAGTAGAGGTGACTTTACCAACGAAGCTGTCACAGCAGGGTGAAGCCCTGGCTTTTGTCTTGCAGGGAGCATTTTTACATACATTCACTTCAAGTTATGGAGCTTTGATCATGTTTAACAACTGAGTACTTGAGTAATGTGTCAGTATCAGAGGAGTATGCTTCATTAACAGTAAGGCGACTGCATTTTTTTTTGCTTAAAAGATTAGAAGTAAAACACTATCCAAGTATCAAAAGTAAAAGTGCTCAGTCTGAGGAACCATTCCTTTCGTACTCTTATCAGTGCATCTCTGTTTGCAAAGACTTCCACACCTGCACACGAGCAGCAGAAACTCACATCCTACATGGTCACACGGCCTTAAACTGTTGTGCTATTTTCATATTGTAGCTGGTCCAACAATGCTGGCTATTTAATGCTCATTGCATCATCCTTTATGAGCTCATTGTATGTTCGGCTTTTAAAAGCTTTTCTTCCTGCAAAGCAATATTTCTGCATTTGAACCACAGACTGATTTATTATTAATACAAAGCTAACATGTACAATTTCAAAGTGACAGCGTGTAATTATGTTGTGCAGTGAGATGTGAGATGTTTTTAAGCTTAAGTGAACCACACAGTATACCTTATTACTGAGGTCTGCTGTAAACAAGGAAGACTGTGAAAGAGCTGGACGGGGTTATTCATGCCCAACCTGTTACAATAACCATTTATAATACACAAAAGACCATATAAACGGAGCCGTGAGTGAAAAGGATGGTGTGTCTTTCACTCTGAAGTTTGCCAACAGCATCACCTAAAGTCATTAGCTTTGCTGGCAAAGTGATTGACTGCTTTTCTGACAAATGGATGGGATTTTGAGGTTGCTGGCCAAAACAGAAGGATGCTGCCAGTTCTTCTGGAGGGGAGAAAGATTCTTAAAATTCAAGTGGAATGATGTTTAGGATCTCTGAATAAAAAAAGCAATATTTTCATGCACAAAGAGCTGAGACTGAATCAAAACAATAAAGTTGCAAGTCAGAAAACCAAAACAAAGAGCTGAAAGAAGCTGATAATTCCCTAGAGTTGAGTGATAACTCTCTGTGGGTTCATCCCCACAAGTGACACCTTTCACATTATACAGTCATTCCATCCTTTGCTGAAAAACATTGATTAAAGCAACAAGTTTGTTATTCAACTATGGCCAAAATGTTTTCCTAACCCAAATCCCATAATCATAACCAAAATTGTAGTTGCTTAACTTTAACCAAAGCTGTTGACATAGCTAAACCATCTCAAAGGATCCAATCTCAGTTGGAGGAATGTTTATTAATATCATTTGTGTCCACAAAATAAAATCTAATGCAGATGCAGAGAATGAAATGAATTTGTGCTAAAGTGAAATGTTTTGTGGTTGTCTTTTTAAATAGCCTCATATGTAAGGTTATTGAATAACATCCTTACTACATAGGATCCATTACATCACCACACAGCCATCATGTTGGGCAAACCAGCCAGTGACATCGGTGGTATTTTATTAATGTTAAATGAAAAGACAGCATTCTACAGCAACTATGAACAGTACATGTGATCATTGCTCATTAGTGCTTGGGCAGAACAGAACATTTCTCAGAATTTTTCACTAATGGTTCTGTTGCAAAGATTTGGCTCAGATTTTAATATAAATTCTCTGGAAATTTTGGTGTCAGATCCATCATAGACACTATTTACTCCAATAATTCCGATACTAGGAGTAATCTGTAAACTATCTGCTGATTGTTTCTGAAAACGTACTGTCTGGGAGTATTACAGCATTTTTACATGTGCATGCGTGTGTGGGAGGAAAAAATGGTAGGAGGGATACCCACAGGTGCTAATAATCACATATGATCACATATGATTGGAATCAGGTGCTTGGCAACAGTTTCTTGCTATTGTGAGGGAATATTATAGCTCTCTAAGGCTTTGGCCTCTCATCATCTCACATTGTGAAGTTGTTTACCATTTTTCCACAAAAGGTCCAGTCAGATTTTCAGAGAATATCCGACAAGTTTAAGCCAGTTTATACCACAATATATCTGTCAAGATCATTCTTAAAAGTAAATAGCATGGAGGTCAGAAAGGCAATGCTGGTCAGCCGGTCACTGTAAACCTGCATTAATTGATTTTTACCCACTTGGAGGCAGTAGAACCAAGCTGTAAACACAACCCTAGCTAGGTCTCCATCCAATTTTAGCACAAATTTTAACCAAATTTCCACAATATAGGCAAAATAAAATTTGAAATAATACACATTTCCATTCATCATCTTTTTTGTCAAAGAATTGGAGTTGGTTGGTTTGTCAAGATCAACAGTCAGTGGTGCTATATTTCCACTTGGGGCCATTAAACCATTTCAGAGGAAGCGGGTGAAATGGGAGTAAGAGTAAGTTTGCCAGTCAAACCTCAAACAGTGAAAAATAGAAAACATGATGGAAATATGACATTTCAGTCTGCTTCATGTATTCATTTGAGGAGTGTTACAGTGTTCTGTCCACACAAATCCCAAATGACAAATGTTTTTGTCTGCTGCTATTTTTTTTTGTTGAGTGGAAACGTAACTAGACATTTAAGTTATTTTTAGTCATATTTTGCTTTTATTGATATGTCAACTTTCCCACCTCAGCCAAGTGTAAATACTTTTTGTGATATTTAGACATTTCTCTGAATTTTCATCATTTCCTCTCAGCTTTTCTTATACACAAATGGAAAATGTAAAACAGGTGGATGTGAAATGAACCTGTTGACATATTTTCACCTTTTCGTGTTTGTGTCCACCTGATGAATAATTCCACTATTCACTGTCCTGTCAGCTCTGTTTTAAGGCCAATTCATGGTTTGTGTGTTCTGCATCCGCAGACAGCTGTGGACTCACCATGGATGCACACACAGTTCCATAAATACTACAATCGGGGGTCCGCGGACACAGACGTGTTCCATATGTGTGCACTAGTAAACAAGAATGCAGCCGTGATAAGTTTCCAGAGTTGTAAAATCCAGTCTGTGAATATTACAAACCGCTGCCCAGTGTTTATCTGATAAGCCTTTAAACTGTTGTTGTTCTGTATGTTGCAGAAGAACAACAAGAAAAAGTTGAAAAAAGTAAAGAAACTGCTTAATAGGAATACAGTACATACAGTAGATGAGACAAGTATTCCTGTTTGCTTTTCTAGCACATGCGCAGTCGGCACGATTGCATGTACAGTCTACGTGGTCTCAAATTTTCAGCTGCGCGCAGACTCCCAGGGGTCCACGCAGACATGGGCGGATGGCAAATTTTACGTCACACTGACCGACTGCGGCCATGTGGGCGTGGAAAGGATGAATTGACCTTTACTCTCTAAACAGAAATATCTTGCTCTTTAGATGCTAAATGCTGTGATGAGTAGAGTACTGAAAATGTTTACTCAAGTAAAAGTAGAAATTACCATTTTACAAACGTTCTCAAGTAAAAGTATGAAAGTACTTGGTCAATAAACTACGCAAAGTACAAATTACTTTGTGTTTTAATATTGTTTAGCGTGTCCAAGTCAAGTCTCAGGTCTCTGTTTGGAATAATAAGTGTTGCACCTGCTGTGTATCAGGTTAGAAATATCCACTGTGCAACATGATAATTTCTAGGGAATGCACTTTGATTTTATCAATATGAAGGTATCGATAATATCACTTTAAAATATCATACCCGCTAGCTGCCTAGCCTACTATTGTTATCTTTAGCCTATATGTTGTTATCTTGATAAGGATGCAGCCAAACAAACCACTTGCTTTGATATGAAGGGTGCTGCATATGATTTGCCTTCTCCAATAGCACAGGCACCCAACACAATACGATGAATGAAGTAGGGTAAACCTATATACAGAGGGAGACCTGTGCGTCATGTGTAAAGCCCAACAGGACTGTTTTATCCGACCATATGTGCTCTCTTCCTATGCCTCTCAAAAATGATTGTTTCCTGAATAAATAACAACTGGTAGCCTACTGAGTGGAAGCAAAGATCAGTTTCACCGCCGACATTCTAGTTAATGAATTTACCATCAGTCATCGCTATAAAACAAACAGCAACCAATGCGAACTAGAGAAAGGCTGATTTCCATCAAAAGAAAGCCATGCTCTGCGCAACGAGAGGATTCTATTAATATATCAGAATCAATCCAGTGATCACCTGACTTTACACAGTGTGTAGCCTACATTTGTTCTGCATAGACTAAATACGCTTTTAATACACCATTAATGGAAAGTGAAAGTATTTCTGCTGGCTTGTGAAAAGGCTATGCAGGCTGCTTTCCAACATGGCCACCAGTGGCACAGTGTGCAGGTACTTGACTTGAGTTACATTAGTAGAACAACCGAACCTTAAACTGAAAAGGGAGACTTTTTAAAGCTCTCCTGCACACAGCTTGGATGACAGCTCATTACAGTTAATGTCGCAAAATGAATAGTAGATAACAGACTAGCTGTAACAAAGGAATGAATGACAAATGTAGTGAAGTTAAAAGTAGATTACTGGCCCAAAGAAATACTCCAGTAAAAAGAAAAGCACAGTTTTAAAAGGAACGTGAAAAGTTACCGTTCCTAAAAAAAGAAATTACTTATTTACTCATTTGCGTTATGAGTTATGAGTTATTACCCACTGCTGGCTAAATGCTCCACTATGTTCACCAGCTAGTTGCTAATGTTGTCTGCTGATTGGTGCTGGGCAGGTCATGGCTGTGTGTGTTCGTCACTCTGAGCAACCATGTGTGTGTACAAAAATATTGCTGCTTTAAGAAAAAACAATGCAAATTTAACTACATTGTAGAGGGAAAATAGAAAAAAGAGCAATCTCTGAGGACCCACCTGGTCTTTGATAGACAGTTTCTCACTCCTCAGTAAACATAAGCCTTATGAAGCCTGTTTTATTTTAGTGAAATGAAAAGATTCAGATGCATTAGTTCTGTCTTTTAGTGAGCTATCAAAGGCTAAAAATGGATTAAATAAGAGAAAGCCAGGAAAGAAATTTTTCTAGTGAGGATTTTGTTGAGTTGATGCAAAATGTGACATAATACATCTAAAATTTCCTCTCCTTGGTTTTCTTTACAGCTGGCGGCATTAACTGAAAGCCAAATATTTTCAGTTTTTACAATGTTTTTAAACAAAAATCTGTGAGATACGTGACTTGGGAGTGAACTCACCCTGACACCGTACCAAAATGTGGTGGTTTTTAAATATAAATCGCTCTTCTCTTCTTGTACTGCAGTGAATAAGTAGAATTTCTTGACTCTCAGATAACTGAAACCAAACATGTTACCTTGTCTCATATTATAAGGCTTCACCTTCCATGTTGGGTCATTACAACAATGAAAACAGCTAATCTTTACTTCATTGACACAACACCACAGAAACTAATTTCCCTGCTGCCACAATATCACCACACACTGTATAATATGAGCAGGGCCAGGTTGGGTCAGACAATGGAAGCCAGGCTACTGATTTCATTGGCAACTGCGTTAGGTTTTTGTTCCAGCCACATTCTCACTCAGCTGTGGGCCACAGGATGAGTTAATACTTCATTCATGGAAAATCAATTGAAGACTGCTCTCTAGTGGTTTTCACTTGGAACAGCTGAAATAAGCCCGAACCTTCCCTCATTTAAGAGTCAGATCATCTCCTTGTGGACGTTTTGTCCAAACAAACAGATTTTTTTATTTATATATATATTTTTTAGACAGTGATTGGATTAGTGGTTTTCATAATTTCCAGATACCTGCATTTAATAAGAAACACGTTTATCTTAAATCATAGTTGTTTATCTTATTCAAGGACTACACACAATGCTAGTCATCAATCTTTTTCTGAAAGGTAAGTCTTGTGTGAAACAGCTTAGCAGCAGGAAGCAGCATTATTGCCGTGAAGAAAAATCATATATTCACTTGTTTCCAATATTGTGCAATTGATATGCTTCTGTGCTTTTGCCACCGCCAACTCGACAATCAATCCGGATCCAAAAACTAACCTCCCATCCATCATTTTTGATAGTGCATACCAAATTTCATTCAAATTTCAGGGTATTTTAGAAGGTAAGAATCTGCTGTTGTGGCAAAGCTGCTCTCTGCAGTGACCTTTACAGTTTCTGCACACGCACGCAGCTGCAATACAGGAAACCAGAATCATCTACCGAGCTGCGTGTGATCACCTTGGCTATTTAACAGCATGGAACACAAGATAAATCAAACTAAATGTCTGTGGGGTCCAAGGAGTAACCCTGCTTCTGCGGGTGTCAGGAAGGGCTGATCGGACATGCTTGTACGTTTGTGTGTGTGTGTGTGTGTGTGTAGCTGTGTGGACAGTAGCACTATTATGTGTTCATGGATTACCTTCCTTCCCGTCTGCCTCGTCTTGTTTCCAAGCAGCACAGGGCTGGACTTCCTGCGTTGGGACCTGGGACTCTTTGAAGAGGCCTACTGAGCGCGCTCCCTGGAGGGCAGTCAGGATCAGCCTTGGCTAGCAAACACCTCAAAAGGGAGCGAGCTCTCTGGGCCAAACATTTCCTCAATCACAAACTCTTTGGGGTTTATACTCCCAAGGCACAGGGGCACCAAATCCCTCATGCTCACTGAGTTTTTAAGCTGTGCAGAGGAATGAAGCTGTTCACACACGAGAGAGGCCGACACTGCACCCTGCAGCGTTAAGCATAAATAGACCATCTTCCAATCGCACGTCCACATGCATATAAATAAGTTTTACCAGCAGTGATGTAGGTAAAAAGAGATTTGTGTTTTTTTAATCTTTCCTCATATGATTCCTGTAAAAGGAGGGATGCAGGGAGGGACCCTTACAGATGAAAGAGGTAGGTTTTGTCTTAGAAGCATCCTGTTTGTCTCTCTGTGGACTTTTTTGCGTCTGTGTGTGTAGAGTCATGTATGACTATACGGTGGGAGGGGTGGTGTTACTATTATTAATCTTTGTGACAAAGTGGATTAGGAAACTTGTGTGTGATGTATGATTTATTTGTTAGTTGTGCAATTTATCTTCTATCTACATTTACCTCACTTGTGAAATTGTGATGACCTAAAACCAGTATAAACCAAATTCCATGCAAATTCTGCACAAAATAATATCAGTTTAATCCTAAACTTTTTATTCCAGTATTCTAACTGGGATTATCTTAACACATTTGACAAACCAATCTCAACTAATGGTACAGTCACTATTTTTTTCTGGAGCTTTCACTTGTATCGAACGGTTTGCTCTGTTGTTGTTGCTCATGTTGACGTAAAAGAAAAATAATTTCTTGACCTTGGAAACTGAGCTAAGGGTCTGTTTACTAGCTTTTTCTTGAGCTTTCAACAGGATCACACAGTCTTCATCACCTGAAGATGTTTGCTTAGTTGTCATCGAGGTGGACCTGTTGACATTTGAGCTCACTTTTCAAAGTCAAGAAAGAATTGATCTGTTAGGCAAACATGAGCAACAACAACAGAGCAGACTCCACACGCCGATGAAGACCATTTGATTCAGATGAAAGCTCCAGAAAGAGCTAGTGAGTGGAATATTGTCAAACTAATACTTCTCAGGGTCAAGAAAAAAAAAGTGATGTTTTGAGTTTTTAGCCATGCTAGTGGTGTGGTGCAGTCCTAAAGACTTTGGTGAATTTTCCAATAGCCCCACTTGTGGTTTTAAGTGAAATATCTGACAATTATTGGATGTATTGATAGAAATGTGTATGTATATATGTTAACATTTTCACTGTGAGAAACTTTGCATGCTGACACTAACATTTAGCTCAAAGCACTATTGCACAGCCTCACAGAGCTGCTAGCATGACTGTATGTCTTGATAAACAAATGCCTCCCTGGAACTGTGCTGTAACTTTTGAGGATTGATGACATTGCTGTTACTGGTAGGTTTGACAATATATAAAGAGACAGCAAACAATATGACAAAAAAGGCCTGAATTCAAACTGCAACAACAGGATGCCAATTTCTACAAGATTCAGCTTCAGTAAAAAAAAAAAAAAATCTATTTATATGTATGTATTTATGCGCTGAATTATAGGTGCAATCACTGCAGTGGAAATAATGAGAGCTGCATATTCAAGTGAGACAAGTCCGGGCATGTAATGGATTGGCAGTGACATTTCCCACTGTATAATGACAATGTCTGAGCACTAAAACTCTTGGGCTTCAGTCAGAGTAATGTTAGGGTTAATGCGCTGTCTGCCCTGTCAAAGCCACAGCAGACGAGGGTATGATAAGACACAAAGTATCTGTGATGTGAGATAAATTGGCAGTGACAGCCTCCGTTATGATAATTACCCCGTGTGTACATATACCAGTGAAACTCTATAGGGGTTCAGTGTGCGGTCAAGCCAACAGCAGAGGAGGGCATGATATCATGTGTGGTAAAATATGCAGTGCCAGAATAGGCACAAGAAAACAAATGTCTATATTTAGCTGGCTGACGCTTTTACGATGATAGATACTGTACTGAGTGAGTCAGCCCTCAATCAAAAAGTTAAAGAAAGGAAGAAAATAAAAATGAAGGGGAGGAAAGAAATTCCAGATGTCAACAGTAAAGTTTGTCCAGCTCCGGTTTGTGGCCACTGGAGCTTTGTGTACCTGCCCCTGCTAAAGCCATTACCTCCGGCTGCTGCGCTGGGGGAGCTGCACAACAAAGCCAGAGAATTCTCGGAAGCCCTTCAATCAAGCTCTCCAACATCGTCCCGGCAATGCTGCTGCTCCCTCTCTTCATAGCACACTGTTAATTTGACAAGGTGAAAGTGAGAAAGAAGATGAAGGTGTGTGCCCGGATCTTGCGGTATTGTGTAATGTTGGATAAGTGTGATAGTGTGTTTTTGCATGTGTGTACATTACTGCATATTGTGCAGCAGTGGAAAGTCCTTTTACCCAAAGTACTGTACTGTACCACAAACCTCATTTAAGTATTTCCGTTTTTTTTTTTCCTCCGACTTTACCTCCACTGGATTTTACCCAAAAACATATAACAGGCGTATAGAACAGAAGATGGAAAAAAGTATGCGGACATCTGAACATTACGCCCATATGTGATAGCTGAACCAAAACCATGGGCATTAATCTGCAGCTGTAACAGCCTCCACTCCTCTGGGAAGACTTTCCATAACATTTTAGAACCTGGCTGCAGAGATTTGCTCCCATTCAGCCACAAGAGCATCAGTGATGTCGGCCGCCGATGTCGGGCGATAACGCCTGGATGGCAATAAGTGTTCCAGATCATCCCAAAAGTGTTGGATGTGGTTGAAGTCAGGGCTCTGTGCAGGCCAGTGATGTTCTTCCATATCAAACTGGGAAAATCGTTTCTTTATGGCCCGGGCCTTATGCACGCGGGCGTTGTCATGTTGAAACAGGAAAGGGTCTTCCCCAAACTGTTCCTACGAAGTTGGAAACTCACTATTGTGTTAAATATCCTTCTATGCTGCAGCACTAAGATTTCCTTTAACTGGAACTAAGGGGTCTAACTCAAACAATGAAAAGTAGATCAACAGACCATAACAAAAGTATGCAAAAATGTGAGGAGCGAGGGGTGTAATGAGTTCCACTACTGTGAATTACATCAGACAAAACTCTTCATATACAGTAGTAAAGCATTCCATAATTCAATTTCTTATCATGTAATTGTAAGAAAAACAATAATCCCACTGTATTATTACAAGAAATAATACATTCCTGGCATCCATACAAAGTATTTAAGGTCAATGATCTCTTCTAATTATAGACAGAATCCCCAGACAGAAATATTCTAGTTGTGAACAAATCTAGCACATTTACAAATGTCAGTGCACTCTTGTAGCCGGATGGTTAAAGGCACATGCCATACAGTATAATGGTAATGTCCGGCCAGGGGAACTTTGTTGCATGTCATATCCCTCTCTCTCTCTCCTGTTTCCTGTCTCTCTCAACAATCAAATAAAGGCAAAATGCCAACAACAACAAAAAATCTTTAAAAAATGTCAAATACTTTCTCGTGGAACTTTTTAGTAATTGTTTGCTTATGATTAAAATTTGCTTGAAGTCAGAATAATCTGGACAGCAGAATTTTGTAAAACGATGACACAATATGTTCATATTATCACAGTATGATTCCACCAAAAGTTGGTAAACATTAATATTGAATTACTGTTCAGACCCATCCATAAACAATCTAACATATCTAATATATATAAAAATGTGATATCAGTCTCCATAATGAGGACTTTTGCTTTACTTTCACCAATTTTATTAATGCGGGACCTTTTTGTAATAAAAAGCTCCTTTTACTTGAGTGAAGAATCAGAATATCTTTTTTCAACACTAGTAATGTGAGTTTCCACTCTTATTCCTCTGATTATGTGCATATGTGTGGGTGTTTGTTAAATGTTTTTCCTGTGTGTGAGTGTCATACATAAAAGGTCTGGGGATCAGATTGTGGTTTTCCAGAATAATCATCCTGTCCTCCAAAGTCCTGTTCAGTTTGCTTGTCACCTCCGTGGATGGATGTACTTCACTTCCAAGATTTTTGTGGATGGATGTACTTCACTTCCAAAATTTTTCCATGTTCTCCTTCCCATGGCTGTGCTCTGACCACAACCAACCCCCCCTACCAGTCCTCCCCCACTACCACCACCATCACCACCACCACCACCCCTAGTCTACTCTCTTCCACGTAAGTTCCCTCCAGGAGAGAGAAAATGGACCGCATCACTTTCACTTTGAATTGAGCTGAACCAGACGTTGCTCGTTGAGTGTTGTATAATGTGATGATGAAGCCTGGGTGGCTTTCTCATGTATCTAATCCAACCATGGGTTCCCCCGGGGGCTTTCTGAGAGATGTTTTGCAACCACGAAATGAGAGACAACTGCCAAACAAGTACAAGGAAATATGATGCTGTGTACACGGCTTGTTACAGAACTGACTGCCAAAGACATTAGTGGTGATCAGCTTCACTGTTTTTGTTGCTTTAAATTCACCCTTGAGCATGACACTGAAAATGTTGCTTAAACACACACTGCTCAGGTCTCTTACACTTTTTTTTCCCACTGTTTTAGTGCGGAAAGATGAGAATTTTATAGTGTAAATTACATGAAATTTATAACACTTATGCTTTTAAAATTTCAGACATAACACTGCAATAAAACATCACATTTTATGACATTCTAATGATACCTCTTAAATAAAATCTCCCTTTTTTGAATAACGTTAGCATTTTGATGAATAATAAAAAAAAAAGAAGATGATGTTGCCACATTTCAAAGTGATGAATGAGTCTGATGTTCAAATGTTACAACAATCAAATGATAAATCAGACTGTTTTCACCATTTGAAAAATGCATTTTAAAGGGCACGTCTAACAGTTAAAAAAAAAAAAAAAAAAAAAAGGACATTAAATATAATGATATATTCTGTGGTCTTTTGCCGGTGAAGCATTTTATAGTTTCTGCTAAAATCATGGATGGATGCTCCCTTCTGTGTAACAGTTATTTAGGGGGAACAGGCTATCAAACCACTTTGGGAATTTCATCTTTTTCAGAATGTGCACAAAGAGAACAGACGTGAAAAGAGAGAAATGTGAGAGATGGTCTGCAGTCAGTGTTAATACCAGACAATCAGATTTGTCTTCTAGTATTTCTGGTCTAATTTCACACTTAAAATGATGCTTTGTGGTTGCTTACATTATCAGCTGTGTATATATGCATGCAACTTCTGCTATAGTTTATCTCTCAAGGTTACACTTATGGACACTTTTCATGGACACTCTTTCACGTCCGGCCCAAATTTCTTTTTCAACGTTACACATCATTTGTTGCAATTGTATTTTTATCTTATTTAACTGCTTTTTTCACATTGCATAACAAGTGTTGTCATGCAGCTTTAGTTTCACAGCCAACCTGCTTTTCTGCATGTGTTCTCAATCACCAGCATCTACGGACATCTTTGACCTGGTGTCTAATGGCCAGTTCTATCCAAGGAAAGGTCCAGTCAATCTGTTATATATGAATCTAAATCTACATAAGGACTGTTTGGACCTGATGACAGCTCAAGGATCAGTGGATGAGAATACCTCTTGAAGGGTTTTTATACAACACTGCCCTCTACCTCATGTTGAGGGAGTTTCAGACATATGTGGGATTTAATCTTTGGCTTTGCTCTCAACTCAGCAAAAGATGGTATTTATTTAATTATAACAACAGATGATAAAATGTGAGAATGAATGATGAAAGATAAATTTAGTTTAATTTGGTTTTCCCAACTTTGTTCTACATGTGGCATGGACCAGATGTAGCCTAATTCAAAAACTACTGTGTACTTAGACATCACTGTAGGATCGTTTTTTAGGTTGTGGCCCAGGAGAGACTTTGACTGTTCATTTATTTATATATCAATTTCCAGTGATCTCATAATAATAGTTTTAACACAACAGAGTCAATGAAATCTGAGTTCTGAGGGGTAAAAATGTTCTCTGCTGCTTGTCAAAAGGGAACATAATATTCACTTTTACAAGAAAACATCTTCTGATATCTCAATAACTTTCACAACTATCTTGAGACAATAAACAGTTTGTAAAGGAATTAAGTGATGGCAGGTGGAGTCTCTGTCTGCAAATCTGTCAACTATTATGATGCGAAAAGTTCTGAGGAAATACACAGCGAGATTGCATCGCATATTTTTTTCTCCCCCCCCTTTGTCCACAATTTATACAGCATATCGTAAGATTTCAGATCTTACAGATTTGTTTCATTTATTGCCTAAAATACTTGGATTGTTTGTCCGTTTGAAAATATGGGCCACTCAACCATACTTTCTGTGTCTTCACAAGTTGTCCTGCCAGGGAACAGAGTGAAAACAATTACCCAAACACTACACAGTCAGAAACCACTGTGAAGCAACAATCCCGTCCAAGAAAGAGGAAACAAAAATGCACACCCTTTGGACCACAATGGCTTCAACATGTTTAGTAAATTAAATTTAATACCCATCGTTCAGAAAAGATTGGAATTGGATAAATTTATATTGAATCACCTTGTTACTTTGCAGCAGATTCAGTAATAATTGACCCTTTGGCACAGAAACGTGGACCTCTTTTCAGTCAACTTTTCATTTTAATGAAAATAAAAAGTTTGTAAAGGTTTGTGGGACACTGGGGACATTGGTCCTGTCCAGTGCTTTAAGCTGTTCTTGCCAGGTAATTTTACAAGCCCCTGTGAAGACAGATCTGACAGGAAAGAATGGGGAAGAGAGAGCATGGGAGAGTATAAGAGGGAGAGAGATGATAGAGCGTCTTAACATGTGCCAGAGAGAATAGGAGTTCTTCTGGAGGCCAGAGCTGCGTGTTGCTAAACCCGAGCCAGAATAAAGGCTTCGCTGTGACCTTTCTGCTCCCCTCAGGGAACGAAGGTGATGGCTGGATGTCAAAAAGAGAAAGGAAGCGTAGTTAAATCAAGAACTCCTTCTCCTCCTCCGTCTCCAACTCCTGCAGGTCAGGTGCACTGTGGAGCCTGGGGTATGAGTAGATTCATAGGTTGGGTCTGAAATGTGTAGCGTCTTCTTGTTCTGCCAAACTCCTGTTGACATGCGAGTCCATGCCAATAGAAACATTTTAAAGCTCCTTTTACTGACCCCATGAACAGTGACCTGTGAACATTTTCCAAAAGAGAGAGAAAAGAGAAAAAGGAAAAGCAACTCACAATTCTTTCTGGCTCTATTGTGGATCCCCATCCCTGACTTCCCAGCTGGATGCTGAAACCTCATTCTGATCGTGATTGAAACTGGCGGGGGTAATCATGCATCAATATTTGAGAAATTCCTCTGTATGAATGGAGCTTGAAGCTTTTTGGGGATAAAACAATACTTTCTTACAGCATGTATTTACCGGATGAATTTCAGTTTAAGCAGAGTGAATCCAACCCTTGGAAATCTTTATGTTTAACATTTTGAGAAGAAAAAAAACTGGTAATCATTGTCTTTCACAGTGATAACTTCATCCAAGTGGATAAAAAATATCATATGTTATGGTTAGTACATTTGAAACTGCAGCAACACCTATGAAAAATAATAAATGGTGTAATACCTCAAAAAAATATTAAGATAAAATAAATTTAAAAATCTGCATTAACTAATTTTGGGGGGGCATTAGGGCATTAAGATTCAACACTGACATTTTAACACCTTACAAAGTTGTCATAGTGGATGTGTTAGCAAGCCGCTCGGTAGTATCAGGGTTTTATTTAGCCGGAAACAGCTGTAGCAGGACACAGAGCTGGTGAGAGTGGTGACAGTGAATCAAAACAGTAAGATCCTGGACTGTAAAACCAAAACGAAGAGCTGAGAGACGCTAAAACGCTCCGCAGAGCCGAGGAGAGCTGCAGAGTCATGTGATTTTCTGTGGGGTCATCACTAAAAGCAACACCTTCAAGTGACACATAGTCATTTGATCCATTTTAAATACAAAAATATTGATAATGCAGCTTTGAGTACAGTGTACGAGCCAAAACTTTCTGTGCTGTTAATGGCCTCCCTACTGTCTCTCAGTCTGATAACTGCAGCAACACCTTCACATCATTGAAGCTTCTATTAAGGAGGCCAAATTATTTAATATATCTCCAGATCTGATAAAAAAAAATAGATTTAACAATATGTGACAATCTTTGGAGTTTCTAAATTGGTGATGTATACCAAACAACTACTCCAAACTGACTTTAAAGTAATTTTTTCTTGCAAATAATCATCATAATCAGCTTTAAATGACTGAAAAAGCTCCAAAAACAGTGCAAACTCGACAAGATGACGACAAGATGAAGCCACATGTAATGAAGACCTCCCACTGTGAGAACATGCCGTTGTTCTGTGACATTTAAACAGTCTAAACCAGCGCAGGTGATGTGGTAAAGTGGGATTTACGGTGCACAGGTATCATTTATCACCTATCATTATCATTCCATCTGTTTTACACTCAGGCTTGCCACCCTACAGTTTCATTAACCACACCCACATCTGTTAGGCAGGTGTTGGCATATTAAAAGCTATTATTAGCATTAACAACTGCCTGGTGTCTTATTCCTAAAGAATTAGAGTAAATAAACCATGATCTTGAGCTGCATCTCCTCTCAGTATCATCGTCACGCATTATTGTTTCATCAGTGACTGTTGACCAAGATCCAAAATATGAAATCTTGTTAAACTGTGTTAATATTGGCCAAAAACAAAGGCATAGGATTTACGATGGCGTGGATTTTGCCAAATTGAGAACCTGTAATGCATTATTTTATTTTATCTACCCTACTTATTTATTTATTTCCTCTATAAAACAATCCTCCAGGATATATATATATGTATGAGCTATTTTATGGCATGGTGAAAAACTATATGGTCTACAGAATAAAATTTGCAGTATTCCCAGGTACAAAGTTATAAATATTATTTTACTTCTTCTTTTCCTTTTTCTTTTTTGTGTTTTTAACAAAATTTCTTTGTGGTATATACTGATTTGTCTAGTATTTAAGACATCATGGTGCATATTACAACCTGAGGTCCCATGTATAAATGTATTCTTTTATGAAAAATAAACAAACTGTCTAAATATAGTGTCAGTCTTGACCTCAATGTGATATTTTTGACACCAAATATTCTCTGTTGTTGCCATTGGGAGCTGCCACAGTAAAGACAATGACTCAACAGCCATCACGAAAAAAGGTCAAACAATGCTCTCGGAGGACCACTGTGTTTGGATTTGCTTGTTTCTCCCCATGTGAGGTTGACCCAGATTACGCCACCCATGCGCTCCCTTCTCTCCCACATCTGTCTCCAATTGACAACAAACCAACCGAGACCGTGACCACTCATTATTCATAGACAACGAGTTACTTTTGTGCTTCACACCAGTCCGGTTACGTCATATTTGTTTATGCTGTTTGACAACGAGGCCCTGCTGACTGAAAAGGCTACATTGTGAAACTTTTATTGAGGTTTATTTCCCAAAATTGGCTCCCTCATGGGTTAGGTTGTCCTGATATACAAAGAGTAATGGCAAGTGTGATTCTGTTACATCACTGTCATTTGTTTTTTGAGTTTGTTGCGGCGTTGGGCAACAGAGTTTCTTTACTGAATCTCTTCAGTGAAGCCCTACTGTATGTGATATGTAGAGGGAATGTTGTATTTTGTATAACCACAAGTGGGAGCTATGTGACTGCGTAGTTCATTTGATGTTCTGCCATCCAACCTGGACCACTTTCAATCCTTCTGATTAAGAAAAATATATATATTTTCTGCTGAAATCCAACTCATCAGTCTTGTATTTCCACAGATAACAAAGTGAAGTTACATAATCCAGTAATGTTAAATATATAGAATCAATATCATTTAGTATTTGGGACACAAACTTGCACCACAGGTACCTCTTGGACTTCTGGACAAATATAAATGCACTGACATTCACAGAGGACTGCCTTTTTTCACATCCCGCAGTACACAGATGGATTGTTGTAGCTCTTGGACAAGAAGAAGCTAGAATCGATCTAGTCTGTGATGTGGCCTGGTCAAGCTCTTACAGGACCGTCTCCAGAGGGAACTTGGACGTGTGTTTGGATATCTTTCACACAAGGCACAGTCTGTTTCAACACTTGTGAACCTCTGCACTCCTCACTGGAGGATAATTTAACATCCGACTCAATAAACAGGAGTCACTGGTGTCTTTGCACGTGTGCTCAGAAGTGCGTACGTAATTGAGGACTGGGAAAAGTGCGTTATGTGTGTGTCTGACAGCTTTGTGCGCTTGTGTGTCAGATGAGGAACGGTGCATAGTTCAAGCCCTAAAGCACATCTTGTTTAGTTAAGCATCACAGTGTTTCTGTGCTGCTGTCTCGACCCTCCCTCCCTCCCCACTGCTCATCACTCAGCCTCGGCTGACAGGGGAGAAATAAAACCGACTGAGACACCCACACCCTCCCTCCCACCCACCCACACACACACACACACACACACACACACACACGCACACACATTCACATTGTCAACCATACTATATGTACAGTTTCACAGAAATGTATATGTGTGCGCACGCAGGCACACAAACAAAACAGTATGTGCTCCCTCGGCTAAATCACCATCCTTTACGCAATTGAATTTGAATGGGAATGTGAGTCAGGGTGACTAAACACTTCTCGATGAAGCGTATCCACTGTTTGGCCTGAATTTAACAAATTTTGTAGACACTCCACCCTGACATGATTGATTGAAAAAGAACAATTGTGTGCATTTTACCACCACAATTGTGAGAACCATTGCTTGTTATTGACTTAAACTTTATTTTTTTAAGCCCCAGTGAAACAATGCATATACATAATCCTCAAATAAACAGACAAAAGGGTAAAAGTTTAGAAAATAGTGGCAATTAAAGTGCAGGCATTCATGCAGTTTGGTGGGTGAGTGTATCTGACCTGGCCTTCTCTGTGCCTTCCCTCAACCCTACCTAGTTTCCATTACTTGCTTGCAAAATAAACACACCGAACCATAGGAATGTTATCCCAAACTTACTAATTTGCCTTGATTACATTAATATTTTTTCAGTTGAAATTGCCCTTTTCCCCTTCCTATTGCTTGTTGTTTATTTTCCTTTTTCCCCTCCCACTCTGCTCCTCCTTCCCCCTCTACATGCATTGCTTTCACTATTAGCACACAATTAAGGGTGATTAGTTGTCAGACGGATGCCCTGTATTTCCTGTGTGTGTGTATGTATATGTGTACGGTGTATGAGTGGGTGTTTATGTTGTTGTCTGTTTATGTAATCATGCAAAAAAAAAAGAGTGGAATAATATAGGCTGATCATATAAGATCCACTTATGGGGTCAAGGAGTAGAGTTAAGGATTTCCTGCCTGCCTCTGTCCTTTGTGATCTGTAGATGTATTGAGAAGTATTGAGATGTATTGAAATGTATTGATCAAAGTTGTATTCATATAAAGGGTTCAGATGACGTAGCTCCCCCTGCAGTCACGCCACAACTCGTTTAGTCTACACAGAGATTTTACAGGATTTCAGATAGATCTTTTCACGTGGAAACTCGCTGCTTGCATATGCTATTTATAGATGCTTTTACACAGACTAATTTTAGAACCGTGACGTGTTTGTTTTTGCAGTGTTTGGAAAGATTGGAGCCTCTGATCCTCTCTTATTCATCCCCATATAACCCATTGCTCATAGATGGGAGGGCCGAGATAAGACGGAAAAAGAAACATCAGCTGGCAGCACACCACGTTTTAAAAAAAAAAAAATTCTTGATGTCATTTTATTGCCCTCTTTATGATTTCTACAGGTTTGTCTTTTTACATCGTGTTGTAAAAATTGATAATTTTGTGGGATCCCACTAACATAAAGTATTATCTGGCCAGATCAACGTCACTTTCCACTACTGAGCGCGGTCCCAAGATCCATCACGGTAATGGAAGAGTAACAAAGCCCACATGGATCTGCAGGAAAACAGAAGAAGGTGTCTGAACATAGTAACAGCCTGCGCTGGTTGTAAAGACATTATGGCCCAATCATGTTTCTGATACTCAGATGTCAGCTTGACAGGCATCATGATTTTGCGAGGCAGTGAATCCCTTTATTGCTATTTCCAATGAAAAGCCTCCGCTGGCTCACGGAAAAATATTAACAGGTGTTTGTATGTTTTGTGAATCTGTTGCAGCTGCGTCATGTGAAAAGAACACTTCTTTACATTCTGACTTGGGTCGTAACACCGGGCTTTTCAGCGTCGCTTGAAAACATATGGTGCTCACAGCCTTGACCGATACCTTATATGCTCAAGTAGTCCTAATTTTCCCGATGATTATTTATACAGATTCAGAATGTAGACCGTTGCTCTTGGTAGAACCAGACAGTCCATAACTCACTGGGCCTGAGAATAAAGCTTTTAGTCATTTTTTTCCTCTTATCGTAATCCCATTGCAATATGCGTTGATTTATCGTGTTTTGAATTATGCTTTGCTTGTCGGCTATGTCATTGCTTGGAGGAAAATGGCAAGCTGTTTCAAAGCTCGTCTGTGTTTCTCACTAGCATACGCCATCACATGGGCTTTTATCTTACTTTGCTGGCCAAAACGCAAGGACGGAGCTTATCATAAAAGGCTGATCAGAACCTTGAATCTAACCGTAACCTCGCCGGAGACGTAAACATGAAGAGGAACAATAAAATCGTGGCTTAGTAAAGAGGCGAGTTTGTGTCTTTGGGACCGGGCCAGAAAGTAAATATGATGACAACAACTCCTGTTTATTTGTGTGCTGTTGAAGAGTCTTCTTTTACACAGGGCTCAGAGACATTCTTGTCTTTGATGAAGGGGCTGGCATGCGAGGCAGGGAGACAAAAAGAAGAAGAAAGGAGAGAGGGAGAGCAGAAGAAGAAGAAGAGCGAGAGATTAAGTGTGTGGATATTCTGGCAGGGAGCGGAGGCAGGACGCCAACAGAAACTCTGCTTTTGTGTGACATGGATACACAAAGTTCTGCGCAATTGTGTCCATGCTTACGTGCATAAACACATGCATAAGCAAGGGCGTTTATACAAAATGCATGTAAAGACACCTACGCATAGAGACAATGCACATAGAAACACAACCAACAAATATACCCATATGTAAACACCAGATACACACACACACACTCATGCTTTTCTCTCTAATTGGATAACTCGACATGTGTTTGTTCATAGAACTGTTTTATTAAATAATACAATTTAATACAAACAATTTAACACACTAGCCTAAATATTTAGAAAAATCAATATGGGCCCCTTTCAAAACTAACAGCGTTGCACAATAGGTGGGGTAGTTTCACCAGGCTTAACAATATTATGGTAAGAAGCGATTAATATCAGAAATAATGTTTGAACAATTGAGGGGACATTTAAAACAAGCTTCAAGATTAACATCAGATTTCACAGTAGAGCTAAGTTTGCTATTGAAACACCCATAAACAGCCCTTCCTGAGTACGTCTCTATTTGTACAGCAAACACAACTACAAAGACAAAATGGGATTTCACAGAAAAGCCACTTTCTGACCCACTGCTGCATCATGATGGTTGGGCTTTCATGGCTCCACTGTAGCCCATATTATTACAATATTTCATTTGTAAAAAAAAATCACCGATGAGAGGAGGAGTTAAATTATGGATTTAAATTAGAGACAAAATTCTGTGCAGAATTTGTGCAGAAAGTTATTTTTGTCCAACAATTTTGGGCAATAAAAAATAAATACAGCCTTGTGTTTCTCTGTATTTATGAATTAAAGGGGACCTATTATGCTAAAGGAGATTTACATTTCTTTTTTGATTATAAAGTAGATCTAGGTGATATATAAATACTGTGAAAGTATCGAAACGCTCAGTCCACGGAGAAATGGCTCGTTTAAAGTCAGAAACTGTGCCTTTAAACGAGCCGACAGGACCTTCCCGCCCGTCCTGAAAGAAACAAAATATGTTTATTTAAGTGATTCACCTAATTTATGTGTACTTGTTTCATTTCAGCTCAGTGTGAGAGTCTCTACTGCATTTTGTTGTAATTTATGGTCCCGCTAGTTTCTCTCCTCTCCTCTGCTGTCTGTGTTTCACTGAGGGTGGGGCTCACACACACACACACACACACACACACACACACACACACACACACACAGACGGGAGCAGAAGAGAGACAGTCACAGAAGAAACGCAAAACCTTCAAAGGTTGGATAACATTATCCTTAGCTGTGGCCATCGCAATTTACCGGTGAGTTTTATTCAGAGCCCTGGTTTTACCTGGCTACAATCCGTTACCTGTGGTTGTCCTGAGCATGGGTCACCCAGAAAAAGTGGCACCAAATCGGACAAAAGCAGAGTGAAAATTGCAAGAGGAAATGGTGAAACACGTGAGAAATGGCGAGTTACTGCGTGAGAAATGGCGAGTTACTGCGTGAGAAATGGCGAGTTACTACTATTAGTTACTGGTACCATTACTATACCAACTGTGGGCGGGCTTTCTCCTTATTGGTTGCTGCACTCTGTCAATTAGTTTTCCGCTGTGCCAGCCTCATCTAGCTATGAAAAATGTGTCGATCTTTAAATAAAATTATAAAGTCATTAATGCTATAGACAGTATAAATAGACAGTTGGAATATAAATAGACGACATACCGTCAAAAACTATACTTATAAATACTTCATCAATAGGTCTATACAGGGCATCAAGGTATGCAAGCTATAGTGTTGAAAAATAACATTTTATGGTCTGTAATATTGAAAAGCTTTCAACGTTTTTGTATAATTTAAAAATGATAAGTGTGGTTTCACAAATTTCTTAGCCCCGCCACATAATTATGGCATCACTCACCCAAATATAACCATAAAACATGCAAATGTTTGAAAATAAGCCACAAAAATGAAAATATTAAACTGAAAAAAAAGGGGCATAATATGATCTCTTTAACTTTAGCAGCAAGAAGAGACACGTGCATTTGTTAAAAGATTATGGCTCCCAGAGGGATTGTGAAGCCTGTGTGTGTACGCTGGGGGGGTATACAGAACCAGTCAAAAGTTTGGACACACCTTCCCATTATCTTGAATGAGTCTTTTGACTGTGTGTACCATTCTGCCAGCTGCTGATCAAAATCAACTTGACTGGGCTCCTGACATCGTGGAGTAGATCTTCAGAGTAAGTGAATCACCACTGCTTGGGGGTTGTACTTTGTTTCATGGTGCATATTTTTGGAAGAGGACATTTTTAAAACTAATACAAATTATATGGATTTGATACATAAACTCCTTTGTCACTTTTTTTCAGTTGCTCTCTCAAAGCTTTATGTGTCTTTAACATACATAGTGTTAATGTATCATATTTTAAGACAACTGAAGATGGAGAAAATGACTTTTTTGCCTTGTTTGTCAAGTGTTATAAATTATGCCCATGTAGACTAAAAGAACTTGGAATGAGACAGCAGTACAGGAACTTCCTTTTATAGGGGCCAGTCAACATTTAAATAAGCAAGTGAAGAATTTTGCTCACTTTTAGGCATAAAAAATGATAATTTGTCCTGTTCTATAAACTACTTTTACAGTCTACTTACGTATATGTCTGCCGGTGTAACTAGAGCCCAAACCTTTATTCTAAAATATTTTTAAAATTCAATTGCCTCTTGTGGTGTTTCATACTTTCATTCCTGGACTAGGAAAAAAAAAAAAAAAGCAACCACATTACCACAGTAAATCTCATAATTTCCACTGCTAACTCATCACTGATGACCTATGGAGGGAGTAGACAGACATGACACACGTCTGCCTCACTTCTTGTTCATACCATCTCCTGCTAGATCCAGATCCCACCCTCCTCAGTGCAGGTGTCATGACCAACTAGTAGGAAATGCCGATACAAGGACATGAAATACTAACTGTTTCTGATCGGACAATAATTTATTATGACAAAAATGCCCACAGAATATGGCAAGGGTAATGAGGGAATATGTTTAATCCAGCGAGACATCTCTCTGAGTGAAAGAATGGTCAGAGACAAGACTCGTGTCTATTTATGTAGTCTGCGTGTGCTGTGCGTGTGGAGCTGCATTCACAGAAGCCTACAGGGGATTTGCCTATTCAACTAAATCGTGGCACCCTTATCTCTCCCATTTCGTTATCTCCAACATGGTAATTGCTGACTTCCAATCACGCTTGTTTTCCTCTAATAGGGAGACTTTTTCGTCTTAGGACTGAGTTTGCTCTGACTTCCCTTCCGAGTACGGCCCCACCTCCACACTGACACACAAGAAATACCCACGGGAATACATAAACACGCATAGACAGACACACACCCGTGCGTCCTTTGTTCATGCCATGACCATGGGGGGAAATCACTGACTTCTACTGACGGGACTTACAGGACACAGTATGTCCAAAGGGGTCTGTGGAGTGCTCATTACACTCTGTACTGTAGTGAAAAATATTGTATCCTTCACAGTATCAGCAGGAGGCTTGCTACATTAGGTTTCTTACATGAAAAGCAACATTAAGAGGATGTAATGTGGAACAGTGGAATAGTACAGCTTCATCTTTGGTTAAAGCCTACTGGTGATCCAAACAAATATAGCGTGTCCTTGAGAGACACATGTGTTTGATACTGTAATCCTGAGTTGCCAACACTTTTGGAACAGGAATACAAGTGTCTACTTTGATGATGCTCTTTTTCAGCCTCGTTAAAAAGAATTCAAAAATAGAAACTTGTTCTTGTCTTGTGTCCAAGCGCATTACATTTATTTGCTTACCATGACCTTGATACAGAAAACACCGCATACACCCCCACCGTGAAACATCCACCATTATGTCAGCATTTCATTTCCCCTTCTTTCTCCCAGGAACACACAGTCACAGCCCTGTTGTCCTTGGCGGCCCCGCGGTGAAGGGGAACTGTACCACATGTTGTGTCGCGGTTAACCAAGGGCCGACCACTTTAAAAGAGCCTAAATCAGTGCAAACCATCTTGTACTAATTCTCTGGTTGAGGATGAGAGGAGGGGGATAACCTGGTGGATTGATTACTTCACCACAGATATGATATGTGTAACCTGGGCTGGTTACATGGTGGTAGACCACAATGACCAGGCGCCACTTGAGTATCTGTTGGAGTCTGTTGGAAGTGGTTGGTTTCTGACAACTTTGTTCTGTTTGAAAAGCCAGACTTGACAATGAGGGCCAAACAAATGCACTTGAAGAGCTAGAAATTTGACACTTGAAAAGCAAGAAATATGACACTGCTTTTGGATTATCACAGACCAGTGTGGAGCATTATGGTATTAGGAGTACTGTCTTACAGGCTTTACTCTTATTATTGTTTAGAATTGAGTGATTTCATCACAGTTACTAATCTAAACTAGGGGTTAGCTTGGTTACTGTCTTCGCAGGAGTTGGATGGGAGGTTTGACATCAACTTCATCTCTGTATGTTCAGTGGAGAGACAGATCCGCTATGTACGTTAGCTTGGCGCAGGTGCTGGAGATGGGGTTTTATGAAATGTGCAGCTAGCACACGTCTCATTTTCGTTTATTATATTTGTTAGAGCTAATGGAAATGACTATATGCAACGTGAAAGGAGTTATCGTAGAATTGTCGTCCAACTCTGTAGTTCTGCTCAGTTGTACGGAGCGTTGCTTTGGATTCCCGCTTCACAAACCAGCACCAGAGGAAGCTGTTTTCAACGAAAACACTCTGACAAACCAACTGTAAACTGCCCAGCAAGGAGAATGAATATTGGACTTGTATTCATCAGGTGGTCTGCACCATAACTCCAAATGAAAGCTAATGTTGTTCTGTGTTTCTTTGTCTGTAAATAGGAAACTGTTTGCTAATGTGTTTGCCATTACAACTTCACTGCTTTACAACAACATGTCAATGTTGTGTTGACAGTTTGTTCTGCTGTCTCTAAGCAGTCAAACAAAATTCATGCAGCTTTAAATACAAAAAATGTGTTGGAGTTGTTAGGAGACACCATAGACTGTGTATAAAGATCAATGAAGCGAAATGTGACGTCACCCATTGGTTTGAAGCCCAGAGTTGCCGCTTATGGTCGGCACCATCTTTTTTCCCCTTGTTTGGAGCCAGGACCTTCCAGATAAGGAATGCGGGATGTTGACTTTCACGCTCTGGAAAACACGGCCCACTATCTCAGAGCGAAGCTAATGCCAACTTACTGGGAACATTGAGTGGTGCACACTTGGGCTAACGTTGGCTACTTTTGGCTAAATTGCACTAACAAAGCAGTCATATCATTCAAGTAACATTATACTTATGAAATATTGCAACAATATTCTGACTCAGTGCAAATGCCCAGGAGGATAAACTGTTAATCACAGCTGTCAGTCAACGCCCACACCTTCGACATCAAAGCGTTTTGATGATTATAAGTCTTCAAATTTCATTAATGGAGCAATAATTTCCAAAATGACCACTAGCACATTTATTAGAGGTCCTGGATTTAGCGATTGAGACCATAATAACTTACTGAAAACAGTTATTGACTTAGCATTTCTAGAAAGAAATTGACGCTTTTTGAATGGGAGCCAATTGGAACCATCATCAAGTGACTGTGTGTAGCATTGCACTCTAAGGTACTTCCCCTTTGGCTTCAACCTCAAGCCGTCATAGTTACTGCTTGGAAGATACCTTTGACAGAGCTGAGCTGAGTAACAAAACAAACTGTTTTGAGCATTACAACTAATTACTTTTGCTGTTGAGTGATTAGTAATGTAATAACTTTTTTAATGGGTGATTAATGAATGAGTTACTGATGACATGTTTCAAGACGTAGAAAACTGTGACAGAAAATAAGTGCAATAAATAAGCACACCCAGAAACAAAATTTAAAGGTGCAGCTAACTTGCAAAAGATCACAGCATTTCTCCCCCTGCTAGCATGTTTTTCCTGCTTCTTGGTATCGATGGCAGGGCATTTTTTTTGCATGACACAGAAGAAGAAAGAAGGTGGCAGCAGCGGTGGTGGAGATGGGAGTTTGGCCACGCCACTGGAACAGTTGAGTTCACTGAGAGCAGTGCCTGAGCGTGATTAGCTGAGCTGCAGTGGTGCTTTGCCAGCTCCAGTGAAGCCAGTTCTCATCTGTCAGTGAGTGTGTGTGTGTGTGTATGTGTGTGTGTTTGTATATGTGTGAAAGAGAGAAAGAAGGAAAAGAGCAACAGACTGAGAGAGACAATAAGAACAGAGAAAAAGCAGAGAGAGATACTGTAATACTACTCGGGATTGGTATGTCTTTACTGCCATTTGAAACTGAAGCGATGTGTGGCCCGGCACCATGGTTTCCAAGTTACACCCAAAACAAACAAACAAAGGAGTTTGGGCAGTACGTGTGTGTATGTGTGTGTGTGTGAGAGAGAGTGAAAGATTCTAAACCTCTCTTAATTTCACCGTAACAAACGTATTCGCACACACACACACAAACACACGTGTGTTTGTGTAATGACACGTTCTTCTCGGGGATGGATTTTCCTAATACAGTAACGATGACGCAGGGCGCCGAGAAATGCTGCGGTGTTTCAGTTCATTAGGAATCTCATCGAAACCTGTTCATCACATTCCTGACACTTAGCGTCACGTGTCACTGTTTTCAATGCGATGCAAATATAGCATCTGACGCGTCTGTTTGTGTTTTGGAAAACCCAGGTACAAAGTCACCAAGGGAGGGGTGTGTTGTCGTGAGAATACACAAGGGTGTATAATTGATACCAGAGATGTGTTAGCAATGTCACTTTGATCAAATTTCTCTATAATCAACTTATCATTTGTGTCAAGTGTATGTATATAACTGGCACCTGCATTGAGTATACAAGCAAATTTACTCCAGCATATAAGGATATTGCTTTCTTATTTTTTGTTTATGCCTGTGTTTATGCTTGGGTGTGGGACACTGGGACCTCTTCATCCTCTCCAGATTTTTGTCAGCTAAGGTTTCGGGGGTTAGCTCATATGGAAAGCTGATTCCAGAGCTTGCTTCATCTCACATGGTTTCAATCACCTTTTTTCCTGCAGACCTTGCAGGTTCTGACGCAGACCTTCGCTCCAGGACTCCTCAACCTGGACCAGGGCAGGCACTGGGGAGCAAGCAAATTAGGGAGAATGAAGAAAAGAATGGGAGTGAGAAAGCGAGGAGGGAATGAGAGCATGAAAATGAGTTTTCACACACCTCTTTGCTCCTTTTCCTCACGTCTCCTCTCGTCTTGCCTCCTTTTCGTCTTGCCTCCTTTTTGTCTCCTACCCTTTTGTCTCTTGTCTCCTCTAGTCTAGTCTTGTCTCATTTTGTCTCGTCTCCTCTCATCTCTTCTTTCCTTTTCTCTCATCTCCACTCATTTCCTCTCGTCTCCTTTCCTCTCATCTTGTCTCAAGTGCTTTCCTCTTGTTTCCTCTTTTCTCCTCTCCTCTCATTTAGACCAGTCTAGTCACATCTCCTTTTGTCTTATCTCCTCTCCTCTCATCTCATCTCGTTTCCTCTGCTTCCTCTTGACTTGTCTCTTCTCATTTTGTCTCCTCCCGTCTCCACTCTTCTCCACCTTTGTCCTTTCCTCTCCTTCTCTGTTCTCCTTTCATCTCGTCATGTCACCTATCTCATCCTCTTTGTCTCCTCTTGTCTCCTCTTGTCTCGTCTCCTCTCATTTTGTCTCCTTTTGTCTCATCTCCTCTCCTCAGCTCTTCTCTCAACTCGTCTTGTTTCCCCTCCCGTCCTCTTCGTCTCCTCTCATCTCGTTTTGTCTCCACTCATCTCCCTTCCTCCTGTCTCCTCTCGTCTCCACTCTTCCCCTTCTTTGTCCCCTCCTCTCATCTCCTCACATCTTGTTTTGCTTCCTCTCGTTTCCTCATCTCGGCTTATCTCATTTTGACTCCTCTTTTCTCATCTCCTCTCCTCTCGTCTTGACTCTTGACTTTTGTTTCCTTTCCTCTCGTCTCCCTTCCTCTTGTTTATTTTCATTTGTCTAATCTCATTTAATCTTGTCTTTATCAGGCTCTAATCACATGACAAAATGATGAATTATCTTGTGAAATGTCTACTTTCGCTTTTGTAGTGGATTGCAGAGCAAAATCTCATGCATTATCTGAGTAGTATTCACTGTCACGTTCAATATTTTGTTTTATTATTGGGGGCAGACAGATATAAACTCACTAGATAGATGAGACAAGGGCAGGAAAAAGGACGCCAGCCGTCATATGTTTTCTTTGTCTTCCCAAAGTAGCAGCGAAAGAGGAAGTAGGCTTGTGCTGGTGAGAAAAAAAAAACTCTGAATGCATCAGAGACTAAATTAAACAAAAGGCCTTTTCTTCGCTTCTCAGTTTGCTGGAACAAGCTCTATTCTGAAGGATTTCCCTCAACACCACTCTGGGTGTCAACAGCAGGATTCATGGAGGCAGAGTGTGTTCACATGGATCCTGCGGAGAGGAGGGGCAGCCAGGGGTCACCTCAGGTCACCGGCAGGCACTGCAGGAGGATGTGACTCTGCAGCCTAACAAGGGTCTGCTGATGCGGGCCTACACATCCCATCTGTCAGTGCTACTATTCCTCCTCACTGGCGGGAGCGAGCTACATGCAACAGTGAAGTTATGAGGGAGTAGCAGTGGGATGTTTCCTGAGGGAAGAGAGCGGCGTGATGGCCACCGAGGAACCGCAGTGCGGTTCCTTCTCCTAGTTTTGTTTTCATTCTCAATGGGGTCGGAAGTGTTATTTGGGTTAGTATTCAGAGTGCTGGTTTATAAACATGACTTCTGTTCGATGGGAACTTCTGTCAGAGTCTGGTAGACACATTTTTGCCTCCTCACTGCGTAGGAGAACAATAACATGTCATCAAATACCCAGTGGATGGTCAGAGTAGATAAATACTGTACCATGACTGTTTGTACTGCCTGTTTCTAACAAGCTCTTGGCTTTTAGTTCTTATTTGTCATTTGGCTTTCATTTTAACAAATATGATCTAATCACACTAGGGGAGAAGCAGTGCTGCATAAATAAAATGATACGTCACGTAATCTGCAGTCATTCTTGCCAGGTGTTAAAAAGTCGCCTCAAGACAGAGACCCATGTAAGTTAATTTAAAGGAAAATTACAGTTTATTATAATTTAGATCTTATTTTCACAGTTTTGGCTGTTCTTTTAAAAAAAGAGGTCAGGTGGGGAAAGAAACACAAGCAGTCAAGCAATCAGACAGGTTATAAACAAACCCGCAGGTTAGCAGAACTTATTTAGACCTGATTTGATTTGCAGAACTTGCTTGTGTTTGACACACACAGAGAGTTTTTATGTGCACTGACAGATTGTTACTGACGTGTCAGGGGCCACATACCGCTCTCGTGTCTGTGGGAGCATATAACTCCCAAGGAAATGGTTTTTACATTACTGTTTGTGTATGAATTAAACAATCAAGATATGTTGCTTTAGGTGGTGAGCTTTAGAGATTTAGATTAGAATTTTTTAACTTTGGAGAGAACCTTTCTTTATTCTAAGCATATATTTTCCAAAATGTCAAACCAACTATTACTTTAAATCTTCAGAGCAGTAATTTCTTTATTTCTTATGTTTGCAAGTTATGTATTTTCATAGTCAAAGCCTGTTTTAGGTTGTGTACATTTCAATAACATAAAATATCCACAGTCCTAACCATATGAAATTTGCTGTACATTTTTAATCATTTTCGCTACTCCAGCTCTTTCAAAAGACTTCCGTGGTTAAACAGTGGTTAGAAAATACAGTCTCGAGGAAAAAAAAAGTCAGTACTGTGCTGTACTGTCTGCATGGGCCAGACAGGTCAGTTGGCCAAGCCGATAAAGATCTGCTGTGGAGCTGCATTCTACAACAAACAAGTGCCCCGATAAATGACAGGACGGGGGGGAGTTTACCCAAGGCAGCAGACATAAACACAGCAACCCTCATGGATGGAGGGAGGTAATTTAGATATACCACCACCATTAGCCCAATTAGGGTTCAATGCTTATGAATTCACAGGGCTTTCCCTGTTGCCAGAGAAGGAAAAGGGGAAAAGTACACCACAATTACATGTGTTCAACAAAAAATGGCAACAGAGGAGGAAATGAGAGGAAGCCAAGGTGAAGTCTGAGCAGCGGAGCTTCTCCTCAGCTGTCTGTAAGTCGGCCATTGAGGTAGAGTTGCACCGGGAATCGCCGGGGGGCTTTGGTGGAGCGTGCTGGCATTTCTGACACTGATCCTCCACTGACTTAAACAGAGATAAGACATCTGGTCGACTCCCTCTTTGGGTCAGACAAGCAAACTTTATCCGAGTTCAGTCTGATTGAATATCACTTTGTCTTTGACAAGGGGATGACTGCGCCTAAGCTTTTAGAAGTCTTGATACGCAGGGTAAGTTTGCACTGATTGAGGTCTGCAGGCCCTTTTATTTCAGTTTGATATCAGATATTCTGGAGTTTTTTAATGATCTGAAAAACACTTTGTGTGAGTTGATACCGAGTGTCCCAGAAGCTTTGACTATCAGTCACACCTCTAACATTTCTCAATAGAAATAATTATAGATAACATGTTATATTTGCAGTAAATAGAAAACTGGGTTAAACTGGTCTCCATGTTCAAATGTTGAACCAGTAAGTCCTCAGGCTGCTTTGGCGTCTGATGGAGTTGATCCTTGAAGGAGCCAGCCTCTATTTCAGGACTGCCCCGGCCCCAAATCTGCCATGACTCGACGCACCCACACAATTGGAACAATTGCTGGGGCAGGAAAGAGCGGTGGAATTTCAGAGGCCATGCCATCATGCAGCAGAGTGAATTTCCTCCAAGCTCACTACTCCCTTGCATAGATTGTATCAAAGACTGAGTGTAATAATAGTCTGTATTTGTCAAAGTGGAGTGGAGCTAGGCAAGAGTGCAAAAGAGCAACAGTTTGAAATAATTTTGATAAATAACATCCCGGTTAATGATGACAATTGGGATAATTTATCACCAACATACTGAATCAATCAGTATGATGATGCTTATGGAGTGTGTCATGCATGTAATTACAGCGGAGAGGTGTAATATAAATGTTTAGCGAAAAAGTGACATCTTATTAATTCATCTGTGTAAAACAAAGTTGACACTTGGGTTGAACTTCAAGGAGCCTCTCTTCTTCCTTTCTCTTCTTCCTCCTCCTTCGCTCCATGAAGATGCTTATCCCCTGGCCTCATTATGTGAGCAGAAAAAGGCCGTGGCCCTGTTCTTTGTATCACATTTTTAGGGGGTTGTTATGGTTTGCAGATGTCACCCTGCATAGCATTTGGAGGGAGTCATTCCCTGGTGCTGTCAGGCAGAGACCCTCCTTTGCTCTCCTGTCTTCTCTCTTGGGTGCGGCGTCAGGGAGGGTTCTGTGCAGGGAAACCCCAGAGGGTGGATGCAAACGTGGCCTCGAAGTGGGGTAGATACACTCACAAATACAGGCTTATTCTTGCATATGCATACCTGAACACAAACACATGATGACATTCATTCTTTTGATTACAGTCATGGCACAAAACGAAAACCCCTGCAGGCTTATAATTACACTGATGCATTTGTCTGCTTTCTATAAAACACTCTGTCTTTTTGTCCTTCTTTTGTTCTATTCTGCCTTCTTGTTTTCACTTTTGTAAATAGCTGTTTGTCCGCATGGGAATGTAGTGGTCTCTTACTCATCTAACACTCCATCCCTACAAAAGAAAAAAATCTTATTACACATCAGGACAGCTGCTAGATCATGTGTTAATGATGCAGTCATCCAGAGAAATAATGCAAATTTGAGGGAAACGTCTCCCTCCTGTTGACCACAAATTCACACCCAGCAGAGGGCCTCATGTTTCCCACACCTTCTCCCTCATCACTGTCAGATTGTCTGGATTTTGATCTGAGGGGAGGAGCCCTTTGTCCCTCCACTGCAGTTGAGAAAAGAATAAATGTGAAGGGAGGGGTGAGAAAAAGACATTGCATCTACATATAAATATTTCTTGCATTGAAGCCGCAGTGTGGGTTTAGTTTCGAGTCAAAGAAATGCACAACAATTTTATGGTGGAAAATTGTCTCTTTGCAACTTTCTGTGTCCAGCAGTAGCCAAAAGTGAAGTGAAAAGTTTGTAAATAGCTCCAAAATGACATGTTAAACTCAAAGTCTGGGTCAGTCAGTCAAAAAATATCTTCAGTACAATGACGCATGCTATAACAAAGCTGACAGGGTGATTTTAATGATGCTGTTTCAAATCCAGCTTGGGCCTTTAAGGGAAAGCAAATGTTCATGCACCACTGCATTATAAATGGATTTGATTTTGAGGAGTACTTAGGCACAGGACCAAACTAGGCTGAAAGGCCCAGGGACTGTAAACTAATATTGGTTTACAACACATGGTCCAGATTTCATAACAGACATTAAGACTCAATCCTAGAGGACACTCTTGTGGAAAAAGGATGATTGATGAGTATAAAGTCAGGTGTGTGCGTGTGTGTATACGGTGTGTGTATCACAGTGTGAGCGCAGTTGGTTGGTCGCTCTTTTCAAGGAGAGGGTTTGTCTCTGAAAACTCCTTCTGTGCACTCCTTCAGTGCTGTGGTAGCACAGAGTTGCTTCCAGAAGTGGCATGCAACATGAATTTGTTAGTTGACAGAGCATTAAAGGAGCAGCTTATTCACATTCTTACAGAGAGTTAGATTAGAAGATCAATACCACTCTCATGTATGTACCAAGAGGCAACTACTACAGCTTAAAGCTGAAGCCAATGTGGAAGTACTTTAAAGTACAATGGTGGTTGCTGCATGCTGGCTCCAAAAAATCCCTGGCTCCAACTGACTCCCATTCAAAAAGTGTGAAGTTCTCTTTATAATATTATATAAATAATAAGTCAGTATTTTTTTCTACAAGCCTCTAATAAGTGCACTGGTGGTTATTTTGGAAAATATTGCCCCATTAATAAGATTTGAAAACCGTGTGGGTGTTGATTGACAGCTGTGATTGACAGTTGGCTCACCTGCTGCTCTCCCCAGCTCCTGGACTTACACTGGACAATTGTTGCAATACTTCAGTAAATCGAATATTGCTTGATTACAATTCCTGCCCTGTTAGCACAATTTAGCTGAAGTTGCTAACATTAGCCCAAGCATGCACTGGTTGGTAGGCTAGCATTCACATCGGTCTGAAGTAGTGGGGTGTGTTCCCAGAGCATGAAAGGCAACCCCTTATTTGGAAGGTCCTGGCTCCCAACTGAAAAGATGCAACCAACCATAAGCAGCATCTCTGGGCTTCAAACCAGCTCCAAAGCAAACCAGTGGGTAACGTCACACCTCACTATGACCATTTTTATGCCAGGCTACACCAACAGACCAGTTAAACAAACAAGACATAAATTTGTGAGTTTTAGAGGTGCTTGCTGATTTTATTACCTTTGGACAGAATCAGGTTAGCTGTTTCCCCCTGTTTCCAGTCTTTATGTGAAGCTAAGTTAACCGGCTGCACAAATATGAGAGTGGAATCAATCTTCTCAACTCTTCTTCTTCTTCTTCTTCTTCTTCTTCTTCTTCTTCCTTGTATTTACCTGTTCCTTATGCAGGGCTGCTTCATGCCTTCATGGCCTAACACATACCCATAATTCAACCTGTACACTGCAAAGAGTACTAAACATAAACAAATGATTCAACAACTGCAAAAGAAAACTCTTATTGTGTTCCTCCTCTCTATTGCCTAGAAATACAGACTACAATATTTGAAGGTCATGCTGCGTGTCTGTGCACCCAGTCAAATGCTCAGACATGGCCACGTTCCAGGTTCTGGCGATGGGTATCGGCATGCATGCTGGCGCTCTGAGTCATTACAGTAGTTCTGTAAATAGCAACCCAACTAAAGGAAATATATCTGATCAAATCAGAAGTCAGAAATCAGTGTATTTTTCCCCTAACCAGAGCACAGACATATACAGAGAAATAACCACATGCATACTGTACATGCACATACACACATCAGATTTTTTTGATGCACTCTGCCTTGTCATCTGAGGATTAAAGGATAAATCAACCACACCTTTGCTGGGATGTTCACAAGTGGCTGACTGCATCTCATCAAATTGTTGCCACGCTGCTTTATTGCTGGTTGAAGGAGAATCAGAGCGGTTTCTCTTGACATTTCCCATTTACACTTTTGATTTAGATTCTATACTAGATGACCAGCGCTGTGGTTTTACTCAGTATTCCCTGCGGTCAATATATTTCACTCAGATTGCAGATTTTCCTCCATGCAAGTGCAGCATGTCAGACCATAAGAATGAAGAAGTGATCAGTGGGCTTTCACTGCAGCCTCTGCACTCTGGAAAGGCTCCCACGAAATGGACTGAGATGCTACAATAACTTCACAACACACTTCCAAGCTCCCAGAGACTACATCCAGACTGCAGTGCAGTTGTTAATCTTGATGATACAGGATTCACAATGGCTCCACTGTGGCTGCACTGCTGTCTCAGATCTCTTTTTTCCCCTCGATTTAGGTGACATGCATCTGATATTTTATTCGTTGTCTTAACTAGGGGTTACTTACACACGTCTAAACTTTCAGATTTGTAACTCTTTGTGGTACAGAGAAGGAAATGTCACATTTCAAGCGGTCAAAATGGCTAACCATCAGATTTTATGCTGTCTTTTACAGGTCAGACATGCACCGTGCCTAAAAGATCTGTTTAATTATTTGTCATATAATTTTAAGATATGGCATGAATGTGATCTTTTCCTTGCTGAGAAATAAATGGCAAACCACATGAAAATATCTTTTTTTCCTAGTTTAGGATGTTATTAAGAGACCGCATGTGTGCCACAAAAGTGCTGAAAAACAGATGTGTGTTACCGTGTCAATACAGCCTGCGTCCCCACGAGTAACATGTCGGGTTTATGCTGAGTGTGTAAATGTAGCCCTGTGGTGACATTTGCGTGAATTGGAGAGCGCAGTCGTATGTCATTTTGCTTTGCTTGAGGTTTCGGTCTGATCCAGGAATGTGTAGGAGGCCCCATACATGGTGACATCACCTCTCTCTGTATTACTCCCTGGAGCTATAATGATGACCAAGACAGAGCAGTCTGGTCATGACCTTTTACTCTGTCAATGAAGTCCTTAAAGACAGAAAGATGCAATTAGCTTTAACCAGTGGTGATGACTTCCTGCCACATAGTACGAAAATGACCTGAAAATGATCTAAATGTGGTTTGTTGATTAGTTCAAGAGATTTAAAAACACTTCAGTGGATATCTGTCTCACGGATCTTATAGTACAAGTTATACACATTTTCAGGAGAAAAAAAAATACTCGTCTATTTGATGATTTTGCAATCTTACCTTAATTTCACAAAGGCCATAAAGGGAAAGAAGTAGTGCAATTAAATACAACAGTCATTTAATAGATACCATCTCTGTGAAACATACATTTTCTTGTCAGTTAGTGAGCTGTTGATTCAAGTCTATGGTTATGTATGAGCCTGTAGTTAGTTCTGAAGTTAGTACTGTAGATTAGCATTAGCATCACAAGATGGACAAAATATTCTACTCTTCTTTCAATATATGCAACACCACCACAAGGAACAGCCAACTACAGTACAGAAGTTAAAAAATCTTATTTCCAGGTTCACATACTAGCTTTTTCCTGAACTTTCAACCCTATTTCACCGTTCTTCTGGAAAAAGCTGGTAAGTAAGTTAGAATTTTTATTTGTGAAACAACTGTTTCCAAGGTCAGGAATGAACTTTCAAACTCCACTAAGTACTAAGTGTCAGCTACTCAACAGGCAGTATTTACTGCAGGGCATTAACTTATTATACAGTGACTTACTGTAGATTAACTCCTTTCTGCACTTTCTGTTGGATGTTATTGTGAAAATGTGGAGGTTTGTGGTAAGAAAACTGCCAGAATACTGTGCTGGAGTGGATAAGTTGATCAGTGTTGCTCTGAGCTCAACTGGTCAATGTTAGAGATTGACAAGGTAATAAAGTGCTAAATGGACCATTAAAGGTGTAATATGTAAGAATTATGTAAAAAATTTAGTTTAAAACATTCAAAAATTAACTAAAATTATAAACAGAATGTGAAGAGATAATAAAAGTAGACCTTCCCTGACTTTCTTGGTTGCTTATAACAGCTGGTGGACTGATTTCTATGTAAAGGACTTGGGAGGGTTTTGCTGGGAAAATCCAAAGGATGTGATGTTTATGCGTGCTCCCGAGTGCCTTGCCTCTCTCCTGTCCCCCTACAGTGCAAACAGGGTACAACGGCTAACGTTAGCTTAGAAACGGAGTCTGTTAACGTCTGACCCTGAGCTGGCTTTCTTCCTATTGGACAGGTAAGCTAACATTACTGCTAAGCATGTGAAATATATTGTGATATTATGGTTTTAGCTGGCTAATGTTAGCGCCACTGCTCGCTCAACGCTTGCACTGACGGAGTGCGAGCACAGGATGCTGACTGCAGCACACTTAACGGCCACCGGTGTCATTAATGAGAAGGAATTCCTTATTCTTATATATTGTACCTTTAATTTCAAAATGTTATGCTAAGATCAATTTTGCAGCCTAGTCCTCACACCTCATGCCTAAATGACCGGTTGTAGTTTTAGGGATAAAAAAGGTTTGAATCCAAAGCCTGATATATCTTATTCCACCATAGACATCCGTTGTTGTCCGAAAACTACTACTACTAACACGTCACTGAGCTACACTGCCACTGAGTGACATGTTCCCTTGCCCCAAAGACTACAGCTATGGTAGTTTGTTTAGGAACGGCTCCAAAGACTAATAACAGCAATCACATTTTCAGTCTCTGGAGAGCAGTTATGTGTAACAGCTTGATTCCACCGTCTGTGTCGCAACCAGCTCTGACGCAGCCGGATCGCGGCCACTATAGTGAATGTTTGTGATCCCAGAACTCCCAGAAGCGGCTCTCCGCTCTGCTCCACTAAACATACGCACCTATCTATTTTTGACGGAAGCTACATCAAGCTGCACAGAGCAGATGAGCCAGGTAGGAAGTCAAACACGGGAACAGCATAGAGCATTCGTCAATTTTCAAAATAAAACACCCTGTGCACACTCCCAATCATATATGACATCACTACATCAACATTATGTTATAACTGGTGCACCAGGGTGACACCAGGCCAGAAGTCAATCGGTCAGAGGATATTCGTCACCATGGACGATGAGAGGTTCATCTTGGAAGCAGGAAATCACAAGATTTTATATAACACCACTGCTGCCATGACTGCCCCGGTCCCTGGCTTACTCTCCAGGTAGAGGGGTGGCTCTCTTCTCTCTGGCGTTGCCGGAGCAAACGCTCTGCTACTGAAATGCTCATGGTGGGGTATGATGCCATACGGAGGACAGAATAAAACCATGTTGCAGCCGGAACGCAACGCAGCCGTGCCTGGTGGGATCAATGCGTAAAGCAGACGCCAATGAAGGAACATGTCACCCAGTGCAATGGTGTGACTCAATTATGTGTTTTTAACCGTTTTTGGACAACAACGGAGGTCTTCGGCACAGAGGAATAATGAATATAAGGCTTTGGATACACACACTAAACTTGTAAGTAGGATCAATTCATTGTTGGTTTGACTCTGCACATGAGATTTGTTGGAAGTAAGAAAAATATAGAACGCCTATAATCACCAGCCTTATCCTTTATTGTACCTCATATTCTAGTTGTGAAAATCTTGTATTCTTGTCCTGCTGTATTACTTGACTGTATTACTTGTTGATGGTTTGTTGGTCAGTCTAGTGATTCTTTGTAGTTTTTACTGCACAGATCTTGGGAGCAAATTAACCTCTCCAACACAGCAATTGATAAATCTGTAAGGAACATCTATTATAAATTAAAAACTGAGCTGGTTTTTGAAAATAACGAGTTGGTCAAACATCAAAAGTGATGCTAATGCTTCAAACACTCTGTGCCTATAAAGTAAAGCCATGGTGGCATGTGTGTGTGTGTGTGTGTCCACAGTAACTACAAATGTGTTACTGTGTGCAAGTGTGTGCTATAGCCCAGAGTGAGTATGATTCTGCATTGGTGGTCTGTGTGTGTGTGTGTGTGTGTGTGTGTGTGTGTGTGTGTGTGTGTGTCAGTGCTGTGGTGGTCTGAACCCTGAGCTGGCTCCCTCCCAGCAGCTCCGAGGCAGAGGCAGAGGCGAGCCCCGCTGCCAGGCCTGGCCCCACTGTGGGAAACAGCCTCTGTGTTATTGTACGCGCAATGAATTGCTGATGACGCATTTGTTTATGCGCTCACTCAAATAATGGGAACATTAAATATTTGGCCCAAATAATAATAATCCATTTCCTTGCCACCACAGAAATATGACTAATCACATGAAAATTAAAAATAAGCAAACATGCTGTCAAGTGATTGTATTTTGTGGATATGATGAAGATTTGTCCACACACACCCTTCGTGGTGAACATTACCTCAGATTTATGTGCACCATTAAGGGGATCCACCCTTTACATTTGGGCAGCTGCATTTCTTTGGAAAATCATTATGTTGCAAGAGTGATTGGAAATTCTGCAATGATGTTTTGAATTTTAAATAATGTCCAGAATTGAAGACTGTCCATCTTTGCTATGTCTTCAGTGGAAACTGTATGGAAATTCTGATCAAAATTATGAATCTTTGTTTGGCCGCAGTGTTTGGCAGCAAAAATAATGCCCAGAATTAAAGGATGAATCAAATTGTGCTGCATGTGTACCCTCAAAGTCAGCATCTTCAATGGAAACTCCCATGCAAATCCTTCCATCGAAAGCAGAGAACTTTCCTTTCACTGTGAATCTGACCACAGAGCTGTTATTCCCTTGTGACAGATATTCCTCTGACAAGTGCTATTACACTCTCCCACAGTCATTCTCACACGCTCCTCGCCTCAAATGCAGTGGGAGAAAATTCTATAAACCAAAAAACCAAAAGCCAGGACATGTGAAGATCAAACACAGGAATATAAAACTATAAACATCACACGCATACGAAGGGCTCTTCACGGGCCAGCAACTCTTGACTGACAGGCAGCATGGTGGCTGGCATGTAAAACGGAGGGAGGTCAGGTCTATTCACTGACTTTCCTGTTTATATGTGGCGTGATTTGTCTCGGGCTGTGTTCGTCAGCTGAGCGGGAGGCGTGTTTAGAAATGGCTGGCTGGAAGAGAGGACAGGGAAGGGTGTGAGAAGTTTGAAGGAGAGGAGAGGGGAGGAGAGGGGACAAATTTGACGAGGTAATTTGAATTCCTGAGGTTTGCTTGTGAGGTTAAAGGGTGACTGTGTGCCGTGACAGCATTGCAGAGATGTGAAGAAGAGTGGAAGGTGTAGCATGAAAAGTCATATATGTTGGGAGGTGCAGTAGGAAGGATGGCAAGCATGCAGGTAGGCTGCTTAAACAGAAAAAAATGCATATGTCCAGTAAAAAATTCAAGAGCACAAGATTAAGTCATTAATCGACCACCGGTCAAGACAAGTCAAGTCCATTTTTTTCTGTGTAGCCCAATATTACAAATCACAAATTCACTTCAGGGGGGTTTTACAGTCTGTGCAGCAATACAACATCCCCTGTCCTTAGACCTTTGATCCAAATAAGGAAAAACTCCCTAAAAAAACCCTTTAACAAGGAAAAACATTGAAGAAACCTCAGGAGGAGCAACAGAGGAGAATCCCAGGATGGACAGACATGCAATAGATGTTGTATGAACAGAAGAGAACACAAAATATTACAAAATACAGCACTGAACAGGATAACAAAATCATAATGGATTTATAATATATATAAAGAATGTGGTGCGACTTCCATCAACATGGAGACCTGGCGGGAGGATAGACTGCAGGGAGACTCACATCACACCATTCACATAAATGGGAGAGGAAACAAGAAGAAATATTATTCACAAAGGAGAGAAAGAAGGATAAAGATATCATTCAGATAGAGAGACATGAGGTGAGACTGAACTCCTGCAGGATGGGGAACCAGATCTAAAACCGACAGCCAGGGAAGCAGAGAGGTTCCAGGATGGGTGATGGTCCAGCAAAAGATGCCTGAGACTCAAGAGAGAACAGGAGGATAAAAAGGGAGAGAGCAGGAGAAAACAGAGAGGGGCACACAGCCTGGGCGCTCATGTGCTAGTGGAACAAACAAACAGAAGATTAGAGAGATGCAATGGTTAGAACCTAATGAACTTGTCTCTTCTGATCTGCATCTACCGTAATGCTTTCTCAGCTTTCTCTGGTGAAACAGAGCAACATTGCATGAAACAAGGGCCTCCATCTAGGCTCGAAGGTATGTTACATTGAGTGGCAGCATGAAATGAATGCTTGGCCATATTAGAGGAAGCAGAAGTAGGTGCTTTTGTGATATTTTGAAAGCCTACTGTCATAGTGAGGGCCGACACATGATGAATTGTGTGAATGGGAAAAACGGCGTCCACCTATGGACAGTTTCTCCTCAAATGCACTCGTACGTACAAAAAAAGAGAGAAGTTCAAACTTTCTTTTCAAAGCACTTCCTTTGAAGCATACTGAGGCCCTAACATGTCAGAGAGGATGCAGTCTGTAGCCACAGGTGAACAATAAAGCATGTTTTCCACAAACTTTCTTGAGAAAGTAGGAAGCTTGAAACAACTCCTTAACAGATGTGCAGTATTTGTTTTTCGCCGCAGCTGTTATTTATCAGTAGGTGGGAGTAAACCAAGTCATCTTGTCTGTGTATCTTTCTCATAAATCACTACTGATCAGCCTTGATCATTTTGCAGACTAGACCATGATGAAATACTATAAGTCACATACAGTGTCCGCAGGGACAAGATCATATTTATTGTTCACACAGCCTGGGAAAATAACCAACCCAATGCCTAACGAATTTTAAAAATCCTTTATTTATCAACATTAGCCCAAGCGGCAACAACCACGGCTTGAAATTGAAGCCACTGCGGAAGTCCCTTAAAGTGCAATACCACTGACGGTCACTAGATGCTAGCTCCAAAAAATCCTGGCTTCAATAGACTCCCATTCATTAAAAAAGCCAACTTCTGTCATGAAATACTAAGTCAGTAATTTTTTTCAACAAGTCATTATGGACTCAATCTCTATATTCGGGCCCTCTAATAAGTGTGCTGGTGGTCATTTTGGAAAATCATTTCTCTATTTATAAGATATAAAGATGAATAGTAGTTTTGATGTCTGCCGTGTGGGCGTTGATTGACAGCTGTGATTGACAGTTCACTCCCCAGCTCCGGACTGGCAGTGAGTCGGACTATTGTCTCAATATTTCAGTAAATTTAATGTTACTTGATAACGATACCTGCCGTGTTAGTTAGTTAATGTTAGCAAAAGTCTGCACCGCTTGGTGTTCCTGGTAAGTGAGCGTTGGTGTGTCTCCAGAGCGTGAAAGGCAACACTCCTTATTTGGAAGGTCCTGGCTCCGAACAAAAAAGATGGTGCTGACCATAAGCTGCAACTCCGGGCTTCAAACTGGCTCCAATGCAAACAAATGCGTGACGTCACGCCTTGATACATTCATCTTTATATACAGTCTATGCCTTAGCCCTCTTTATTAAAATCTCCTTTTCTAATTTTTTTCTTTGGCTTTTACTTTTAGGTGATAAATACATTGGAATTTGTACTCTTCTGCCCCAAAGGGAAAAAGAAGCCGACTTGAACAAAAGAGGGCTCAGGTTAAGACATTACTAATGAACACCGTTGTCTGGGGACTTGCAATGTCAGCCTGCCTTCCGGCATTCTTATCATCACCTACACAAAACCTCCCCACCAATCAAACTGGATCCTGGAAAGGAAGTTGAAAATGTCAAAGGCTATTAATTCTGCCGCAGCCTTCTTTGTCTGACTCTCAGAATACTAATCGAGGAGTAAGAGAGGGCAAATCCTTTTTTAAAATATCTTTTTCTAGGGGTTTCTGTGAACAAGCATGTGAATGAGTGTGTCGATTATAAGGAAAGTGAAAATCTTTCAAAGACAAGCATGGCTATAACTCACTGCCTAGGGGGAGTGAGAACCATGTAAAACCCTGTTATTTTAAGATTCAGAGCTTAGACCACCAACACAATAAGGTATTCACATTTTTAATAGCAGGTTGTTGGCAATGGTTAAGCCTTGTTTCCTCTTTAATAGTAATGATATCCTGTTCTGCACTCTTTCTTTCAATGGGACTCAGGTAAAGCATGGGTGGGACCTTCCGTTTCATGACATATTTTGTCGAAGTGATGGCTTTTCTTTGTGTCTGTGCATATAAAGGATCTAAAGTATACTCTTTCATGCACTTCCTACAGACACAAACCCTTTAAAGAAACTCTATATATGTTTCATTTGAAGGAGTCGCACTGTGTTTTAACAGTTATCCTCGCTTGAAGCTACAGCACTTCAACAGCACATGCGCCCTGCTATTATCATATTACTTTGGTTTGTCATATGCTCTAAAAAACTAAAACCTTACATGCTGTGGTTCAAGTCATTTAGGGCATTTTGTGTGCTCAATGCAGCTTGCCTCACAAGACAATAAGCATGTTTTGGGGCTTTTCTCAGACCAATTGTTCCCATACCACTCAGATGCATATTTGTTAAATATAGCATGTTTTGATCACACTCCAATATGGGCCCTATCTATGTCAAGTGCAATTTTGCTTAGTTACTTCAACAAAGCCAATGAGGGACTCTGCGAAACATATGTGATGAATAGCCTGCTGTATTTTATCAACCATTTAAGAATTCTATCGACATCACAGAGTTTATCTGCATTATATCCACATCAATGACATTTTAACCTTAGTACGTATTCTTTAAAACTGGTATTTTTTAATCAATTCAGTTTCTACAACTTGAATGGATTACCAGTACTACCAATCACATTGGTAATGAACACCACACACTGCAGCTTTTTACAGTTTTTAGCCACTTTTATTTTATTTTGTGTCTCACCAAGCATTGAAGTCTCTCAGCAAACTTCTCAATATAAAACTCTTGGCAAAGAGCCAACGTAAATAAATGAAAATTTGAAAATGGTAAGCCAACAGATGAACACATTTTTTTCAGGGGGTTTTGGGCCAAACCAGAAGCTAGTGTAAAAGTCAAGTGATAATTAGACCCACATTTGGTGATAACAAAGATGGGATACCTGTGTATTGTGCCAATTTTATATGAAGGCCATGTTGCTTTGAGCTCTGCCCTGTAGTCAAATACTGGGTACTCTTTAATACTCCTATTTTTACATCAAACCAGACCCTGTAATGTGAATAAGTTGCTATTACTACCAGTTCCACTGAGAATGAACAACAAACTCTGCAGCTTTTTACACTTTTTAGCCACTTTATGTGATACAATTTTAATGGTTCTTACCAGCTCATCAAACCATGGGCTGCTTGTTCTACTGCACATTACCTGCCCAGCTTAAAAGTAAGTAAACTTTATTTATAAAGCACTTTTTTCAAAACCAGAGTTACAAGGTGCTGTACAATGCAATGCAATGCAACAATTGAGACAAAAATAAAATAAAATAAAAAGTTAAAAACAGGAAATATCAACATAAAAAATAAAACCATAAAACTACACAGAGGGCAGAGACAGAAGTCAGATACAACAATAAAAACAATAAAAGCAACACAGAGGGCAATCACACATTACGAGACAAAGTGCCTATGAAACAGATGAGTTTTTAACAGCTTCTTAAAACTAGCAACAGACATTTTTATAACTAGGGGATGACGGTTCCAGAGGGTGGGGGCCACAACCGCAAAGGCATGGTCACCCTTGGTCTTAAGCCTGGTTTTTGGGACAGCCAGAAGGCATTGGTCAGTAGACCTCAGTGATCTCACCATGGCCAGGGGACACAATAATTAAGAAAAACTAAAGTGGGGCCAGCCTGTGTAGTGCTTTATTTTATTAGAATTTTAAGATCAATTCTACATTCTATTAGTAACCAATGTAAGTTGGCCACCAACACTGGTATGATGTGTGACCCATGTCGTGTATCAGTTAGCTGTCTGGCAGCCGCATTTTGGACCAACTGGAGCCAAGATACAGAAGAGCAACTCAGGGTTGTGAACAGTGAGAGACAAAAACATGAATTATTTTTTCCAGATCTTAAAAGGATGATATAGCTTTGGTTTTTGCAATGCTTCTTAGATGGAAGAAACAGGATTGGACCACTTCCTTTATGTGACACTCAAAGTTCATGTGTTGGTCAAAGTTTTTTGAGGCTCGCTTAACATTTACTGCTAAAGGATCAATACACTGCTGAATTTTCTCAGAAATGCTCCCCGGGCCTATAATAAGGACTTTTGTTTTGTTAGGGTTAAGTTGGAGGAAGTTATCTGACATCCAGTCCTTGATAGCTGTTAGGCAGTCTTGCAAGGTGGAGAGTTTTCTTAGGTCATCTGAATTGAAAGAAAAGTATAGCTGTGTATCGTCTGCATAGCAATGATAAGGGATACACTTAAATTGACTAGTTAGGAAACCAAAGGGGAGCATACTCCTAAATGGCATAGAGTGAAAGTAAGTAAATGAAGAAATTTAAATATTGTAACCCAAAGGACTAAAATATTTTTTTCTAAATAACTTAAGTTGTTATTGGAGTGGCATTCATTAAGTGGTAAGAAAGAGGACTCAAATGGGATGCCCATGTTGTTCTGTATCAGTTGAACTTATACTGTCAGTAACAATAGGAATTATCAATGATAGCCGATTGTAATACTGCCTAAACTAGATTTGAGGGGATCTATTATTACCCCTATTACTTTATTTCCAGCTCTATATTTTTATTCTGGGACTCCACTAGCTTTGCCTGATTCACAGTTCAAAAACTCCTTATTTATCTTATACTGGCCCTTTGTGCCACCCCTCAGTTCAGCTTCTGTCTCTTAACAGGCAGTCTTAGCTCCTGTCTCTTTAAGGTCCCCCTCCTAATGAGCCCACTCTCTGTTCTGATTGGTTAAGTTAGTTAAAGTTAAAAACCAGTCTACACAAAACATATGGAGACATTCGGACCTCTTTGGTCAGCGGATCAGTTAGAAATAATGCAGGGAGGAATAGCACAAGCAGAAAAACACTCACGGCGTGCCAGCTCAACTCGAGTCATCGCTCAGCATGACTACCCCCAAAACAACAGAAAAATGCTGTAATGTTAGCAGACCGGAGCAGTGAGGTTGTACGCTGTGCATGGAGCTGACATCGGCATGGGCTGAAAGTAGAAAAAAAAGTTGGAAACCAAGCGTTCAGAGCAGTCTGCAGCCAGTGCTTTTTGCTCACATTACTTCTACATATGTTTACCTCATTATTTGATACTTTGGCCACATTTAATATGGACATCCAACATTGTAACTTAATATACAGTATAGACTGAAAATAAGGTAAAGCATAAAAGGTCATTTTTAAGAAAGAAATCATATGAAATAAAAGTCAAAAAAGGTGCACAATATCAGTAGAAATCAAAAATGTTGTCTATTTTGTATTTGATTTTATTTATTTTAAAAGGCTTCTTCGGCATGCCCATAAAGAGCAAAAGACAAGTGACCCTTGCCTTTAAATGACTGAATTTGTGTACAACATTTTCCTTTCAGTGCGACATCACAAACCACCAGCTTAAAGAAAAAACATTTCTGTCTCCAAAATGTTTTCATTGCCACTGTAATTCAGCCTTAGTCCTTGCCAAATCATAATGCATATTGGAAAAACTGGCAGAAACATCAAAGCCCAATGATAGTGAAGGAATACTGTTGATACTGACTTGGAAAAGAAACACACAAATAAATGGTGAAACAGGAAATCCTTGTGTATGTGTATTCGTTCAGCAGGTTTTGATCTGAAATCTGACATCCTCGTGCCATTCGAAAGTTTTTTTTTCCCCTCCAGTTTCTGTGGTTGTGTTGAAAACAAAAATCATCTGTTTAAGTGGCTGTCCTCCTCAAAGCCATGTGGCCAAATGTAGCCTGAGACTGAGACTGAGGGCTCAGGGGTTGGTGACTAAGGCAAGACGTAATGCTTGGCACGGAGACATGAGCTCTTTTTACCCTTCCTCCAAATTCCCTCTATTTGGGGTGTGCAAGAGGATCAACAGGCCAAGGTGCAAACTGTTTTTGTGTGATTTAAAAGGTTGCTCATGACCTTTCTTTCTTATTTTTCCCCTCTCTCAATCATCTTCCCCTATGTTTTTACTATACACTGAGTAATAAAAAACAAAGAGCTTATAAACCTCACTTGTTCTTCTCTTCTCCCAGCCGTCTCTCCTCCCTGTTCTTGTTGTCTGGAAGCTGGACAGCCTGAGGATGATGGGAGCGTGCTCAGCAGACCTTTGAGCGTCTTAAAATGGACATATGTGTAGGAGCTTTGTTTGAGTATGAAACCGCTGGCGGGGAGCGTCCTCGGTGGCGTGGGTGTTCAAAGACAACCAGGAGGTATATCTATGAAGTCATCTTTAACAGTTAAATTCGAGTTTTCCAGTTGAAAGGAATAACAGGTCAAATGCAGGGGCGAAACAGTTGGATCGGCATGGTTTACTTCATTTACTCCACACAGTCTGTTCCAATGACCTCATTTCCTCCAGGGCATCCCGCTGGACATACCCTTCTGGAAGCTGATCAACCACTCGGGGCTGAATGATATGGTGTTATTTGAATGGGCAGATCCATGAATGTTTTGCACATCATAGTCCTGCAGACAGGACCATTATCCATGTTACCTGCACCTTCTTCTATACAGTCCAGTCCAAGCCAGACCTGACCACACTGAACCAGACCCAGCTCTTGGTGAAAGATCCTTAGAAATTGATGTTGGCTTCATACTGCTTGTCTGTAGACATCTGAAGTTTCAGTTCATTCATAATGCTGAAATATGTAATATGTTTTTTGTTAAAATATTATACTTTGTTGTCATAAGCATTTACTGTCTAAGTGATACTTTACCTTTTTTTTTTTGCTACGGTCCAAATCAGAGGATGAGTAGCTAAGCATTTTACACAAGGAGAAATCCAAGCGAAAGAAAATGCATCACTAAAAGCCATGTGAGAACGTTCACTCTGCTCAATGGTCAGATGCATCGGTGGGAGCAAAATCATAAACACAGGAAGAAGGTCCATAAGAAGGTCCTATATCTGCTGTTTAGTAATAGAGTTGGATCAAGGTTGAATCACGTTCCCACCACATACAAACCGCTCCAGAGTTCATTTGGAACCGGACTGAGACCACCTCCTCAAAAGGTCTTGGTATGGTCGTTTTGGTTAGCAACTGAGTATGATTACTGTGTTCAGACCTGCCAAACAAATTGCACCAAGGGGGAAAAGGAAAAAGTGTCTAATTCAACCAGACTAAAAAACACAGGTCTGTAAAAGCTCTTTTGTAAAGTCCCATTGCTTGGCGGAGTGGCTTGCTACCTTTCTGACTGACAATGAAAATAAAGTCTGTTCAAACCAGAGTTGATGTACTCAAAGTGACATTAACATAAGTTAGTGTGAAATTACTTAAGTATCATAAAATCCATGCCCATATCATGCAACTTTAGTGTGTAATTTCAATTGTCAAAGACTCGGTTAGTTGAGGAAATTTTAATTCGGCAAGATAGATGTTGGAAAAGACATTAATGAGAGTGCAGAGAGGGTTTTGTGGTTCATAAACCAAAACAATGAGCTAAAGGAGGCTCAAAAGCTGAGTGGGACTATACAGAGTTTGGAGATAATTCTCCATGGGTATGTCACAAAGAGTGACCTTTCACATTGCACATAATCATTTGATGTATTGGTCATTTAAAAAAAAAAAGATAGTGCAGCTTTAATTTAGAGGAGTAGTGCATATTCAGCTTTTTGTGAAGTGAGACGTAAAGCTGTAGTAAGGTTAAAGGTTACTCAGGAAAACTGGAGAGTCGGGGAGAGCTGGTTGTGGTTGTCTGCTGAGTTGTGTGTTGTGTTATTTCTGGGTGTTGTGGGATTGTTTCAAGGGCTGATGCTCGATTAGAGCTCAGTGTATGGAGGTATCATACCACTGTGACAGCCCTTTTGTTAACCAGTAAAACAGATTAAACCCTGCTCCGCCCAAGTTGAAGAGCAATCAAAATAAATAAAGAAAAAAAGAAAAAGCTCCACGCACTCTGTCTCTTCCTCACTCTCTTTCTCTGTGTCTTTTACTCTTTATCACTCTCTGTCTGTTTCTCATATCTCTGTATCTCCACTGATCTCAACCACCTGTTACCTGACACACATTGGCCCTCAGCCACAAAGCACTGTTTTCGGGATCAGGACAATAGTTTGCCCTAAGAAGAGCTGCTAAATCCATAGGGTGGTGTGGCTGTGAGTTTACAGTCAGCTATTGTTGGCCAACACAATACAGAAGCACATCCCCTCCTTTACTGTATTATGGCAATTGTGCTCTAAACAGCCATTCTGGGGGCTATTCCATGCGCCGAGGTGATTTCCGCTTGCAAAGTATCGTTTTTCAGCTTATTGATGTCTCGTTTTGTCATTGGAGGCTTTCACGCAGAAGGTTAATGGTTCTTTTGGAACAGGTTGTCCTGTGTGTGTGTGTGTGTGTGTGTGAGAGAATGTGTGAGAATGTGTCTGGGGAGGAAATTCAACAGAAACATAGGATGTAGTCAGCTTTTCACCTTTATCCTTTCGCTCATTTCTCTTTCACCCTCTTTGTTTTTCCTGTCTGCCTGTGGGAAGATAGCATTTTTGTTTGCAATGACTAAAACTTTAAAGGCTTATCTCAGCTCTCTCTCTGTTCACCAGTAAACTGAGTATACTATCCTGGAGAATAAGAATGAAGATTTTCAGGATTAGTTGAAATATAACATGTTATGTTTTCATAAGATTTGCCATTTGAGTTGAAAATGAAAGTTTTTTTCAAATGACTTGCACCTCATTAGATCATAATCAATCAGCTGCTACTGTGAGTGTATGTGAACTTTACGTTAAGAAGGTCTATTAAGTGGCGTCACCTTGTCATTAAATATCTTTCATTGGTCTTGTTAGCTGTGAGAGGGTGATTGATGGGTGTATTGTCAGGTCAAATATCTGCATCGTCAATATGTTTGAACACTGAGACCCTTTGACCTCTGATCATCTGTTCCCACCAACCTACTGCTACGGGTGTCACTCATGCTAAGTTGTACTTAATTGGCCTCAAACACACTAAGTCATGTGTCTGAGGGGAAAGGCCATCTTGCAGAAGTTACACCTTTAGTCATTCTGGTAAGGCTTTTACTGATCATTCATTAACAACCTTCATTGCATTAAAGCTTCTCTAATCAATATTTTTAGATAAACAGAATTAAACGATCCAGTGAGTTTTTGCAGTTCCACTCAGCTCCAAAGAGCATTTATTTTTCAGCTGGTTGTTTTACTTTCATGGCCTACAACTTTACTGTTTTGGTTCACTTTGATCACTCTCATCAACCCCTGTTTCCAAGTCATAGTGGAGACTAAAAACAGAGTGAATATTGTACAATCATCAGGTGGTCATGCAAATATTGGTCTATAAACCAGTAGATGTATAAATAAACAATTGTTTGCTAACACATTTACCACAAAAACCTTTAAGGTGATAAAATGTCAGTGTTGTGTTTTCAGCTTGTTCCGCTGCCCCCAAGTGGCCAGAAAAGAAAAGGAAAATAATGAAAGCAGCTTTAAAGGAAATTCAGATATTATAAATGCAAAGTGTTTTTCAAAGTGCCAATACTGCTCCGTGTCTGCTGGATATGCAAAAAAGCAACCGTTTGCTAACATGTTCGCCATAACAACCTTGTAAGGTGCTAATATGTTAATATTGCGTTTTGTTATGCAGGTTAAAAGTTTTAATGTAGTTGTTTTGTTGACATCGTGGTTAGTGTGTTTTAATAGTACAGGTCACAGGTCTGTTTGAAATTGAAACTGAATTAACGTATCGACCACTGGGGGGCAGTATACGTACCTTCAGTAGTTACTCTGTCAGAAATACAACCGACAAAGAGCATCATTTGTATCCGTTTGCAATACACCCAAACAATCTGTGGACATAAGATTCATAGTGACACATTGTTTTAATAAAGAAGACAGTCAATAATATGTTGACAGTCAATGTTATTCAACAAGATAATACCAAATTCGTGATCTGCATCGGCATGCAACAGCATTTGTGTTTGGCATCATGTGCACTACATGCATACATCTTTTCCTGTAAATCTCTTCTGAAATGGGGTTTGCTACAATTAAAATCTTAAGGATTATAACTTTAATGCGTACATTGAGGCCCAAGAATCTCAAGTACAACCAATTTTTTATTGATAGCTACTGAGCAAAACTTTTGCAAATTTGGTTTATGTGCCTTGCTCAAAGGCAGTGAAGACAGCTACCTATTCATGTTGCCCACTTGAACTTTATAAACTTTTCCGGGGATGCAAACTTGTGTCTTTCTGGTCACAAACCTTCTACTTTCAACCTTTAAGGAGCTGCAATAGTGTCAGAAATAGTTCGAACATGCTGCTGACTGCACTTATGTTGTGAAATGGTCAATTTATTTTTATTTTCCCACTTCAACATCATTATAAGTTGTCTAGTTCATGGGTCAGAGACATGAGACATTAACTGAAAGCCCAGAGGATTTCTTGCACAATGGGCAGTTCCTTTGCCATATGTGTTTGTGGTTATATCTGCTCTTGTAAAATAAGCCATTCATGTACATATAACTGTCGGATTACAGACCGCACTAAACCAAAGCCTTTCTCTTCAATTAGATCAAAGTTAGTATTTGAATCTGAGGAATGGCTTCTAATCTGTGACACAGCCAAATAGTTTCTGGTGTTTACTTGGGTGGTGGCATAAACATAGAAGACCTGGACCATGTTAGAAAAATACATTTAAAAAATATTTGGAAATTCATGTGGACGCGCTCATTTGACTAATCTTACAGGGTCTCACATAGCTCTTTGGCTCCTTGGCCGATTTACGAGTCAAACTTTCATGTCTGGTTGTTCAAATATTTGAAACCATTTAGGTTTACAAATATTTTGAAAATATGGTTTGAACATGAACAGTCTTTGTAACATGCCATCCAATGAAAAGAGTCTTGACAGGGTAAGGAGAATATTGGACTTGGCAGAGACACACATGCACACACACAGCCTGTCTGAGAACCAGCTGGCCCTGGTAACCTCTGGCAGCATGGCACTATGACTTGAGCCTTGTAGCACTGACCCCCAACCAGCTAGAGACAACCCAGGGAGCCATGGGGACCAGAAATTAAAAATGGGGGGCTTCCCATGAGCCCACTTGTGGTCCCTAATTAAACAAAATCACATTCCTTTAGCTGGGATAGCGCCGGAATAGGGGGAGCATTTGGGAGAACAAGCTTCATCCCTTTGAGTTTGTTTTCCCACAGAAAGTGTTGGTAAGGAGCCGGAAGGCGATTCCATCTTTGCCTCAGCAAACAAAATATTTACAAGTCTTTCAAAGCATGGGCAGGACCATTATCTGCTGGGGCTGCAGTGTTGTTGAATCATTAATTATCTGAATTCCTTAATTTGGCCATGTATCTGAGAGCACAGCAAGGTTGACTTAAGTCATGCGGTTTGTTTGGTTAATAAACACAATGGGAGAAGGGTTGGTTTTATCCTTTAATCTTGCTTTAACAGGGGCTCAATGTCTTGACATTACTGAGCTTCTGAGAGACGAAGCCATCAATTAGGATTTATAGACATGCAGCTTTGGATGACCTCTTAAGTGAGCCAACAGAGAGATCTGTCAGTAGAAAATAAAGGGATAAACTACTTTCTCTTCTCAGACTAAGAATAATGACTCCTCTGTGATGCCATATGAAAAAGTTTCTTTTGTAGCAATTCAATCATTTCATCATTTCAATGATATTTTGTTCCTGAGGTTTTTTTTTAGCTGTGTGTGTGTGTGTGTCTAAAAATTATGACCTGATCATCAGTTAAATCTACAAAAAACCAAGAGCCAAAACCAGCTATGATTTGTGGTCATTTGCATAAAAATTATAAAGCTTTTTCTTGGCTTTTGGCATTGCATACATGTAGATTTAATGGGAAATCACCTGAGAAATCTTGTCAAGAGGTTAAACTGCAGGTGTAGGCTTTTTTAGTAAAAAGATGGAGAGGGAATAAAGATTTAGTAATGCTTACATCCAGCATTTCAAATGAGGCAAAACATCACCAGGGATCTACTGAAAGACTGAAAAGGTAAGGTGAAAAGTATTCTACCATTTACTATATTAAAGGCTGGAGTTGCACCAATGTAAACACCAGCTTGATGAAAAAGTGATTACAGATTCTTGTCAAAAGAACTTCCAGTGTGTGACCTGCATATGGGTTTGTTTTGGCTGATCTTCATGGCTATTTGGCACTCAAAAGCACAAGGATCTCTAAATCCTCTTTTCTCTTTACACTGTATACAGACCACTAGCACCTCCTGTATCTACATGCACTCACAGGCATGGTCCTTTTTTATTGCTGGGGAGACAAGAACATTCAGTTGGTGGTTAACAACACTAAGAGTTTCCTCTGTGAGCCTTACTTACACAGTAATGCCTTGAGCCAAATGCTCTGGTCAGCAGGCTAACATACAACACTCACAATTATAATGCTAACATGCTGATGTTTAGCAGGTATAGCTTGTTAGCATGCTAACATTTCCCAATTAGCACTAACCAGAAAGTACAGCTGAGGCTGATGGGAATGCCCTTAGTTTTGCAGGTATTTAGCCATAAATCAAATTTTGACTTGATGATGGCACTATATGAGGAATAAGGAGATCACCAAAGTCATTACAATTCATCCTGTGAGGACATGAATGTGTGTACCAAATTTCATGATAATCATCCAATAGTCAAGACATTTCAGTCAAAACCACAAATGTTAACTTTATGGTCAGAGAATCACCAAAATCATTAGGATTCATCTTCTGTTGACCATTAATGTCTACACAATTTCAAGGCAATCCATCCAATAGCTGCATATTTCAGTCTTGACCAAAGTGCTGGACCGACCAGCTGACACACTGGCATTGCCATCCCTTGAGCCAAGCCGCCAGTGTGGCTAAAAACCAAAAGGTGGACAAGGGAATTGCTTAGTGTCTGGCAGAAATGGGGATAGAAAACAGCCAAACAGTGCAGGGGAAAAAAGAAAAAAAAGATTATAGAAAAGTGAAGGGTGACAATACACGCTTTCCTCAAAGTGGTTTGACGCACTGGACGCTGTTTTCGGCCACCATCTGGCTTGTTCTGGCCTTCGGTGGCCTGGATTCAAGATCAGCACTATTTCTTCCAATGCCGTCTGTCCCACAACCGCTTACTCTAAACAGCACAGAAAAACAAGTTAATCTTTCCCTCTGGTGCATTTGTAATGACGTATATCCAAAACATCTCGGTTCATAAAATACTGTGGAAAGACAAGGAAGAACGTTGTACCAAAGCCTTACAAGGTTTTTGAAAGTTCAGGTTGTGGGCTACACTACACTGATGATAACTTCTCACAATTGCCCTGTGACTACACTAGTTGAAATGGACCTGTGCTCTTTTGTGCAGAGATTTGGGAAAAAGCTCATAGTTTTTTCAAAGTAAGGTGCATTTCCAAAGCCACAGAAGAAAAAAAAATGACATCACAGCACACATACACATACAATACAAACATATGTTCACACATGGGTGAATGTAAACGCACACACATGTACATACACACACACACACACACACACACACAACACATGGATAAAGGAGCGGACGGAAATCATCCAGGCAAGGACACTTAACTCAGAGCAGGGACGGTAGACTGTTTATTCATCACCGGGGTGGGTCAAGGAGAACAAACAGAGCCTCAAACATAGGAAAATGTGATTCAGGTGTGTGGGAAGTGAAGGTATACAAAGTGAAGCATATTAAGCAGACAGTGGAAACATTTCTAATTCCATGAGTGGGTGAGAAAGACGCAAATCAGACATCATGTCCTGGGTGTTGTCTAGAAAAATGAGGGGAAACAGAAAAGAAGAGGATCAAATGGCATTTAGACACTCAAGAGGTAACCGGGTCATTCTTCACAGTCAACAAATATTCAGAAATATTCTGCTGTTGTCTACTTCAATAAACTACAAAAGTCCATCTCTGAGGTTTTCTTTTCACAGTCCAGGGGCATTGTTAGGGTATTTATTTGACATCAATGGGTGTGAAGTGACATTGTTTATGTGCAATGTTGTGTGGCATGACATCAGCTACGTCTGTAAAAGCTGGCTTTCAGCAGCCCTGATTACAAAAATTAATGCAAAGCATGAGCAGTATCAGCAGATGTGCCAGACTCATACAGCATGAAGCCATGTGCCATTTTCCTGGGAGGCCGTCTACACCTCCCCCCACCCCCCTCCAAGTCCTTCTTCTAATGTTAAAGGGCCTCTTTAACCCTGGTAATCATTTTAAGATGTCAAAAAGAGCACAGTCTTTCTGAGCAAAGTATCTATCCCAATTGATGTCTGTGGCATTCTAATGGATGTTAAGCTGAAATGATAAAGAGGCTAGTTCAAAGAAAAACACCCCCTTGTACCTTAAAATCTTTAAAAGCCCTCCTCAAAGCCTGTGCAAGCATCTCAACTGGGCACCACCCTTAAATAAATTTGGCTCCACTGCCGGCGACTGCCAAGAATGTAATTGATGGGGGCTGACCAGTAATACTTTGAATGCAAACACTTTGGGAGGATTGTGATGGTTCAACAGCATTTCTAGGAAGGGCCCTTGGTCTCTGGGCAGTTTACTGGCTCCATGCGACCAATGAGAGAGGTGAAGCAGAAGGCTGACATGTAATGCACACTGACAATTGGTCCTGGTTTTCATTTGGACCTGCTTTTACTACATTTTCCGCCATTAAGTCTCAGAACAACAGAGAATCAACCTAAAGCCCCTATACTGAAGCAGGGGACTCTGCATCATACTCATACAAACCTAAGGCGCTGCCTTTAGGTGATGCATAGATGAGGACAGAGTTTATACTGGCATGCACAAGGGATGGATGGTAAAACCTTGCAATGCAGCTTGAATTAATTAACCCAAAGCACCTTGAAAACAAAACTAAAAGCTCCATCTGTCAGAATGGAATAATTCTTAACACACTTAAACCCTGCAGGTACATACAAACAGCCAGTGACCAGTGTGACAGCCTCTCCAAACATTTAGGCTAAATGTCAATAAAAATCTACTGTAGGTAAATGTACATCGTACATTTTTGCATATGCATGTGTGTGTTAAGACATGCTTATGTGTGAGTATGTATGCATCTATGTTTTATGTTCTATTTGGGTCACGCCCGTGTTGCTATGCCAGCACAGGGTGGCAGCTGAAGAATTTGACCACAACATTTATCCGCTTCATTTGTTCCTCCATCTTCCCCTCCATCCATCAATCAACTGACAAAATCACAAATCTCACAGTGCCACTCCCAAGCTCTCCCCCACACACACCTCCTGAGCTACTGTCCTGAACGCTGGGAGATGGATCAATGCCATTGTTCTTCCTCCAGTTATTATATATATATATGTGTGTGTGTGTGTGTGTGTGTGTATATATATATATATGTAGTACCTGGTACAGTGAATACCATTCAATGCCTGACAATGCCACCTCCTGCTAAGGGGCAGGAGGAACCCTTAAGCTCTTAGTATTTTCATCAGTGACTAACTCTGGCTTCAACAAACAGGAACAATTTGCAAGAGGCATATTTAGTGCAAAGATGAACTTTATTGCAAAAATAGTATATATATATATATATATATATATATATATATATATATATATATAATCCAAATTAAAATATCAGAGGCATGAGGTAAATAAGCAAGAAAATTAATTGGATGGAAAAAATCAGAGTTAACTCTCCTCAAGTTTGGAAGGTCGGGTCCACTCGTACACACTGCCCTACCAGACAACTGTGGGAGACAGACGAAGGTGACAACAGGTCTGACACCAAAAAACATGCACTACACACCTAATGTATACAATCCCCAGTGTCAGGGTTAAGTATACACCACCATTTCAAAGTGTCACACAGTGCAGTCCAACCACGGAAAGGGAGCAGTGTGTCAGCACTTGTACAGAGTCAAGCTGTTGATACAGAAGAGAGGAAAGCAGCTTTCATTAAATGAAATTATCTAGAAATAAAACATACAATAGGTGCCTAACACCTAAAGCTAGCCTTGCCTACTAAAGATCAACCTCAAATGCCAATGTAATGGGGCATGGGACGCAGTGAGCACACAGCTGATGGGAAGGGATTGGGAATCAAATTATCAAACTAACAAAAAACAGTAAAATTACAGTAGAAGAAGGGCCTGGCCTGGTTAAAACATTAGTATAACGGTAAATGGTAAATGGATTGTATTTATATATCGTCGTTCTAGTCATCCGACCACTCAAAGCGCTTTACATTACATGTCACATTCACCCATTCTCACACACACACACACACACACACTCACACACCGATGGCACAGCCTTCTGGAGCAATTTGGGGTTCAGAAATTTGGGGTTCCTATCTTTTCTTTGGGCAAGATAGGAGGAGCAGGGGATTGAACCTTTGAGGAGCCAGGGATTGAACTGCTGGTGTTCCGATTAGTGGATGACCCACTCTACCTCCTGAGCAACAGCTGCCCCCAAGATAATAAATATGTACCTACTAGGGATGTGCAGAGAGCCCAGTATTTGTATTCGAATAAAAGTGGACAGAGGCTTAAAAATCCTGTTTTTGTTTTTATCACACTTTTAATTTTAGAAAATTAAAGTGTTACAATAAGTGTTCATGAGACTTGCTCATGAAGCGTGTGTCAGTAGCTCAGCTTTATCTCTGGGGAACACTCCCAACTCTGGGAGTGATGTCCAAATTAGGAAATACGCGTCATGTAGCAGGTGGATGTGACTCCCCTCACTGAGACCTACTGATAGATATCACAGAGGAGCACAGGAGACACTTAGATAGCGATGTAACTGACCTGCACTCTGGTATTTGACATGGTTTATTTTTCTTCCTGAAAACAAATAATTTTTGAAATATTTGTATGAAACAAGTATCCATAAAAAAAACCCCACTATTTGTGCTTTGCCGAATAATGTATTTGTATTCGGGCACACCCCTAGTACTGACTTTGCAAAGGTACACAAACCCCCATAGCATAATAATGCAGGAGGAGGGAGGTAGGATTCTAGTGCTACAGCGATAAAAAGACAAGACATTATAAATATCACAAGGTTAAAAACTTAAAATACAAAGATAAATACATGTACATCATTTAACAATATCTCTGGGTCTCTGTAGCCACAGCAGTTTGTTGGTGGTCACATCAGTCGTAAACTGAAATATGCAAATAAAATTTGCTACAATAACTATTTCAGGTACTGTTCAATACAGTTAAAAAATGCTATAAACATGGCAAGCACCTGTGGCACACAGAGAGGTGGTCATATAAGCAAAACACAAACAAAAGGATAGCACTAGCCAAAGCCATTCAATGCTACACAATAAAGCTTAAACTGCCATCAGCATTACGGTCAGTTTTGTTCTGGTTCCCTCCATGATGGACCGAATGCTCGCATCTGGCTATCACACTAGCAAGATCAAAGTCACAAAATCAACCTTAGGCTGCACTCATTACAAACACTGCCAGAGTAAACGCCGGTTTGCATACCTGCACGAGAGGGAGAGTCCACCACAACAAGGTGCGTGCAACAAAGTTAAGGGGCTCTCTACTGAGACCGTGGATGTGTAAAGGGAACTGGATACAGCATCGGAGGCAGGGCCCAGTTCATTCCTATGAAATTTGCTCAGTAGCACATGAAGCCTGCTGTAAAGAAATTACCCAGATGAATGCATACTGTGCATGCTCTATGGGCCCAATGTATGTATGTACACCAGAGACTTCTGGCTAAACTTCCGGTTTAGCCCTCCACTAATTTGTGCGGCTCCTCTAGACTTTCCAAATGTTATCAGACTGAATGGATCAAATTCTGATAGTGGAACAAATCCTTTTGCAGGGGTTGTAACACTAAAAAAATGTATCCACAGTCACTCCTTTTCCCATGATTTTGTGCTGGAAAAATGCTTTTTGGGCCCAAGGTGCATCCGGAAATTGTTATTCCATGGTTTGGCTACTATGTCAAATTGGTTTCATAGCCTGGTGCATTTCATGGACGCTTGACTGAGACCGGTAAACTTTAATCACTTCCTGATCACCTGTTGGTTATATGACTATGTCATGTAACTATGTGTGTGCACCAATCAGCTAGATTCCCACATATACATACAATGTATATCATACAGTGGAGTCCAAAAGTCTGAGACCACATTCCCATGAATGCTAAAGTGGTATATTAAATAATATACTGTATACTAAATTGCTGTAATTTTAATATATTTGGGTTTGGGATTGTTGGTCAATGTGGAGCATGTAAACACATCACCATGGGAACTTGTGATCTTTTTTATGGGCTAAATGATTAATCTGTTTATTCATGGAAATAAGTACAACAAAAAGAAGGATTTTGTTAAAAAGGATATCAGGCAATGCATTCTGGTAGTTGGAACATAAGTAGGGAGCCAGGGATTGATACAATAGGCACCAGAGTAGTGGACTACATAACACATTACCAATGTCCCACATCTGCATGTGCCTGTACATGTATTTTGAACATGACCCTCTAATAGTCACAAGAGCAGTGAAATCAGTGAGATCAGGATGTGCAGATCTAAAAACAACCAATTGAGGAATTTCTGCTACACTCTGCTTTTATCTGATAAAAACACAGTTGCTGATTATACTTTCTTTCTTTACCCTCGACTTTACCCCTTCCTGATTTGAAAGTGAAGGGTCTCCTCCATGCTCGGGAGTGCTGATAGACTCAACATGCCCTTATTTAGAGAAGCAGGGGATGATGAGAGTGTGAGATGGAGGGATGTACAGATGGTGGATGGTGGGACAGGGGTATGAGGGAGGTATAGATAGTGAAGGTTTATTGGTTTGGCCTTGACCCCAGGGCTTTCCCAGGTCATAAGATTGTCCCTAGGGACGTCGGCACCGCAAAACCCAAAGATGGAGCTCTATGATAAAGCCTTCAAGACTCCTCCCTTTCCCGTTATCTTCATCTATAACCACCACGAGGGGGGTAACAAGGGGCACATACTCAACAACGCCTCCCCCTTCCTTCTCCTATATTCTACACCAGCTGCATTCCTCTAATGCCCACGGGATGGGTTTATTCCTTTTTCTTACATACTTGCGTATGTTTCACACATGTATGCTATAACGCTCGGTACACACAGACACCTTGACACACGCACAAACACAGACGCACTCGCAGGCACAATCACACTCTGATCTCAGATTTGATAGATGTATGAGGCCCTCTGTGAGTGTATAACATGTGTGCCATATGAAGCTATGGCCCCAAAGCGAGATGACTCCATCACTTTTCGAGTATATGCTGACAATTTTGTAGTCGCTGTCCATTTAGAAAGCCCATCTGACATCAGCTTTTTACTGCAGTGATGAGGTTAGGGCCCTCTGTGGACAGCCGTGATGTATTCCCCCACATCTGACTTGCATTTGTTTACATTCATTTATCAAAGCATTTGATGTAGCCTGATTTATTTGCATGAGCATTTTTGTTTGTCCCAAAGGAGGTTTTGAACCAAAAGTTTGGAGTTCATCAACAAATACTTAAGCCAAGCAACATTTATATGAGATGTCCACCGAGGCTGGTAGAAAATACTGTGTTGGCTTCTCAGTGACATTAATCTAAAAGGCTTTTAAAGGTTATTTTTTTTCTGGACGGTTTTTCTGTTTTTTTAAGTTATGACATTCCTAATCTGTGAAATATTGAAATATTTGTCCTGTTGAATACTGCAATAATGACTTTCAGATTACCAAAACTATAAACTTTTTTCAAATGTTGTCTGTAAATTTGACATTTTCTGTTCTTCTCTGTTACTCTAACATTGCTACAAACAGATTTATCATTGCATGAGGCTTTATAATAAGATGGTGTTTATGGACCTCAAAGGAAACACACCTCGCCATAACTCTTGTAGTTCACAGATGAGGAAGTCTATACAGTATACTTCATTGATATTTCAATGTGGAAATTTTAGGAAAATGTTAACTCTGTATAATTAAAAAAGCAGTATGTCATGGACAGATTTGTGATCATTAAGTTTTATCCTCAATAATGAGGACTATATCAATAGAAAATGTGCTGAAATACCCAATTAGTGCCCCAGTAAACCATTCGCAAATATTGTGAAAGTGTGTTCAGACAAACTGCAAAGCACAATGTGTTATTTGTGTAAATCTGGCAGCTGGACGATGCACTCTGTTTATTCACCCAAAACGGCCAAGCTGTAGCTGTAGCTAACTAGCAATGTTTGCGTGCTCAGTTCTCTCCTCTTTCTCTTTCTCGTTTCTATACGTTTACAGTACGAAATAGATTAATTAAGTCAATGGATAATGTTTTGGTCAAGTTGGAAACGATTTTGATTTGCGCAAATGTGTCTTTGCTTTCTTTGCACCGCCAAGAGCAAATTTGCATCTGTTCACTATCACTTGCGTCTGTCCATTGACATCGTATACGGTAACGCCACCACAGAAATTTGCCTTCTGTCTGAATGCATCTTTAGAGAGAATTTTATCAATATACAAAAATGATATGAACACTTTTTTCTTCACTAAAAACACTTTTTGGGAAGCAGCAAAGGTTGATTTTTTTCGGCTACTTGAGGGCAACATAACAAGCTGCAAGTCCACATATTAAGACCTTAAAAAGTTTTTGTTTTGAATATGTTACCAAATGTTTCTCTAATCACAAATCCAGTTGACACGAAGCAACACAAGCATTCAACTGGAGTTGTTTCTGTCCACTTGATGAATGTAAGTCTATTTACTCTTTTAGCTCTGATATGGTCCGCACACACTGGTTGCTAAATGCTAGTTGCTAACGTTGTTTATCATTTGTTGCTGGGCAGGTGGTGTACAGTACAGTGGCTTTATCTGAGTTTTTTTTAAAATTTTTTTATTAAAAACAGCTGCTTGCCATGGTTTGACAGTAAAGTTGTGGGTGGTAAGACCAAAACAATGAGCTGAGAGACGGTAAAACACACAGAGCTGAGGGGAACTGCTATGAGTAACCCCTTCACGTTACATGTAGTCATCTGACCATGACCTGATTAATGACGCAGGTGCCTGTAGCAGGTACCGCACAGACCGGTGGATCTGCTCTAGGCCATGCAGAGCTGGAGAGGAGGGACGATGTTTGAGGGAAGTGATAACTCAATTCTTCCATGGAAAAGCCTGAGTCAGAGGACGAACATCCTCTGTTACATGTGTCTCTGTTGGAGTGGGCCGCACGTTCACGGTTATTAGATTACGGCTGTACCTGCTTGCCTTGCATCCCCCAGATGAAAGTGGTTAGGACAAGCCAATTAGGAAATTATGCTTGATGTTTCTAATCAGACACTCGGCTAGAACAAAGAGAAGACAAGACTCACCCTGGCCCATGGGGCTAGAACGCACGGATGTGGCCACAAGTATGTGTGTTTATATGCATGTAAAATCTGGATGAGCCCCAGTCCTTTACCGAAATAAGGAACATTAGTTCAATCACTCAACTTGTGCAGATATGCAACATCACTCCCCAGTGCCTCCCTGTTTTTTCCAACATTAATTACAATTCTGAAAACAAATATGGTCTGTATTAACTAACTACAGATTCTGCTTTATGACTAAATATCGTAGTCACGGTTGTTGTTTAGTTGTCCATAAGGACCTCCGGGCAGGTTTACATTACAAAACTGCCCTAATGAAATAGAAAATATCATGTTCAACCACAACCATTTTGCATAAATTGCACTGCTTTGAGCTGCTCTCCTTTCACGGACTGAATTTCAACCATAGTGTGCCACGGTTTTCCTTTGACCCGGGTTCAAGCGAGAGAAAGGGGTGATTTAAAAAAACCCACAAAACCCAACTGTTGTTTTAACCATTTAAGAGATTTTGACCACAAGCCAGTATGCTGTAACTGAATCCACTTTTATGTGCTCGTAAAGCCACTTTTTCACACCACTATGTTGCCTGTTTGTGAAAACCCTGGCAACAAAGAAGCTTTTGAAGTATTTTTATCAATACATGCAATTTCATTACAAGTGGTACTTACAGTGATGTATGTCTGGAGAAATAATCATTTATTTCATAAAGGCTGGTTACTTTTTATTGTGACGTGATCTGTTTAGTCTGTTTTTTTTACAGACGACAAATGCAGATTACACTCAAACTCAAAAGTAATGGGCCATCAAGCTGAAAGTTTTTCTTTCATTAATGCAGTACCATGAGTGCTACACCAATATTTCTACGCTGCATAGAAACAATAATAAACAGGATTAAACAGAGAGTCCATTCAAATTTCAAAAAGCTTATGCTTTTAACTGCACATATGTCTAAATACCATTGCTCCTAGGCAGCTAGCCTGTAACATTATCACAATGTAAATGTATATTTGGGGTACATGTTATCATAACCATATTGGGAAACCTTGAATAAATTGACTACATTGTACAGAGTTGGAACAAACTGAGCAGATAGAGCGGCGAGGTTGTCCATGGGTCACATTATGAACATGAGGGGTCACTGTTAATATCCTCTGTGGGGGAGATCACATCACTCCAGAGGGGGAAGGTTTGGCCAGGAGCCATGAGACGTCAGTTTGTCATTGTTTCACCTCTCTGCTCACTTCTCCAAAGAGCCATAAGAGAAAAAAAGTCAATGCCAAGTTAACTGTACTCACTGCATTTAACACAACTTTGCTGTCAAGTAGGGTGAGATATTGGACCAATTCATTCCCTCTCTTCCTTTTCTTCTTTCCTCCTCCTGGTTGCTTTTTCACCCTTTATCATCAGTTCCTGCTTTTATCATCCTTGTCAGCTGTCTCCCTATCTGTCTCTCAGGAGGGCAAATTGTTGTTCTAATGAAATTGTTCGACTTGACTTTGGAAGCACATTAAAGGAAGGGGTGGACAACTGTTAATACTGCTTCTGCCAAAATGAACAAAACTGGCCAAAATAAGTACACTGCCCCCTTGGAAGCTGAACTCAAACACATTTAAGGAAACACAAAGTCTATCTCGTCTATGCCGACACGAAGCACTTATCTTTCTTCTCTCCTTGTATTCACATTATTCCTCTCCAAGGTTTTTTTACTTTCTGTTTTAGGTGAAACTTTCTCATAAATGTGGGCAGGCAATCCACATTTTTGGATTGTCGAAATGACATGATTTGTTTTCCTTTTTATTAAAGTTTTCTTCACAAAGAATAGAGGAGGCACAGTGAACGAAGTCTGAGTCATGAGGCTTAAAGGCCAGTCGACCTCTCCCAGGTGCCTTGTATGAGAGCCGCAAGCACTGGGGTGAGTGTGATGATGTTATGGGATTATTTTTATAGAACTGCAGCATGAGGACATTTTGCCTGTGTTGCCATGAATTATTCAACCCCCATCTGTGTTGCTGGAGAATGCAGTTTTTTTTTTTTTCTCTCTCTCTCTGCGAAAGAAGGAGCTGCTCTTTTTCATGGAGACGGAGATTAAACGCTCATTGCCTTTTTTATATGACGCGTCTCCTCAGATGTGCGTTCTGCTGCCAGTACCTCGTCCTCAGTGAGCTGTTTAAATTCATGACATTGCTGCCTGCTCCCACACTAGATGCCCTCCTTTCCACTACCTCCACGTGCACACACATATACCAGCATGCATTGTGCCACACGCACTTCTTTTTTTTTTTCCCTCATGAAAAGCCACTTTGCCAGGTTCGCCTCCCTGCCAGTTCTTTCTCTGTGCACTTCAACGACTGAATGCATTGACTTAGTGTGTTGAGGACCACCAAGAAAGTAGATGATGAAAACCAAAGAAGCACAAAAAGTTGCCAGATTTGCTGGCCTGTAAGCTCAGTGCCAAAGCACTAAAAATCCCATTGTGACAGCACACCCACATACAGGTATTTCAATGCCTCAATTGAGAATGAAGTCATTTGTTTCTCAGTTTTCCATAACAATGTCTGAGATCCCTAAAAGACATCAGTGTCATGCTTCAACATAACATCATTTTGGGATCTGAGGCCAGCTGTGGACAGGTGAAATTGCTTGGAAAAATAGGAATAGTCAGAAAGTAAGCTCAAGGGAAAGCCCTTGTTTTCCTTGCATCATTAAATTGAAATATGTCTTGGGAAACATAACTGTTTTTGCTACCACTAAGCAGCACTCCTGCCATGTCTGGCACGGGCCTTAAAGTGTGCATCACTATTTTCCAGCACATCAATAGTGAAAGTGGCCTGTTTGGGTGAGAATTAAAATAGAAGTTACAGCCAATAGTCAGTCCGCATTAAGTAGAACAGATGAGGGCTTCTGTTATGACTCCGTAGTCCCGTCTCCTCAGTCAGTCACCTCCCCACAAGAAATGCTCAGAAAATATAAGGTTACGTCCAACTAAATCTCGGCGAGATGGAACAAATTTGGTCCCATATGTATTCACTCACTGGCATTAAGTGCTCTTATGTCTCACTGCATTAGGAGGCATATTTGGTTGGAACACAGATTTCTGGCCAGTAAGTAAGAAATAAGTCCAAATATTAGATTTGTGGCAGTGGGACTTTATATAATAAGCACTCTGGTGAAGGTCCTGATTTAAGAAGATTGAGGACTGCAGTAGTTGACCAACAAAGCAAAACTCTTTGTTCTAGCTTACTAACCAATTTGGTAAGCATTTTAGAAGTAGAAATATCACGCACATGTAGCTGTACTCGCACGAATGAACCTTACAGTATGTAAATATGTAGCTGTACAGTATAATTGCAAACACAGAGCAACCGCTGCTGACCTTTTTTTCTGGCCATGACTTCGCAAATGTCAGCAGCATCTCAATCTCTTCGCTGACCAATCTTTAAGTATCATCAAGTGTCATAGGGAATGTCAACAAGCCCGCAGTGAGCCGCAGTAGTTGTGTTAACGCTCTAAACATCCTGTAAAATCATTATCACTTTTCTTTAATACTTTTACCACCAACGCTGGTGGTTACAGAGAATTCCCCCGTCATCTTGTTCTTATCTGAACATATTTTTTTTCCAGTGTATGGCTCTATGAACAGAGTTGATGTTACCATTGTCTCAAATTCTATATATTCTATGTTTTTCCATTATTTATTATTATTATTTCTTGTCTGGTAATTACAGTCGCCAGGAAAATTGTTATATTCTGCAAAATCAATCATTTTTTATCAGATAACATTTGAGTAAAGTGTAACAAAAATCAGCTGACGCACACTGTCAACACTCAAGGAAAACGGTTATTGAGTGCCAAAATGTAGCTGTTTAATTAGTCAAGTGTTGACAGCTTGCAGGAGGTAATTTTACTCATCATTTATTGTCACGTACAACAGTCTGTAAGCAAGTGTGCAAAGATTACTTTTCTTGTTTGACTAACATTTCTAAGTTTACAAAAAAAGGTATAATAATCCTTGCTGTGCACGCATTAAAATAGTGAAGGTCTCACATATGCAAATGTCCTGTAATAGCAAGATCAGCACCAAATGTAATCTAAACCACACACATTCAAGTCCCTCTCTCTGTACCTCTTGACTTCACTCTCCAGACTCAGCTGCAACTAAGCTACAAGGAGAAAAATCAGATTGAAGTAATTATTGACACGTGCACGCATAAAAACAGGCAAGCATTGATTGCTTATCATAAAATCTTATTGTATTGCTTTTGTATTGGCAACACTTTAGCATTTCTTATTTGTTAAAGATAACTGTCTCTTTTCCCCTCTCCTTCTTTCTCATCCGGTTTGCACTTGTGTTTCACAACTTCACTGAAATGTGCAAAACCTTGGCTGATTTACTGAGTGTCAGACAAGTCGTGATCTCTGGACTTTACAGACAGCCAGTGGCAGTAAAACACACTCCCCATATGTAGCCCACCTCCTCCACTAATGAAGCCCATAAACCAGACTGTTTGACAAGCGGCAAACACAGCTGAGAGAGCAGGCCGTTTTAATCGCGCCTCTGGAGGGAGACCAACACCTACAGGGAGAGGACCCCGGGACACGCCGACATACATCAGGCACGACAGGGAGGCCGGAGGCCCCATGCACGGCTCGAACAAGGACCGTCCCCGAGGTCCTCGCCTGCACAGGTGCATGATGGAGTCACAGGGAAAGAGGTCAGAGTCAGGCTTCACTGCAACTGACTGACTGTGCAGGATTGGAAATGGTTTCCTTTCTTTTTTTTTTTCTACTGAGTCAGGTTGTGGAGTGGAAAAGCGTTATGTCATTCCTCGTTGTGATCACTGACCAGGGTTGTTACTCCAGCCTGCATGGGTTATGTTTTTGGTCCTTTTTGTCTGTTTGTCTGTTAGCTAGCAGGGTGCTTTTTGCTGCATCTCCACATCCACACGCACATAAAAGTTTTCTGTTATTAACATAACAAATTTAGCGGCTTGGGCAGCCTTGGTAGAGGTATTTACTTAAGTTTCACATGGAGCTAAAGGCCAGCTGTAATGTATTAATACCCACTGTAAATTTGTCTCTTCACTTGGCATTTTTATACTGGGTTTTTATCATTCAGTGTTTTATGGCTCCTGTGTTTAATTGCTATGATACTAAACTAAGCTTTACTACCAAAACATTGCAGGAACAGTCCATTTCAAAACAGACCAAAACCAGCCATTATCCATTTTTATTTTAAACAAACTCATTCAATTTAATATGTTCTGACCTCTGTTGCACTGATACTGCCGCAGGTTATTTCTGTTTTTTGACTGTTCAGTGCCTGATGCCAAAACATTTTATAAACTGGACTCAAGATGTGGGACATTTTCAAAATTAAGACTAGTTTTTCTATCGTGAAAGATTAATCAATTTCACATGGTGCAAGAAATCATTTAGGCAAAAAAAAAAAAAAAAAAAAAAAAGAGCTGAGAGTTCCATTGGAAAATAAAGCAACAGATGCTGAACCACTCCGAGACAGAGCCTGCCAACCGAGGGTTTAGCAGAATGATTCCCCGGCCATTTTTTTCCCCTGATCTTGCAAGGAAAATAAAATCTCTCCTTGGCTGTAGATTAAGCATAGATGGAGGGGGTCAACCTTGGTGATGCCTTTTCATCATAATTTATACTCCATCTGCCTGCTCAATCAGCACCTCAGAGACACCCAGCTCTATTTGTCCACAGAACCTTTATTCCTAATGGATATTGCAGCACCTTTCAGTGACCAGCGGAGAAAAGCATAAACTACACACACTTATCTGACCCATCATGAGATTTATCCTGTTTTGCTCTCTAGCGGGTACTGTAGATACAACAGGAGTCAGATGGCACCATATTACTCAAGACACAGATACATGTCTGATAGTGTCTCCGAAAGGAAGACATTAACTTGCAAAAAGTTTTTCTTTCTCCCTTCGGTGCTCTAAGGTTTCGACACAGCAGTCCATTTGGATGGCCTTCTGTTGTTATTCACAAGAGGATGCATGTTTTTAATGGCGCAAACATCAGTGGAATCCAACGACACTTTGCTTTCTCCCTCACTTGTTGAACTTGTAACGTGAACTCGAATGTTTGCTGTACATGTCAGAGACTTTTGGCTGAGCAATCGTATGCATTATTTCAACTAGATCTGTACCATTCAGGGCAATACGTAATGCAAATGTGTAATTACAGCTAAGATTTGTTAAATTGTACTAATTTAGTCATTGGGGTTTTTATGATTTTATTTATGATTTATAATATACCTTAGGGCAATGAAATCTCTCAGAAAATATTTGTATTGCAGCTGGATTGAAAGCAAAACATCCTCCCAACAGAGCCACATAAGAAACATCTCAAATGCAGACCAAGCTCAAGGATAACTTAGAAAATTATGAATCAATGTCAAAGATCATAGAGATGACTGAAAAGGTGTAGGCTGAAGCCGTAAATCCGTGGTGCAAAGTGATAAAACTCTCTCAAGTACTGCAGTAGTTAGATTACTGTCTTTTCTTCTTATATATCTTTACATTTCAGATGCAAATATTGTACTTTTTACCCCACTACATTTATCTGACAGCTACAGTTACTGGTTATTTTACAGATTAAGATGTAACATACGATATGTGATGAGTTCATAAAATATGATACATTGTTATTGATTATAGTATGTAAAAAAGTTAACATTAGCTCCTCCTTGGCGCGCCTCCAGTATCCTACTGGTAAAGGCACATACCACATAACCATGACGTCTGCGTTTTGATTCCAGCAGCGAGCCTTTGTTGCATGTCATGCTGCATCTTCTCTCCTGCCCCCTCCCCCAAAAAATAAATCAGCTCCACTTCTACCAGCTACATTAGCTACTTTAAAGGTCTATATAATAACAAATATTCATATGTACTTTTACTTGTTTTAACTTTTACTTAATTAACATTTTAACTGCAGTACTTTTACTTGTAATGATTTTTTGCCACCAGCAGTTGGTTCCAGCTGAACATTCTGTTGCTAGTAGCAACCACAGTTCTTTAACTGGTCACTATGTCGTCAGATCTGTGACCAAATAAATTGACATTTTTTATGGACTCTCCAAATGACTTTGTTGGAGGATTATCTGTAGATACATTTTTAATTATTGCTGTTTTGTGATTCTTGATTTGTAATTTGTTAGTTTACATTTTTCTGCAAACCAAGCTAGCCATCATGGTAGCCCTCTGAGGCTAAGTAGCACAATCTAAGTAGCTAGATAGATAGAGCTGTTAATTTACTGTTGGGCTAACTGTTGATGTTTCACTTTATTTACTTATATTCTTGTTGACTCTATATACATGTAAATAGATTAATTGCTGTTTTGTACTTCCTATGGGGACTTAATATTGATCATTACTGGTGATAGCCTACTTCATTTCCTCTTATCATAAGGGACAATATACCTAATTTGACAACTATAGTCTACACTTTGTGAATTCAGTTTTCTTGTTACTGTGTTATTTCATTTTTTTTACAATATCTTTGATCTAACTCTTGTAGTCAATATAATTGAAAAAATGAAAATAAAATCTGTTGTATTTAGTCAGTCAGTTGACAGGAGGAATGAAATGACTGAAATAAAATACTGATATTAGACAGTAAAATGGGAACATTTTCAGCCTCTCTACAAATTTCTCTGTCAGGACATCAACATTATGGGTTAAGGGAATTAGTAGTAGTTGTTCTGACATACCTCTGCTCCACAGTTGTAAGTATCCAGAGCCCATTTTTGGGTTTTTTTGAATCCTTGGAAAAGCTGTGATTTTTTTATGCTAACATTCTGAGTACATCTTTACAGACTCAGTGGGACATTTGCCTTGATGAGGAGAGCACACCTCCTTCCTCCCATCCTCTCCGCATTCTACAGAGGCTCCATAGAGAGTGTACTGACCAGCTGCATCTCTATCTGGTATGGAGACTGCAGTGTCTCAGACCGGAAGTCCCTACAGAGACTGATGAGGACAGCTGAGAAAATCATTGGGACTTCTCTCCCATCCATTCAGGGCATATCACACAAACGCCGCTTGACCAAGGCTACCAACATTGCTGGGGACCCCACTCATCCCAATAACAGACTGTGTGCACTTCTGGCAAGAGGTACCGTGGCATACGAGGCAGAACTTCCAGGTTCTGCATCCCTCCAATCCCCCCCTACCCCACCCCATAGTATAGTATGTTTATATAATTAACTTGTCAGTTTTTAGTATTTTTTTATTACATTTGTGAGCCAGATGCAATGTAATTTCGTTGCACTTGTCCTCTGTATAGTCTGAATGACAATAAAGTTAATCTTGCATATAACATTCTGAGTAGGTCTTTACAGACTCAGTGGGATATTTGCCTTTTTGTCTGCTGAGTGTTTCCTAACAAACCAAATTTTACAGCCTGAGCCCAATTGGCCTGTACAGACATATTCAATGCCAATGTCTTTATAAGAAATGCATGTGTTTGTTTGTGTGCGCAAGCATGACTCTAGTGTTTGGAAATCCATGAAATGCACAAATTGTTTATCGAGTTATTCACTTTTGATCGCATCCCTTGTGTTTCTTTTTTTTTTTGACAGATCACAGCTGTATCAAGTGAAAAAGTTGTCATTTATTTGTTGATCAGCCGTTTGACTGCAATGAGGAAAACATACAAAAAGTACTCAGCACTACACTGGTCCATGCCAGGTGATCAAATACGAATCAAGTCATGGAAGCGGAGATGATTAATGAGTCACAGGCCACACACACAAAGGAAGAAGGAAAATAAATAAAAGAAGCATTTGCATTCATTTAACTTTTTATATTTGATTTCATCAGTCAATTTCAGTGTCCTTTTCTATTTATATAAACAGTATCATAATCAAGACCACCAATAAGATTTTTAATTGCTGACTGTTTTAGCAGTATATCTCTGTTTTAGCAGTGTGCTCTTGATGTTGCACCATCACTAGGGAGGAGGTTAACATAAGAATGCTTCTCTCTTTGATCTTTTGCCCCTTCACTCACACACATATGTTGCTCCTCTCTGTAGTTGTTGTCAGATGTGACATCCAATACCGCATGGCCCGGCTCGCAAGATCTCCTGTTCACTAACGACTAAACACGGCGTCGTCCACTAAGCCCCCTCCGTGGCTGTGGAACATCTTACTGAGTGACGGGATGGAGCTCAGCTTAAAGGAGAATGTGAGAAGGAGAAGGAGGAGAGCCATTTAGGGGCTGACTGGCTGGCGGCTCCAGCAGGAACACGAGGCACCTGCACAGAGTCATGAGACAGCCTGCCTGGGGCCCTGATGGAGACTTATGGGTGCTGTCACCGGTCCAGGGCCGTCTCTTTACTGTCACGCTGCATGATGGAGCCCAGAGAGTTGCTTTATAATCGCGCCGTCTATCCCGCAGACAGGCACACTCTCTCACAGGGCAGGCAAAGTGTTTTCTTTTCCTTTTAGCCTCAGTGAAGTGAAGGATTCTTAAGGAAGAAAAGCTGAAAATATCGAATAGATAGAAAATTAAAAAGTTTCTGATAAGGCACCTTTTTTAAAGGGTTTATGAGTTGTAACTACTGACCTTTATTAATGGTTAATAAGCAATCAACTACTACTTAACAGGAACAACAGGAACATCAAGCTTGCTTTACCTTTCACCTCCACTGGAACGTCTGACCTCTGACCTTCTAGGAAAGGGTTGCAAAGCATCTGGTCCAAGATTAATTTATAAAGTACTTATGTAACATTTACAACTGCAGACTTGGATTATTTTAAGTGTGTTATTAATTACTTATGAACATTTCCTTGCAAGATAGATTACAAGACTTCACTGAAACATGAGGTCCAATAGAAAATAATGTTCATTATAATGCTGTGTCATGATTATTACTATAATCATTATCATATTGCTGGTGCTGTTATTAAATAATATGATTAATAAAATAAAACAGGTTTATGCCACTGAATGAGTGAAGGACTGGTGAGTTCTGTTGGTGGTGGGTTTGGCTTAGAAAGCGAGAAACTCATCACCTTAATTAATTCATTTTATTAACAACAATTTACAACTGCAGACTTGGTGTTTATTACCCTTTATACTGACGTACTAACATAACTGCAGACATGATTCTTTATAACCCTTTATTAATGACTTTATTAACATTTATTAGGGCAAACTTGGTGTTTATTACCCTTTACTAATGACATTTAAACAGTTATAGCTGTAGTTGTAGTTTGTTATTACTCCTTATCAATAGCTTATTAACGTTTCTAACATTTATAACAGCAGATTTGATTTTGATTACTCTTTATTAATGACTTTATCAAAGACTCAACAGCCAGAGAGATATTTCACAACCCAAAAGTTCTTATTAACTGAATACTAAAGTATCCGTAAACAATCTATCATCCATTAATAAAGTCATTATAAGCACTTTGTAAAGAGTGACTTATTAGAAAGTGATACAATAGATCCTAATCAAGATAGATAGATAGATAGATAGATAGATACCTTAGGGTTAACCAAACAACTTCATAGAGAGGAACCAGGAGTGAAATCACCCTAATATTAAATACCATGAAGTTCAAAGACACTGCAGTTGTTTGATGAAGAAAACACACTTAACGAAGCCTATTCATCAATCAAGCATCTGCTTCTGCCCAAGTGTGTGGTCAGAAGGAATCTCTGGCATGTGGAGTGTGGTTTTAAGGAGTGCTGGAAGCAGCCACCTCTTCAGTCTTGCTCAACAACACAATGCCGTCGACTCCCTGAACGATCCGACTTGACTCTTTGGGATAGCTATGTGAAACCCATGGAGACATTGAGAGTTCGTGGCATTCTCCTTTAATTAATCAGGGCGAGGTGAGATCAAACAGCCTGCACCACTCCCACGCCAGGGTGGGAGGGGGAAATACTCAAGCTGGGGAATTTTACTGGTTGTTGGGATTTTGTTGAGTACTGGAAAATGTTTGTTTCTTCTGCTTATCAGAATCAGAATCGGAAAAACTTTATTGACCCCCGCAGGGAAAGTGCGTTGTTGCAATTGCTCAATATGCACTTAGGTGGATTATGTTTGTGTTTTTCATTTTAATAATGTGATAAGTGATGATAACCAAACACAAACATATCTGGGTCATGCCCTCTCTTTATAAATTGAGGGCTTTATTAGTCCAGATGCGTGCATTTAAAAAGCTTGGGAATCTACAGCGTAGTCTGTCAGTTTCAACACCTGCGATCCACTCCCTCATAAAAACCACTTTGTTTCACTCCCATGGGTGACTTAAGGGCATGTTATACACTATTGCCTCCCCAACTGCAGGTTTCACCGGCCTGCTGACATCCCAAAAGTCATCTGTGTTTATCAAAGGATCACCGTCGTCATGGATTCGGAGGACTCTGAGATGACCTCACGATTACCTTCGAGATGAATGGTGAAAAGGTCCAAAGCGAGTGAGCAGAACTGCTGATTATGCAATGCTTTATCAAGGAGAATTTGATTAACAGAGATTAATATTTGAATGTCTCAATAGTTGCAAAGCAATTCCACATTGATCTGTAACTGTTAAAAGCTGTCAATTTGCATTCAGAGTACAACCAAATTAAGTTCAAACAGCCATCAGAGTTGATTTCATATAATGTTGAACACCTGCTCTAAAGTCATATCAGCTGTACTGCAATTCTCCTTAATGGCTCTATTGTAATTCTCAGCTGTAGTAATTCATGTGTCAGTAAGTGTTCATTTAAAATATAACATTTACTAACACTGGAAAATGTGCTATATGAATAATTATCTCTGTCATTGTGGACAAATCTTGAATTTTTACTGACCTTTCACTGTATTTCACCTTCTACATTAACACCCGTGTGACTTTCTTTAAGACTGAGGATGTATGTGCCTCCATTTCTCCTATATCAGTAGACTTATGTGCCCGAGATGTGCACTAAAACTTTAAATGAAAAACCTGTTGACACGTCCACAGGGACAAGAGGAGAGCTTGTGGGACTGCAGCTCTCTCTTCGGCTCAGCTGGCCCGATAGCTAACGGGCTGCCATGAGGTGTTTAATGGCTGTGTGAAGTTCCCACAGGGGATGGCTGCTGGGAACATGGATGAATCCGGGCCCCTCACTCCCTCCTGCTCTACAAACACAGCTACAGCCCAGTGATGGATGAAACAGGCCGGAGCCTACCTCGGTCTTATTTATGGGAGCAGAAAGCACTCTCCCCGTCTGTCCGCACACGGCGCAGTGAATGCCATCACATGGTGGGGGGAGAGGAGGAAAAAAGAAAAGACATCTGACATTGAAATGAACTATACGCTTGTAACAGTTCTTCTGGAGATGGGAAGTGATTGCAGTTTGTAATATGGACATTCCAGAGATGGAAGCGAGGCAGACCACCAGAATTATCCTGAGCTAGTCTGCTATTCCAATCATGTTCACCGTCGTCCACGGGTTGCTGATCCAGAGACCTGGAAGGATTGTTGACCTGCACTGTTCTCTGCTTTGGCACTGAGTGGGTGGTAGGAAAGGGTCAGTGTAATAGGTGGGAGCTTCCATTTGACTATTTGGGTGTATACGTGTGTGTGTGTGTGTGTGTGATCAGTACCTATCTGACTCTTTGTAAGAAAAATATCTCCTTATGTCCATCCCCTTTTCTGTAGGATGCATCTCAGTGCTGCAAATTTGTTTTGACAAAAACAATAATTTAGCTACTAGCAATAGCAGAAGACAACAAGCTAACACAATGTTAATTACTTGTGGTTAATAGTTAAATCCATTCATGCTGAAGTCACTTTAAACAGGGAAATTCTGAAGCTCTAAATCTTTTACAAATGTATTCAAGTCATACTGTTTTATGAGCTGAGATTGGTTATTCATACCTCACACTGCGGTTTGCAACAATTCTAGACAAGCTCTGCTGATACTACATAGTGCTTTCTAGCTGGAAGGAACCAAGTATATATAATATTATTAAGGCTAATTAAAAACACTTAATATGAAAATAGAATTTAACAATTTCTAAAGTTATCCGATCTCAAATATCTGAGGGCCACAGTACCTCAGTGTGTGAATATGTATAGTTATTTGAACATTCACAAGGTGGCCAAAAGCATGTGAACCATGTATGTTAACACCCAAAAAATACACCCATATGTGAATGTTTAACATCTCGTTCCAAAACCATGGGCATTAAAATGCTCCAATAACAAACTGCAGGCTTCTAGGAAGAATTTCTACTAGACTTTAGAACTTAGCAACGGGGATTTGGTCCCGTTCAGCCACAAGAGTATTAGTGAGGTTGACCACTGAATTTGGGTGAGAAAACCTGGCTTGCAATTGTCATTCTAGTTCATCGAAAAGGTGTCGGATGGGGTTGAGGTCAGGGTTCTGTGCAGGCCAGTCAAGTTCTTCCACACCACACTAGGAAAAACATTTCTTTATTGACCTGGCTTTGTGCACAGGGATGTTGTCATGTTGAAAGGGACAAACACAAACTTTTGCCACAAAGTTGGAAGCTCATTTTTGTTTTAAATAATATCATGCGCTGCAGCATTAAGTTTTTCCTTCATTGAAACTAAAGGCCCTATAGAAGAAGAAACAACTCCCAGGTGTCCAAATACTTTTGGCTATATACTGAAGTGTATGTATGGGTGGCGTGGTGGTCCTGGGTGGGCAATTGACGCCTCAAACTGTGACCTGAGCCATTTCAGACCTGGAGTCTGGTCACAGAGCCTGATGGGGATTTAAACTACAACAAGGCTTTACAAGAGGGTCTGCATTTTTTAGGCAACATAATACTGTGCAGAAGTGCCCTCTACTTAAGGAATGCCTTTCAGAGCCACAAGTTTTTGTTTTTAACATTGTGGGTTCTAATATTACAAAACACATAAACTTAATCAGAAAAGTATGATCGGAATTGTAAATTGCACAGCAGTTGCTTATGTGTTTTTTTTTTCTTTTAGTGTCAGTTCAATGCTTAATAAGTGTTTCATCACCGTCCAGACTGAGACCGAGTCTGAACCAGACACAGAACACATCATTTGTATCACAGCTTTTGGAGGGAAAAAACACAGTGTCTGTGCTGTGTGATTAACTGTTGACACAACGGCAATCAGGTTTTATTTATTGGAGATATTTCTGAATGTGCTTTGTTCTTGCCAAGTTGCGGAAAAATGTGATCGATCATGTCATAAAAACCCTTCCCCATTGATGCAGCCATTTTTCAAGAAGGTGTCTGGCCTTGTTGTCTGGCAGTCGTATTTCATTTGGCGTTGAGTGGTGTTATTCAAATTTGTTGGAGAAAAAAAAAAAAAAAAGCTGGTTTTCTGTAAGCAAAGTAGTGCAGAGACATGCAATTTTCCCTTCAAAGTCAATGATACTGCTTTCCTTTAAAGTGCTGTTTTTTGACGTTCAATGATTGAGGCACCATACACAGTAGCTTCTGATGGTTTTGTAATGTATTTAATTATCTATATTCTTCTAGGTCGCTTGTCCGCAAAAGAGCCCAGAGAGGCATCTGCTGGGTGCATCAACTCTCTCCAAATCTATTCCTCATCAGTGGAGGTAGAAAACATACAGTTTGCTCTGTGTTCCTTCCTTCTGAATCAAATATGCTGACGGGGAACGATCTCAGCATACTGCGATAACGGCATGAAAAGAACCAAGGCCTCTCTAAGCAACAGTGAAATTCAGGCTGAACAAAATCAGGACAGACAGAAAGTGGAGAAACAGTGTTTGTTAAAGCAACGGCAGTACATCATTTTAGATGTTAAAAGTTATGAATAATTTATCATCATAAACACAAGCAAGAGAAACAAACCGGTGGATTGTTTTTGAGTCCCGTCCCAAGGCTTCTACTGATCTCTGTGAGAATTTGGAGATGATGCAAAAACTTAATGCTTAAAATGGAAAAAGCGCTCCTCCGACAGACAGATGGAAGACTATGAGTCATAAAAAGAGACACTTTCTCATAGAACCACTCTATGAACAATTAGCTTTTGCTGTCATAACAGCAATAATCCTTACCACGCCCCAGTATCAGACTACTCCTCTCTCACACCACATATTTCCCTGTTAAGACCTCTCTAGGAGAGAAGTGAACAGGGCATTTGATAGTCATGCCCGGCAATCCATTACGTTGCTGTGCCAAGCAATAATTACACATTTCTTGAGAAAAAGATTAAGTTGCTGAGGAAAAAATTTATAGCACAATGAGGGTTGATACTCACAGAATCAACTGTTTCACTGAAAAAACAAGGTTCAGGGACATTGTATTTCACCACAGAGCAAAAATATGCTTTCAGGGACCTTCTTTGCAACCTGGGTCAAGACTGGGACGCTGAATTAGGCATACAGTTCCAGAGTCTCTTTGACATCTGATAAGGGCTGGAGAGCTGAATTGATCCCGATCTTAAACTCTCCTAAGCTGGGAAGATTGAGGAGATATCTGCCTTAGCCTCTCCTGGGTCGTGCACCCATGGCCACACGGATAGGAAGCAATTTCCACTGCATTTGGAGCTGATTGCGTCGAGCTGGTCCAAGGGGGTCAGAACGAAGCACACAAAAAGAAAAAAAAAAAAAGGGAACTGACGCCTGATTAATCAGCCTAGAATATAAAACAGCTTCCATCTGGGGGCAAAAATCTGAATGTTCTGCCTGTTTATATCTGTGTAGAGAAATATTATCAAGCACAGGGTGAAAGATGTAATGCTACACTAGCGCTCTAAAATAACCTCCTCCGCTGAGGAAGTGTGACACAAACATACAAACAAGCACAAAGGCACCGGGCTGTCTGTGGAAGTAGCCATAAACCCTCCGGGAAAAAAACTCCAGTTTGTTGTTCTGGGAAGGAGACAGTCTATTTTGCAATGCCAGTGAGCTGAGCATGGTGTCTGTGGTTTTTCAAGATAGGCTACACTAGATAGAATATCCTCCTCAGGAGAGAGTAGAGCCACTTACTTTCAGCTAAAGGGAGTGAGAAGGCTCAGCGCTGCTAAGCCCAGTGTGCTGAGTGGTGATATAATGCCACAGATATTAATTTGATTCAAACTGGCCAAAGATGCTGTTGTCATCGGCCAGCTCCTGTCCAGAGAGCTTTGTCATGATCAAACTCAGCTGTAATATACCAAATAATTAATGAGTATAAGGGAAGGGAGAGTATAGGGAGAGTTGGATCACTAGTCATGGTCTGGTGGGCACCGCCACATTAATACAATCAGCATCATTGTGGTTAGCGATGATGACATCAAGAAAATTGGTTTGATTCATTTTTTTGTGTTTCTGTTAGGATTCGAAATGAGACGAGAGTTTTTGGTTAGAGACTGACTACTGCCTGTCATAAATCTGTTTCTCATGGGCTACATAATCCCCAACATGCCATGTCTACCACCCACACGAATGCTTTGCTCCTGTTTAAAAATCATCAGCTGCGGATTTAATTGTTTCTGTGTGCTCTTAAAGACGGCAAACTTTAACGATCCCTCTATGCATTTTATTTTTCTGAAATGCCTCCTGAATTGACTCCTCTTATTGAAAACATGCCCGGGCTCAAGTGCTTTGGGTGACCAGTTTCCATTTGATTGCGAGCGTGTGCTCCTGTTAGCATATACTGTACGCAACAAATCCGTGTGCCAGCGTGCACACGCATGTACAAAAATTGGATGGACAACTCTGTCCATTACCCAATAAACGGGTCCGTTTTGCCTAAACACCATCTGGAAATGACATGGTTGCTGATAGAAACTCCTAAGTGCCACAGAATGAAACAGACATATTTAAGAGATGATGAGAAGCAGCATTTACGGTACTTTTTTTTGCGCTCCACCCTGGGAGGGGAAGCTGGGCTGGGCTTGTCAAGACCTGGGTCACTGTCTTAGGAAAATGACCAGTTGACAGCGAAAAGCGAATTGAGTCAGCTCGTTTCATATGAACCTAAGCAAATTGATTAAATGTGTTGATGTCAGACAGAAAAATGGAATTTTGTCGTAACTGGTAAAACGTCTTGAACATGCTGTGTGTGGTTTTCTACTGTCAGACTTAATTTGAGGACATTTTTTAAACGAGCTTTTGCATCACTGTGTTGTTAACTACATTAGGAGCATTTACACAGTGGAAAATAAACTGTCTGTCTTTAAAAGTTTGGCATTAATAGTGCATCGATGATTTGCTAGCGCGGTTAGTTTGTCAGTCTGTTTGTGACACCCAACAACCATAACCGACTGCTCTAAATAAATCAATGTAAAAACCAGTCCACCCTGAAATCCCGGTGGAACAAACTACACGAGCAATTGGTGACGAGAGGGGAACATTTAGTTAGCTAACTAGAGCTGCACCTCCTAGCTGCAGCTAAATAATACTTTTCTATCATGTTGGCCGACCAAACCAGGGATCAAAGCTGAATGAACACTGAACGTACATTCAACAGGTGTAGAGAATTTCAATGGGATGTAAATATTGTTCTGTGTCTGCTAGATGTGTTAGCAACTCTTTGCTAACTTTGCTAACATGTTACTCTAGCTATGAAAACTTGATAAACGCATCAAGAATCTGTGAAAGACAGATTTTCCTTGTTCTTTTTTTGCCCTCTAATGGCCAAAAATCACATAATGCAGCTTCAATAGTAAATTGAGTTAATTATTATATTTTTTATTGTCTAGTAATTTCCTATTTGACACTCGAACCACTGTGGTTTCCTGCAACATTTAATCAAACAACAGGAAAAAATTGTAAATGCTTGACTAGTGAAGGGAGGAAATGTCTTTGCTATATAACCTTACTTATGCTTTTTTTTTTTTTTTTTTTTTTAAGATTTGCAGTTTCACTGTCATACATGCACAACATAACAGTTTACATCATGTCAAATTTATACAGACAGTTTTAATTGCATGTGTGTGTGTGGAGGAACGGACCTCGCTTATGTCAGCTTTCCTTGAGTCATCAGTCCCATTGACCTCAAGCTAATTACCGAATGACAGGTTGTGTAAACTCTTGATACTACACGTGTTAGATTGGCCTTTACATGCCCCCTCATTCACACAGAAAATACACACACACACACACACACACACACACACACACACACACACCACGAAATGTACAGCAGTTACACCAGACACATTGAAGCTTCGTCTCTTTTAAGGGGGTTAAAAAGTTGCTGAGCTGACACTTAACTTTTGTAGTTTTTCCACAAATATCCACAAGCAAAACACACAAGTTCAGCACTTTTAAGCACTAATTGCAGAATGGAAATATTTCTTGAAACACGTCACTGAATTAATATTTTCCTTGGTATTTGCATGTACATAAGGTGATGATTAAGCAAGGAAATGCACTCTGCCTCCAGAACCTTGGGGCTTGCTGTGGTTGTTTAGAATTGTTTGTTGACAGCCCTGTTTCCTATCCTCTGCACCTCCTGTTGTCCTGAGCACATATGGTTGGCTCGCCTCTCTACATGCCTGGCCTCGGCTGAGAGACTGAGGCTTACATGGCTCAGTGGTAGCACCCGACCCGTATGGTGCTACTGTCCATCTCTGGAAAAGTGTCACCTACTTCTTAGGTCTTTCAACTCATGCAGAGATAGCGTATTTCATCACATATCCTCTAAAGTTCACCCCGTATAACAACACGACTCACTTACTAAGATGCTGCATGCACAAGTTAACATAGGAGGACATCTTAGGTCTCGCCTCTGGCCTGACCCCAGCTTCTCTCCCTTCCCTGCTGAGAATTACACTCTCAGCTTTCAGGAAACACTATCCACTTTTCAAAGCATGCATCGTTGGAAGAACACAAAATTAGTTGAACTTGTGCTTTCCGCGTTCCTCATTCCTTTAGGCAGCCAGACATCTCTTCTGGTTTCCATTTGTTTTAAGCTATTAGCGCTCATGACCTGATAAGGGAGTGGTTGGTGGAATACAAACATCCGTCTCCGAATACATCCGTCATTGTCCATATGTGTTTGACTGAAGCAATAATATCCGCTCTTGGAAAAGTTTGACTCGGAAGACCTGGATGTGAAACTTCTGGGGTGTAGCAGCGTTTTGACTTTATGTAATCCTTGACGAGGGTCTGAATACTTTGTGCTCTAGTAATAGTAAATATATTCCATCTCAATAAAGGTCTTGGACAGCCTGCAACATTGTGAGGCAATTGAATTGCACAGGCAGCTGACCAGAAACACAACACTTTAAAGACTTTTATAGGGGTTAGTTTTTGGCATCAGAGAGAAAGTGCCTCACATGCTATGAATGTCACCTCAAGTCAGTTTCCACTGGTGCTCTTGCAGTCAACAGAAAGGAATTGCTTGCTTTTGTAAGACTGGCAAAAACACGCACCGCTGAAGCATCTCTTTATTTGCAGATGATATACAGCCTATTTTATTTGACTGTCTCTTCTGCATTTGGCAGAACATCAGTTAAGTCTGTGTTGACAGTGCCTAAGCCCTTCAAGTGGCTGCTTCCTAGACAACTTTCTGGCCATGCACTAAACAACAAGCCTGCACTGCACAAAGCTGAAATTAGATATTTTACCATTCCATTATATGAGTTCAAAGGAGGAAAAAGGACCTAAACATGCATTTGGGAGCAGTGTCTCAACATTTATTCCATGTAGATCCTTCTCTTCAGTTCGAGTTAAAGTGAAGACGTGGCACTGCACTGACAGCAGCATTGTTAGGAAACAGTGATTATCTAAAGAAATTGTTAGTTTAAAGATAAGCATCTACACAGAGAAAAGACTGAAGGGCTGTTTAACCGGATGAAAATGGCATAATTCTTCTCCTATAATGCAATCCATTCATTTATTCTCCCACATTTGGATAAGGAGGAAGCCAGCCATCATTTATTGTGGCCAGTATGTCTGTTCTATAAATATTCCTTATAGAGGCCTTAAGTCAACCAGAAACTGTTTGTGAACTTTTGGTGTTGTGTTAACCTAATTGAATCCTGTTTCTTACACTTGTAACAGAGCAGGGATCCGCTGGGACTTTCTGCACCTGGTATTCAAAACTTCATCGATGACACTTAACATTGAGGCCTGAGCAAAGTGTCATAGACCTGTTGCATTTGTTGGGAATAGATCATGTCTGACTTCTCGTGCACCTCAGTATTCCCCAGGTCTGTGAGGGTCACTTGCGGGTCACGGTATGCGAACACAGTAACGCAGGGCAGATGCTTTGTCAGCATCAATATATTTAGGTAATGTTCATGTACCGCACTTAAGGATGTGTTCTTGAATTTCCTGGGAAACTTGTTCCCTGGTAGTTGCCTTGAGTAAAAGCAATGCATGTCTGTTCTCTCTTAGAAAACAGGACTTGAAAATGACATAATGACTGCACATTATGGATGATGTAGTGAAATTTAATATCAACTGTTCTGCACTGGCATGACAAAAGACGAAATTTCAGTCGCAAGAGTCCAGTTGCCACAGTGATTTTCTGTAATGTTTACGTTAATTTTATTTGGCCCTCTCTGTCTCTGTAATTAAAAATTACAATTGCAGATAAACACTTGATTTAGTTGGGTACATTGTCTGTGCCTGGATTGCATAACTCCTGTCTAAAGTTTCAGTGAGCACTGGTAGTACTGTTGGCAAGTGTGCTCCAGATATGACAAGCATCCACAGAGCTCTCAAATTAAGCAAAGAGGGATTCATTTTGAACTCTCAGACTCACAGTGCATCAAGCTTAAAGCCTTGAGGGAGGAGAGGCGGAGAGGAATGATGTTGAATGATGGCTATGGCTCATATCCACCCTCATAAACAAAGAAATGTCGGTGTTGTGACTGAGCAGAGATCTCCAGAGTGACGATTTGTCTTCTTCTCACAAAAGCTGTGCACGCATTCCAAATGGTAGAAAAACCTCAACTTCCTAATTGCCTGGCATTTCTTTGCACAAACACATTTGGAGATTTCCTGAGAATGCATGTACAAATAAAGGTGTAATTAATGTGACACATTCAAATAATAATGATAACAAATGGGCCAGTTCTTTCAAATATATCTGCCTTTACTTTATTCATGTACTGTACAGTATTTCATTTCCAAAGTCTCTATCATACTATATGACAATAATGGCTATCATTTACTACAAAAAGGTTGCATAAATAATTTAAATGTGGAAATAAAAAATAAATATGCAGTTCATTCTTTATAACAGTCCTTCTTTGTGTCTGTAGAAAACAGCCCTCCCTCCCTCCCTCCCTCTCTTAATGTAACACCTCGTCAAGTGAGGGCACCACTGCATTAGACCACACAGGTATGATATGTACAATCACTTTTATGCATCGCAGCTCTCGGCTTACGCGACAAACCCCTTCCAGTTGCTATTTCAAACATACAATCCGAAAAAGAAGCAAACATTGTCAGTACAGTTTAGGAAATCAGGAAGCAATATGAGCGGTAAACAGCGGAGTGCTGACAATATGCGGAAACATTGTGAATATTCTTCATGAAGTACAGTCCCATCTGAGGCACGGCCACGAGGAAGGAAGTTGTGTTGGTATCGCCACTTCCTCTTCCTGCCGGATTTTAGCAGTCAATACAATGATAAAAACTGAATTATTGTTTTCATCATGCTATTTTTATTCCTATATTTCCTGTCTGAGCTATTTACAGAATGGGAGCAGAAAGGAGTGGAGGTATCTCGAATCCTGCAGGCGAACACAACGGATGGATTTTGGCTGTGGATGGTTGATTGCTGTTCTATTTGGCCCGTTACAAAAGAATTCCGGCTGTGGGCGTACTGGAAAACGCTCTGCCTCTAGGTAACAACACAACCCCGCACAATTTTCTGAAGCCTCCTACACACATGTGCACTTTCTGGTGTGTGATTCCAGCAAACAGGAACTGGCTATGTCTAGAGGAAATGGCTTTTTATGACTCAAATCCTAACACAGGAATGGGCTCATTTAGTAATTAAGAGGAGTCACAGGAATGCCCAGTGCCCCCGTGGTGTTAGTGCTGACAAAAACCGCTTTCTCCCTCCTTCCTTTTTCTGTTGTCTCTCCTGACTCTCTGTATCATGTCGTGGGAAAGGCGCTACTGTAACTCACAAGCCTGGTTGGGGCTGTTGCAGCTTGGAGAGTGCTGTAGGGCTGTCCTGATGAGTGAGGCCTTTAGTGGGTTGTCAGAGAGCTGCCTGGACCGCGGTGCAGCCCAGGGCCTCTCAAAACCTGTCAACATCCCACCGTCAGAGCCCCCAGAGCTGCCACCATCTCCTCTACACACAGCCAAAAGGAGATGGATTACAACCACTTTGGAGCGAAGATACACCTTTTCAGCTTTAAACAGAGCTGCGGTGCGGTGTAGCTCTGCATCCGCTGGATGTTTGTACAGGTGGGTTTGAAGCCTCAAGAAGGACTTCTCATTATGCTTAGAATCTGTTTACGGTATGTCAGAGTGGAAGTCAGAACCAAGCGCAGGGAGGTTTTTAGCTGTTTGGGTGATCAGATACTTGTGTCATATTATCCAACATATTGCTACATCTCCTGACCAGTCACAGTCATGGCAAGCCCTGGCATTGATGGTTTGTCATGCAAATAAGCAAAGTTCACAAATATGCTGACGAGTGGCTGAAAAATAAAGACTAATGACTTAAAATCAGCCCAGCAATTAGCTTATGAATTCGCTCTCTTAGGAATTTCTCTTGCATCTCCTCGCTATTTGAAGGAGATATGTTGGTTGGTGTGTTGTGTAACATGTGCGTGTGTATGAGTGTGCTTTTGGTCTCTGTCCTCAGATGCTGAAGAGCAGCATCAGTACGAGTTGCCCATCAACGGCGTGTTGTTCTTGCTCCGATCTTGAGACAAACGACTGTGTTTCTTGTTGCGCTGTGGCTTCGGCACCTCCTTGGGCACTGATTGGTTGTGGTGAGGCCTGAAGCGCTTGCACTTGCAGGAGGTGACCACACGGATTTTGTAAGTCCGAGTGTTGCCGTTAGGACACTGCAGCTGGACCCTCCGTGTCCGGGAGTGAGCCGGGATGCAGCGGTAGTCCGAGGCGCTGCTCCTCCACCACTTCCCGCGGACGATAGAGTTTGGCATGAGGTGTGCGGGCATGCACTGGCCCGAGCACACCAGCTCTTTGACAGGCTTGGCACTGCGGCAAGATCCGTCGGTGATGTAACGGGTGGAACGCAGCTCCCTACAGCTCAGCTCCGAGGCACCTGGGTGGAAGAGCAGGATATCACAGTTACACTCATGGCTTCAGCCCAAAACAAACACTTTGAAGTGCCGCACACTGGAATGGACATTGTGCAGGTTAACTGTTTCAACACTGCAGCTGTGTCTAATTCCAGTATGTGCTAATTTCTATGACTCAGTGTTTGCCAACATGAACTCACTGATTGTGTTATTTGTCTGATTTGTATTACCGAGCATGAGTAGAAAACAACATTGGCCAGATTAAAATTGCACCATCGGGTAGCTGCATTTAATTTAAATTCTGACACATTATAATAAAACTGCAGCATTTCAATAAATTCAACTTTATATGAAAATTTGTACATTTAGTTAAGATTTAAGCCAATGAGATCAGAGTTTCTGAATTTGATTCATGGTCGGATCATTAGCTGACGACAGGGTTTGACAAAGAAATCCAGCTGGCAACAATCACCTGATAGCAAATCCAGACCAGAGGGCCATTAAACAGCTCAATCAAACCTAATGGAGGTTTGAGCTGGAAGAAAAAACTGGCATACATCGTTGGCCCTCAGGAAATGTATGTGGTGATGGAAGAGTAAATAGCTGTCTGGTTATTTTAAGGCAGCGCTGCAACTGTACAATTTTGAACAAACTGGACATCTGCCAGACTGATTTGAGACAACACACTCAGCCTGTAATCCTATATTTTAGCTGCAGCTTTTTAACAGCCGTATGCATGAGTTATTGTCCCGTGTTTTTTTTACAAGCAGTGTGTAAAAAAGGGGCAAAGGAACTGTCGGTTAAGAAATGATACACTCAGAGAGGGATCTGTTTTCCTCTGTGGCTTTCTTCGCAAAAAGGGCTGAACAAAGGATTTATGTGAGGTGACTTCCTTTTTTTTTTCTCCCCTTGAGAACCTGATCTGGTGTTATTCTGTGGCTGCAGCTGAAGGGGACCACAGTAGTATACAAAGCCTACAGCATGCACCGAGCAGCGGTTTGCACCAATTACCAAAAAAGTCAAGTCGTCTTGTTCATCGAGCCTTGCTGTGTCACTCAATACTCGAATCCAGTCACACTCTTACTTACATTTCCTGCTCTCCTCTCTACTGTCAGTCTGAAAAACATCACTTAAAAAAAAAAAAAAAAAAATTACACACTAGACTACTGTACTGTACAGCTTCGTGAGCTGTTCCTCTCCCTCAGCAGTGAGAGTCAAGCCTTGGGAGAGGACTGGAGGGAAGCCAGTCAGTGGTCAAAACCTCTGCTGTGACCCCACAGAGACCATGAGAAGCCATCCCCGGATGAAAGCAAAGAGATGGATGAAGAAAATAATCCAGGAGATTTGTGTCCCCCTGTGTGAAACTCAACACATATTGCTCCTCATCCACTATGAAAACAAAGAGATGCGTTTTTCCATCCCCCTTTTTCGGGGAGACTAATAAAAAAAAAAAGAAAGTCATGTTAAACGTGATCTTGTTTTGTGATTTCTAATCCAAACTCCTGAAGAGGCAATACCCTCAAGAGACGAAAATCAGCCATACTAATAACTCTTGACTTGTTAATTATCCCTCTCAGCTGTTTTTCTTCTAATCTAATCAATCATGTTCCTCTCTGATGTCTGATTTAAAGGGCCGTGATTAAATGAAAGTAAAACTGTACGAGTATTGCACCACCCATCTTGAATCCATGAGAGCAAGCGTGAGATTATTCTACACGCACAGCCCAGTCAGAACTTACAACCTTTACTGGCCACAGGTGGGAATCATTCTCAAAGGCAGTGTTGCATTTAAAAAGCAATTTCGAAAAACCCCCAAAGACATCCCACGAAGAACAAACTGTGGGGTTTTCTATTTGGGTGACATGTTGTTGCAATCAAATAGGGCATAAGTAGAGCTTGACTAATAGTATAAAGAGAGAAGGAAATAACCTGGAAGACAATGTGGAAAAAGCCCTCATGTCTCCCTGAATGCTCCACTTCAAATTGTGTAGGGGAAGAAACCACAAGAATGTGTGTGTGTGTATGTGTGTGTGTGTCGCTCTCATCACCCTCAACTTTGGCAATAGATTAAGCAAGAAAACACCCTTAACACACACACAGCAGAGTTTCTCTTAATCAGTGAATCAGCTTAAAAAAAAAAATGAAGTCAAGGCAGGTTGTATTTATGTAGATTCACATATTGGGATAATCCAGTGATTCACTTCCAGTAAACAATTTTTTTTTTTTAAATATCCAGAAAGTCTAATTAAACAATTTACTCCTTTATAATAAAACAAAGGCGTGCGTGGCTGGATGAAAATTTAATAACTACCTTGTCAAATGTATCTTAAAATTATGAGTTATAAATGAAAGGCACTTCAAACATTTGTGGGGTCAACGGGGCATCACGCAACTGGAACCACAATTCCCACAAATACTGAAATCAACTTAACTAACCACAGAAAGAAATATAAATATATATATATTTAACTTTAAAATAATCTAAAAATGAAGTATAAATGCAGGTATTCTGTCTACACGTGTACAAATCGCAGTTGGGGTTACAGACTCACTTATGAATTTGTTTTATATTTTCATGTTCCCGCGCACTTGTTCTCATACATGCGTCTCTTGCGATGAGGTCTCACAGATACACGTTTAACCCATTATCTCAACGCATTTATGACTACTTTATATAAAGCGTTGGTGTTATTTACAGTTCAGTTTTATACATTAGGCCCAAAGGTTCAAATAAAATTACTGAGTTTTTCATGTTGATAATCATTTTAATAGCCAACTGCGCAGAATTTATCAGGCAGCTGCTTTTAATTTTATTTCTTTGCAAACAACTTGAACGTGTCACTTGTAAAATTTTATGACAGCCAATTAGCTTAAAAGAATACTTACTGTAGGAAACTGTGTTTGCAGCTCTTCCACCGTTCTTCGCCCTGTTGTTCATAGTGTTGTTGTTGTTGTTGTTGTTATTGTTGTTGTTGCTGCCGTTTGACGCTTGTAGTGTTGCCTCCTGGGGTGTCCGACTATTTTCTCTGTACTCCGGTAAAATCTCCGTAGCATCATTTTTTAGTACCTTCCATCCCTTCACAGCGGTGCAGCATCCCTGGAGCACCAGGAGCGCAGCGCTGGGGACGAGGAGGGCCAGAGACACCTGCATGCTTGTCGGTCGGCGGCAGAAATAAAGCGAGCGCACAAGGAGAGAGGAGGTTGAAAAAAAAAAAAATTACACGACAAGAGAGAGATGCCCGCTTGGACAAGTCGGTCAGTTCCACCCCTCTATGCAAGAGGCGCACACGGTATTTAAGCCTACGCAAGTTTTCGTCAAGGCTGACAATTAAGCGCTTACACAAAGTGGGAGGGGTTGAACCTGGGCGAAAAATTCATTGAGAAAGAAGGAGGGGAGAGGTTTGGATGCGTGCGCAAAAGAGAGGAGAGGAGAGGAGACAGAGGGAAAGGGGGTGAGAAGAGAAGAGAAGAGAAGAGAAGAGAAGAGAAGAGAAGAGAAGAGAAGAGAAGAGAGAAGGCAGATTAAAAAGGTGAAAGGAGAGAAAGAGTGAGAAGGCAGAGGGAAAAAAGGTGAGAGGAGAGGAAAAGAGAAGTGAGAAAAAGGGAGAAGGCAGAGGAAAAAAGTGAGAGGAAAAGGAGGAGATGAGAGGAGAAAGGAGAGAGAGAGAGAGAAAGGGAGAAGGCAGAGGAAAGAGATGAGAGAAATGGGAGATGAAGAGAGGAGCTCGCTTATGTTGGAGTGTGTTGATTGAAACAGCAGGATCTGCGATGTTGTTGTTGTTGGAGTTAAGTGTATAAATGCATCTTTCCTCCCCTCAATGATTTCCGCAGCATTACGTGTCTCTTTTGAGTTGGTTTATTTTGGACTGCGTCTCAAGGCAGAGAGACATGAAGCTGCTGCAAACATGCGCCTCACACACTCCTCCTAAGAGGTTTCACTCAGCCTGTCTGATATATAAGGCTGTGCACAAGTTAATAATTAATCTCTCACATTAATTACCCAGCATTATAGCTCTCTGTAGAGACAATTCATTCATCAAGCAATGAAACGTTAAATATCCCAGCAGGGCCTTATACTTTTCCTGCAGTTGTGAGTCCACTGACCTTCATCCACTCCTTCCTCCTGAAATAAGAGAGCACCATGTGTTGTGTACATGATTTAAGTGTATGTTTGTTACGGGGATCTAATTATCTGTATCCTGTTATCTGGTTTGAATAAAATAATATGGACTGGATGTATACTCTCCTCCAAGTTCTTGGCATCTCTCATGTACCAGTGACATGATGAGTGCTGACAGATGGAGGCTCCTTCATTCAAACACTGCCCTCTTCAGGGAGAATAAACAAGTCAAGTCTTGTGAAGGGAAAAAAGATAGGATTAGGGGTTCATTAGCATCAAACAGGGCTTCTCTACTGCCCAGTTCCTTCAGTGGGTCTGGGAACATGTAGAGGCAAGTCAGAAGAATACCTTGAAAGATAAAAAGAATAAATAAATAAACCAAGAGAGATGCGAAAGGGAATATCCCTTGCATACATGTGGTCAATATCACTGCTGTGACACATGTTGTACCCATTCATTTGAGGCACAGAGATGCTTCCATAATCACACATGTAGGCCTCATGGTCCATCGAGTTTTATGCACGCCTTAAATCAGGGTTTGTAGAGCTGCGGCCGCCTCGTCGTCCAATCCCATTCACGATGGTGGACATAATTGGGGATGAGACTAAATTAAAATAATGATATTGTAAGATGAGTCCTAAATACCAGTCAGTCAACAACATCATTCTTTTGGCTTTTCTTTACTTCTGGAGGACCTGCGACAACAGATCCTTTCGTCTTATGCGAATATCTTTTAGAGGCCACTCTTTAGAAGTGTCATGTACAATTAGCTTTTTGAAGTTTTACCACTATCATAATTTGCATTTACAGCAACAGTGATTCACTTGTGTGAATGTGCTTGTGTGCACTTAATTTAGAAATTCTTGCCTGTTATTTAAAGTTGTTACTCAAAGCCAGATTTGTGATGTTGTCAGGAACAGTATTATGTCGTGCCACAAAGACTGAAATGAAAAATGAAAATGTGGAAAACAGAGGGTTGGTAGAACATGAGTAAAAGGATTAACTGGTTTTGGCTGTAACATTAAAGCTGCATTAATTGATTTTTGAGGTCAGCAGAACAAGCTAAAAGAAAACACAACAAACACAACCAACTTAGATATGGTGAACTTGTTATTAAACAGTTGCCATTAACACTTCCAGTGGACATGTATCAACATTAGCATTTCTTCTGGAGTCTTGTTTCTTGCTTAATTGCTGCTAAATACTCCACTATGTTCAGCAGCTAGTCGTTAACTTTGTCTGCTATAGAGAGAGTAGGAGGGACTGCTGGTTCTGGAAGTGGTTTTCCCCATTCTGTGACCTATTCTTTAAACAATCGCCCCAATATTACTGAACATAGAAATTCAAGACTCTTCTGGATAATGTAGCAATCCTACAGACTTATATTATGATCATTAATTTCAATTATCTCTACTTCCTTTCAGAGAAATCATGTTTTGTCTGTGATTCTGGGGGACGGTTAAGAGAACTACAAAGCCCATGAGCCCTGCTGCTATGGAGAAGAAGCCACGGGCGCAAATCAGAGCGTAAAGAATTCAAAACGCCTCACCACTGAAGTTGTAAACAATATCCATCGTTATTGTACTCGCAACATCTATTGCACGTCTGTCTGTACTGGGAGACGGATCCTCTGTTGCTCTTCCTGAGGTTTCTTACATTTTTTTCATCATTAAAGGGTTTTTTTTCAGTGGTTTTTCCTTATTTGAATCAAGAGTCTAAGGACAGAGGATGTAAAGCCCCCTGAGGTAAATTTGTGATTTGTGATATTGGTCTATATAAATAAAATTGACAACTGAATTCACTCAAAAGTGACCCAGATAAATGAAAAGTAAACTGATTCACTATGTGGATTGTAAAAATCAGTTTTCTCATCACCATAATCTTTACACATTAGCGACACACGTGACTGAATTTTAAGCTTGGTGATTGGCTGTTTCTTACTAAAATGCACATCAGGAGTCGTAGTTAACTTCTACATCAAAATGTATAAGTACACAGTCATGTACCTTCGATTTTTTAACTAAAGAACAAGATATTTTCTAATGTAGTTGTTCATCTTTTGTATTGATGATTTAACCGGGAGAGTTTATGCTGATCCAAGCTGTAGAAGGGCTCAAACTTTGAGTCATGTAGATGATTTTTCACTGGAAACAGCTGTCTGCTGCAGCTGGAAATGAGTTTGGCGAGAGAGGAGTTTGCAGGCCAGAAAACCAAAACAATTTGCTAAAAGAAGCTAATACGCTCCGGGGCTACACGGTTAGGTTTGTCACTACAAGCAACACCTTTTTACTCAGTAACCTGATCCATTGTCAATAAAAAAGCATTAATGTGTAACAAACGTATATTCAAAAAGCAGGTCCACTGGTGTCTAAATTTCAAACAAGAATTGCTCGTGTTCACAAGTCTTGATGGGCCTGTTGTAACATTTATGAATTCTGAAGTTGAGCATGATTCTCATTTCATATGCCAAGAAGTTTTAAACTAACAGTAGACAGTTATGTCCCCCTATTGTGTGTAACCCTACAGCTCTGAGGTTGTGCCAGAATTTTTTTAGTGAGGGATGGATGGTCCCACTGTCTACACAAAGCCAGCTCTGATTACAGCCTTCTCGCCGACATAGCGACGGATGTCAGTCACAGTCTCAATTTAGACCTCTCTGGGTTTCTTTATAGAGCCCTTGGGCCCCAGCACAGTGTTTTTTATCATGATAACAGTACAATGAGGCCCAAATAACAATCAGATGCTCACCAGATTGCAAGAAAGCCTCCAGCGCTGCAGAGGATGGTGGAGCGTAATTTTTATGGAAATGGGGAAAAACAGTGTTTTCAGTCCATAAACAAACCATTCCAGCTTCTCATGCCCAGTGTTTGGTCGTGTGATTCATCGTACAAGTTTGTTAACTACTTGATCACACAGGTTAGAAACAAATTTCCCTTTTTCTCAGTATAATTAGAGGCCAATGAAAGTAAATAAGGAGATATTATTACGGTGTCGTGAGTCCAGAATTTTGCAAAGTTTAACTCTTCGTTTGAGCAGGTGAATTATTCATAATGTGTCCGACGCAATTATGTAAAGTAGGTTCAAGTTCAGCTTTTTGGCTTCCCGCATCAATCCCTAGAAAGACATTACAGTCAGGGCTGAATGAATGTGAGTGAGAGTGAACGTGCACAGTTTCAGTTTTTTCTGGAGCAAACGGTGAAACGGTGCATAAAGTGGACTGGGAGCTTGCTGTCTTAGGTGTATTGAAAATAATAAATGCATCATGCTCACATTAGATTAAAATGTCTGCAAATGTCTAGTAGTCCGTTGTGACATGCTTGATAAAAATGATATTTTGTATCCACACAGCATTGAGTATTGGAAACTGTCGAGTATTGAAAGTGGCCGTTGGAAGTCTGGACTTTTTTTTTTTTTTTTTACTCAAAGAACTTGTAAATATTATGTTTGAGAACTTTGGCATATTTTATTACATAGAAAAAAAAGGATTTTGTGGAAAAACATGTTTAAATTCTCAAAGTAAGTTATCAAAAAAGTATGTATTGTTGGTAAGTAGGGCTGAGCAATTTCAGTATTTTCAAATTGTGATTTTAATGGTAATATTTAATTCAAAACAATAAGTTGTCCAAGCTTGTCCCATAAATACAATATTATCATTCATAAACTACATATGACTCTGATATGATGCAGTGTACCATATTCTGTCTAAAATTTAACAACAAAGCAACGTATATTTATAGCCTTTGGACTGGAAAAACATGTTAACTGTAAGCATATTTTGAAAATATGTTCTCCTCAGATGTGGATCAGTGATAAACATCTCAATGTTTCAGTGTGGTTTGAAGAAAATTCCTAAATGTTATTCCATTTGAAAAGCTGCAAGATATATCTACGAACAAATTGGAACAATTCCTACTCACAAATCAAACATCAAAAGAACTTATATTAATTTATCACTTGTGACAGGACAAATCTAAATTAGGGAGTGCAGATAAGGCAGCCCATCCTCAAAAAAATCATGTCGACATGTGTAAACATGTAGATACACTGTATATTAGCGTATACAAGTGACTTTGCAATTGAAATGTAGATTGTATCATATCTCTTTGGTAAATTTGAGTAGCTGCACATCTGGATATGTTTAGCTCCATTTTTGAGATAGACTACATGAACCATGATGTACTGATTCACATGTCACAGTACAGCTACCTTTTGTAGAACATGGAGCAGCTTTTTCCACATGAGAATATCTAATAATGGCCCTTATCTACAAAAAGAACATGCTTGCACCAGCCCTGCTTACAAAACTCACTTAATTCTAATTGCATTAACACGATGCTACAGATGCTACAGTGAAAATTGTGCTGCCGGACTGAAACGATCACAAACAAGTGTGTTGTTGTGCTGCCATTTTCACTGCACTCATGATTTGTACATGTGTAACGAATCTAAAAATCGGCAAAGACTACAAAGAGGCCTGTAACATTGATCAATTGTTGTGCATTGACACTGACCTTATTTGAAAGTGTTTCATTATTGACAGTGGCTCTGCTCTTTATCACTTTGTATATCCTGTAGAGAACTCCACAGCTTCTCATCACGCTTCCCAACGGCTCGGACAACTGATTTATCAACTGTTCATATACACACATTTCTTTTCAAGCCATGTCTGTGCATTGTCACATAATGAAAATGATTTATCATTGCTCAGCCGAACAATGCTGGAAGGGAATAAAGTCACACTCGAACAAAGTGTCCAGTCCAGTGAGATGTTTACACGGTCTGGGTTAGTTTCAGGCTCTGATTCATAAAAGGAAGTACAAGAAAAGGAAAGTGAAGGATGACACTGAAGATTGTAAAACTGATTATAGTTCACGATGATGCCTGTAATTTGTATTTTTCTCATGCTGACTTCTAACTGTAAGAACAATCTGTTTGTCTGTCTTTGAGTTTTTTCAGTAGAGCAGGAGGTCAGTGGAAGGTGACTGGCTGCTTCAGGGTAGCTCTCGCCATGGCATGATAAGCTTTACAGTCCAAAGTGGGATTCTTCTACCACTCTGATCTTTCATGCGGTTTCCACGCGGGAAAACAGAAGATTTAACTCTGGCTGTTATAAATCAGACTCCAGCCATTTTCATTGTTTGTCTTTGGGCTTTTTAGAGAATCGTCAAAATAGAAAGTACGCCCATTGAAACAGCCCTGCAGCCAAGTAGTAGGAACTGTGGGAACTAGCCTGGCTGGACCTCAGAGACCACACTAAGCTGTTTGCTAACCACCCCGAGCCTCTCAGCGCACCGCTCACCGCCAGCACGCTGCCTGCCAGCCGGTTGCAGGTGCTATTCTTAGCAGTGAGAGAAATTACCCAACAAATTATTCACTACACAAAGTAGATGCTATCTCTCTCTCTCTGCGACACAATAGCCCAGTGTTTTGTCTGCTGGTTTGGTCTGAGCCTTTACAGTATATGTTGTATTGTCATTATTGTGCTTTAGCTTTCATATAGCCCGAGATGTTTTTGGATCTACTAACTGGTCCTGTACAGACTGGTTCTTGCCCAAGCAGCAAATACATTTTTACATATTTAAACCGTATATAAATACCTGTAAAGATAAAAAAAATATGCACCACAAAGAATCATGTCCACACATACAGACAGGTAAGAAATTAAAGAAAAAACCGGTACAGGTCTGAATGCTTGACCCCTACGGTGAGGAGATCCAGTGACTCTGTTATGCTGTGGGGGTCATTATGCCGGTATGGTTTGGGTCCACTTCTCCCCTTAGAGGGAAGGGTCATTGCAAATCAATACAAAGTTGTTCTGAGTGATCAGCTTTATCCTATGATGTAACATTTCTATCCTGATGGGAATTTCTCTCCCAGGATGACATTGCCTCCATCCATAGGGCATCCGAGGGGTCACTGAATGGTTTGATGAGTATGAAAATGATGTGAATCATATGTTATGGCCTTCACAGTCACCAGATCTCAACCCAGTTGAACACCTATGGGACATTTTGGAGCAACGTGTTAGACAGCGCTCTCCACCACCATCATCAAAACACCACATGAGGGAATATCTTTTGGAATAACAGTGTTCATCCTTCCAGTAGAGTTCAAAGACTTGTAGAATCAAAGCCAAGGTGCATCAAAGCTGTTCTGGTATCACGTGGTAGCCCAACAACTTACTAAGAAATTTCATATTGTCTTTTCCTTTAATTTGTCACCCGTCTGTAACTTTAAACCTGCATTGACTGATTTTTTGGCCACTTGCGACGGAAACAAGTTGTGAACACTGTCACTGGATGTATTAAGAGAACTGGATACAGCATTGGAAGCAGGGCCCCGTTCACTCCTACAAAAGTTGCTCAGTGGTGCAAGAAGCCAAAGAAGACACTTCTTGCTATAAAGAAATTACCCGGATGAAAACATACTGTGCACACTCTATGGGTCCCATCACCCATAGATCGTGCTCACTAGTGACTTCCACTGACCGAGACAGCTAACCTCCGGTTTAGCCTACTGGCTAACTTGAATTGGGGTAAAACAATTCAATTGTTCGGCTCTTCTAGACTTTCCACGTTATCAGATCGAATGGATCAAATTCTGATAGTGAAACAAATCATTTTGTGGGGGTTGTGAGGCTAAAAAAAAGTATCCACCATCTTACAGCGTCTCCTTTTCCAATATTTTTATGCTTTTTGGGCCTCTGTAGGACCCAAAAGTTGTAATTCCACCTGCCTGCTCCTATCGTAATGGTTTTTCCTGCTGGTTGTACTACAACTGAAGGCTTGTTGAAATAAGGTAAATACAACAACTAACCACATAGTCATTTTTAAAAATTCACAAATCTTAACATACAATATTTCTAAAAATATATGTTAGCAACTGGTAGTTAGCAATGCAACACACCTGCTTTGGTCACATAGAGTCAATATATTTAAATGTATAGTTACTCATTGTTCTATTTTTAACAGTCTGATAAGCAACTTGAGACGGTCCAGACAACATTTTGGCTAATCCCTATAAACAGATATATTATGCATATGAATGCAGATCAATTTTTTAAAAATTTATTAAAAAGCTAAATCATTGTCAGAAAATACCCATGGGTTCTGAAGCCCGGCTCTTTATTAACAGTGTGATGGATACCTTTGTTTTGTCTATTGGTGGAAGCATTGTATATCATTCTCAGATAAAGCATAGAAGTCCTGACCATATTTTGCATGAAGGAGTTCATTTCACCCCTCTGGAAAATGATATATTTTTAAAAACTATTGCCCTGTGTCTGAAAGACCAAATCCAGTAGGGTGATAAAAATAGGCCAGGCTCTTTATGCTTTATGTGATGCTTGACGTGCACTCTTTTCTATTTATTCATTTATTTATTTACATACAATGGTAGCCATCACAATTGTTAAATCTGTCACAGCTCTTCCTCTCCCTTCCTCTTCCATCTTCTCCAAACCGTTTGTTTACCCAGCCTTTCCACCTGATGGACTTCCTCAATTGTTTTTTCTCCATGTTGAATGTAGCCAGGAGTTTGTAGGGTCAGCCAAAAGTTCTGCCTATTTTTGTGCAAATTAATATTTTTTTATTTAACTCTGGTATGCATGCCTCTGATTTATTGTAGCATTACACACTATTAGAATAAATTAGATACTGTGTGTGAAAGAATTCCAGATTAAAGGTTTTTGCTCAATGTACAAGTAAAGACCTTTACATTTAATGCTGTCAAAGAAAACATACATTACATAACAAAGCAAATGCATTTCAATGTTGAAAGCAAAAGCTGTGCTTCTCTAAGACCAACTGCTTTTGAACTTATTCCTAAACACCAAACTGAGTGATAAAATGTTGTAAAAGTGTAATTTTGCACATGCAAAAGTTTAGTAGACGTGCACATCCCATAAACTTCAAACAGGTGCTGGACCAGTGAAAGAATGTAACAAGGAAAGATGAAGGTCTGCACACTGTAACTCTCTTAGATTCAGTTTATTGATATTGAGACATCCACCAGTGACATTTTGAGCTACATGCTCTTCCTCAGACTAAACAAAATTTATACAGTCACCATCTTACAGTAATAGACCATAGGCTCCACATGATCTGTTTAAAATGCGCATGTGCCACTCACATCCACGGTTGACTCAGTTCGTGTAGTGACATGTGTCACTATGTGGTTTGTCCAAGAGGTGTTGCTGTACGTAGCTGTACACGGTTGACTCAGATTTAGTAGTGACAAACACAACACTGACATATCATATCACCTTTTAAGTTTATATGTCGAACTTGAAAGCAAACAATTGCTTATTTACAGATCCATTAGTTACAGAGCAACCTTATAATTCATCTGGAGTCGTGTTTCTGTCCACCAGATGAATTTCAGTCCAATATTCACTCTCTTTTTGCTTTGTTTTTGGTCTATCAACTCTTGAGACAAATATCTGGCTCTTTATCTGCTGAATACTTCAATATGTTCACCAGATAGTTGCAAACTGTGTCTGTTTGCTGTTTGTTGCTGAGCAGGTAGTGTACAGTGGGTTTTTAGAGCTTTTTCTCTGAAAACAGCTGCCTGCTGCAGCCAAAAACAACAGTATGAGAGCACTGAGAGTGAACCAAAACAGTAAAGTTGCCGCCTGATAGGTAAACCAGTGGTTCTCAGACTTTTTCATATCAAAGACCCCTAAACAGACACAAATATTTGATAAGATTTTGTCCCAGCATCAACCATCTGATAAGAGTTTCACCTTTAGATGTTTTATTACAGAAAGTGTATGAAACCTATGACCAAAATAGTCATTGTGTTTTTTATGGATGGAATTATAATGAAAATAAATGATTCCCCTTTTTTGCTAGAGACCCTCTGAAACCCTTGGGGTACCCAGGCCCCACTTTAAGAACCACTGATCTGAAACTCATTATAAAGGTCTGTAAAGCTGAGGGGTGCTGGAGAGTCACCGATAATTCTCTGTAGGTTCATCACTACGAGTGATGACATAGAACATTACACACTGTCATTTGATATGTTGTTATTATAAAACATATTGATTATAGCTGCTTTGAAGAAATAGTTTGACATTTTGGGAAATACGATTATTCGCTTTCTTGCCAAGAGTCAGATGAGAAGATCCATACCACACTCATATCTGTATGTTAAGAATGGAGCTGCATGGTAAGCTGTTAGCTTAGCGTAGCATAAATACCGGAGGCAAGGGGAAACAGCTAGCCCGGCTCTGTCCAAAGTTTGAAAATATGCACCTCAAGGGAGGAAACAGCAGCGTGACTCTATGAAATCTGTCCATCCACCTATATGGATAAACTGTTGCTTGTAGGCATGTTTTTGAACTTTTGAGAGAGCCAGGTTAGCAATTTGTTCTGCTTCAGGTCTTCATGCTAAGTTAATCTAACTAATTTAGGTGGCTTAACCATTTTAGGCTACACCTCAATAATTATTTGGACATGAGGAGTAAATCAGACATTGATTTAATGGCTACAGTAAAGCTACTAGGGCTTTGGTTTTAAAAAACACTGGAAGATTTATGTGCCAAACATCAACAATGATTTGTTAAATGAAAGACGTCAGCTGTGGATTTACAAGACTGTATAAGTGTCTCTCTCAGGGTGCCTTTAGCTGCTAGCAGCTGCTGACTCAGGATCTCACATTGTCCCGTACGTCATAATCTGCACCTTCCCTTCACTTTAAACTGCATATTATCAAACAGCAGAGCAATAAAATGACTAAATATAAAGTTTAACAGACATGGAAGTGAAAAGGGTAATTAACACTGTGGAAAGCCAGGCAGAAGATGAACTGTTTGTCTTTGGTCTCTTCTTAGTGGCTTGACATGATGAAGCTGTCATAAGCTCAATATAGAATTGTACATCTGTGTTTTGTGTTGTTTCAGTATCTCTAAAAGCCACATCTAATCATGTGTCAACAAAAGAGCCTATAATAAGTTTCATCATTATTGTTTTATAGGAATGTGAAAGTTTAACTTTTTCAATTCCATTCACATGTCTGTACTTTAGGATTGGAGCTGGAGCCAAGAGACCGTTAGCCTAGCTTAGCATTAAGAAAGCAGGGGGGGAAAGCTGGACTAGCTGCTCCCTCTAAAGTTAAAAAATGCACCTATGAACATTAAAGCTCACTCATTAATTAACTTGTGTCTTTAATCCATAAACAAACGGAAATGTAAAAAAGACAATTTGCGGTTTTATGTGTACGAATCAGCCTAGTGCCTCTGTTAATTCAAGCTGCAGAGACAAAGATAAGACTAATCCAGCTAAATTCATGAACACGTTTTTCTCTCTATTTTAACCCCCTGTCCAGACTAAAATGGCGTTTTTCCAAAACAGCCTCCAGAGTGTGTAAATCTGAAAATGCTAGCTTAGTGTTGTAGTGTGTATTGCAAAAACTGAGCTCTGTAGAAACACTGCCATATTGGTGATAAAACAGATAGTGACAATAGAGTAGCATTTCATTGTTTTTCATTGGTATTTCATTGGAAGAAGAAGAAAGTACTGTCTACTTTTATAGCATGTTTAGAGTTAATCACAGCCACTGACCACCATTCTCTCGCTGAAACTGTCATAATCTGCTTGGAATTAACAAATACCATCTTCTTCTTCGCTGTTTTTCTGTGGCTGACACAGCCAGTATGAGGAAAATTATCCTTATCAATTTGGGGTTATAACGTGGACGTAGGTATTTGCAAAAACGAGCTGAAACACCTGCCGTGGATGCATGTCATTTTTGCACGAATTGCATTTTAGAATTTCACCAGTTTAATGTAGAATTAGTCTCAGGGAAGTCAGTGTGCCTGGTTTTTACTAGTGATAGTTACGATACTTACCACCCCCAGAAACCACAAATTGTTTTTCCATTCTGGTTTGCATGCAGACTAAAGGAACAAATTAGTTTAGACATGTTTGCAGTGGTATTTTGTAACTTTGGATGCTACCCCATGCTACCAGTCTTTATGCTAGGTTAGGCTAACAGTTTCCCAGCTCCAGCTGCATACTTAAACCTGCAGTGCGGAACTTCTACATATAAATGAACATCCGTTACATTCAAGCCCTTGCCAAACAAGTTCACACAATGCTGATTAAGCCTATCACTGCCAGGTAAATCTTTCTGTATTTCACAGTAAACAGAGTTTTTAAATTTGGTGTCGGTGGCGACATTCCCACACTGGCCAGAATGCATACTGCACATGCACTATGGGCAGAGCATGTGCACCAGAGACTTCCTCCTTCTGAGCAGCTAACTTCCAGTTAGCCCTCTGCTAACTTGAATGGGAATAAAATAATTTGTGTGTTTTTTCTAGGCTTTCCAAATATTATCGGACCGAATGGTTTCTGTTTTTGTAATTACTCTCACTGCCAGAAGGGGGAGACAAAAGTCCCACATTCCAGCTTTAACGCACAGACATGAGAGTGATATCGACCTTTGATCTTGTAACTCTCTTTAAGAAAGTGAAGTGTGTTTGCCAAAATATTGAACTATTCCTTTAATAGTTCCATAAAACATGATAAAAATCCAATCAGATTCAACTTTTTAACTTCAGTTAATACAATCGTCGGTCATGTATGGATATAAAGTATGGAAGCTTTTATACAGATTGTAGCTTTTTCAGTGTTGAACTACCAGGAGCCAAATAATGACTGACAAGTGTTTTTGCAAGCTGAAAAAAGAAATTTCACCAAAGCCCAGCTTATGAAAATATCAGCAGAAGTGTGCTGTGATATATGTAGGTGGTGAATGAAAAATCTGGTGCTGCATCAGTGCTATTGCCGCACATTCTTTCTGAATGTCAAATCTCCCAGAATACTTTGCAAGGTGTGCTAATTAAGCATGAAAGTACAAACAGGCCCAGTTGCTGCAATGGCGAGAACTCACATAAGGGCTGTCTGCGTGCAGAGATGGTTATTTTCAAGGCTTGGAGAATCTCTCTCAACTTTGCTTTTTACAAGATTAATAAAACAAGATAACCAGCATGTGAGAATAATCCACCGCCCTTGTATTTAATCCAATAAAGGCTAATTATAAGCAGAGGGATTAAAAAAGGTCATGCCTCAGCTTGTCATGTAAAGGTGCTGCAGCTTGCTGTCAATTTCAAGCCCACCCACTGTGCAGCTTCCTGAGAAAGTCCAGCCTTTCTTTTATGCAGAAATGTTTCCTGCACCTTCTCACAATGTATGACTGCACGTGGATTATTTGGACAGAAACAGTTGCATGCAATATAAATATGATATGATCATCACAGTCATAGTACAACAGAGAGCATATTGCAACAAACCTTTCACTGGCCTGAGACTAATTTTTACATGAACAGGGTGGATCCCTTCCACACACGAGAGTGCTGTCATAATGTGCTAATACTGAATGTGATGTAAGAATACATAAAGTGTATTTTGCAGTTGTGTGCATACATATTTTAAAAAAAAAATCTATTCAGGTTTTTAAAAATCAAGATGTATGATTTCTCATGAACAGGAAGTTACTTCACCACCTCCGTGAACTTAAAAAATGAGCTTATTAAAAACCTTGACCATGCCTTGAAGAAAAAGCACTAACACTCCTATTAATGAAGTGTACACTGCTACAGTATTAAGCTTGAGTAGTTACTGTGTTATGAATATGAGGCAGTTAACTTTGAGCAGGTGATGCTAATTGAGTGCTACAGTCCATCTGGAGCTGATTAAATTAAATATTTCGGTATCACTCAAATACAATTCCTGTAACAGGACAGGCACAATATTAAGCATAACCCGATATATTGTATTTGCATGCTTATAATGAACAGATATTTCAATGGTAATGGTTCGGGGAATTCTTAATTGTGCTATTGAGACTGAACTTGCATCCTGCTGTTTCAGAGCGTTGTGCTTGTGCAGTCAAATATCCAACGTCTGGTGACACAATGGATTGTTAATGTACAGACTTTTGCAATTAGTGTGGTTGCAAAATCTGTTTTAAAGCTGAAAACGAGGCCTGTGTTTCAACAATGTCACCCGACTACTTTTCCACAACTATTAAATGTCACTCTACAAGCATGGCTCAAACAGTTCTGTATGACGGATGTTTTTGTTTATGGATAAGTTTGGGACATTGTTCCTCCCACAGTAATCAAGTGGTTCCTTTTAAGTGTTTTCCATTATTATTACCATGTATGTATGTCTCTTCTTATTTTTCTCCACAAATCAAGCAGTACCAAAGTTTTCAGTAAGAGAAATACACTGATTCCTGTCACTGTTTTTAAAAAAAAAAAAAAAATCTGAAAATGCTGGCTTTATTGTCATATCTGTGAGGGGGTTTGATGTATAAACACAAGACCCGCAGCAAGTGCAGTAAAAACAGCAGAGTAGACAGAGATGAAACAAGCAACACCACGGGCACAGGCACTTGGAAGCAGATCTGAGAAGTGTTCAGCTCCAAAGCCCATTCTCTCTTTCTCCCTTGTTCTCGATATTTCCTAATAATTAGTGCTGCGCCACAGATGTGCACGTCTCCCTCTTCACCCTATTGCCTTTTCCACCCTTTGTATCCTCTAAATGCGAATGCGGGATATAAGGATGAGGATTTAAAGAGTGCATCATATGCTTTCTATTTCATAAAGCCATTAAAAGGAGGACGAAGATGAAAGCTGAACGGCCCTTACGCAAAAAAAAAAAAAAAAAAATATGCTGTGGAGAATTATAGGCAAGCTTATTTAAGTACTCTAATCATATTCTGAGTAGTTTGATGAACCCAAACATATGGAAAAGACGAAAAATGCAAGTGATTTTGGAAGTTTGAAAATCAACTCACTGGGCTTCATAAAGCCTGTGGGAAAAGGGATACATGAGTCAACTAGTAATAAAATTTTCAAAGGCGGCTGATAATTTTATTTAGTGAGATTGTAGGAGAAAAATTCAGATCCTGGGCTCATTTATGGAGGCCAAAAATATCTGCGACTGATTGGATATCCTGTTTCTCGCCAGTGAATCATTTGCCCCATAAACAAGTATAAAACATAAGCTTCCGCCCATATGATTCAAAAGTGATGAGTGACTCTGAGATCACATGAGATCGGGAATGAACAAGACAATGAATCAGTGCGCACTTTAATCTCCGAGAAAAATAAAACAACACAGACGTAATTCACTTTTATTTGAAATGTAATAACATCCCACACAATCGGGAAACCAGATCCATCTTGAACATAAACGTACCTTTCCTTAGAGTCACTAATTAAAGTGTCACTGGTGCATGCGACTATGCCGTCGACTGAACGCAGGAACTTGTCTGCTTTGATTCCGGCTTTAGTTATAAACATTTCCACCGGCAAAAAAAAAAAACGCTGCTGCACATAGCTGAAATAAATGGCACTTCATCACACTAAGTCCGGCGCTGTTATTGATGAGATTTCAGAACAAGCATCCTGGATTCCTTCAAATAAACTGCACAGTGGGACCTATAACCTGCTCCAACACATAATCCCTCCATTTTACTCGAGCTACTTCCTGACCTTTGGTTCTCCCTTATGAATGCTGTACCTGGCATATTTCTCCTTTAGACACTCTGGATGTGGAGTTATGGATGTAGATTACAATAGGTATTTGTTTTTTGTTTGTTTGTTCCACCTTCTCTGTGCTACAGCAGACGTCTCCATTGTTACATCCATTTAAATTCTCAACTTGTAGTTATAGTTTGAATTCAGACAGAGTAAGGAGGAGGTCCCTGGTTTACTGGGGCCCCTAAGGGACCACACAGCTGGTCTGCAATAATTGCTGTGCAAGGGACCGTGGAGAGAAAAGACCGTGCAGAGGGTAGAGAGAGTAACTCCAATTGGTTTAAGCTTTCTCAATAACCCTGCCGGACGTCATGCTGTTTGACTGGACCATTCCAGGTGTGCCGGTCCAGTCTTGTGAAACATAAAATAGCATTTGCATCAACACTTGGAGATTCGGACTTGGAAAGCTTCCTCTCGCTCTCCCTGTCATCTCATTCCCACTCTTGATGTCATTTCCCCCATGACTTTCCCCTTCTAACCTCTCTCTTTCTCTGTTGCTCTATTTTTGTCATTTGTCCTCATTGCTCATCTGTCGAAATGGGGAGTTTGAACAGAGGTTTGCCTCCATCTACTGGTAGAAGGATATCTTTTACTACATGGATCTGATAGCTGCACTGTAGGGAACAGTTACTTTGTAGAATGGGGTTAACTAACAAAACATATGATGACATTTTGATGGATTTTTTTGCATCAAGACTTTATTTTACAGGCCTTATTTTATACACATTTCCTGGAAATTTGCAGGTAAGACATTTTGCAGAGAAGATGGTGCAATTTGATACAAATTATAAGAAAAACTGGGGGGGGGGGAAGTGTTAAATTGGTTTAGTTGGTAAGTACCAAATCAACATATTTTGTTTGTTAATTTGTTAATTAGATTCTTAACAATTCTTTAACTGATAGAAAAAAACCCATTCTTTTCAGTGTGTAGTTTTGTTTGTCAAATGATATATTAGCATAGGAGATAGATAGTTTCTTAAAAACTATAATGTGTGAGTGTCTATCAACAATTTCAGTAACACTTTATTTTACAAATCTGTTAGTTTCCTTCCAGTTTCCAGGACAATTTAATCTAACAGTAGCTGAGCTGCTGTGTGTAGCTGCTAATTCTCAGGACATTTCTTTGGAAAGGATTAATGCAGTTTGATAGTATAAGGGAAATGAGTTTTTAAGAAACAACTACACACTGAATCTGTTTTCTGTCATTTAAAGAATTGTTGAGAATCTAATTTACTGAGAATTTTTGCAACCTAAACATATTGAGTGGATACTTATCAAATGAACCAACGAAAGACTTTTTTTTCCATTTTTCTGCTGTGCCAAATTGCACAACCCTCTCTGTAAAATGTCCTCAGAATGAACCATTACGTATTACAGCAAATAACTATTTCCAGGAAATCAGTATAAAAATTAAAGGACCTGTAAAATAAAGTGTTTCCCCTTTTTTATTTTACTTGTTGCCATGGTATGAAGTATTAAGACAAAGTACAGAATGAAAATGGTCATTACAGATAAAGCAAAGTTAAGTGTGAAACAGACACAATGAGCACATTGAATTAGGCACATGGCAACTATAATGTAACATATTTAAAACATCCTTTTTCTCAATGGATACTTACACAAAACTGAGTACATCTGATCACAGCCAGAGGCCGGGACCCCCTCAGAGCAGTCGCACCTTGAATCTGATGGGTCATGAAATGACTTGTAGGATAGGAAAACGGAAAAAGCATATTTCTCTACACATGATAAGATTTATTTTTTAATTTTTGCTTTTTCTGGAATAGTGGATAATTTGACCTCTTTAGGGAGTTAAAAATATTCAAATAAAACAAACTGAGGAAGGAAAAAATTATTTATTACTCTACGTCTATGATTGCTCACAGATGTAGAGTTGGATACAGCTTTAGTACATTTAACTGCAAATATTACTATACTAAGTATACTACATTTAATAATACTAATAATACTACTACTTTTAATGGAGTATTTTGTCATTGTGGTACTTTTTAGAAAGTGAAAAGTAAAACACTGTGCACATGACAATTTTAATAACATAAGATTTAGTGACTGAAACTTTGTAAAATGAGCAAGTATGATCTTGACTACATTTTAAAATACCACATTTTCACTGACCAGTAGGTACTCAAATAATGATACATTTAACACTACAACACTACATATGAACTACTGTAACTAGTATTATATTACGAATTCAGTTGATTCAAACATTTGTTGTGTGTACAATTCAAATATTGATTTTAATGCAATGATAACTGGTTGTTTTTACACAATACAACAAGGACAAACATCCGGTCCCTTGTTTCTTGGAATGCAATCAGTATTAAATATAGTTTATGGGCTCTTTGTCTTCAAATGACTTTGCTTTGAAGGATTGTAGTAACATAATTATCAAAATATAGGAGCAAAATACTGATACATTACTTGATATATCTGATAAACCTGGCCTTGCACAGTACACCAAACTGACCTGTTCCCCAATCCTCAAATCCAATATTAATGTGAAAACTATATATAAACATACATACAGCACTGCAGTGTTTTGGAGATTATTCTCACATAATAATTGGTGGATTAATACCGATTAATAACTATTCTTGCAGAATACACACATCATACTATGTCTGGGAGTCAAAGCAATAGACCACTCATGATAAGATGTTAATACCTCAGCCATTTATTTCTTAAACATAAGAAAAAAAGGGACTTCTCCAAGGTAAGAAAAACAACATTGCAATTTAAAATCAAGTGCACTTCAACAATATCTCATTCTATAAGGGAGCTGCTGTCCCTTCCTACTGTGTGAAGTGAGATAGACAAACTCAAAAACATATCGAAAGAATCAATCTTTACTGTAAGGCTTTGGGTGGGGTGCTGTGTCGTAACTGTTGTGATGCGGTCTTTGAGATGTCAGTGGCGGTGACGCACACGCACGCACACACATACACACATGCACACGTGCACACACACACACATGTATATATATACCGATAAACTGCCAATCCACAACCCGACAACATCACAACAATGTCCTCTGCGACATCTGTACATAAACAGATATGCAACTATGTGACAGGATAAGACGTTGACTGTGTAATGGACAGTCAGGCAGTCAGGCAGTGGGCTCATTTGTGCTAAAACTCCTGCTTTAAGCCTTTTTATCAGAATGGGAGCAAGAAGATGACAGCTCTGGTGTCAGCACCTTACCTGAGCCAAACAGTATTTGTTAGTCTTTTCCAGTGTTTGAATGCTCTCTAGAGTACCAGATGGATGGAGTTTATTGCTTCATGAACAATTCAGATAACTCCAGCCAGATGAGTTTCCATGATCTAAGATATCAGCTGTCAGTCACCAAGGGTTTAAACATCTCAGGTATTTGCCGACTTCAGAGCAGATGGCGCCACATGAGACTACAAATTTGTACTAAAATCAGAGGAAGTTATTTGTGAGTCTATTTAACATACTTTTCTATGATAAAGAACAAAACTACCTGACTCCATTTGTATTATTTAATAATCCTTCTCTCCAGTTCTGGTAACTCGTACAGTTTTAAACAACCACTATGAATGAAGTACAATTACCGTCTGGCCCAGCTCTGACTACCATTATATAGGTGACTCATCCAAAAACAACATGGATAATGACATACGTAGTTAACTAAATGGTAAAGTCGGAGAAGTAGGTCACAATCACACTTCCAGGAACATTTCAGAGTTTCCTACTGTACAAAAAATAGCCTTCTTTATTAGCAGAGCTAAATAATTAACCTATAATCAACTTACATCCTTGTAACAGGAGAAATCTTAAAAAAAAAAAAAAAAAAAGTTACTTTGAGGAGAAAAGAAATTAGAAAGAATGTTTCATCTGCAATTTCAACTCTCTAGATCCAATAACAAACAATATCCTATCTATATACAGTAGTAGGCCAGTTATGACAGTAAAATGCAGCAATTCACAATTGCCTTAGTGCATGTGACATACTTAGTATATATAACAATATACATCAATGGCATTTCACATTTGACATTCTCGATAATACATAATATACCTTGAGTATAACCCACAAAAGGATGCTGACACCTTAGTAAAGAAAACAAAGTAAATTGACATTACAAGGTTTCACATTTAGGAAGAAAAAGAACAGAAAACATGGGGTTAGATTGTAACTATTTATGATGTTATTAGTTATAATCACCATAAGTAATACGCATTTTAAAAAGAACTTGTGCAAATCACTAGTTATTGAACAGCAGGTGGCAGTGTTTATCTGTTACTCGATGCATTAGAGTGTTAAAACAGCTTTGTAGCCATCATAGAAATGTTATTTTTCATGCATTCTTTGACATTTCACCATAACAGGAAAAGTTTTACAATTTTGACATTTCAATAGTGGCTACAAAATAAATGCAGAAAGAAAACTTCTACAGTGGCTAGTTTGGCTACCATTGAAAGTTTATTAGCTCTCATCTTTGGGAGCAGTTGGAGCCTTAAACAAAAACTGTCAATGATTTGGTCATTAAGCAGGTTGATGTAGGCAGTTGATGCTTTAAAGTACATACCCTCATCCTGGACCGATTTGAAGAATTTTGCCCCAATAATTCCCAAATTTAAAGATATATTGTATATAAAACTTAACAAGAAAGACTTGTTGCTTTTTGTGTATTCAGAAGGAGGGCAGTATTGTAGAGCAGATGCAAATATTTGCGAGTGAGTGAAACCCCAGTCTATCTGTATGACAACAAAGCCAATCATAAACATTTATCAATGGCTTTTGCACAACACAGTAGGTCACTTGGCACAGACTCGGTGTATATGTGTTTGTGTCAGGGCACAGAGGTGCATGGTTCTCTGTCTGTATACAACAGTACATATATAGTAGTTGATGTCTTGATTACACATTTATCTGATAGGGAAAACTTCATGTGTGGTTTGGGGTTCATGATGAGGTGATGGGAAAACACAGTGTGACACATGTGCTAAATTATACTTGAAAACAGTCTCATTTGAACTGCCTCATCAGATTTATCTTGCCAGACACTTCACCAATCCTGATAGAGGATGTGCGTGATCGAGTGCACTGCTTTATAGATCTGAGACATTTTCAAGTGTATGAGATGGTCGAACAACAGGGCTCAGAGTGGACAATAACAACTTGTGCGTGAACCAGCACTGAGACCTTCACCGGGAGTCGGAATCAGGGAACGACACGGTGCGACTGTCCTCCTGGCCAGTGAGTCACAGACTACGGCAACACTCGACATTTCAATGCATGTTTTGAGATCTTATTTGAAGATTTGATTTTATTAGACGAGGCTGTGATGCATCTTATCTGGCTGCATTCATTTAAATTTGAGTCTGCATTACACAAAATCTTCACACTGCTTATAAACACTTTGGACTGTTTTTTTTCCAAACTATGTAGAACTGAAATCATAGTACAACTAGAGAGACTAGAGTTGCAACTAACAATTCACCTGACAAATATTATCTTGATAAATCAATTAGTCGTTTGATCTATAAAAACATAAGAAAATTGTGAAAATGAATATCACAATTTCCCAGCACCAAAGGTCAAGTTTGGAAACCACTTTTTTGTCTAAAACCTGAAGATATTAATTTTACAATAATATAAGAAGCTCAGCCATCAAATGTTTGGCATTTTTGCTTAAAAATTTACTTTAACAATAAACCGATCAAAATAATTTTAATTTTCTGTCAATCAACTAATCAATTAATTAACTAATCATTTCAGCTCTACTCTGGACACTTTCATCTCTAGTTTAAACATTTGATAGTAAACTGAGCAAAATCTAACCAACCCCCCTCCTCATGCCTAAACCTAACCAAGTGGGTGTGTCGTGTAGTAAAGTGGGTGTGTTGTGTAGTAAAGTGGGTGCGTCTTGCAATAAAGTGGGTGTGTTGTGTAGTAAAGTGGGTGCGTCTTGCAATAAAGTGGGTGTGTCTTGTAGTAAAGTGGGTGTGTTGTGTAGTAAAGTGGGTGTGTTGTGTAGTAAAGTGGGTGCGTCTTGCAATAAAGTGGGTGCGTCTTGTAGTAAAGTGGGTGTGTTGTGTAGTAAAGTGGGTGCATTGTGTAGTGAAGTGGGTGTGTTGTGTAGTAAAGTGGGTGCATTGTGTAGTAAAGTGGGTGTGTTGTGTAGATACTGTGAGTCCGCAGATGGGCTACTTGGATGACAGTTGCTTTTAACTTTTAACTTTTAGTACATACTGCAGCTGCCCTTACAAAGTACGTACAGTTGCATGCATACAACTGGGACATACTACTTCCTCTGTCATCACAGCTTCTGTCTATGCGCTGTCATTGGTCTGTGCTCTCTCGGCAGCTCAACTGATGTGACATATTGTCATCTGCGCAGAGGATTATGGGTCAGAATAGCCAGAAAAGCATGCAGGCTTGCATACTGCAAAATGTGATTGGATGTAGTAGGACATCCTGGTACTTTTGGCATACTGCATTTGACGCACCATGTATCGGGACATACTAAATCTTTTTCTGGCATACTACATAGTTCGGTAGTACGGGTATCAGAACGCACCCAGTGACATCTGCAGATCTCAGCTGCTGCTAATGCTCCTATAGGTGGTGCAGGTTGCCATGTGTAAAACTGGTCGAACAATGACAGAAGAGCTCCCTCTAGTGGAGAGTCACAGCCTCCTAAATATCAATAAATGAGCTTGTGAAAGAGTTACTTACATTGTATTGAAATGACAAGTGTAGCTGCAGAATCACTTCATTCTCGTCCAAACAAGCCAAGTTACTGATCTTAGCAGAAAACTTAAAACTCCTCGATTTAGACAGAAAGAAAGACAAAAAAAAAAAAAAAATCTGGAAATGTTTTGAAGAACCAAATGTACAGGTGATGGGATGAGCGTATCCTTGGACGTGATGACATGTACGCCATATGTATCCATATGTATCTTATGCTGCCACCTGCATCTTGCTGTATATTATGAACAAATTAGCATTACCATGGAAAACACCAGTAAACACGATGATTACATGCCTCAGTATCCCATCTAAGCTTGGAAAAACCCTGCAAGCAAGTTTTACACAATTGTGATATGAAATATCACAATTACACAGAACATTTTACATGCACATCATATTTGAATATTAATGCACATGTAAGTTAACAGAAAAATGGACGAGCTGTGCAAAAAGTTGATTATTCTGTGATGTCATATACAAATATAACATGATATATAAGGACTTAAGACATACTGACGATACCTACACGTTATAGACACATTGCTCATACATTCATATATGTCAACACTTAAATATGTATATACAGTATACATGTATATATTCATATGTATACAGATATATCAAAGGAGGAATAAATAGTGCCATTAATGAGGTGAGATGACCTAGTTTTTCATTTTTCGTTCTAGTGAGACATCTATCCCCCGGGAATCATGTTAACAGGCCCCACCAGGCCATTTATTCAAGAGAAATATTCATGTGAGACATAGTGGCTGAACTACCAACACTCTATAGTCTGCAAACTGAAGTGACGCTGGTGGTCATCCAGCGAAATAGTTTAATACTTTCCATCTCAGACTCCCTCGTTCTCACAGTCTCTGTCTGGAAATTGTCCACTTCTCTCTGTCGGAGTGACCTGCTGCAGGTTTTAAAAACACTCAAACATTGTCTTTCCTGGCACTAGGTCTAGTTTACAGTATTATGCCCAATAATAAATAGTGTCTTTCAAAATGTGTTGCTGAACTAACGTTGCCTATATGTAACAACTACAGCCTGAATAGTCATATTTAGATGTGATTACATTCTATATATCTGATGGGGTATTGACATATATTGCAATGCTTTAGTACATACAAACAGAAAAGGCTTTGTGATTTGACCCTGTGTGTGCATGAAGTCAGGCATAGTAAAGTACTGTATGACACACACTCAGAAGTGAGACGAGTGACATGTTGTGTATGGACCTCTGACAAACTGTGTTGATGAAACAGTGGTATTGGATACTGGCCGAATAGCTGTGTCAGGGAATTGGCAGTGGACAACTCTCTGGCGTGATGACTGGAACTTTCTGTTGGAAGTGGGTGGCATCCTTCCCTGGTGATCCATTTGACAGTTTAAAACTCAGGCCTCTAGTTTGAGGGTGGTAAACTGGCGCAATTGGCCTTTAACACCCTTAATCTAATGCCATGTGGCATTGGTAATGTTGTATTATGAATATTCAACTGAAACTAGATATTTATAACAGCCGGCTATGAGAAATCTCTTTCCTCTTCAATTGGAGTACCTCTTGGTAGGACTCACACAGACTTAAGTACATCCAGTCTTGGTCGGTTACATTTGAAAACTTTTTCTTTTTCCTTCCATTTTGGTCTTCCGTTCACACTATGCCCAAGTTATTCTCACCTGAATACAGAGAACTTCAAAAAACTGTCTCCAGAGAGGATGAATTTAAAAACTGTAGCCTTGCGTAATGCTGCGGTCCAGACAACTCAAGGCTCAAAAATTTCCAACTTCCCACTTGAAAAAGTATGATGGAACAGCTCTCGAAGTCAGAGCTCCCACTGGGAAACTTGGCCAATTTTAAGGTGAACACCATAAATGCTTAGTAATCAACTTAAGGCCATATAGTCATCTCCCCGCCTAAAAACACTGTAAATGGAATAAGACCGATTATCTTTGTAGAGTGATGTCAATCGAGCTAGTTAACTAGCTTTATGGAGAAGACAGGTTTCTTACAGTCAGCCATGTTGACTGTTTGCGTTTGGTGTTGTGGAGTGGTGGAGCGCTTCAAGCTCAGAATTGAAAGGAATGCACCATTATAGTGCGGACAAGAAAAATATTGTTGTTTCGGAAACAATGAGAGTTGGGGACTGCGTTACAGTACAGTTTTCTGTTGCTTTTAACCCTCTCTGTGATCATCTGTAATCATTTTAAATGTCAGTGCAGCCGATCACACGGCACAGCTGTTGTCATTAAGCTGTATTTATGTTTATCTTGGCAGACGATGACAATAAAACTAGTAATCTTATTGACTTCTGGTGTAGTAGTGAAGGATATACTTGAAAACAGATCTATCTATATGACGCAATAAAACCACTATTTTATACTCATTCAGTTGTCTGACAACAGAAACAGAAAAATATGTAAATACAATATTACAATACAGTTTAGGTGATCTCGGACAGAAGGAACAGACTGAACGGAGGTTTAACCAGCTGAGAGGAGTAACCAGACTGTCTGTCCTACTCTCCACCTGATGTTGGCTGAGATGCATGGTTGCGTTGTTTGCCGACCAAAAGAGGAGGGAGAGATTTAGCAGTGTTCCTGTTGATTAGTGTAATCTTTGCAAATCAACGCACGTGTAAACAGTGTTTTCAGAATTAGCTGGCTTAGTGTGAACACAGTCTGAGTTGCCAGAAACATAGAAATACAAACAATTCCAACCCCTAGCTTATGAGAAATATACCATAAACTCTTGCATACAAAAAGTATGTATGTATTATGTAGTAAATCAATAAAAAAAATGTTTGACAAAGTTGTTGTGTGTAACTACAACAGTGACTCAGTAAAATCCTGAGTCACTTCAATATACATGGTGCTTTTTAAGTCATCATAGGAATATTATAAAGGGCTTAAAATAAATCAACATCCTGCCTAAAACTGAAGATTGTGTTTTGACTAAGACTCTCTGTAGTCTTGTGTTTAAACCTCTTCTCTGCATCCTGGATGGATGCTACTGAGATAATGAAGGTCAGCTACAGGATACTGATGGTGAATATAATTACATTTTTTCATGCGGTCCTGTTCTACTCATCTCCTGCTGCCTTCACAAACAGAAAATTAATAATAATCTCAAACAAATGTCACTGTTACTTAATATTTCTTATGCAACTGAAGAGAACTGAATTTAAGTCACATTAGAAGTGAAATACTGTGAATAATCATTTAAAGATGTAGAACAGACTTTTCCTTATGTATAAAATGATCTTGACCATATTTAGCTGTAGTGAACGTTCGTCATATCAGTTGCTAAATATGTCCGGTACATGAACGACCCACGCAGCTCGTTATTTTTAATTAGCTCGACCTTTGCTGTTGTTGGTGTCAGCTTCGCTGACACGGCAGGTCGGGGTCAACAACCTTTTGCGCCGCTGATAAATTTTATGCTACCGCCGTCAAACTAGAGGCCAAAGAGTCAAGGATGCTGACAGCTTGCTTTTTGATGTGTTAGGGTGTGAATAGCTTGTAACTTGTTTGTGCATAAAATATCTGCCCCTACAGGTAGAAGATAAGAGAATTATGGATTTTAAGGATCGAGTGGACAAACAAAAGGTTTTTTCCGGTTTTCATGGAATGTTTGGGATTTTCCTCCATCCGTTCACAGATCGCTTTCTGTGTAACAAAACTGACTTATTTTGCTTCTTTGTTGCATCATGTGTGGCCTTTCAATATTTATTTTCATCGTAGCATTAAGCTATTTTTTGGAATTTATAGAGTACTCCTGCTGGCGGAGACATCACTGACATTCCCGGCAGTGGAAAACTATGGAATGATTGTGCTATAATCTTCTATTTTGTACAACTATTTAAGGAATCTTAGAAATCAGGGCGAAGTTTTCACCTTCTAAACTTGAAGGAATGCTTTAAGTAGCTCAGCTCAAAAATGGACTTGAGAGCTTTCAGGTACTCGAAGTGTGACGTCTGCACTGCATCTGTGTGATGTAGAGTTATAAAAACAGTATGAGGGGTTTGTTTGTATTAAATATCACACTCTTAGTAGGAGCAGGAGGACTGATAGAGGTCTCCTTACAGAGCAGCAGTGACAGACATGAAGTTTAGAAAGAAAACATGTATGTGTGTGAGATTGTGAGTGTATGAGGAAGTATTATCTGCGTAGATAAATGCATGTATATGTTTCAGAATACCCCTGGTGTGTCAGATGAGTGCTGGTTTGGTCACGGTTGGGGTCAGTCTCCGAGAGCAGCTGAAACCTGTGAAAGGCATGATGGGAGGAGACAGGGTAGAGGGTCTCTTAATATTTACGCCTCTCCTGTTTTTCATTTGGTCTTTAGTTTGCCCACCTCCCCGTTCAGCTTGCCCTCCTTTGCCAGCTTCTCGTTTAGTTGGCACAGTTGGCGGAGGAAGCCATCGTTGGGACCGATCTCCCTCTTATGCCTCACGGTGGCCACCGCCAGCCGGGCATCCATTTTATGGCGCAGCATGAGGTAAGCAACAACCATGGTAGGGGAGCGGCTGTAGCCTTCTCTGCAGTGTACGTACACCTTCCCTGGAAGATACAGACAGAGACATAGGCTGGTTTTACAGAATCACACAAAATATAGGCCACAACGAGATGCTGAACCTTCTCATCAGTCACTTCAAAGGATAAGGTTGGTGATATCCTGTATTTTATTGTCAACAAAGCCCAGGAAAAAAATAACACTGTGAATCAGTCTGTGCCTCTTAGTCCTGAATACTCCTATTCATACTGAAGACATAAATCTTTAAAAACAGGCCCCAAACATATAGTTTAATTTTTAAAAAAGGTTACATAATTGCGTAACACAGAAAACAGATAGATGCTGTAGTTTTTTAGCAAAAGTTACTCAAACAGGAGTAAACAGTGAATTGGTTAGGGACTATTTTATGTCGTGGATTAATACACATTTGGTGCTCTAGTGAGTATTTCCACTGTTCAAAATAAACTACAGTATTTGTGTTCATGGTAATGAAGGAACAATACAGTTACATACAGTCAATAAGACAACAATGGAGATCTCTGGCACAGAGGAATCAGACATATCAGGCTTTGGATACACAAACAATGCATGTTAGTTGGATCAATTCATTGGTGGTTTGAGTTCACACATGGGATTTGATAAGAAAAATACAGAAAAATACAGAATAAAACAAAGACATCTTTCAAGTTTCTTTATAGTCCTTCGTTAGAGATGATAATTTGCATGCATTATCTTTCACTAAACACAGTCCAGACTTCTCCATGCAACTTAAAGGACTATATATGGAGCCACATACAGAAGGTTATTCTATCAACATGCTCAAGTTTTTTAATCCAACCAAAGTACAGAGCAGGTCATGAATAGTGACAGATAATCTATATTTTACGCAGTAATTATGTTATATTACATATTTTAATTAATGTAGGTGTTACAGATTTTGCATCTATACTCAAATCCACATTAACTGATTTTCTGACTTCTAAATGCTCCATGATGTTCATCAGCTAGTCGCTAACTTTGTCTGTTTGCTGTTTGGGTCGGGGCAGGTAGCGTACAGTGTGTGCAGGTTTCGGGTTTTGCTGAGGAAACTACATAATGAGAGCTGTGAGAATGAACCAAAAACAGTAAAGCTGCACACTGGAAAACCAAAACAATGAGCTGAAAGACGCTATAAAGGGTCATTGAGCTCAGACGAAATACACTATTGCTATTATAAAAACACTGATTGTAGTAACTTTAAGGAGCACATAGAAATGTTAAATATCTAGGGTAACATGAAAAAAACACAGGATTTCTGCTTTCTGGTGGTTTTGTACTTTAAGACTGTGGCTGAAGAACAAAAACTTAGAGGAAGAAAAATGAGGAAACAAATTAACAAAGAAAACAAAGGAGAGAAAGAGTGCTGGGGAACATATGCTGTGAACAAATTTGCCTAGCGAAGCATCTTCCCTGCCAGGAGATGCAAATATAAGACCTGACCTCTGCTGCAGACTCGGCAAAGTCAATCATCTTGACTGCGCCCGCATCTTACAGCGAGCCCACCTCCTGCATGTAGCAAAGACTCCATACTGTGTGTGTGTGTGTGTGTGTGTGTGTACAGAATACATGTATGTTCGCTGGGCTGTATTTGTATTTTCATGTCCGTGTCTTTCTATGTGTGCATACGCATAAATCACGACTTGTTTCTGTTTGCCTTCTAAGACGTGTCTCTGTCTAATTTACACTTTCATTACTGACTAACGAAAACCCCATGAGGAATCTCACTTGGCAACCTTCACAGAGCAGCTGATGTGCTGGGCTCAGGTCAGAGCTGCAGATTCTGCACTTTGTTTGAAACCCAACACCTTTGTGTGTCCCTCTCCTGGTATTATCCCCAACATTTCTCTCCTCTTTTTCTCCTCTGTTGTATAATCCCCCTCCTCCTCTCCTCTCCTCCCCTCCTCCATAGTCCACCCAGAACAGTCCTCTGCCAATGAAATGACCTCCTCAGTGCCTAATCACCCTGCTTGCCACAGATCAATGCTGATTCTACTGTATCCTCTTGTTAGACACATTGGATCTCTGGCTCACAACTTCATTCATTTTCTTACTCCATCACTCACTCACTAGTTTCCTTTCAGTCTCCCTTTTTTCTCTTCTTCTGTTTTTTGTATTATTTATTTCCTTGCTCACCTCCTACTCAATGATTCACTCACCCGCTCTTCTTATTCATACAAAAAACAACAACAAAAAACAACGGCAAAACTGCTTTTTGCTGTTTAGAGCCACCTGGACTAGCTGAAAATACAAAATATCACAGATATCCTTGTTTTACATGTTATGGTTAACATGTTAGCATAAATTTGCCTATTTACATATTCATTTGGAGTCGTGTTTCTGACCATATAATGAATGTAAGTCTGATATTCACGTTTTTAGCTCTGTTTTGGTCTCCACCAACTCCTGAGCTGCTAAATGATCCACTGTGTTGTACAGTTTAATGATTTGAGGAAAAGATTTTTCTCACCAATGTTCAACCAATATCTACATAGTACTAAACAATATGTGTTTATACTAAGACTAATCACAAATTTTATTCTGTTTCTACAAGAATATTATTAGATATAATAAAGCAGTTTCTTGTTGCTGTGGTCCTCTAAAAATGTTTTTTTTATTTTTTCAAACCAGTCATTCAAATACACTGTAATCATGACATTCAAAAGTGGCATTACATTTATCAGCTACATAGTTCGCCACATATGCAAATAATAAACTGCTGGTTATGAAACAGCCAGTCTGTTAGAAGTTTTTATCTGTACAGGATGTTGTTTTATGGTCAAATAAAACAAGTCACACATGACAGTGTTTGATATCAGACTGATGACTCCTCTCTTAACAGCTCTGCGCTATAGCTGCTTAAGCTAACATTAACATTAGCTAGCAAATAGCTAGCTAGTTAGCAATTAGCTTCACAGAAGCTAACTGGCCACCACCTGTCATTTATACTGCGACACCAACTGTCGAGCTAGCTGCCTGAAATTGAGACAATCACTTAGATCATTTATCCCAACCCCAAACTGATCTGACACAGCCTACTCTCCACTTTTACACAAAGACGTGTGTCCTCTTCGGCGAACAACATCTTTAGCAGAGTATAAATAAGACACTGGCATGAACATATTAACAACAGCCAAGAGTTACATTTTTGTTGTTAGGCAAACTTACAAAATTAACGTTAATTAGCTACAGCTGAGTAGATTTGCCAGTCGTTGCCAGCTGACAGGTGTCATTATAGCTAGTGAAGGAAAGACTAAACCTCAGCTCGCACGGCTTGAAAAGAAACTGTCAATTATGAAAGTTATGAATTAAATGGCTACTCCAGAAATATAAAAATATGTGATTTTTAATATAAAAAGAATTGATCATCTAGGATCAAGCAAGACGTCGCTAATGTCAATGTTCAGTTCTGGACAGCATGGCTTTATCAGATTTCTTTTCCCTTTAAAAAAGCTGCCACTGAAAACAAGGTTGACAAGACAAAACTGAGCAAAATAAAAGAGGGTAAAATGCTCTGTGGACCTGGTTTCATCACTACAAGTGACCCCAATACATGATAATTTTATCCACTTTAATAATGCACCTTTAATGTGCTGGAAACTTTGATTATAGGTTTTACTTGTTAGGTTTTACACTATGCAGTGTGAGATTGTAAAAATGACCACTTGCATACAATAACCTCACATCTCCACTAAAGTAGACTCACACAAACAATGCAACGATGCTGTTCCTCATTAAAATCCTGGACCTACGACCTTTTCAGAGCTTGCAGCTGAGGGTTGCAAAATGTCAGATAAGGTTGCACACAGCAAGATGTCACACTACAGCGATACCAGGCAGCGAGGCGACGTGAGACACTTTCTCCTCTATTCCCCTTCACTCCTCTCCCTTGTTCTCTCTTCTCCTCCACCATCCTCATTACACTATCTCTTCACTCCTGATTTACCAGCGTTGGTGCACCTTTGCCAGACTGCCTGGGAATTAAGATGCCTTTTCTGTGTCAAAGCCGACAATAAATCTACGCCATAAAATACAAGGTGCAGCACAGTTAACACATCCCTCGCATGTGGTGACAAATTGACTAAATTTAGTTGCAGATTTGAGAGAGCTGGGGAAAGATTTTTTTCTCGTGGGGGAGGGCGAAAGCCTCATGGTGCTCTCTGAAATGCTGCACAATACAGGCGCAATATAGAATACGCTACATCTGACCTACTACTGTAAGTACTGTACATCAAACAGATAATTCAAGACTCCCATGTGATTCCTGCCTAATTTCGAATGTTTCTCATACATCATTTCATTGCACTACTTTACGCAGTACAAAAGGGTCACCTGTTAAACATAACTAAGCTGTAGAAGGGAAAAAAATGAGTTGGGTTGGGCTTTGGCGCTACAGGTGTGTTATGCCTGTATGCATGACACATTTTGATAATATTGATATCCAGGGACATGATCTGATAATGGAATATGGAGCAGGGCTCGGGAGTGTGTCAGAATTAGCCTGAGATGCTCAGGGCCATCATGATTATCTTCTGTGTTCACTTTAAGATTCAAAGCAAAGAAGCATATTGAGACTGAATCATTAAATGACGCCTTGTAGCTCGTGTCCTTTGTTAGACGAGCAACAAGAGAGGCTTGTTTTCATGTCTCAACTCGTGGGAACAAATTACTTTCAAGTGGGAGCTATTGAAGTGAGAAAGACATTGTGGTCCCCTTTGATCAGCTCTACCTTTGAGGGGTTTTGTTAAGACATAAATTCTCAATTCACTCACTAAAAAAAACTACTTTATTAGTACCGTTCCTGCTTTAACTTTTTCTCATTACTTTGAAATGGCGATAGAAGAAAAGTTCTGAATACAACGTTGACATATTATCACCTTTTCAGTTGATTGTTAGCAAACAGTCGCCTATTCACCATTTATCCAGATGATACGCAGCAACATTAGCATTCATTTGGAGCTGTGTTTCTGTCCACCTGGAAAATGTAAGTGCCATCTGCCTCCTTAGTTGTTAAATGCACTACTATGTTCACCAGCTAGTTGCTAACTTTGTCCATTTGCTGTTTGGTAGCGTACAGTTGGTTTATTGATGCTTTTTTGCTGAAAACAGCTGCCTGCTCCTGCTGGAAACAATACTATGAGAGCGATTAAAGTGAACGAAAACAGTAAAGTTACCAGCTGTAAAACCAAAACGATGAGCTGAAATATATATAAAGGTATTTATTATAGCTGCTTTTACTAAAACAGTAAAGTTACCAGCCATAAAACCAAAACGATGAGCTGAAATATAAAGATATTTATTATGGCTGCTTTTAGCATTCAGCCCATTAGCCCAGTAAACCCACAAACTGTGCACCCGCCAAACAGAAAAGGACAGAATACAATACAAACTGGAAGTGAGCTTCACTTCAGACACAGATAAAAACTTCCACATATCACAGCAAACTCACCTTTGCCATTATTGTGTGCAAGGGCCTTGTCGATAAAGTCAGCCCCCTCCTCAAAGAAGGCACTGAGGTCGAACTGCTCGGTGTCATTGGCCTGGATACCGTGGTACGTGATGCCCGTGCCGGCGTAGAAATCCACACTGGTGTTGACATGCATGAAGGAGGTGCCCTCTGCCACATTAAGAACATGCGTCACTCCAAGTTTCTGCAGACGCATTGCATTCTGGGCTACGAACCTGGATTGGCGGGATGAGATTCAGAATCACAGTGGAAAAATGCATTTAATTTAAGCACTTTCCGATGTCTGGGACAAGTCTACTGCACTGAAACAAATTTCATAACTACTAAAAACTTATTGGGTGCCACTGTGGAATAAAACTTTTTTGTTCTGCGACAAGAAAAATGATGAGTGTACAGCAGCAGAACAAGACATCTCACACAAAAAAATAGCACTAATAATAACACCTGACATATTCTTTTTTTGTCAGCAAAGGAGTGTGTGTCAGCACAATTTATTTTAAAGTGATATTTTGACTTTATAGGTTTCATCTTTCACGACAACTCTGCATGAATTTTAGTGAATGCTATGCTGGCAGAATCACAGTGTCTCGTTATACAAACACTGTATATCTCATGGGAGGCATTAAAGTAGTTCTGTCTGTTGTTTAAACAGGGCTCAAACTAAAATGTCTTGTCTTTTCATAGACTTTATTCCAAATTGTGAAGTTGATCAGCTACAATTAGACATTAATCTATTCACAATTGTTTTGATTTCTTCTGTGGAGAAGGCTTATAAAAGTGATAAGTAAGTTAGTTGCCTCAACGGATGCAAGAAAACTAAAAGCAGAGATGTCAATCAAGCACAGTCTATTCATACACAGTCCTGAGAAGAGGTCCAATAAGGCAAACTAAGTGAAAACACCTGTGAAGATGGACGCTGAGTGTGTGAAGGGCCTTTAAAAACAATCAATAGGGATATTGAATTTGCAAAGATTGAAAACAGAGAGAAACAAAAAAGATGAACAAATTATTTAAGTTGATTTCATGAATCAATCATTTCAGCACTACTATCCACTCAACCTGACTGTCCTAAGTCCCCACACATTAAGTCTGCTCATACATTTTTTTAGCAAATTTTAAGTAGGGGTAAGCCAGTCAGTGGATGTAACAGCCAGTATGAAAGAAACATGAGACAACACTTACCAGAACCTTGAAAAATCACGTGGATATGTCATACTTGACCCGAAAAGCTGTTTTCAACCATAGCATGTAAATTCACTCAAACAATAAATTATTTTGAATGACAAGCTGTGTTTATTGCTTCATGTGTCATAGTCATGATCATTTGACAGGTTATTTAGTACTTTAACACATCCTGAAGTTTGCCATGTCAGAGTTTTTCAGTATAGAAGCAATTCAGGTTTAACTGTCAGGAGTCGTTGTCGGGATGATAGAAACAGCTGTTTTCTTTCATCCCTCTGCTAATGCGGACACACTGTGTGTGTTACAGCAGGCTCCACTCTGACTAAACCACTTCACCTACAGTTTCCCAAGACAAGGATGAGGAATGTCTTGTGTGTGGGGAGACATTTAGGTCATCCTTGCCTGGGGAAGTGTGGGTGCAGTGTCTCTTTTGTCTGCACTGGTCTGAGGCATGTACTGAGGGTGCAGAGCACTATATCTGTCACAACTGTGACAATTAACAAAAAAAGAGAATTTATCTTAGTAATACAGCAAACGAAATGTGTTATTTTTACAGTTATACTGTTGATTTTTCTATAAAAGTTATAATGTTCATACTGTTGTAAAATGTTTGATGAAATTGAAAATGAAATTTAATAATTTTTTAGTAAGATAAAGGACATAATGTGTTTGAAATTGCATATTAACAAGGACATTGTCAGATATTTTAATAAAAACAAGAATAATATAAACAAATCAAGTTTATACCGTTGCTTTTCTTTTGATCAACCCGTCTTACTTTTATCCCGACTGACAGGGTCGAAAGTAATAACGCGCAACCTCCATTCAAAGTCAAATTATACCAAAGTCATTTGTACAAACTAGCACCTGGTACTGATAGACCACACATGCAAGTTATTGATCACAACAAAAAATAGTCTGTCTGTAACATTATCTTTTAAATTGATGTTTATCTGAAAAGTGTTACTTTCATACCGGCTCTGCCCTACTGAATTAGCAAATGAGAGTCCTCCGTGTAACTTATCACAGTAGGAAAAGCACTGGTGTAAATAATAAAGTTAATAATGGCTGCTTCAGTTTCAGGGTTCTTGTATTGTATTGCATGCTGCCTCACTGTCACACTGTCATGGCTTCCTGGGACACTTGAATACAACAGAGCCATTGTTAATGTTATTAGTAACACCTGTGCTTTCCCTACAAAGTCAAAATGTCTGTGAAAAAGGCCTGTTTTATGCATTTATTCATGTATCTACCTTGAATTAATGAGTGCCCTTCTCCTGTATACACGCCTTTAGCCAACATACACTATGTGACCAAAAGTATATGGACACCCCTGTCCACATACATGGTTTTACATCCGCTTAAAGGAAACACTAAAACATACAATGCAAACATTTTAGACAATAGTGTGCACTTATTAAGATATATGTTGCTGAGCTGTAAGAAAAAAACAATTACAGGCAATATTAAAGAACAGACCATGGTAGAGAGAGAAAGAGATGTCTAAAGAGTCTCATCTTAATCTCATTATACTCATCCTGCTCCACTCCTGCAGCTTCACCTCTGTTTTTCATCTCCTCAACTTACAGGAAATGATCAATCTCTTGTGGCCCCCCTTCCTCTTCTATTGTACTTTGTCTCTCAGATCTACAAAACTATATATTTTAGGCCTTTACAGAGCAAATAAACCCATCCGGCTAACAAACCATAACAAAGGGATACAAGGTTCTGGCTGCTCCGTCCAACTTGGCTCAATACCTGTGTCCACTGTTACGATCCAACTTGGCCAAAGGCATTACCCATTGATTCTAAATAAAATGAGTCTTTTATATGTTGAATTAAAGTTTTATGGAACATTTAGTGTCACCAATTAGCTCTACAGAATGTATGTTTAAACAGCAGATAGTGCACAATATTGTTGTTATATTGAGTAACTAATAGAGACAGGAATTTACATTTGTTATATGCAAAGCATGACTTCAGACCAGTGGAAACTTCTTCCTTTCTCCAGTGTCTCACCTCTTTCACTATGAAATACATTAAGCATGAGAAGAGAGATGAGTTCTTCAATAAAACAAAAAAAATTGAATGATACCAAAGCTTTGATTAACTGTATAATTCCAAAGTTATGGTGTAAGCAAAAAATATATTGTTTTAGTCTATATTTGTTTTGCCTATCCTCAGAATGAAGAGCCATACATCTTCATTTAAAATGCTCACCCTGACAGTGCTCTGTGTTTTTATTGCTGTATCTGCTTACTGTCAATATGAGGCTGGTGAGCTGAGGCTAGGTGACCCTGGACAGCTCCCTAGAGGTGGTGACTGCAAGGCCCTCTCTGCAAGAACTAATAAAAAAAAAATCCTCACTGCCACCATTTTGCTTTATGGCCATATGAGGCAGGATGAAGCAGGCCATCTGCCTGTGTCAGCTGCAGGGCAGAGACTCCTTCAGATGTGATGGAGCGAAGCAGAGCTCCATGTGGACTCCAGTCAGCTATAGAAGACATTCACATTTTTCCCCTTTTTATTCAGAGTACAGTATGTGTGTAGATTTGGACTGAGTGCAATAGAAGTATGTCAATATAAGCTCATGTGCATAAATAATTGAATAAATGCTTACATGTACAGTCAGAGCACTTACTATGCAGCATAACTACAGAGTACGCCATTTTCAAGCATGTGTGGAAGGGGAAGTGACTTTACTGAAGTATCTGAGCAGCACTTTTCACATTTACTGTACTTCTACAGAATGCAGAGGCACACTGGGTTCAAGTGAGTTCACAGCCAATGGCTCCTTTCCTATTTACCTGCCCTGTCCCAGCCCCCTCACCCTGGGATCTGCAGTCCCCCAACATCCATTATTAAAGACCACCTTCACAAAGAGCCAAAGTGTTCCTCAAAGCAAACAACCACACCTTAAGTCTGTCCCTGAGCTGCACACGGTGGTTTCATTGTGCTGACTACAACTTATCTGAAAACAGTGTAAAAGTTTGAGTTCGGAAAATACAGTCATAATCCGTTCAGGGATGAAAACATTTTACTGACTAGCTGATTAAACACAACTTCTGTGCCAGTAAATGTTGGTTTATTGACATTTTAAGACATTTTAGGATGGGTTTGCAACAATTCTGGAGAATGGCCAGACTGGTTCAAGCTGATAGAAAGGCAACAGTAACTCAAATAACTGCTCGTTACAACCAAGGTATGCAGAAGAGCATCTCTGAATACAGAACATGTCAAACCGTGAAGCAGATGGCCTGCAGCAGCAGAAGACTTCACTGGGCACCAATCCTGTCAGCTAAGAACAGGAAACTGAGACTACAATTTGCACAGGCTCACCAAAATTGGACAACAGAAGATTGGAAAAACATTGCCTGGTCTGATGAGTCTTGATTTCTGCTGCAACATTCAGCTGATAGGGTCAGAATTTGGTGTAAACAACATGAAAGCATGGATCCATCCTGCCTTGTATCAACGGTTCAGGCTGGTGATGGTGGTGTAATGGTGCGGGGGATATTTTCTTGGCACACTTTGGGCCCCTTAGTAGTTTGTGGAACCTGGAACATCTTAGGTCTCTTCTTAAGACTCTTAATGCAAAGGTTAAAAATCCTAGATCTCCTTACTTTGCTATTCTAATTGGAAACAATCAGTTCAACCCAAGAATGTTGTTCAACATTGTGAGCAGTGTCACTGATCCTCCCCCAGGTCAGATACTACATGTCACCCCTGGGAAATGCATCAAATATCTTTCCTTCTTTACCCAGAAAGTCTCAGTTATTAGAAGTTGCATTTCTCCCTGATTCGCCAATAACGGTTGAGAAGCCATGTGCAATTTCCCAATTTGCTCATTCAATCCCATTTCTCCATCCTTTTTAACTGATATAATCATGAAGATGAAACCCTGAACTTGTCCTTTAGATATTCTTCCAACTGTTTGCTTTTATTCATGAAAATAATATTTTTGAGAAATTCCAATCTGGTTTTAGAAAAAAACTGAAACCGCCCTTCTCAAAGTCATTAATAACTTATTGCTGTCAGCTGATGCTGGCCATAAATCCATTCTTGTTCTCCTGGACCTCCTTGACCTTCTTGAAAACTAGATGGGTATCAGTGGCACCACTCTGAAATGGTTCAGGTCATACCTAAAAGAGAGACACTTCTGCACTGGTATCGCTGTCTCCAGGTCAGTTACAACAGGTTTTCACTGCGGGGTGCCCCAAGGCTCTGTGCTAGGTCCGATCCTCTTTTCCAGTTAGATGCTCCCTCTGGGCTACCTTATATGCAGACACAATATCAGTTTCCATCTTTACGCAGATGATACTCAGATTTATCTGAACTGCGACCCTGAAAACAACTATCAGAACATTACCAACCTGCTAAATTTTCTGAATGACATCCACACATGAATGTCACAAAAGTTCCTGCAGCTAAACACTGATAAGACAGAGATATAAATCATAGGTCAAGATACTGCAAACAACCAATTTTCGAACAGTCTTGGTTCACTATCCCATTCAGTAACTCAGCATTGCAGAAACCTAAAAATTAAAACCTCACCCTTGATAAACATGCTAATTAAATGTTTCAATCATGCTTTTATCATCTGAGAAACATTTCAAGGATTAGAACATTTCTTTCTGTCAAAAATCTGGAAACTGTCATTCATGCTTTCATAACCAGTCGATTAGCCTACTGTAATTCCTTGCTCTCTGGCATCAGCAAAAAATCTCTCTCCCACCTCCAGCTCATCCAAAACTCTGCTGCCAGGATTTTAACTCGGTCTAGGAAACATGATCACATTTCACCGATCCTGGCTTCCCTTCACTGGCTAGATGTTGCTTTTAGAATAGATTTTAAGGTTTTATTGATTACTTACAAAACCCTGAGAGGCCTTGCCCCAAGCTATCTATCAGATCTCTTATTGCCCTATGTCCCCTCCCACTCCCTGAGATCATCGGATGCATTGCTTTTTGTTGGTCCAAGTTCCAGATTGATACATAAAGAGGATAGAGCCTTTGTAATCAGGGCTCTTAGACTTTGGAATGACCTGCCTGAGGAGATCAGGGCTGCCAACTCTGTCTCGTCTTTTGAATCACTTTCAGCTTTGTTTTTGCATTTCAAATATGTTCTGTTTTTATTGTAAAAAACTTTGAAACTGTGTTTTGAAAAGTGATATACAAATAAAGTTATTATTGTTGTTGTTATTATTGCTCTGTTAATAAGATTTGACGACATATAGTAGCTTTGATGTCTGCAATGTGGGTGTTCATTGACAGCTGTGATTGACAGTTGCTCCCTGGCTCCAGGACTCGCATTGAATCGGACCATTGTCGCAATATTTTTGTAAGTTTAATGTAACTTGATTAAGATACCTCCTCTGTGAGCACAATTTAGTTAAAGTAGCTATTGTTAATGTCAGCATGCACTGCTCAGTGTTCGCAGTAAACTAGTGTTCATTTGGGTCCAAGGTAGTAGTGCATGTTTCCAGAGCGTGAAAGGCAACACCTTGCACTCCTTATTTGGAAGGTCCTGGCTCCAAATTAACCATGAGCTGCAACTCTGGGCTTCAAACCGGCTCCAATGTCACACCTCAATATGTCCATCTTTATATACAATCTGTAGTAGCGACATGTATACTGTCTGCCACAGAGTCATTTTAGTATCACCAGATGGCGCCAAAGTAAGACATTTTCAATATTGTATACAAATTGGCTTTAAAGGTCCTGAAAACTTATTTTGTCAGTGATGGAGTTCTAAATGAACACAACATTTTCTGCCAAAGTTACAACATTTCTGGTTATTTTACATAAGAGATTTCTGTATTTAGTGTTTTCGTCTGAGCTTTTCTCACTGGTCTGAGGTGGGCACACTGTCCTGATGAAGCAGATTAGTTAATTTTTTTAATGTTAAAGTCTTGATGAATAATACCTTTTTTTTTAAACTTTAACTGATTGTGGTTTAATTAGCTTCAAATATGATGTTATAGAGAAATACTTAAGAGTTGGAACCAAGCTTTCAGGGACTTTAACTCTTTCCACACCACATATCCATACCAGCAACTGAAATGTCAGTAAACATCATGTTATGAAAATATTCTTGTTGATCCTGAACTATAATGAATTTTCATAAACTAGAGTGCCCTATATTTAACTGTGTCCCTGACTAAAAAAAATAATCAGTGCTTTATAGTACCCAACAGTTTAACTATAGATCAGGGCCTAAAATGGGTCATGTGCCCAATTCCTAGCGGACACTATGACAAGAAAGTTTAATGAACATTTTCAAGGACAGAGCTATCTTTCTCCTCATTTGAGTTATGACCTGTAATTGAATAAGTGTATGAACTGCACCATATGGTGGTGCATGCAATGGTGTTCATCCCTCCAGAAGAGTTCCAGAGACTTTTCAATGCCAAGGCTGAGGAACGCCATTCTTCAAAGATATTCCCTGATTTGGTGTTTTGATGATGGTGGTAGAGAGCACTGTCTAACAAGTCAGTCCAAAATCTCACATAGGTGTTCAAGTGGGTTGAGATCTGATGACTGTGAAGGCCATAACATATGATTCACATCATTTTCATAATTATCAAACCATTCAGTGACCCTTTGTGTCCTATGGATGGAGGCATTGTCATCTTGGAAGAGACCACTCGATCAGGATAGAAATGTTTCATCATAGGATAAAGGTGATCACTCAGAACAACTTTGTATTGATTTGCAGAGACCCTTCCCTCTAAGGGGACAAGTGGACCCAAACCATGCCAGCAAAATGCCCCCCAAAGCATAACAGAGCCACCAGATCCCCTCACCGTAAGGGTCAAGCATTCAGGCCTGTACCGGTTTTTCATTTAATTTTTCACCCATCTGTACATACAACTATTGTGCAAATCATTTGTTTTGATCTGATTGTTGCCAGCCAACTCTGCAATTTAGATTGTAACAGGGTGCAGCTAATAGGATACATCAGCAGAAATGCTTAATGGGTCCCAGTGGTGGAGACAGTGGACAAGACGTAGGCTTTAATCAACAATCAATATCACCTCACCCTGTCTGAGCCATTTGTACAATCACATTACATTACGCTGCCCTTTCAACTTGTTTGGACCAATTATGATACACTTAAATAGTAAAATGTTTTACTAATTAGCCAACCATACACAACCTTTGATTATAGAGTAAAGGAATGTTGTTTTTTTTTGCAATGGTTGCTCAAAAAACAGAACCCAGCAGAGAGCACATGAGAGCGTCTCTTTCAAGCCTACAACACTGTCTCATCAGCTTCAGCTGAGCACAAGACTGCCAGCACTTTGTTTTCAGACTTGGCTGAAGAGATTGGCTTATTCATATTGATGTTTTTGTAGCACTGAGGTTCCGTAATTTGCTTGTATTCTGTCCTGCTCATCCCCAACTACACCCCTCTCTTGGCAGTGACTGGAGCCAAGTGATGGACTGCACAGAGACACTAAGTTTCTCAGGGGGCATCCCTGGATTGGTTCTCTACCATTAATCCATAAAAGTGAGATTAAGAGCAGCTCTGTAAGAGCTTATATTGCATTACAGCTCAGCGAAATATATCTGAAATTTATATTTTCCGTAACAGTTTTTCCTCACTGCCTGCCTGCACTTGAAACCTGAAAATGATTTCAGATATTTGTGCAACTTTGGTAACTTTATTATTTATTTACTCTGACATAGAAGATGTAAGATTTTTATTTCTGTCTAGCACTGCAACTAACGATTATTTTCACTATTGATTAATCTGTTGATTATTTTCTCAATTAATCAATAAGTTGTCTATTCTATAGAATGCCAGAAAGTTGATTACTGTTTCCCAAAGCCCAAGATGACATCCTCAAATATCTTGTTTTGTCCCAACCAACAATCCACAACCCAAAGATATTCAGTTTACTGTCATAGAAGACTAAAGAACCCAGAAAATATTCACATTTGAAAAACATTTTCTTAAAAAAATAATAAATAAGTAATCAATTATCAAAATAGTTGGGGATTAATTCAATAGTTGACGACTAATTGTTTGATTAATTGACTAATTGTTGCAAGTCTATTATTGTCTTTTTCCAAATATTCTGAATATTTTGGTACTTGTGAGTTGATCATCCACTGTATTTTGGCGTACTTTGCAGCACATGTTGCCTACGAAATGTGTTCCACAAGTATTTTCCATTTTATGTGCTGAAACCAATACTGTGAACCGAATCAACCACTTGTCATTGACATTCTGGTAAACACACTGAATTTTCATTATTGAGTTTTATTTCTCAATAGATCATATCTATGAACAGCTGCAAACTGAGAGTACTGACAGTTTTTGTGCTTGTATTAATACATCTCTTACACAATCTGTACACATCTGCACACGAAGTACCGGGAACTGGCCTTACTGGAACACCGAGCTGTAAATTCCTTAAGAGTCGGCATGTTCATTACAAAGCCAATAGCAACTAGTCAACCAACAACCATGGATTTATGGTTTGGTCTCCGCCATGTTTAATATACTTATACAAAATAGACACTGCATGTATGCATATATGTGTGTCTGCATACTGTGATAGAGGTAATAGAGCTGGAATTAAATAACATAGCAGCTATTTATTTGTTCCATAACATTATTATACTCAAAGAAAATGATGTTTTGTTTAATTTTACTGGAGTGCTACTGGAGTGCTAAATCATTAAATATTCTGCAGCTATTATAGATAGTACTGCACTTTTGTGGCCCTACAACAGGTTTTTATGACTTTTATTACATCTAAATTGATGATGAAAATAATTGTTAGTAGGAGCCCTAATTATTTTACAACCAAATTTAAAGAATCTTCATTAAAAGTGTTTTTTCATGTTGTGAGTTTATGTTAACAACCGAATATCAGCTGACATGTTTTATCAGATTTCTTTAAACTGAAAGAACTCCAATAACATGATTGCACAAAAATATTTTGTGAAATCATGTGTTTTTATTTTTGTGTTGATATATATGTGTGAAAGTTCAGCAGGAAGTAATAATAGTCAGCTCTTAATGCACTTTACAACAGGTTTATTAACACTGAGGTAAAGGGATGTCTAGTCAATAGTCATCCCAAGACAATTAATTTAAAGGACCAGTGTGTAAGATTTAGTGGCATCTAGCAATGAGGTTGCAGATTGCAACCAATTGATAACCCCACCCTCCCTCTCCCAGCATGTAAGAGAAACTATGGTGGCCAAAACTCGTGAAAAACATGGAATGCCCTCTCTAGAGCCAGTTCTTGGTTTGTCCGTTCTGGGCTACTGTAGAAACTTGGCGGTGCAACATGGAACCACTCCCTATGTAGATATAAAGGGCTCATCCTATGCTAACGAAAACACAACAATTAATATTTTAATGGGATTATACAATAATTAAAATATAATTGTGGATATTATATTCCATTTCTGCCAAATCCGTTCCACTACATGCCACTAAATTCTACACACTGCACCTTTAAACTAGAGCTGCAACTATTAATTGATTAATCCATAAATCTGCAACTATTTTGACAATTAAATAATCATTTTAGTCATTTTTTAAGGAAAAAAGCTAAAAATTTGCTGGTTGAAGCTTCTCAAATGTGAGGATCTGAAGCTTTTCTGTGACATACATGATAACATATTCAATATCTTTAGATTTTGGACTGCTGATCAAGCAAAACAAGGTATTTGAAGATGTCATTATGAACTCTAAAAACCTATAACAGACATTTGTCACTATTTTCTGACATTTTATGGAGAAAACAATCAATTAGTCAAGAAAATAATCAGCAGATTCATCAATCATTGATTATTTAGAGTTGCAGCTTTAAAATATGTTTACAGAAAAGCATACATTGTGTGATAAATTGATAGGTTTGGTACTATAATTTAGCCTATACTTTGAATTTAGGTCATAAATATGTACACTATTTCCAGTGACATGAGTTTAGGTCTACCTTACTACATTTCTGCTTATAATCAGAGCAGCTTACCACTCACGACTACAAAATCTTCATCTTCATCATCTTCTTCTTTGTTCTACATGAATACACACGAGCCCATTCTTTCTTCTTCTTCTTTTTTTTTTTTTTGTAAAAATTTTATCAATGAAAATAAGCCCTCAGCTGTGATGACTGTCGTCGCCCTGCAGCCCTGGACGGAATGGGGAGCGGCTTGATGAAGATTACATAGCAGTGATACTAATGATGGAGGGATTCATTGAGTAAAAACAGGGCTTTGTGTCGCCCTTCACATGTGAATCAGGGCGTGTTTACTATAGATTTCTCTGTGCCTCCAAAAGACTATTAGATCTATTATTATTACCATTATTATGGTACACTGTTACACAATATCCACCTGTCTGACTACTGCTACAGGCTGGTATTTCGAGGCCAAGCAGAGATTTGTTTACAACAACAGGCGGTCGCTTCGTCCATGATGACAGTGGAGACACCAGAATAACACGCCCGCCCTGCTGCGCGTGCTGCCCGACATGCGACACTGTTGCCAGTGTGGCGTCTGGCCGGTGGATGAGGAGGGCGCATCCTAAACAACCCTGTCCTACCTGTCGGTGTCAAAGCACCGTCGCCGGCGGCGCAATTCATCTGTTGAGGTGATATGATGAATGACTCACGCGTTACCGATGTATATTCTCGGGAAGACCTCGTTGAAGTGTTGTGTCGGTAAGCTGTAGAAGCCGCTGCCGTTGGACAGCAGCTCGTTGAGTTGTTGGACGGTAACCTCGCTGACTGGAGTCGGGACATCAGCTGGCGGCGGCGGCTGCTGCTGCTGCTGCTGCTGCTGTTTCGTAGGACTCTGGTGCTTCCTCATGGCTCTTCTTCTTACAAAACTAATGTTAGACTACAGTCAGCGCCAGACTCGTGTTCCTCGTACGATTGTTCAACTGCATTTTACCTCCGCACGTGAGTCGTGCGCGCGCCGCCTTGTCCACAAGGTGTCTGATGAGGCGAGCGCTCTACAGTTTTCCCATCAATGTCAAGCTCACAGCAGTTTTATATTATGGTTCCGGTCAAAACGTTCAGAGTAAAAGGTTGATAAGATAGATTTTCTTTTTTTACAGAATCAGTATCAGAATCAGGTTTATACACATGCAAGAAACTTGCCTTGGTGTTGTGGTGCATAACAGTCAAAAAATAGAAGGTAAAGAGAAAAATACCACTACCACAAAAGATAGGTTATATAACTATATAAATGAAAATGTACAATAAAAATGTGAAATGTTGCACATATAGTGGGAAAAAATGAAGAGTTATGGAATTGTACAAGAGTGAGATGACCACATGTCCACATATCTTTGGTAATATTGTGTAGTATAGTATATTATATAATATTATTGTATGGTTTCATTTATTTAAAAGTACTGTATAGTAGCCTACAGTAATATAGGCCCAGTAGGCTACAAAGGCAAAATGCATTGACTACATATTTCATCAAAATTGAGTTCTGACTATCTGACTTTGTGACATCTATTTTACCTTGTAATAAATAATATGCCATAGAAATGTATGACTTCTGAAAAAAAAGCATTTATTATTTGCAGTAACTACGCTCATGTTCTACAATCTGCCATCACAGCTACTGCACTAGTCATAGGCATATTATAAGGAAAATATTCAGAGATTGGTAAGGATGATAATCAATAAAGCAGTGAATAATCTCAAACTACAGCTAAATATGCTAGCAATTTACTCAAAACACTAGCTTGTGAAATAACCACAGCTAAAGTTACTGACATTCCTTGCCATAATTTAAAATTGTATATTTGTCCCAATGATCTGACATCTTTGTAATTTATCTCATATGTGTATAAATGAAACTGGAGAAAGTAACACCAGCTAAAACTAGGTAGCCCAACTTGGCAGAGTGAGAGTTACTGCCAGCTGCTTGTGACTCCAGTGGATTTCACATAATTTGTTGTTAAACTAGATTTGGAATATACATTAAATTCAAATTATATACTATCACCAGTGGATTAAAACCACAATTGACCATTAATAAAACAAACACCATGACACACTCAAGCATGAATGGAGAGATGATGGCCTTCTAACTGTTCATACATTTAAAACTTTTCTCATTTTATATCAAAGCAGTCTCCTCTTTATGATTAATTACTTTTTAAATTATAAATTAATCATTGACTTCAATGTACCACATCCATTGCAATGCCTGTAAATGTAAAAATACATTTTCTTCTCACCAGTCTTAATTAGCTATTTGAAAAAAGAATAAGCAGCAACAGGCGTTATATGACTTTTATCTTAAAACCAAATTCGTAGGTTTTCCGGTATTATTGTGGCTGTTTGTGGCCAGCTTGACGCAGCTCCGTTTCTCCATCACTACCAGTAGCAGACACACCCCACCGGCGGTCAGACGGGAGCTGGATCCGTGGAGGACAGTAGTGACATATGCAAACAAGAGAGGATTTACGAGATACTGCTCGTAAGATTAACAAATTAAAGATAAATCGCAAAGATAAAAAGAAATTTGGGTGAGGAGAAATGAACAAGAACGGTCCTACATGAGGAACTCTTGTAGGTGTATGTAACAATTAAGCCTGAACAACTGAAATAAAACATGCATAATTATCAAACACTCCCCGGGTAAATACAATTCTGAGCACAGTATGCTTGCACTTTACTTCAGTGTCTACCTTAGTGTTGGACTAAATGATTTCCAGCTATTTCAAGCCGTACATACGTTTCATACATCTAGATAGATGTATTGACTCGGTCCACCACTAGATGTCAGCACAAGCCTTTTTAGTAGACTATTGATTGAGCCTTATTGTTACTGGAGACTATTTTTAGCCCTTATTTGTGTCTTGTCACACTGATGCAAATCTGAGTGAAATATGTGTGATTTTTAGGATTCAGATTTAGGATGAAACTGATTTCTTACAACAATATAGATGCATTTGAGGACATGGTGTGATAAGCTTTAATATATTTTACATGGTAGATGGTAGAACAAACAGGACTGTAGTGGATGTGGTTCTGCGTTGCTTTTCCATTGTAGTTTTTTTTTAAATTTATTGATAAAAACAAACTCCATTTCATCACAATCAAATCCAGAAGCCAAAAGTTAGACATTGTAAATTGAAATTACTATCAAATCTTGTGAAAGACAAATGCACAGGACAATTACAGCAAGGGGAAGAAGGAAAACAAATACAGTAAAATAAAATAATACACTGAAATAAAATTAAGTATGCTCTTAATGTTTTTTAAAATGTAGTTATAATTATCAATTTCACACCGTTTTGTTTGGAAGAAATTCTATGAAATATGTAAAATCATGATGGATTAACAAAAAAATGTAATCTTTAAGAAAAACAATATTTGAATGTAAAAATTAAAAAAAAATCCCATTACATTCACAATCCATCAGGATAGTAAAATACATAGTAAAATACTGACTTGTAATATATACAACCACAAGATGGTGCCACCTCTCTGTCAAATCAACGCAGGGGTACCAAAATTAAAATACATATGAAACTGTACTTTTAGGAGGCAAAGAGAACAATGATGTACTATTTAACCAAACTAAAATAATAACAACAATATACAGTGAAAAATTTGCTGTAATTAGTGATTATAGTACGTTGTATTTAACAAGTGACCTCTTGGTAGCGACCTTGAAAAAGAGGTTTATACTGTAAGGTACACTTGTGTTAGATGTTTTTGCAAACTGTGTAAAGGGGACATATTATGCTTTTTGTGATTTTCTATTATTTATATACTGTTATGAGGTCAGATATCTATGTTAAACATGGTCAAACTCCAAAACTTGAGGTTAATGTATGTAGAAATGCTCCCTGTAAATTGAAGGGCCAGGCTTCAACCTGCTCTGAACGCCTCGTTTGTGACGTTTTTTCTAGTTGTGCATGCCCATAAATGGCCATCTCTTCCGTAGCCTTTGTTGCTAAGGTTTTTTTTTGTTGTTGTTCCTTATATTGTCCACTCTCATATTTTGGATTGGATTTGGGCTCAAACATGTATGGAAGTATAAGTCGACATTTCAAATAAAGAACAAGAAAAAAGTAGTGAAGTCCTACTACTAGAGTTTGTTTCCAAGTCTCCCTAGGATGGCAAAATCATGACCAGCCCTACTCTGCCTCTGATTGGCTAGTACTTGTTGCCTTCATTGGTTGGCTTGATTAAGTTTAGGCATGAGGAGTGAGACTGGTTAGGGTTAGAGAATATCAAGGTAAGTCAATCAGAGGCAGTGTAGGGCGGGTCATTAATTTGCCATCTTAGGAGAAAAGATATCACCTCCCTGCTTCCAAGAGCCGGCCAATCAGAGCAGAGTGGGCTCATCGAGAGGGGGCCCTTAAAGAGATAGAAGCTAAAACAGCCTGTTTCAGACAGAGGCTGAACTGAGGGGCTGCATAAGGGCCAGTTCAAGATAAATGAGGAGTCTTTTTAGGTGAAAATCATGCAAAAATATTCAAGTAGAGCCCCAGATTAAAAATATAGATCTGTAAGTGTGCATATAGCCTGAAGTTTAGATCACTGTGCATAATCTTAGAACAGAGTTGACAGAAGTGCATCTGTGTTTGCAAGTTATTTAAAGTGTGTCAACAAGACAAATATATGACATGTTATGGAATAAATGCCATCTGAATATGAATTACTCTTACAAGCCTTTTGTTTCCTTACATGGCAAAGGAGCCTACTTATACAGCCTGGAGTAGCTCAGTTCACTCGTTGCCTTGTAAAGCCCACTGAGACATTTTATGTGACACCGGGTATTACAAATAAATTTGGTTTGACTCAGCTTGTTGAGATGCTCTTGACCCACTTCACTTAAAGCCCCATGCCAGTCATCATTTTTGTGTTTCCATGGTAATATAAGGAGATGCAGTGCAAAACCATGGCAACAACAGATCGAGTGGAACAAAATTCAAGCTCCCTATTGTGCACACACCTGTGTGTATGTGTGTGTGTTTGTCCATTGTAATACAGGCCTGCACTTAACATCTTTGATAGTTAATGACAGGAATGTGACATCGATTCAGTTGCACAAAACATGCATTGAATCTGAAGTAATGAGTACTATGAGTACTAGTACTATAAAGTGTTATATACACTATCCTTTTCAGGGGTCACAGTAGGTCATTATTCAATTTTTTCAGTTGACCACTCTTTAAAACCCTCACCTGAACAGCAAATAACCAATCATAGCTTATAGCAAAAGTAACTAGGCACAGCTAGCCTGTCGAGGTTTGGATTTCTCCACATGATGAAGAGGTGTACATGGGGCTGTGCTGAGAGCGATACTCAGTATAGAGCTTGGAGGTTGGTGTCTGTTTCTGTAGTCTTTCCAAAACCAAAAACACAAGAGTAAAAGTGTAAGGTGTGGATTAAACAATGTGTGCCTATTTGCTCTAACATAAGCTGCAATCATTAGCATGCCCAGCTAACTAGTTTACTACATACAATACCTGACCCAGTATTTCTCAAGGCTAGGTAAGGAATGCCGACTAATTACATTATGTGAGGTCACAGACTATGTTATGTAAAAAGCCCCTTTGATGACTAGTTATCAATGCCACTGTGCTGTGTGGAGGTTAGTCTTGTATACTATCAGAGTTTAGGGTAATGTTTTCAGCTCTGTGATGCTCTTTGTTGGATTTAGGGAAGTTTACACTACAGCAACTGAAGCTAAGGTTACCTGAGATATAGTTAAGATTGCCAAACTGAACTGTTAGTCCTCATCCTAAAAGTATTTTCTTTTAACATTTAAAGATGAAAATACAAACAAGTATGTAAGCTAGCAGTCCAACAGGGTTATGTTAGAATGAAATAACATTTTGATCTCACATTTTTTTTCTTATGATACTCGTATTATAGGATTAAATAACTTTACACTGCAATATAAGAACAACGGTGTTTCTTTATTTCCATGTGTCTTAAACATGAATCATCAGCTGGTGAGGATGCTGACTTTGTGCCTGGAACATGCAACTTTAGCTTCAGGCTTTCAGCACAATGTCACATACAGTATGTAGCCATCATGGTAATGTTTAAGATCCTTTTTACAAGATTCTCTATTTATGTAGATGACTCTACAAGTCATCTGGAAACACTTTTCAACCCCACTCATGGAGCTAAAGTAAGCTTAATTAGCTAGCTAGCTCGAGCTGATTAAATCTGCCAGTGACAGTTGATATTTCAGCCGACAAAATCAACAGTCTTTGGCTAGAAATAAGAAGCCTGCTTTAGTTTTCCTCTGTCTGAAATCAAGGATCCATAGTTATTAATAGTTAAAAATAATATGAACTTTGAGTGGTATTCTGTCACCATTATCATAAACTGCATAGACTATGTACTGAACATGCAGAAGGGAAAGCTTGAGGCATATTAACAGTAACTAAAGCTTCAATGCACTGGCAGAAAATTGGACAGTAAATATAGTAAGTTATTTAAAGTTGATTTAAAGTTTGCCATTTTCTTTTTAGCAGCTGTGTGATGTTGCAATACAAAAAAACCCAATCAGTTCTTTTTTTATAGCCCATTTTAAAGAAAGAACAGACAGCAGTAGGCATCGCAGTGATAATGTCACATAAAAATGCAGGATAGATAAATTATGGGAGGAATCCTACGATGGGGATCACCATGAGTCCCATCTGGCTGAGAGGGGTCAAGACTTAACATTGATTTAGTAGCATTTTTATTGACAGATTCCCTTTCCTCATTCTGCAATCATGATGCTGCATGACCAGTTAATTGGATGACCACCACCTGAGTCCTTCTGCAAATCAGCTATCAGTGACAAGCCGTGGAGTTACACTGCACGCTCAAATCTGATTTCAAGTGACCATGTTCTGACTAATATGTGATATTAGCTTCGTTATCTTGATATTAAACATCCACATGGAGTCTGTAACCGGCTGATTGGAGCTATCTGTAGATTTACAATTACAGATAGTGTATTTGTATTTTACAAATTCGCAAAATTAGTTGTTTTTTTTCTTGCAGAATGTGACTGCAAAGTATGAGACATGCCAGATGAGTTGGCTGATGTATGTGAATTGTAAATTTTAAATTGGGGGATTTATGTCATTTGTTATCTTCTGTACTGGTGTAAAGGATTGCAGGAAGTTACTTTTTGTTGTCCTTCTCTACATTTCTACCCCTCAAAAAATCTATACAGAAAGAAGAGCCTGGATGTAATCATTGTCACATCTCCCCCAGGGGCTCTAAGCAGCTCTGACTCTGAAAATGTTTCCATTTGCATCTTCATATACTAGCAGGGCAACAGGGGCCTTTTGCCAACATGTGAATAGACTTTTTAATATGCATATACTGTGCATTTTTATTTGGGACACGTTGATGTTGCACGTGCACATTCATTGGAGATGCATTTGCATTTTTATGCAATTCTCAATTCAGTGTTCTTCAAAACATGAGTGGGTGAAATATGCATTAATGTTTTTTCCTCCTTTTTCCTCCTTCTAAGTCTTCATGCTCTCAAAATACTACAACCAAGACCATCCCCGTAAAGTTATACTCATCACTAGCCAAAAAATCCACATTTTCCACTGGCCAGCAGCTTTTTCAGTACTGTTGTAAAGTAAAAATTCTGGTGATTTTAAGATCACTGAAATATGGCCCTCAATATACTAAGAAATACTTATAACCCTTGAGTGTATAAACATTTTCTAGATCTATTTGCATCTACATCTTGAAAATATAAAGTTATTTTTCTCTTAATTCCTGAAAACCTTGCTGGATGCAAGGTTTCTACTCAACAGCACCCTTTAGCTGAATTATCCAGATGGTCTCTGCATGTGCTGTACTCATCATTTAGAGCTGCCTCTCTACATGCTCACTCTATTGTAATGCATATCTGCACGTGGTGCCTTTTAGCCCTGAGCTCCTTTCATACCAGAATCGCTGCATCTCAATCAATCTGAGCTTCTTTTATTCGCAGTGACCACTGCTCGGTCCAGCTTTAGCCAGAAGCTTTTGTAGCCAGTCAGTAGAAGGTTATTTGTCTTATGTCAGAGGATGTGTAACAATAGGAGTTTCTGTAGGAGCGGGAAACAACAATTGAGAAGTGTGATTGATATAACCATCTGCCTGACTGGCCACCTTGATTGAACCTAAGAAGGGTAATCTAAATGCTGATGCCTTTGGATAGTGCAAAGATCACATGTGAATTTGCGGTATCAGGGAATTATAATAATAAAACCTCAATCCCAGTGTGGAGGGTACAGTACTGATTTGTGAAATTACTTGGAAAACCGACCAGCAGCCTTCTAGTGTTTGCATACATGTATTTATTTGTGCAAGTGTGTGAATGTAATTTAATCTGTGTGTAACCGTGCCTGTCTGGTCTGTTAGTTGGAGTGTATGAGACTGACCTTGCTGACCACTCTGCGTCTCTTCTGGGTGGCCACTCTGTGCCCACATTAATCTCACAGTTGAGAGAAGAGGTCCTGACCTGTAGTGTTTTTCTTTCAGGGGAGGTCATTTTCTGTCTGGGCAGTCTGCTCGTTTCTGATGTGACTTGTAAATGCAGAGCTTTGCTTGTTTACGGGGTAAATTAAGGCCTGCTGTTTACTGAAAAAATAAGTTGGTTTACACTTTGGATAAAGAAATTAGAAAATCAGTTGAAAGCATAGCAAATCAGCAGATAGAGAAGACAGATAAAGAGCTTTGAGACGCTGTATTTCCACATACTAAACCAACACATACAGTATACTGTATATTCTATGGTCTCTATTTATAGGATGAACGACTCTGTAAGAGTCAAAAGATAATTTTTGTAGGGCAGCAACTAATGATTATTTTTGTTATTGAGTAATCTGCCAATTTTTTAAATTAATCATTTAGTCTATAAAATAGTGAAAAGTGCAAAAAGTGTGAAAAGTCACAATTTTCTAAAGCCCAAATTGATATCCTCAGATTGCTTGTTTTGTCCAACCAACAGTCCAAAACCCAAAAATACTTACATAAGAGACAAAAGCAGCAAATCCTCACAATTGAGAAACTGGAAGTGAAAGTTTGGCAAACTGACTTAAATGATGATCGATTATCAGAGTGGTTTTTAATAGCAGAGCTGCAAAGATTGGTCGATTCATGGATTAGTCAATCGACAGAAAAATAATGGCCAATTATTTTGATAATCAATTAATTGTTTTGAGATGTTTTTTTACCAAAAAGTGCAAAAATACTCCTAGCTTCATAGATGTGAATATTGTTAGGTAAACTGAATATCTTTGGGTTGTGGACTGCTTGTCAGGACAAAACTTGACATTAGGTTGCATCTTGGGTTTTGGGTGATTGTCATTTTTCATCATTTTCTGACATTTTATAGACCAAACAACAAATCAACTAATCAAGAAAATAATCGGCAGATTAATTGATAATGAAAATAGTCATTAGTTGCAGCCCCAGTAGATAATTTCACTTCTAGATTTGAATTGTTACAGGTAACAAGTACAACATCGACATTCACACGAACAACAAAAAGACCCCCTCCACACATGTTTTAAGACATATAAAAATACTCAGCTTTGAATAATATTTTGTGTCTTATATGTTTTTTCCACACAAAAAGTTCAACTACCTCATTAAAAATCCTTGAAACCATATCTCCTCCTTCTCACTCATTGAAAAATCCGGAACATATGAACATGAAATTATTTTTATTTCAAAAGTTTAACTGCTGGATACAAGATGCCTCCTACTTCAGTGAAAAGTCTCTTCTCAGTGTATGTTTGCTGGGAGCTTTGAGTTTCCAGATCACACTTGTGTAGTTGCACACTGAACTGTGAATGACTTCCAAACTGGTTGTGATGTCATAGTCATGCTCACAGATACAGATTTAGATTTAAGGTGAGCACAGAAAAACTTTTCTTCCCTCTTCAACAGATGAAGGTGAAAACAAACTCTGCACATACATCATTCTGCACAGTGAAGCTCAACCATCCAATAAACAAAAACTGAGTGGAAGTTTCAGACTAACCGACCTCATGAACTGTATTACTATTAATGTTTTTGTTTTTTTTTTATTGGGCAGTTGACTCTCACAAAGACAACCAATGTTGAACGCATGCAGCTAAACAATTCACCATCTGTCCTCTCTTCTCCGTCCAATGAAAACTACATGCAGTAGATTTAAAGGGAACAGTAGTGTGTGTGTGTTTGTGCATATTTGGCTACAATTCTCAACCATTATACTCTCAGAATGTATTTTTACTCTTATCTAACATGGCTGAGCAACCGTTTTATCCCTCTTACCTTATTCCCCTCCAATCATCTAAATTGCTAATATTATAAATGAAGGCGTTATTTATAGTAAGTATATTATGCAGATACCCTATAAAACACATTAAAACGTTCTTTCTTATAGTTTATAACTACAGCCTGATTCTCCTACTTACTTAGTTTCATAACCTGCTTTTAATTGTTCCATAATTCACTAAAATAAGGTTTCACCACGATTAAACACTGCCCTGTACGAGCTTACAGGGATCAGAAGGCTCTGCTCGGTGCTTCACCCATTGACATCTGGGAAAACTGATAACATTCTTCTTCGACAAATACTTCTGCTTGCTTGAAACCACAAATAGTCCTCCGTGTTATAAGCAGAGTGGCATGTTTGAGGAAAGGATTTCTCCCATTTTCTGAAATGCGATTTACAGCCGGCATGTTTTTGTTTCGCTTACAATGGCCTCTTTGTCAAACCCTGATTAGGCTTAATGTTATTTCAACCGCGGTGTGATAATGTGATAACCACAGCTACAGCCACTCTGTGTTGTCTTAGGTAATCTGTGTTTGGACTGAATCAAATAATGACCCCGGGAAAAGCGTCTGAGGGTATAAAGACAAGGCGAGCTGTTTGTCTGGGCTGACAGCGCCTCGGTCACTAACCACCATCGAGGTGGTTCGGAGGCAGCTGAGCAGAGCGCTGTGAACAGGGTCAATGTAATGATGTACAGTTCATATATAATGCATGCCAATGTGATTTTTATCAATAAATGATGTGTGTGTGTACAGAAAGTTTTTGAGAGCATGATTTCATGCGTGACTTTTTTTTCCGATGTAACATTAGAGCTCAAAAGCTTCAATTCATCCAGCAGTTCAATTATATAAGCTTGTAGATCACATTATATCACAATGAAGGACTTGTTTTCACATTTAACATTAGCCTCCTAATAATCTGGTTACATAAAGAGACATGTTAAGTCCACATATACATTACCTGCTTTTAAAAGCCACTCAGGATATACTTCACCTGTGTGCTTATGTGCATTTTGCTTTGTTTGTCTGCATAATACACATAGATTTGTGAGTTGTAGGCTCTATTTTTCTATGTCACTCATTTCACTATTTAAAGTAATGGTTTGACATTTTGGGAAATACATTAATTCATTTCTATTTCTCGCTGAGGGTTAGTTAGCAGTTTGTTGTTCTGTCAGCTACCGGCCAGATTGTAATGAAATTTGGTACATATATTCCCAGGAGACACAGTGGACGATTTGTAATGATTTTGGTGACCCTGTGACCTTTTCTTTACCATTATCCCAGGACCAGACTACACTCGGATTAGACGATCATAGCATTATAAATTCTTGCTGTGACTTGGCCGAGAGTATGCACAGTTTATTGAATGAAAGTCAAGATAAGACAAGGTGGACTCTGTCTTTGTCCTTCCCAGTCAGTAGACGGAGGAGCAGCACTCAAACTGTACAGATGGGATGAATTTGCTATAATGCTGAGGGTGATAATCAAATGTAATGTCTAACTGTAACCAAGTGTTTTAGTCACCTAACCCTAAAAGAGTATTCCACCAGTTTAGCCTCGCACTCCTACAGCACATTGTCGGACTCATATTTGGCCATTTTTTAAAAATATCAATGTCATGTCATATCGTGTCAGTCAGTCAGCAGATATTGTCTTTTTTTATTCCATGGATTTTTCTTCTTTGTCAAAACCAAGCACATACTTTACCCACAATGCTACTCAACCACCGACAGTTGAGCTGTTGATTTGAATGTGTGCTGTGAGTAATGTAGCTACACAAAAGCAGAGATGGAGCGGGCTGCGGAGGTCACTTCTTTACTGACTCAAGTAACATCACTTCAGGCAATTTATCAGATTTCACACAGCTCCCACTGGAGCCACAAAGGGCTTTATACAACTTTATTTTGTGTAACCTGAATTTCATGTGTAAAATTAGTGGAGTTCCACCTTTAATCATACTGTAGTTGCCATTGTAATTGCAATTGAACATAATCCAGGGTTTTGCAGAATCATCTAATATTGACGTTTTTGTCTGGTCTGGTGATAGAGCAGGTCAGCGTCACTGAACACATCACAGAAGAAGAACTTTGACATGCTTCTCTTTTTGTTTGGGGCTTTGACTCACAACACTGGATAAAATAAGCAATTGTTCCAAACACCCCGAGTCTATTGGGTCAAGTCTGATCCTGGCATTACGCAGTCATGAGACAAAAAAGTGTGTTGGAGGAAGTATATCAGCATGTTATCCCATTTCTAAAGAAAGCCGGTTGTTATGACTACAAGGATCACAGAAATGCCCAAAGCTGTACAAATCTACTACATGGAGTTCCACAGAGGCTTGCCTTTAACCAGCCTGTGTGATTGAGTTCATTGCTGTGATTAGCAGTCTCATGGACAGCGTCCACTGGCTCAGTTCTGTCTTTAGAGCCGTGCTATTAGTGAGCTGGATGGAGTTGGCGAGACATATTGACATGAGGCTGAAGGGAAGTAGATCAACATGGCACTGCTGCTGCTGATGTAATTTCTGTTTAATTTACCACTTAATGCTCCTGTTTAGCAGGATTGGTGTTCCAAATGTGATAAATTAGCATCTACTCATGGTGGCTTTACTTACAGAAACTACAAGGCTGACCGGGGAAATACAGTTTACAGAAAGTATATTTTCAAGCCTCTGTATCATCTCCTTCTGATGGATGAGCTTTGGGCCACTAGACCAGTTGATTGATGACTTGCATCCAGTGTGAAGTTCTGTGATGACTGAGGATCCTGTGTCAAGATTGAAGAAGTTGAATGTATTGGTGTCGCTACAGGACAGGTCTGCCATGTTGATCTGTTCTGTAGCATCATAAATCACAGGTATAGAGGTGGTTCAGAGATGGTGTGAACGATAAATTTACCTTAAACATATGTGAGCCACTTTTATATAGGGAAACGCAGCTTTACATATACACATTTTCAAGCTCAGATGAATTTTAATTCATGAAAAATTAAAGGAAACATCTGAATAAATGAGTGGAGGATATGACAAACGCAGTTGCTTCAGGGCACGCAAGCTCACTGACTGATTATGAAAATGATGTGAATCATAGACTGTGGCCTTCACAGTCACCAGATCTCAAACAACTGAACACCTATGGAAGATATGTCTACCATCGTCATCAAAACGCCAAATGAGTGAATATATTTTGGAAGAATTATGATCATCCCCGTGGCAGACATACACAGAGTTGGAGAATCTATGACAAGGAGCATTAAAGCTGCTTTAGAGCCTCACAAAGACACTTTAAGTTGTTTTTTTTCCCCTAATCTGTAATACATCTGTATTTTAAAAGTGTATTTTTTGTCAGTCTTTTGGGGGCATTTTCCTGAGGACGATCAACAACTGCATGTCAGTTGAGTTTAACACAATTTATAAATCAATATCTGACACGCAGTATCTTTACAAACTGGCACAGTTTGTGTAATTTCCATGCTATGTTCAATAATGTGAACCACACCACAGATTTTGCATGCTGATGAATATTAAACATACTTCTCCATCTCTACCTCTGTAGTGGTTTGACTTTTTCCATCCAGAAATGGCTTCACATGCACTGTCAGGCCCTTGCTGCCTATCCCTCTGCATGTGTGTGTGTGTGTAACCTTGACAGAGAAAGCTAAGCTTCATTGAGTGCCTGCAAGCACTGTGCTATCTTTAGCTTTTGTTGAAGCTTTTACCACTGGTCTCCTCCTCCTCCTCTTCCCACTCTTTACTCCTCCTCCACTCCCCCTCAACCCACTCACTGTTGGCTGCACATGCGAACATGCACACTTACAGTATGCATGCTTGCACACAACCGAACCAACACATGGTAACATACATATGCACGCTGCATAACTGTTACTGGGCAGATTAGAGGAAGCAACCTACTTCTGGGATAAAAAAACATGAGCTCGATGTTTGTTTCATAGTGCAGAGTAAAAGATTGACTGTTGTTCCCTGAGCGGCCCTGATTCCTGCCTGAAGGCAAGATGTGCACCATGGCTTCACAGGCTGCACACATGTATTCTTATTGGCCAAAAATGCATTAATTTCATTCAGCAGAACACTCGAATAGAATATAAACTATCAATAAATAAATTTGCCCCAAACCATACTGTGCTTACACCAATTTAGCAATTATCATTCATCAGAGTCTCTTCTTCTTACAGTTCATTTACTTTACATATGCGTGCTGTATATTGTTACTGATGGTGTGAAATGCATTCCTGGTTGTATGTTTTCTATTTCAGTCTGGTGCATAGCTTGTTGATTTTGTAATACTATTATCCAAAGTCTGACTATTTTCTAAGAGGTCGTTCTAATTTTACAGCAATTGTGGCATAAATAAATGTAGCTCCTTATCGAGGGATTAATTACAACAATACAATCTTCTTTTTCTAATCAAACAATCCCAAAATAGCTTGGTCAATCGACTTGGCTAATCAGCGTTAATCATGTTAAATGCTGCAGTACTCAAGGCAATGCGACGGCAGTCAAACAGCCTCAGGTTTCGTGACCAAACTAATCCAATCAGAGAAGTAGTTCCCATGAAGCTTTGGTGTAAACATGCACAACCTCTTTGTCATGATACATTTACATATGTTTGAAACTATTTTATCAAAAGAGAGAACAGGTGTGAAACTGTAACTTCAGATCAACTATTAAATATATAAAATAAATATAATATAATATAATATAATATAATATAATATAATATAATATAATATAATATGATATAATATAATATAATATAATATAATATAATATAATATAATATAATATAATATAATAATAAATATATAAAATATTTGTAAATTACTTTTACTTACTTTTTCTCTGTTTTTGTGGTTGTCTCATCTGTTTGGCTGGTGATTTTCACTATTTTCTTATTGTCAACAAATCTTGTGCAGAATTGATCTTTCTCACAAGTATTGTGTGCGTATCCAAAGCCTGAAATATTTCATTCCTCTGTGCTGTAGACCTCTGTTGTTGTCAAAAAAAACTATTAAAAATATGTCAATGAGCCACATTGTTGCACTGGCTGACATGTTTGCCACAGAGATTAAGGTCACGGTAGTTTCTTCAGAAATGGCTCCAAAGACTAATAACTATAATCGAGTTTTCAGCCTCCGTAGAGTAGTTCTGTGTAAGGCATGGTGCATGCAGTTCTTTGAGAAATTATCCATGTAGTTCATGTAGGAACATTTCACCCAGTGCAACAGTGTGGTTCACGGATGTGTTTTTAATAGTTTTTGGACAACAACGTTCTAAGTCTAGGCACAGACGAATAAGAAATATCAGCCAGCCTTATTTTTTAAGAATGCATTGTCAAAATGGTGAAAAATATGTGTATATAAACTGGAAAAATCCAACCATAAAGTACAGTATCTTACCGTATATTCAACACTGTCTCACAGTATCACATTTATATTTTCTATACTCTTGTTCCAGCTCTACATTGACGCTCTACGATGTTGTGAAATATTCAGACCCGAGAGTCCATGTTTATATGGCTGCATAATTCCATCAAATCCATGTCTTTTGCATCATTTTATACACATTTGCCCTAAGATTTAGCCTGGCATGTTTGGGATTTCCACTATAATTATACAGCTCTAAAGATTGTAATAAAGTCCAGCTGCACAGCGTGTGACCACAGCGGCTCAGTGAGGAGAAAATACTGCAAATAGGAAGATAATCCTTTGGGTGATTTAAGGAGTAACCTTGAGATTCTGAGATGTTTGTCTTGAATGTGAATAAATGAAGGTAATCATTTTAACATTCCAACTTCTCCACATTAGTCATCACACTGTACATGTACTTGTCATCAGCCGTACAGGTATATCTCTCCTCCCAATGTGTGAAAATTACCTGGGAACTATTCATGCATTCTTAATATCCATTCAATCATGTCAGTGTGAGATTGCCTAATAATAGTCATTTCACACCACAGAATGAGAGTTATTGGTGTCAGCGTGCACCTGTAATTGTATCCTCCTCCTCTCCTCTCTTGCTCTCACTCTCTCCGTTTCTGCATTGCGGTGTCTGAAGCTGTCAGGAGAGCATATGCGGTGTGTGTCACCACTGGCCTCTTCCTGTCATCTCTGCCCTGCACACAGACCACCAGGCAACTCATCGGGTAATACGATACACACTTCCTCTGTCCTCTCGCTTCACCTTCTGAGCTTTTGTCCCATGATACACGCTGAGCTGTACAGCTGACAGTGATGAGAAAGTACTGGGTTTTTGGTTTTTTTTGCCCTGTGCGGCTTTTTTTTTGCTTCCAGGAAGAGAGAATCTGATTTTGATGTGAGCCTCATATGTTTCTCATGTTTAAATAAGCAGTAAAAAGATTAGGTCTGGATGAAAAATCACATGTATTCTCCTTCTTCTTCTCCTTCACAAATATTCAGTGTATTTTCCTGCTAACCTCCTGCTGTTTTTCACCCAGCTGTTACGTTCTAAATCTCAGTATGTGAGCTTTAACACAGATAAAACACAGCTGGTGAATAATGAATGGAATGGCAAATTGTGGCCTTAATAGAACTACAGTATCTCCAAGTAAAAGCAAGTGCCACGCTGTAGCCTCAAATCCTCTGCATTTCCCTAAAATTGCAGTGTGCCCTTGACAGAATGACAGGCTATTTAGTTGCATTCAACTGACGCCCGAGGCCTTTTTTTTTTTTTTTTTTTTTTTTTGGCTGTCGCACTCTCTGAGTTTCCATTCAGGTTTAATAAGTTCCTAATGAAAGAGGGCCAGCGGAAGCTGTTTAAGTCAATCTCTTCTGCACAGTTACAGATCATTGGATGCTCCATTTAGGGTGATTTAAATGTGTGCCATGGGACATATTCCAAAAAGCATTCACACAATTGTTTTCCATTTACTTTCCTCCTTCTACTCTCTTATTATAGTAATGGAGGCTGCAGTGTGTCAGGCAACAGACAAAGGAAAGCACAATGGTTCTACCCCCTCCTGTACTTGGGAATGGCATGATGGATTCAAATGTGCACCCTGGTGTCATTGTAAAATAAATAAAGCTGCATACTCATTCTAGTGAGACAAAATGCTTGTGCCAGCTCTCTGTATTTCACCACATTGCACTACATGAACAAATAACAATGGGGGGAACTGATAATGAAAGACACTGCACCTTTTCTGAGTTTATACTGCTCTTTCATCAACAATGTACAGCTGAAATTGATGAGGAAAGGTGGAAGAAAATGTGGAAATTGTCTGATGTTTATGAGTTCTCAGGATTCACAGGACAATATATTCCATCCTTTGCTTACTTACTGTGTTGGTTTAATGAAATTGTTGTTGTAGACATCATAAATTAAGAATACTCACAGATTCCAATACAGCTATCCTTCTTCCAAAACATGTTTTATATGTACTGCATTGTACTGGCCCTTGTTGGTACAGCACTCCAACCAAGTGGCAACTACCACGGCTTGAGACTGAAGCCAATGCAGAAGTAGGCTACCTTAAAGTGCAATATGCCACCAGTGGCCGCTAGATGCTGGCTGCAAAAAATCCCTGGTTCCTATTGACTCCCATTCAAAGCATCACCTTCCCTCTAGAAATAGTAAGTCAATCATTTTTCTTCTTTTCATTTTTCATTATGTTTTCAATCGCTAAATTCTGACCCTCTAATGAGTGTGCTGGTGGTGGTTGCTTTATTAATAAGACTTGAAGACTTATAGTAGGTTTTGATATCTGCCATGTATTTGATTATAATACCTGCCCAGTTAGTATAATTTAGCTAAAATTGCTAATGTTAGCCCAAGTGTGCACCAGTCGGTGTTCCCAGTAAGTTAGCGTTAGCTTCGGTCTAAGGTAGCAGGGTAGCGGGGTGTGTTTCCAGAGTGTGAAAGGCAACACTCTACACTCCTTATTTGGAATTTCCTGGCTCCAAATGGAAAAGATGGCACCAACAATAAGCTACACCTTCAAACTAGCTCCAATGCAAACCAATGAGCGACCTCACACCTCACTACATCCATCTTTATATAAAGTCTATGATGCTAACATAAAGTCATTAGCACATAGAGGTTTTTGCTAACTGTGGCTGAAATGTTTTCATCAAAAACACATTTTAACCATTGTGCCTTTTCGTGCTCAGATGTTGGGAGCTGATATTGTAAGAGAAAATAGCAGCCCACGTTAGCAAGGTAGAACTCCCTAATGTCGTCATTAGGACATACTCACGTAGTGGGCAGTATAATTCAAATCACTCCCTACTTAAATCAAAAACTGCTTGTTTGATCACATGTCAAGGGGAGGGGGTTGTCTCATTTAGATTCAGTTTGTGTTTTCATATTTATGTGCACAGCCACTGAAAAAGTAAATTTTTTATCACATCACTTTTAACTGATATCATAGACTATAAAGGCATAAAAATGTTCCTATCCTATAAACCTTTACCATTTGTCCTGACACATAATTTCTTAATCATTTGGCAGAGGATGAGTCTCCACGTGGTGGTGTTACCATCCATTAGCTCTCCTGTCTAGACGGGTGTTAAGGCATTTGTGACCTTGTCTCATTCTGCCGGTGATCCCTGGCAACACTCCCAGTTTTAGGTCTTCCTAACAGGATTAAAGCAACGCTGGAGGACTTTGTGCATGTCACCAACAGACACACAGGGTCAGAGGATATGTGATTAAACAAACAGCAAACCATGCCCTGGATGCTTGATGTACAACGACGTTACATAAGACAGAGGGCTGAAAGAGGTCTCTATTATTTATCTTCAGTTTTATTCTCAACACACAGGAGAAACAGTGAAACGTTACAGCAAAGTGTTCACTGCTTCATCCTGTCAATATTGGTCCTTATAGATAACATAAATCTAGTTATGAGATTAACATGTAATAGAAAACATATAAGAAACATATTAAATGAATAGTTTTTGGCTTTCTTGGTTGATATTAAAGGGGACATATTTTCTGTTATTTTTAAAGTTTTATGATTTCTATGTTGAACACAGTCAAAGTTACAAAACTTGAGGTGAACGTATGTCAAATGCTCCCTGAAAGTCAAAAGCCAGGGCTTCAGCCTGCTCTGAACACTCGGTTTGCAATGTTACCTCTACTTCCTCCTTGTGATGACGTCAGATTGTTCGTGCATGCCCACAAACCGCCATCCGCTCTGTAGCTTTCATCGCTAGGGTCGTTCCATGGGTTGTTCACGTTGTCCACTCGCATTATTCGGATCAGATTCTGGCTGAAACATGTACGGATGTATTTGGGAAATTTCCATGTTGAGTAAAGAATGAGAAAAAGAAGTGAAATCCTACCACTACTGCTTGTTTATGTAGCCTTTAGGAAGCTGGCCAATCAGAACAAAGTGGGCCTTAAAGAGACAGGAGCTAAAACGGCCTGTTTTACATAGAGGCTGAACTGAGGGGCTGCATAAAGGACCAGTATAAATTAAATAAGTTAATGTTTTTTTTAACTATAAATCAAGCAAAGATACATCAGTAGAGCTCCAGAATAAAAATATGGACCTGGAAATGTGCATGATACGTCCCCTTTAATATTGCCATGTCTGTCATACCTAAAATATAACTCTCCAGTCAGGAGACAGAGCCAGGCTAACTGTTTCCAGTCTTTATGCTGAGTAAACCAAACTGGCTGCTGGCTGTAACTTCATACTTAACAGACAGATGTGAGAGTGGTTTCAATTTTCTCATCTTACCAAGAAGGTGTATAAGCGTACCTCACAAGAGTTGCCTATAAAATTGAGAGAAAGCTTGAATTTCCTGTATTCTGTGATGACAAACAGAGTCATATATTGTTTTAATTTTTAGAACACAGTGGTGTACAGAATTAATTTGGGATGTAAGGGAACTGACATGTGCTGTAAAGTAAAAAAATAATTACATTTTAAAGAGACTGGTCTTTCCAAATCGGTTTTATTCTCCTTTTGGTAAATGTCTACACCAGGAATACACTGTAGGAACCAGGGCACACCCGCCTCTCAGACAAGCTGATGAAGTGCAGATCAGGCCAGTTCAGGCCAAAACATGAGCGAATGGAAACTGAGCCGAATCATTTTACAGCCAGCTGCTCTTTGTGCGATTATAACTAATTTGATTCCACATTGGTAAAGATGGGTGTGAATGACCACATCTCCTTGTAGGAATGAAGTCACCGTTGTCATATAAGCACTGCGGGTTGGGTTGTCCTGTGTAGTCATAGACATTAGAGGGCTGGGATTTTACTGCTGACACTCAGTAAAAACCTCCATATAACACAGTCTTTATCCAAGCATGATTCTGAACCACCCTGGTTTGGAGCGGTGGCCTGACAGTCTGGCCAACCTCAGACCCTCAAACAGTGAAATCTTTGATGGAATAACATGAAAAAGCAACAAAAGGAATGCTGTGATGGTTTGTGAAAGACAGGGATGAACAAAAAGGCCACTATGGGTGCCTCATTTGGGAGACCAAGCCCCAAATTCCAGATCTGATCCGCATGGGTTCATCTTCACAACCTTGGTCAAGATTCCTGGGTTCTTCTCTCCACAATACAGTTTTCAGTCCAGCGTACACACATAATGAGAGAAGCAGTTACTACCAGCGATAACTGAGATATTCTTTAACTGCGTAGCAAGTTTGACAAACGCAATTTTACCAGGAAGATTAATAATTAGTCATGTCAAATGTTTAGTATTATTTACCCTTTGTTATTATATGGAGTACAATTCAAATTGCAGAATTAGAAGAGTTTTAGCAATTAACTTATAATTATTTTTCTGATTTAAACTTTATTGTATGTGACAAAATTAATAATAACGTACTGAAAACTACCTGTGTGGCATTTTGACTTATCTTTAACCACCATAGATTAAATGTGGGTGATGAAATAGGCAATTCAAAATGCATTGATGAGAAGTCCTGAGCATCATGGACAGTTTGAGCATCTACATTTCCATGGCAACTGAGCAAACTCAGTCTGGTGATGAGGACCGTGTGATATGGTGGAAAGTTCCAGAACAAGTAGACTTTGAGTTAAGATTGGTTAACTCAAAGTCTAAATAACCAAACTCAAGCCCAAAATGACGATTATGAAGATTATATTTTCTCCAGATCTGTAAGGCCAGTATTTTTACAAATAAAATACTGTTTTTATGTCTAATGGAAAGTTATTTAGAGAAGAAAGCAAGTGAGAAAGGAACAGTGACACCAGATAGAAGGACGACCCAGATATGCATGACCAACCACTGACTGTGGCAGCAGAGGTTCTTCAATAATGTGATCCTCACAGGCCAAGAGAAAAAACCTTCCTACCACGAAGGGTCAGTCCAGTTTGTTTTGCCATGAGCTCCGCGGCTCACGTGCAGTCTCCTCCTCACGTGCGCCTCCTGTCTTTTACAAGGCCGAACAAAACCCCAACAACGACCATTACAGCTGGTCCTGCATCCAGCGGAGAGCTGGAGCACAGGGGTCCCACACTTGATGGAGCTCTGATCTTGATCTCCCAGGCAGGACGCAGTGTCAACAAAAGCCACGTGGGGAGACATGACATAGCCTCGAAGACAGAGTGTGTGCATGCAGCGGATTGAGTCATCTTTTCTTTTAGACACAGCTGTGATTCACTGAATTTACAAGGTACAAGTTGTCCTAAATCTGAGCTGGTGAGACATTAGCTGTGTCTGAAATAACTCCCTCATTCACTCTTGTACTAAAGGTCTTTTTCACAGCACACATTTTGATTTGATATAGTATGAAAAGCACAGGTGTTGCTAGTAACATTAACGATGGCTCCTTTCTATTCACATGTCCCATTTAATTGTGACAGTGTGACTGTGAGCCAGCATGCACAATACCAAGACCCTGAAACTGAAGCAGCTGAATGTAATTCAGCCATCATTAATTCATTCATATTTACACCTGTGCTTTTCCTATTGTGACAGATCTTCTGTGAAAAAGTCATAACAACATAATGAACATTTAATAGTTGGGTAGTAAATTGAGATTATTTTGTTCCATCACTGACATTTGTACTGTCACATACCAGTAATTTACACATTTAGCAAAGGAAAGACTTAGAAGTTCTATCAATAATTTTGTCATCCTGTTTTTCAATGCTGTATATCTGTAATTTTGCTATCTTGGTCTATTCTGTACACACATCTATTTCATGTCTGTCCATCCTGCAAGAGAGATCCCTCCTCAGTTATTCTCTCTGAGGTGTTAAATGGTTTTTGGGGGGAATTTTTCCTTATGTGAATCAGAGGTCTAAGTATACAGGATGTTGTATGCTATACAGATTGTACAAACAAATTTGTGATATTGAGCTATAAAAATAAAAATGGACTTGACTTGACTTAGAGATACTCAAATAAAATGGTGAAAAGCAAATATAGTGCACAAGGTAGCGAATAGGGAGTGAGTTTGTACAGACAGTGTCTTTAAGGTGCAGCACATTGCATAGACTAAGATACTATGCAAAAGTCAAAATACATTTGTGTGTTTTTCCACTGATGCAACAGAGAACAGTGATGAAAATGAAGTTTCTAAGTGTTATGTTCAAAATAAAGTTACAGATGTAAAAGATTGTTCAATTAAATGTACGTATGTAATGATATACTATGTGTATTCTTGTAATATGCTCTAATAGTCTCAACAGCTTTGTTGACTGTTGCAAGTGTGATCTGTCTTTAACAGTGGCAATTATACACTCACCAGCCACTTCATTAGGAACACCTGTGCAATCTAATGAAATCCAATGCAACAGCTCTGCCATAAATTCTACTTTTACAGAGCTTATACATTTTCAGTTTTTGTTGAAATTGTCAGAAAGCTGATAATTTATGATTTACATTTATTAAAGAGGTCGTAGTGGGTGGTGGTGGTGGTGTACTGGAGTGGATTATATTGAAAAGTGTTCCTAGTATTTTGTCCGCTCCATTCAAAGTAGAATTTATGGCAGAGCTGTTGTGTTGGATTGCATTAGATTACACAGGTGTACCTCACGAAGTGGCCGGTGAGTGTGTATGTCTCACTCTATCATATTAAATCACTCTATCTCATTGAATCAAGCCATATAATTCCCAGGTCAGCACATTCCCACATCCGCCCACAGACAGGGTGACACACATAAACAGCTCTGATCTTGATACAGCACCTGAGAGGATGTCTGTGGCACAGCAATCTGGGTTGCAGCTCAGCGGCCTGTCTGCTTTTAAACAACAGTAATAGTCCGGATTAACAAGAGCTGCTGTTTAGCAGCCACTGGGCACTGCTCATGTACACCCCACTAGCTGGCATGCGCCAGATGGGTTTCTGGGTAATCCTAGTGTAGGATCAGGGGTGGCGGTGAGTGTGTACAGAATGGACTGGATTAATTGCTGCAACATCAGGACTAAACATCATCAAACATCATAAAAAAAAATTTTTGAAGGACTTTGCCAGATGTCTTAAAATGCCTTGATCATGCATGAGCACTGCGCCTCAAGAGAACACAAGAAGTCTTTCTTGAAAAGAGACTGAATCTCAACCCTTTGAAACTCTATGTGTAAGAGTAAAGCATGAAATCATCCATGAAGTCATACTCATATCCCCCCTGCAGCTGAACAAGTGAAATGCTTGGAAAAGTTTGCCATAAAGTTTAAATCACAGTAAATATGCCGCCCATAATTTCCTCATGGTTCCCTTGAGTAATGAATCATCCTTGACTCGGAGTCTGCAGAGGAACTAGTGTATTTATGAATATGAATAAATGCCCCCTGAAGTAATATCCTTTATTCACATGAAAATGATTACATGCACTGTCTTTCAGCCAATGGCACAGGATGAATAAAACAGATGATTGTATCCATATGTTTTGGTGCAGGGTCATCTCAGAGGTAAAGGCGATTTGATACAAACAATCAAACCCACCGTGACATTGTGTTTTTCACAACTAAGAAATATGGTCTCGGTGTTTGTTCTTCCTTCATTATAGCCCCCAGGGTGAAAGACTGCACTATGTGGTGCAGTCGAGCTTCAGTTTCCCTTCTCGTCTATTCAATCCTACGGGTTTGGCTCTAAATGGAGGCCAAGTGGCAGTTTTACGACCTTTCGGGAATAAAAAGCTAAAGCAACTAATCCAGCCCTCCCACAAACCTTGTCCCTTTTGAACCCTCAAAGAACCTTCACTCTGCACTGTGCCTTATACTAACAACCAGCCTCCACTGCACCAAACACACACCCGACACACACACACACACACACACACACACAGCAATGTCAACAAGGTCGGCTTCCTAGAAATGTCATGATGGTGTGAAATTTGAGATATTTTCATAGTGATTAATCAATACAAGCGAAGAGAGAACACTGGAGAGTAAAAGAGCAAACAAAACAGAGGCTGTCAACAACTGTAAAACTAAAGTAGACAAACAAAATACATACAGAGGTAAAGGGCAGAGAGAAAAAAAAAAAAAGATTGAAAATGAAAGACAGACAGTGTGAGGTGGTGATCTCGGGATTCCAGTATTGATTGGAGCTTCTTTTCTAATCTCCCTGCCCCCTCAGTAACCTCAGCTGGATTGGACATCCAGCCACAAAAGCAATTTGACCCCCACCGCTGCCCTCACAGGTCACCCTTTAGTGACTGCGGACTTACAGGTTGCCATGGCGATGGAAAATTATGTCTAGGGCCCAGTTGGAGGCTTTACGAGGCTTGGATTTGAGCCCAGCGCCCTGTTGCTTTTCATCATAAGGACTATAAAGAGACTGCAACAGAGCATTATAGCTCTATTGTTATTTATCTGGATTTTTTACAACTTTATGCAACCTCTGCACCCTTACTGGTTTTAAGGAGAAGAGGAGAAAACATTAGGGTTGTTTACATCCCTCAGTTGATGGAACATGGTGAGCCTGTTATGCTAGCGATGTGGTTATGGATAGCAATGTCAGTCGGTCAGTCCACCACTTTGGTTCAGACTAAAATATCTCAACAGCAACTGGATGGATTGTTATGAGGTTTTGTGCAGATATTCATGGTTCCCAGACGATGAAGCCCAATAACTGTTGTGATCGTCTGACTCTTCCTCTAGCGCCACCGTTAGGTTTACAGTTGTGGTTATAGATGAAATGTCTCAACAACTAATGGCTTGCAATAAAATTTGGTCCTCCTCAGGACAGATTGTAATAAACTTAGTAGAGCTGCAACAATTAGTTGATTAAGCAACTGATCGATCGATAGAACATAAATCTGCAGCTATTTTGAAAATCAAATAATGGTTTGATGCATTTTTAAAGCACAAATGCTAAAAATTTGCTGGTTCCAGCTCCAGATGTGAGGATTCAAAGCTTTTCTGTGTCATGCATGACATTAAATTGAATATCTTAAGATTTTTGACTGTTGATCAGACAAAACAAGATATTGGAAGATGTCACCACAAGCTCTAAAAAAACTTATAATGGACATTTTTTACTATTTCTTGACATTTTATAAACAAAACAATGAATCGATCAGTTAAGAAAATAATCAACAGATTAAATGATAATAAATATAAATAAATAAATAATAAAAATGTGTTAGTTGCAACCCTAAATCTCCATTTTACTATTAATTTGTCCTTTAGCAAACGAAATGTAATTTGTCCAATACCTTGTTTTAAGACCAAATATCTGCAAAACTGCCTCAGTTGTGCTTTATGTTTCAAGCTAATTAGGAAATGTTGGCATGCTAACATTCTGAAACAGGATCATGAACATGGTAAACACAAACATCAGCATGTTAGAATTGTCAACATGAGCATGTTAGCATGCTGATGTTATCATTTCACCCAAAGCACAACTGTGCTAAAGGGAAGCCTCACATGGACATTAGCGTGACTGCAGCTTCTTAGTCTTGTTTGTAACCTTTTGTAGTTTGTGCCCCCTTGCAGTCATTGCCTCATGTTTTTTTTTGTTTTTTTTTTGAGGAGAACAGGAAGAAACATTCATGTCCTTGGATTTACTGATGGAAATTTCTGGTTTTGAAGCCTGGTTGTGAGCCTGTCTCTGATTTATGTCAAACAATTCCAGTGATACACCTGTGCGATTCCCCTGTCTAATCCCTGACACCCTGACGCCTACTGTAATCCCCAAGGTTTCCCTCCCTCACATGTTTCTTGTCAGCCACCATTACACCCAAGAAGAAACAAGAGAGAGAGAGACAGAGAGAGAGAAATAGGGAGACTGTAAACCTACATGACAGAAACATGCAAAAGAAAAAAGAAAAGCAAAAAAGAAAAGCATGCAGCTCCCGCAGGTTGTACCCCCCGCTGGATGGATCCTGGCACCAATTCAGGAAGTCAATCAAGTGTGCAGTAAACTGTAGGCACAGCGGCACCTTTTCTGAGCTGCAACACAGCATCTTTTGAAACTTTATTCAAGGCAGAGATTCTCAGGCGCAGAATGTTTGGGTGTTTTTCGTTGGCTGATTGATGCCTCCACATGCCCACGGTGCGTCTCAGCTGTTGAAAACACCGCATCATGATGCTAATTTATTCAGGGACCAGCTGTTGTGTCAAGATGATTCTGCAAAAGACATCCTTGAAAGTTTTTAATGAGCTCACCGTTGTGAATAATGGGGACGATGAGGTCACAGAAGTCAAAATGTGAGTGCGTGCGTGCTTGTGTGTGTGTGTGTGTGTTTGTATATATTTTATACACGTTGTATGTGTATGCATTTATGCGCAATGTCTGTCTTGACATTCAGAGTTTAAGATTGCTCAGCCGCAGGCTTCTGAGTACGAGTCATTATCTCATCATTTCATGCAAGACAAATACACAGCAGGAGCGTTAACACACTTACACACACTTACACACACTCAAACACTGACAGTATGCAGGTCAACAATGTATGACCCATAGATTAGACCTTGTATCCGTTGCATAATATCATATATGAGTGGCAACTTAAGGGATTTGTGGAAATGCATGTGGATTAAAAGCTTTTATCGAGAAACGGTTACAGAACCTCCACAAATAGGTTTCGACTGGTCGTGAAATAATTTAGTTGTAATAATAAATTGGTGCGTGAAACATCAGACATCAGTTGTTCTGATAACCTTCAAAGTAGAAACTGTGAATGCAAAATCAGCCACTGCCTTTGTCCTATATACAGAAAAGTGTGCATGGAATATTCTGAAACATCAGTATAGTGAAATAAGAATAAGAAATAAAAGTCATTGCCATCACCTTTTCTTCTTTCACATATTCTCATCTCTTGAATGTATGAAAATGAGTTTTGCATCCGCCGTTACAGTCAGCAGGAGGCCTGAAAATCGTGTCGGGTTTGTTTGCATTTGAAACACCAGGGATCCTTCACTATTATTCTAGCTGCATATACACCTGCAGTGATATTACTTCTTGAAAAACAGTAATTTCAGGACACAATGATAATCTACGGTCACAGAACACATTATAAGAAGAGTCATTAACTGTCCATTGATTTCAATAAAGTGCTCTCAACACGAAGCTGCCCCCTGTAAATTTCACACAAAGCTGTCTCCTCATTTCTTTTTCGGGGTTGGAGCAACAGTGTAAATACAGTAAAGCAGAGCATCGACTGTGCAACGGTGATGGCCGCAGGTGGTTCAATCCCGCGTGATCACACAACAGGACTGAACCAGCTCACCTCTGAACCATCTCACCACTAATTGATGCAATTACAGCAGTCAGCAGCTGGCAGACTTGAAGGTGGGAATCAAAGTAAATGGATTGTTTTGCTTTGTTTGGGGGGTGCAGGCAGAGGAGAGGACCCCCACCATCCTTCTGACAGCCTCGTTTGCTGATTGGACTATGAATAGGGGGGAAAGGTGACAACTCAGAGCTTCAAAATTTGTATGGAGGTCATCTTAAAATCAAATAAATATCTGAAGTAAAGCTTTTTAAAGCCCAAACCAGACTTGCAAATACCATAAAAAGCAATATTTCCAAACCTGAAGTACAAAGATAGCAATGACAGTTCAGTACAGTGCTTTGATTTATTAAGTCTTCAGTGTTACAAAAATGTACAATTCGTATAAACACTATTGTTAAAGGAACTGAAACTTAACCTCTGTGGCCATGAAGGGAATGCACTTTGGATTATTGTTCAATGGCAATGAAATTAAATATCATCTGGCGCTTTCACACTTCCATTATATATCATTTACAAGAACAGAAATCTTCATCTCCAGCACAAACACAAAAATGTGGAGTAAATATCTTGGGGAAGTATCCATACATTGTGGAACAAAAACACCTATTTAGTGGGGCAGAATCTGTGCAAGCCAGTGCAGGAATATAATGACATTTTTCAGTTTAATTTCATATTTTTCTTCACCATATACCTGCTGCATGAATGTAAATGAGTTCATATATTAGTCCTAAAGTTACCAGGCAATTGCCTTGTTAGAAATCTTCTTTAAAACAAGTGTAGAAAAGCACTTAGGGAAGACTAACGCTATCAAGGTTTCCTTTCAATCTATAGCTTAAGCTTTCAAAGGGCAGCTGCACGATTGTAGAACAAAGTATATGTCAATACTGCTTCAATTATTATGACCAAATCCATTCCTCCTGACCCTAAGGCCATGTGTAATTGTTATTTTGTTGGCACAAATCGCTCTCCCATTAAAAGGGACCATTAAGCCTGGAAGTGTCTCAACAGTGGATAAATCTCCTCAGGTAATATCCACAGTGTGAGCTGAGGGTTCATCTCTTTCTGTTTCTGTTGTGTTTCACCATCTTCTTCCTCTTGAGGATCATCTCATAAAGTTTCTCCAGGCCTGGCTGGACTCCCTGACCGTCCACAGCGCTGCAGCTCTGCACGTGATGCAGCGTGTACATGCTCAGTTCGTGTACGGAAAGCAGCTTCTCCACCTCGCTGACAGACAAGGCCGAATCCAGGTCCTGTTTGTTGGCCAGGATCAGCACCGGGACACCCTGGTTCTCTGAGGTGCGGGTGATCTTATGGAGCTCGACTTTGGCTTCCTCCATACGCTCTAACTCAGTGGAGTCCACCACAAACACCATCCCGTCCGTTCTGCGGGTGTAAGATTTCCACAGCGGGCGCAGCTTCTCCTGCCCACCAACATCCCAAACCTGGAAGGTTATGGACCGAGAAGCCCCCACAGCCACCTTAATCTTCTCTGTGTTGAAGCCCTTGGTGGGGATCGTCTTCACAAACTCCTTCAGTTTGAGCCTGTAGAGCAGAGAGGTTTTGCCAGCTGAGTCGAGCCCGATAACCACCACGTGCAGAGACTGGAAGTTTGGCAGGAACGGCGTGTTTGGAGCGATATCAGTCAGCTGGTTCCCCATGATTCCCAGCCAGCAATTCACACCTACTTAGATGAGGTGACAAATTCCTGATTTAATCCTTTTTTCAGTTGATTGGCATTTGCTCCCTGTCCTCAGAGGCAGATGGGATCAGATGGTCTGGAGACCTTATCAAAACACACACACAGAGAGGGTTAACGTTTAATAAGAAGACAATGAGTGCTTAAAGGAATGTGTGTTTGCAATCCAAGTGTTATTTCACAGTGTCACCTGACAAATACAGAGGAGACATTGGCAACAGATAGTGATGATTAACACTGGAAGCACATTTTAAAGTGCTTGATGCAATTTCATCCTGTCAGAATGGTAGTTCCTGTGTTCACAGCTGAGATTTATCACATTACTGTCCCACAAAACAGGCTTGTATTCATTTCATCCGTGGTTGCGTCCTTCTAATTCAGTCACTTCTCATTCTCATTTGATTAAATAAAACCATAAACGTCTGGGGGAATTCAGTGTCACATTACAGAGCCACAAACAACAGGTTAATTGGGTGGCTGAGGTTATCTAGATTCTTATTTGCCACGGCTAATCCTCTTAAGACTGCTAAACCTGAAAGGCTTTTCTTAGGGCAGATTGATTTCAGTGCAGTGGATGGATATGTATTCACTGGTACACTCTGCCAACTGTCTATGAGGATTGCTGCAGCAGCACTAATCCGGTTGTTGTTGACATCCTGATACTCATTAAACAGCAAAGAAACAGCTGCCTTTGGACTGAATACAGCCCCAGGAAGACATTATCTACTTATGACCTCAAAAATATTATAGTATAGTATAATTCAACGATTGTAGTTTCAAGAGGCATAATGCATAAGTCATGTTTCCGAATAGTTTTAATTATTTGATTTTATTTGAAATAGCTCCAGTGGGAATAGTGTGCCTTAGTTTGCTTCCTCTCCTGCATGCAGCCATCCATATCCATCTATTGCATGTTTTTTTTACTGTGATGTTTCAATAATGCAAACAAATATGCAAATAAATTAGAAACTTCACCAAACGGCATTAACTTTTAAGGGATCAACTAACAGAGAAAACAACGGTGTTTATATAAATAAAAAAAATACATGCAATGCACATACTATAAAAAATAAGAAACGTCCTCCTCCGTGTATATTTAAAACGTACCTTCTATATGCGCGCCGGAAGCATCATCCAAAAGCAATAAACACATCCATGGTTGACTTGTCAACACATGATGTTTGTCCCGGCGGTAAGGTCCGCTCCTCTCCTCCTCCAGCAGCACTGAGGAACTCCAGAGAGAGGCACAGCACCCTAAAGCCCTGGTGACGTCACAGCCACCTGGACCTGCATCTCCACGCCCCCTGCTGGTACAAAGATGAACTGCATGCATCTTTACAGCTGGAGTGAGATTAAAGAATATCTATTACTGAGTAATTGATGCATTCTGATGATAGATTTGTCTATTTTAATTCTGATATTTGAATGAAATGTCTTGAATATATTGCCCTTAGTGGATTAATTTGATTTTGAGAGTAAGAAAAAAAGATTTTCCAATGCAAAAATATTGCTTTTCATATTTTTATATATTTACCTTTCATATGTACTTTCTTGCTTGGCAGACAATCATGCAATTTTCCACAGTTAACACCACTTCTGCATTTAACAGTATGTAGCTCGTCTGCATTGTCGGTCTAACAAGGCATTGGCGCCACCTTGTGTCTATTCTCAAGAATTTTAGGAGCAAACTATGAGGGTAAAGTTGCTGTATAGCCTTCTCTAGATGGTTTTTGTTTTACTCCACCTTGACATTATTTTCACTCTGAGCTGAGCTGCTGAGGTGAGGTACCACAATATAAAAATAATCCATTACAAATGAATGTTCTGCATTCAAAATGACAAAAGTACAGAAGCACTGTAGTATTGGAGTAAAAAGAGTAAAATTACTCAAGTGGAGTGGAAGAATAAAGTAGCATAAAATAAAAATACTCAAATAAAAAAATAAAGATAAGTAGCGAGCACAAAATCATTCTTAAAGGACACGTTCACAGTTTTTCAAATCTGTCTTAAAACAATAGTCACATGACTAAATGAACATTGAAACAGTTGATTGAAGTGATGAGGGACAAAACGCACAGTCCTCATTCTGTGCAAAAATACATTCATAAGTGTATCTGAAGCTAATATGAAGCTTCAGTGGTTCAAATTAGTCAAATAAAGAGGATATCCTCCAAAGTTATTGTCTTTTTTGTACCAAAAGGACTCAGTTTGGCAGATATCCATTTGATTTGACTGCTATGAACGGGAGGAATGATTACAGCGAGCTGTTTCAATGTTCATTGGGGCACCTGACTATTGTTTTAAGACAGACTAGAACAATTGTCAACCCGCCCTTTAAGTACAGTACTTGAGTAAATGTACTTAGTTACATTCCTTCACTTTTTAACCACACTTAATGAAGTACCTGCTTTTAATTTGTGTGTAAATGTGTTGAACATACAAATCCTTTTTCACAGCTGCAGCAGTAGAAGTTTAAAGGGTGAGTTCACCCAAATTAAAACAAAACAAAAAGAAATGAATTGCCATCCGTAAGTGAACCTTAAATGTTTAATAAAGTGCAAATTACAAAAGACAAGATCATCAGAGATCAACATCCTGTTTACACAATATCAGGCATCCTGACAAAAAATAAGCTGTTTCCAAAAAATACTGTGAAATTAGTCCCTTTTTAATGAAATATACATGTCCTAAAATGTAAATACACAGTTCTCATACTTAGCATTTTAGGAATTGTGCTTGTTTCAAACAATTCTGAGACCACTTTGCTTACAATACAGATTTACAGGCAGATCAAATAAGAGCAGAAAGCATCCACACTAAGATGTATATTTAAAGTGTCTTAGAAGCGTCTGTATTGTTTTTAATTATAACAATGTAGTGATTGATTATACGGTATGCTAAAACCACATACAGAATAAGATAAAATGCATTTCCACAGTAGTTATCATTCACAGCCCATACAAAAGAGATGAGGGCGCTGTGCTGCCAGAATATTCATTATTTCACAATCCCACTTTGATGTTTTTCATTTAGATTTCATCATCTCACAGGATGTGGGATCGTCGAATTGGTGCCACAGTCAATATACTCAAAGGTGTCCAGAGACAGCTGCTCCGTGTGAGAGAGATACGAGATATTCATTGTCATTCTGTGGGGGGAAAAAGATAACAGTGTGAAGACAGCTGGTGACAGAATCTGCTTTGTCGTGTTTTCATAATGTTTTAAAGCTGCAGTAATCAATATTTTTTTTATATCATATGATTCTCTCATAGTGACAATCCTGCAGAGAATTATCACCCTGCTCTGCACTTCCTCTCAGCTCTTTTAGACTCTTTGTTTGGCTTCACTCTTGTCAACCTTGTTTTCAGCTGCAGCTGACAGCTGTTTTCAGCAAAAAAAGCTCTGGTAAACCTGCTGTATGCTACCTGCCAAGGACTAAACAGCAGACACATAAACTTAGAGACTAACCGGTGAGGAAAGTGGTGCATTTAGCAGCTACAGAGGTAACAAACTTGTTGTAAACCACTTGGTAATCTCTGGTTTTTATAAGTGCGATAAAGTTTAGTTTAGTTTAGTTTAGTTTAGTTTAGTTTAGTTTAGTTTAGTTTAGTTTAGTTTAGTTTAGTTTAGTTTCTGGCTCATCCCACATGGGATTTCAAGACACTGCTATTTACAAAAACATGCGTCTTCCAGTGATATATATTACAAATCATGTGGAAAAAGAACAGAAAAGGAAAAAAACAAAAGTACAAAAGGCTCCTAATGAAGTGTTCACAGAAAAGATCTGTTACATGTACAGTTTATCCCAATAAAGGGCTTTTTTTTATCCAAGTAACTAACTAATTTATATGTTTCATATATGAACAGCCATCATATTCATTGCTACTATGCTTGCAAAACACACAACTCCAAACTAACACTACTGTTGCTCTGTGTCTGCTGGATGTGTAAATAATGAACATGTTGCTAAAATGTTAAGCATGCCCCAAAGGGACCAAACAATTACTTAAATGCAACTTTAATTATTTTTTTATCACAACAGTAAAAGTCCAGTGTCGGAGCAACATAAAGTGTGTGTTTTCTATCCCTGACAGGAGATACAGTGTCGGCCCAGGTGGTGGTCTGGTGGTGGTGGTGGTGGTGCAGTGTCTAACTTCAAACAGGGAAACGAAAATAGTCTGTGGCTAATATGGTTTGCAACTGAAAACAGGAAACTTTATACTGTGACTGGTTTGCAGCGCGCAGAGACACGTGTGACACAGCAACACATGCACATCACTAAATACTGAAAAATAAAAAGTTTGTTTTTGTGGTTTAAATTCAATTTATTTCACCGGATTCTAAAAGCAGAGCTGATATTTTACGTGTCTGTGTTATCGTGTCGTTTTGTGCTATCTAAAAAGAACATTTCTGATTTAAAGATTTGACTTAAGATCATTTTTAAGACAACCTGTTTTGTGGTTGTGGTTTATAACCCTAAACTGCACAAAGTGATGCCTTTAACACTGAGTTTTTTTTTTTTTAGATATGCAAACGTGGCTGCATCTTCTGTTGGTTTTCAGATTTGAGATTGACACTTACTGCAGCTCCAGAAATAACGTGTGAATCTTGATAGACGTTGACTTGCAGTAAGAGCTGAAAGAGATAAAGCAGTTGATGTGTGCACGTATGAACAATAATGGTGAACATGGTGTATTATATCACTTTCATACAATATCTCTGATGGAAACTGTGATGTGCTGACAACAAATTAAGGATCATTTCAAACTTACTTTAATCCTTTATCTGTAATAGGCAGGTCGATTTTAATGGTGTACTGCAAAAGTTCAAGACAGGGAAGAAATTAATCACTTGACAATTATATCAATAATATATTTTTATATGAATCATCTTGTGTGAAACTCACCGATTTCTGTGAGCGGGGCTGGAGGGCGGTCATATTCGATATCTTGGTCTTACCCACAACTATCTCAGAGACCAAACCTTGAACATTAAAATCAACAATCTGGACCGGGACGAAGTTCTCGTTGGTGATGTTGATGAGATTCTAGAGGATGAAACAACACAGTTGGTCAGGTGCAACGAACATACCTTTCTATTATTAAAAAAAAAAAAGTCTCAGGGAACTTTGTCATTTACATAACTACTGTGGCTGTCATGTGAATGCAATTCAGACGGCTCCTCTGCCAGATGAAATAAAAAGATCAGTAAGTTCATGGACAGAGCTGGAAGATTTAGAACACAGCTGTAGTGCAAATACTGTATATACAGTATACATACACTAGTTTACAAATCACTGACCTAATTTCATTGCTACTCTGCTTGTAGAATAGAAACTAGTAGTGACTGCATTTAGCTGCACAGATGAAACCAACTTCTTGATTATCTTACTGTAAATGTGCCACAACATTTATGCTTCAACTTATTTTCTACTCTTCTTCACTATGTGAAACATAAATATGTCACTGCTTTTGTATGATATTGTGCTACAGTACACAGATAAACTTGAACTTGAACTTTGACTGATTCATTTCTATACTACACTTAAGCTTCCTTTATTAAATTGGGGACATCTTATCACAGCACTGTAACTGCAATTAAGCTGTATTTCTTGTCTATTATGTTTTGTCTACTTGTATTTTTATTTTATTTCATTTTATTCTATGTTAATATATTTTATTTTCCTTGTCTTTGTCATTTTGTTTTTAAATGTTATGCTAATGTATTTATTTGCCTTATGTAAGCATGTAGAATTGCCTCTTTGCTTGAAAGCTATACAAACGCACTTCCCTTGCCTGTATGAATACACTGTATACAGTATATGCAGAATACTGTACACTTATTCTGCATTTTTTTATATATTAATTATTTTATTTGACATTAATTTTATCATTATAGTCACTAGATCTCAGGGTATCTCTTCTTTTTTTGAGAGATTTCTGGTCAAAACAACACAACAGAAAATCCAGCACAAAATACAATATAACAAGACAGTGTGGATTAAAAAAACGGCAAAAGGAGCATGTGCAATACATGCTGTGATTTACGAGGTATGCATGTGACTCCCGTAATTATAGACAGTAATTACTACATTCTGTATATTTGGTTACCATGGAGACATGTAATTTATTGTCAGATGGAAGTTAACACATGAATAAAATACTGTAGTGTGGTTTATTTGGTTAAGTCCTTATACCTGCTGAGGGAAGTGATACAACAAAGAGATGGCACAGATTTTATACATTACTTACCGTGACCTCCATTTCAACCGCATCTGGGGTGAAGTAGACCATGACTGACAGCACAGACACAGGCGTCAGGGTGACACTCCGGGGGAAGAGGAAGAAGAGGATCAGACAGCAAAGAAAGAGACACATAGCCATGGAGACGCACACGTAGAGCTTCCTGAAATGCAATACAAACGTGAAAAATCATTTGTATAAACTGACATGAAGCAACAACTATGAAGATATCCGTGTGCTTGTGAAAACATAAACATACTCAGACTAATGCTGCAGTTTTTTTTTTTTATATTTCAGTTAATATCTAACTATATTTAAACAGAGAAAATCCTTATATTAACATAACTTTCTTGTCAATATTATGCAACCTTACAGCAGATCACACACACATACTGTATATCTTTGAGTATCTAAAAGCACTCTATAAATAAATTGTTTTATTATTATAAATCCCTTACGTGCGTCTGGGTTTCAGCCTTATATCGTTACATGGTATTACAGCAACTAGCTGGTCTTCCTGACCTGCAAATACAAGGAAATAGAAGGAAATAGTCTTGTTTTTACCACAAAAAATGATGTAAAAGTGAGCCAAATGTGGCTTAACAGAATCAGTTGCGCATACATATTGGTATCTTTCTGTCTGACTTAGTTCCCCTATTGTTGAATGTTAAATGAAACTGTTATTTGTGGATGAGGAATGGTGTAACATGGTGTCAGGTTTTTTTGGCAGCTGGAGAACACTGGATGATTAAATTTAAAGACTAAAAGGGACAAATCGGGAATATAATTCAGAGTTAAGGCATAGAAGTTGCTTTAAAAAACAGTCAAAATAGTGAAAAAACACATTTTTCATGGCAGGAAACCAACCTCTTGGAATTCTCCCGGTGCCACGACAAGTGGGGCAGGTGTCTGCGGAGTGTCCGTTTCCATTCATGGCACCATATGAAGGGAAATGCTTCAGGGTTTTCGCCTTTTCCATCTCTTTTGTCAGATCAGGACCCTCTATGGTTTTGACGTTGTGCCCTGGTGTAACCATGACTCTTTCTCAAGTCCAGTCTAAAGGAGAAGGAGAACAGAGACCAATAAAAGCTTGGAATCTCCTGCTAAAAGCTCAATAGTGCATCAATTGTTATCAATCAGCTCTTCAAAGTTCACATAACAGGCAAATTACAGTCTGTACACTTGAACGTCTCTTTCTTCTGTTCTTCTTGACAGGCTTTTGAGAGCTAACAGAGTCTTGTGTGGTGACCTATAATACCAACCCTTCTCACAAACCTTTAAATGACCAATAAAAGCTTCATTCTTGTGCTACATGAGTCTGAGCAGAGTCCGCGGGGAGTTTATGGTTCTATTGCAACTGTAAAACCCCGTAACACCGGTAGTGTCAGGGATTATTGTGTGATGACTGCTAAGTTTCACAAAGGAAGAAATGTATTAGTTACTTTGGATTTTCTCTAAATGCAAAAGTCATTCCCTGACATTTAGATTATCTAAGTAACAGAGAGTAAAAGGTCTATGAACTGAAATGTGTTGATACTTTTGAAATTAATGCCTGTTAACTTAGATATTCTAGATTTTGGCTTTTAAGTGTCAAAAATACAAGATTCCCATTTCCTGTTGGAGGAAATAGATACACACATTGTTTCTATCAACCGTCTCTTGTATGATGCAATTATTGGCAAATAGTGTTTAATGTTACAAAATTTCACTGGAGATTGAGGTGATAGCAAAGCAGTGAATCATTCTGTTTTCATAACGGCCACCAAGGCACGAAACTTATGGAACTTGAGCCAAAACTGTTATAAAAACTGTTAACTAGTGCTACATTTTACAACAACCTAGTAATAAATACAGTGGAAGTAGTTTAATGTCTTGTTTAGTCAACTGCAGCAAGCTATAAATGACATAAAAACATTTAAATCTAATCTTGCATGTTAAAGTCAGGAATTTGAACTCAGCAGATGGATTTTGGATTTCTTCCATCTTTCCAAAGAAGAAACTAAACTGGTTTGTTTAGTTTGGTTATGCTGCAGCTCTGCAAGCACGCAGAGGGTCTACATAAAATAAAAAAGACTAACATCCCCAATGCAATGTACTTAATAGAAAGTTTGAGCATTAAAAACACTATGGACATATATACATATATATACATATATAAAGCTGACTTAGTTTCAGTTCCAGTTCCTAAAAATTCAGGATACAATGTTCAATTTAAGGTAAATAAGAAGTCAGACAGCTTAAGTTACTAGTTTAAAGTTTTCCCATACAAAACATCACAATATAAAATATAACACATTGTTATAGATTTAACTACCTAAAAGTATATTTAATCAAAAAATATATTTAGTTAAAATTAACTTCAACACAGCTGCTTACACATTACATCATCATAATCCATTAATATAATGACTCTAGGGCCATTTTTCCACATTATGGCTACCTTGACTTTTGATCTTTTAAATACATGTTGCTAAGACTTTTGTTTTTCAATGCTGGGTCTTAACATTAATTAAAGTTTTTTTTTTCTATTTCCATGTTGCTACCTTTACTTAAAGGACCTGAATACTTCTTTGACTAACTACTAACTATTCCTAATATTAGGTTCTGCTGATGAGACTGCATCAGTCTCATCAGCAAAACACGGATTGTACCTTTAAATTTGTTTTAAACCTTCCTTTTTTAAACAGTGACACAAATTACTTCAAATACACACTTAGGTATTTTTAAGGTTTGTTAAGTTTACTAATCTTGTTTTCTGCTCTCATGTTGTGTCCAAAAATATAATACGGCCTACCACACATTTGCAAAACATGCAAGGGAGAAACCATGCGACACTCATTCAGCTGACAGCAGTGAAACCACATCAACAACAGGACATTTCCTCGTCTGTGAACTCACCTCACTGACTTCAGCTTTAACTCCAAATATCACCCAGAGTGAAGACTAAACTGCTGCACTGCTGTTGATTTCTTCTACTATAGTTTAAGTTTTTAGAAAAGCTTCATTAAGATCACCAACAGACTACTTCAAGTCTCTGTAAAAACAAAACTGAGTGGGAGGAACACTTCCTGCTTTTTCAAGTGACAAGTCAGTTAGTCTGCCTTACAGTGGCAGATCACATGAACTGCTTTTGATTCACTTTCCTTCCTTTACAGTACAGTATTGCAACACATGTTCAGGCAACAGTTAAACTATCTAAAATAAACGGTAATTAATACAAATGTAAGGATTACAAGTTATTAGGCTATTTTGACCTTGAAATCTTGTTTCAACTGGGAGCCCATGGGCGGATTAACTTGTTATGAGGCCCCAGAGGACAAAAAAAAAAAAAATTCTGTTGGGCCCCTCTGTGCATTGTGTGTGTACTCTGCCATTTACAAGTTCCCATTAAGTACATTGGATACAGCAGACTATACATGTGGTTTAATTATTTGCCCAGACACAGAAAAATGAGCCTGAAAAAGGACGGTGTCAGTCATTTCAGCAACTGTCCAGTAACAACATGTTTATATCCAAGTGCGAACGCCCTCCAGCAACCGTGAAACAATAACCCTGATCGGGAGTAAAGGAGGAAAATTGTGTGGTGTTATGATAGAGCCACAAGTCCACTAAAACGGATGTTGTCTGGACGGTCGGATGGGTCAGCAAAACAGTGAACTTTAGCACAAGCTCATTTCCCATTTTCTTGTTTCTTTTAACAATGACCACAAAGTTTCCCGTGGTTATGTTGGAAATTTGTTTAATGCTTTCTGGCAGAGAGACACAGTAATTTATGTAACTCTCATATTATGTCTGTTAAATATAAAGCTACAGCCAACAGCCGGTTAGCTTAGCTTAGCACAAAGACTGGAAAGGGGGGAAACAGCTAACCTGGCTCAGTCAAATGATACCAGTGTTGCCAAGTATTTATTAGAATTTATAGCTAAACTAAACTTAACCAAACTCTGACTAGCTAAACTAAAATTATTCAGTACTCAAATCAAGACACTAGCTTAAGATTCTGTAATAACGCAGAACCTGTTGGTCGCTACAACGCTTTTAGCTTTACAAATTCCTCAAAATCTTTTGCAATTGATAAAATTGCATACAACCAACTGACACAAATTAAACCTGGGGTTATCCATTTCCCCGGTTAGTGACCCAGCCTCAAAGAACACGAAGGCTATTAAAATATGTTACCTCATTGTGTCAAAAATGCAGTATAATCAGTTCGCTGCAACCTCTGTACTTTTGACACCATCCAGTGAAACCAGTGCAGAATGTACAGTAGCTATATACAGTTCAGTGTGGCATAATAACCTACATTTAGACATTTTTCATTAACAGAGGGGCAAAGAGACAAGAGAGATGTGCAAATAGTTTATTGGCGGATTGACAGTAGAAGGGTTTTTAAATGTATACACTCTGTGGCAGAAGAATAATTTGACAAGCACAGTAGATATATTCAGAATTATTCTCTAGAGTATGATACTTTAAAACATGGACAATCATCAACATAAGAAAATAAGGTTCAAAAAAACCCCAACCACACACACACACACACACACACACACACAAACACACAAAGGAGGAACAAGTCAAAAAAAGAAAACAGACGTACATTAACTTAAACCCGCACACACCACAAACAATGTCAAATCACCATATGTATGCATCAGTAAACTAATAATCATGTTTGATAAAAGGCAATGAAATGAAATTCAATATACTTGGTTCCACTAAGAGATTGAGGAATGTGTTGTTAGAGACATCTCAGTTTGGATTAGTGCTAAATGACAGTTGCTAAAGTTTCGGTTTGGTGGTTGGATGAGGACACGTGAAAATGCAGGCAGAGGGTGTTAAAATATGATGCGAAGCGGATTTTTATTTATTTTTTTAATTTTTTTTTTTTTTTCCCCACTGTGACTGTGCTAAGACCACGAGAACACGACTCATCTCTAAGCCTCTACCTGTCATGCAGGTGTCTCCTAAAAAGCAGTAGAAAACATCTGTGTCTGAACGGTGATCCGCTCCAGACGGTTTTTGTATACATTCCACATGTCAACGTCTAAAATAACAGTACTCTGATACAGAAAAAGATTGCATTGTTTAGGCAGATTTCACTACGATAAATCGAGAAAAAGTCTTACATATCTGTTTGTTGTTCCTACTACTGCACTGCTGACCCTTAACACCCAGAATACCCATGTAGCTTCAGTAAAATCACCTTAAATGACAGCCGGCTTTTCAGAACATTTTTATCTTTTTATGACATTCAACAATATTCATCTTCACTGTTCTACATGTGAGATATAATCTAGCCAAGCCCTGTCAAAAGACAAATTACTTTTCAGAGCCAGAGGAAGCAGCTACGACAGCCATACGAACACTAAGATGAAGAGCTGAAATTACACACTTTTGTCCAGTCAAAAGTACGGCTCCTTCTCCTTTTTGACCAACACATAAAGCTCTATTGCCCAGGTAAACAAGGCATGGCAAAGGTTAACCACAATCCATTATAATCTACAAGTGTTTATATGGTTAATCTAAATTAAAGGCAAAGGCAGGAGAAGCTGTACATAAATGCTTCTTTGTCTCTAAATCGACAGTGTCCGAGAATGAAAAATAAATGCTCCTCTATCATTTTTGTTCCATGTTTTTTTTATATTTCAAGTGATATTGTTCTTCTATTAGCTTTACTCTTGGTCCAAATTAACAATCCAACCTTTGAAAAAAAATCAATTGCATTAATCATAAATAGGTTTTCTTTGACTCTACTTTTAATAACTCAAAATAAATCCTGACACTGGAAAGGCTGAGCGACACACAGGTCATAATCGAAATATATTCTCTTTACATTATGTTTAAAAAGGGTCAAATCAGTTACTTCCTTTTACAGCCTCACAGTAGCCCTCTCACAGCTTTCTTTCCCTCAGTGTTGAGTATCGACAGCTTTGTTCTGGCGATCCTCGGCCATCTGCACCAGCTCGTTGACGGTGTGCAGCAGGCTGTAGCCGTGCTTCCTCAGCAGCCGCTGGTTGAGCCGCTGGTCTCTGAAGCCCATCTCCAGCAGCATTGCCATCAGGGAAGGGTCCTGCCTGGTGGCTGGGTCGATGCCTCGCTGGAGAGGCGAGACAGGGCGGGTAAGATGAGAGGTGAGAGGAAAAGGGGAGGTTATGTAGACAATACTGGTCTGATGGGTTGATGCATCATCAGACAAAAGATGTAGCGCAAATTCAGTGGATTCCTGCCATCTGAAATTTAGTTTTAAACAAAAAAACAGTCCAAACAGAAGAAGGCTGGCTAATCGACGCGGTTTTACATATAAAATAATCAAATTTCAAACAGTATTTACGATCTGAAGTCAAATAAAATTTAAGCCTCAAACTTGGCAATCAAATGTGGAGATTAGGACTTGAACTTGTCAGGTGACACCCAACTTCTAATCAAATACATTAAAACAAACCATTTGGTTGATGGAGCTTTTTGGCAGAGTTACACAGCAACAAAGTTACCTTAATGATTAAATAAATAAAATGACTTCCTCCCTAGTTAACCACACAGACTAGAGGCTAGTGACAGAAATACCTACAAAATTTTCTTGTGTCTATATCAATGTTTCTCTCATTCTGGAGACCCTAAATTCATTTTTATCCTAATTAGATTACATGTTATGATTATCAGCACTGTTCTTTAAATAATTTTAAAGCTGAGTTGTAATTGTTATATATTAAAGCAATTTATAAAACAATTAACACATTTTTATGCATCAACGCTGCTGTAAATTCAGTCATTCTGCACTGTGTGATCTTTATTCCTCTATGGAAGAATGTCTGCAGTTTCTTCCCACTTTAATTTTCTCTGTCGCTGCCGCTGTCCCATGTTGTCAAAGTCACAGTCAGTCCCTGGATGCCGTTCTTCAAATATCACTGCAATTCTGTCATTTCATCAACCACTTGCAAACTTTACGCCACCACCACCGGTGTCTAGACTCTGGAGGATCTCCTGTCTTCATACGGGCCTACACTCAATGAAGACGCTTCACATCAATAGAGTTTAGTCTTTTTCTGTTACTAACCTCAATAAAGAAAAGTATCTGCCAAATCTGCAATGTGATACACCAGTTCTTCCCATTTTAACCACAATTTTGGAGGGACGACACATTTTTGCATGTTTAGCTGTTATGCAAGTATCTTAAAATAATTGTGGTGTAGAGTACTGTCTCTTTACCCAACTCTTTGTCTCTTCCTGTGCATTTATCTGCACAGGAAGAGAAGAAACCATTTGTTTCTTTTAAGTACTTGTTCTTAGCAATAAAGAAAATGAAAAGTGAAAACGTACCTAAATGCTGCAGTTGTACTTTGATTTGTTTTAGCTGTACATGTCGGCTAGATTGTTTTAAAATGTAGATGTAACAGTTGCTGTGTGGTGTACCTGTATTGTACAGTTTGGTCCAGTGAAGAGAGCCTTATAAGCGGATGCTGCCACAGAAAGGGCCCCCTTGACAAATCCTTCGGTGATGCCTCCTTGGCCCCTGGTACGAAGACAAGGATGTGGTAACGCTGGGTTATGTAACAGTACTACAGGGAACAGCGTGTTCCAGTTACTCTTGTTTTCACAAAAGCAAAGAGATGAAGAAGACAAAAATACTTGTTTAAAGGTGCATCAGATTGCTTTAAGTGTCAGTGATTGTACAGACTGACTCTTCATTATAAGATATTAAATCAAGTTCTAACATGATAAGATGATGGATGTAGATAAACACAAAAGAGAAACTAAAGTGCAGGAATTTCTTCCACTAAAGTTAAGCAGATCAAGTTTTACTCTTTGTTGTATTGCACCTTGGCTGCAGCGCGTTGCTGGGTCTGGGGTTATATGTCTCAAAGGCACTGGATGCTGAGCCTGCAGATCTCGACAGACCAGATGATACTGCAGAAGAGATAAAAATAAGGAAATAACAACACACACACACACACACACACACACACACACACGCAACTCACATAATATTACAGGAGGAACCGAACCTTCTGCTGAAGCAACAAATACTGAAAGCCTGTGCTTGTTTACTTCCTTTCTTCCCACAAAGGCAAAATGTGTTTCCTTTCTCGCCGACAACTAAGTAGTGAACTGGTAATTCAAGTCAACTACTTTAACAGAAGGTTGTAAGGCAACACTGAAGTTAAACAGTCCTGTTTTACATTTAAGAACATGTCATTGCACTGATGAACACCTATTAAACTCTGGTAAAGATGTTGATACAGCTTTAGCATGTGTGCCACGCTGGTCCTGAGCCATTTGTACCAGTATGTACTATGATATCGCCATGTTCTGACTATAAAATCAAGTGACTCTGATAATAAAACTCACCATTTAAGTGGACCCTTGGTTGGTGTGGCTCATAGGTTTCACAGACCGGAGGACTGGGGTCCTCAGCCAGGTACAGTGCCTCAGACCTGAAACATACAGTAGACAACTGAGATTTAAACCATGTAAGGCTGCAGAGGAAAGATAAGCAGTTAAAATAAATACAGTCCTTTTGTCCAAGCTGTTCTCACGGGAGGAAGATCCTGATCTAACTCATTTCTTGCAGCAGGAAACAGAACAACTAGTTGATGCATGGGTAAACAAAATCTGTTATTTCCAGTATTTTAGGGTTAAAATTTAAAAAAACAAACAACACAAACAAACAAAATGCACTGTAAAACATCTGCGATATCTATATATCTCTCTTTGGAGTTAGAGAAAAGGTTGTTTTAAGCATGCTAACAGAGAGCCCCGTCTAACCTGGGTGAGTAGAGGGTCGGCGGGGGCAGCAGGGGGTCAGGCAGGACTGGTGGCGGCACCACTTCAGGAGTGAGAGTCACAGCGTCCAGGGTTTGGGAAGCACACAGCATCTGATTCACACTGCTGTGGATGGGAGGGACAGGTGGAGACCAAGTTTTTAATGAGGTATTCTCGGCAGCGACCACCTCCGTCTGCTCCCGCCTCTCTATCGGTGGTGCCGCCCCGCCCGGCTCGGGGTCGGAGTCTTCCTCTTCCTCCTGCTGTTCGTCTGGGTTTGCTGAGGTCACGGCGACATCAGTGTCAGGCTGCGACATGGCAGAGCTGTACATGGACTCCCCCAGAGGACGACTGGTGTCAAAGCAGTCTGGGAGGACAATGATGTAATCGTCGCAGGAGGAGACTGAGGAGGTCTGGCTGCTGACCTGAGACACAGGAGGAGAGGTTGATGACGTTTGTGGACTTTTTGTGCTTGTAACATAAATATAAAACACACAAAGCAGCAAAGACACTCATGAGTAAATAGGATGGAAAACTGCAGACATGTCAAGAAACAGATAAGTGTTATTATAAAAAGATTAAATGTGTTTACCTCATCCCAGTCTTCTCCTTTGGTTCCACTCTCTTTCTCTTTTTGAGTATCCTTCACGTTTTGCATTTCATCCAAGACCACGACCTCTTCGTCCTCGTTATCATGGTGTGAACTGATGTGCAGGTTTTCAGTCTCTGGTTCTGGTGGAGAAGCTTATAAGTGGGGAAAAAAACACCAGCGTGAGCATGTAAATATTGCAGGTGAGGCTCCATTAATGAATAATTAAAACAATTAAGCCATGGAGCTGTGATTACATCCAGTACCTTATTAGAGAAGGTAAATTAAGCAAGCTTTAATGTCTCTATATCAATGTTTCTATTGAAAATAAATGCCAAAATTATAAATAAACACAAAAAGGATGTGATTCTCTAACCTGGTTTTGTCTCCTGGCTGATCTGGTTGAGACCGGTGCTTGGAGGTGAAGCTAAACTCTCAACTCTGATGGCACAGATCTCCTCATTTCCTTCGTGCACCTTCTCCGTCTTCTCAGTCACCGCAGCTCTCTCCAGGCAAAAGCTGGGGCCCCGGGAAACAACTGGAAATGTTTTACGGAAGAAAAAACATGACTATCTCATTGTGCTACTACTCTGTTTCTGAGCAGAGGGCATTTTGATAATAGTGTAGATAGTTAGTGCAGTAGAATGATAAGTCTCTTTAGCAGCACATGGTGATTTTAATGGTCGCCATCAGGGAGGCACAGCTGCTCCTCACCCTGTGTTTTGTGGCTGCTGTGCTGGGCTCTGCGCAGGGGTCTGTGGTCGGGAGCTTCCTCCAGGGTGAGGGAGCGGATGACCGTCTCACAGAGGAACTGGGCTCCACTGATCTCCTCCTCCCTCTCCTCCTCCAGGGCCACCGGCTCCAACAGCTCCCTCTGGTGCCTCAGCTTCACTCCTGACCAAAAACACAACAAATTTAAACCCACATTATGTTTCACCTTAGCTTAATAGATGTTTTTTTCTTTTGTTATCTGCTTTTCCAACAACAGCCTTTGTCATATTCATACCGTTAAACACACACACACACACACACACAGAAACTTTCTAGTACTCAACCAGTCTTACCAAAAAGTTTTCTGACCCCTGTGACCTCTATGTCATCTTTTATCTGTGAAGTGATGGCCGGCTTCTCCAACACAGGGGCATCGTGGGGCAGAGGCGATATGCAGGGTGTCAAATCTAGAAAATAGAAAAAAAAAAAAACAACATACTAGCATAGTCAAAATAAAGTTGATAAGTGTAGCTGTAATTCTTCGTACAAAACAAATAACACCCTAAACCAGGAAGTAGCATCTCATCACTCATGTTAAATCAAGTGTCTCAGTGTTTAAAGCATCATATTTTGCTTACCGACAGGCGTGTTGTTCGGAACCTTCTCCAACTCTTGCACAATATTTATATCCAGCAACTCAAATGACAATAGATCCTAAAAAAACAGAAGAGATGCAGAAAAATTAGCACATAAAGCACGTCAACTACTTTTTTTTTTTTTTACACAATTTGGCTCAGTTTAAAAACATGTAAACACCGGAGCTTTCTGAGCGCGCACCTGTGCAGTCAGCAGGTCGACTGAGGGAAAGTAGTAGTCTTCATGGCTGAGGTCCACTGACAATATAGTGCTGCTGTCCTTGGACCTTATCGCCTTCTCCTTTTCCACTGGCCTCAACTGCTCCTTCTGAGGCAAAACACAAGATTGTCATCGTTAATATCGTTGTTCATTCAAAGACGACCATTTATCTTATGTTTACGAAGGCTCCAACTTTAAATGATTAATACTAGAATTTCAAATATTTGAAAAATGTGCAGACACATTTTTAAGAGTATTATTTGTGATTTGTGTTTTTATGTGTCTTCAGTCATTACAATGAATCTTTTCCATCTTTACCCTGAAAACTTACACAGACTTCAATAACAAAAAGTGAACTGGATAAGGTTTAATGTAAAATAATTGAGTGTTTTAGGAAAATCAATTGCATGATTCATAAGCAGCAACAACTAAATGTAACACTTAAGTATCTCAAATAATGTTACAATTTAGATGCACATGTCCACAGTTAATGTTCTCGCTGCAGCTGTGCAGCGTGTCATCGGATATCAGACTTGCCAGTCGTTTGCTCTGATGTTCGAGTGCGTTGCGGCTGTCGCCGGGGTCGACCACGATGCTGCACCAGACACGCGGGCCAAACTGACACCCGCAGTGCGCCAGCCGCCAGTGGGAGGTGTACGTCCCCTCCATCACAGGAGCGACAAAGGCCACACTGACCACGCCCACTTGTCCGGGCAGCAGCAAGGGGACTGGCACCTCCCTCTTCTCCTCTGACGCCAGGCCGAGGTTTCCCCACATGAACACTAGCTGGGTGCACGCACACACATACACAAAACACAAAATAGGAATACGCATGCGAAAAAGCACAAAGACGACGGCATGCAACCAAAGTCACACAACGGGAAAAAAATACACACGCTCAAGTGAGGCGCACACACACACACACACACACACACACACACACACACACACACACATTCAAACAGTGACACAGACTTAAGAACTTAAACCACAACATAGATTCAACTGAATTTAAATAATAAACATCTCACACAGAAAACACATTAGTTGTACTGTATTAGGCTGGGTAAGAAATCTTAGCTGGTGTTAGTGGATAAAAAGGAGGCAATGAGTTGAAAGGGGACTCAAAGTGGAAGTGAAGCAGGGGGCAAAGAGAGTGGAGCCTGTCCTCACGACGGGTGGGAGGGGTACCTTAGTCTCTGAGGTCCAGCTGATAGTGCCCGAGTTCCTCATCTTCCAGTATTTGATGAACTTGGTACCAGGCTCCAGACGGGTGCCGTCAGGCAGATTTTCATCCAGAAACAAGGCAGCCATAGTGGGCACCAAGGACGTGTGCGAGACCCCGGGACCCCTAGTTTCAAGTGTACAGAGCATTGTTGAAAATAGCCCTGGTTTCTTATAATACCCATCTCTTTTGTTCTCTACGAATCAAAAAAGCAGGACCCCAGATTTTTTTGCAGCTCAAAAGCATTTTTTCTTAGAAAATCTATGAAGCAGCAGCAGCAGTTTTCACATTGAGGTAGTTCCAACATTTTCCACCACCCCAGAGCAGCCAGCGATACACTCATACAGACTAGATAACAAAGATGGCATATTTTGATTTCTTTTCTTGGAAAAAAAAGACTTTTTTGCATCCATGCTGGGTTCGAGGTACCCAGCACTGTTGGACGCCCTTCCGAGGTGGCGCTTACTCTGGACTGGAGGCCTGGGGATCAGGGGCCGGGGCAGGGATGGGACCTTGGGCTGGGGTTGGACCTGAGGCTGTTTCAGAAGCAGCAGGGGGGGGCAGGGCTGGGACCTGGGTGGAGGCGGAGGCCATGTTAGTCAGGTTGGCTCTGCCTGAGGTAGAGGGCCCACTCCACTGCAGCCCCCTCTTCTCCAGTCTCAGTTTCTTCTTGATTTCCTTCACTTCGGCTCTTAGCTGCCTCCTTTCTGCTTTGAGGCGCTGTCGCTCGGCCTTGCGCACTGTCCTGTCTCCTCGCCTTGGGAACCTGGTTTGAAATGTTATCAGGAAGACCTATTTGTTGACTATCAAGAGTTTTTTTTTTTTCAAAAACAAAACACGCATAATTCATGAATTACAGTGCTCTAGCTGCTAGAACAATTTGCATTCCTGCTGTGCATCTATTTTTTATTTGCTTGTTCTATTTCCTCCAATAATGTAAAAAGGCCAAGTGAAAGCAAAAAAAAAATGCTAGCACTGTTGTATTGTTTCAAGATGCGGGACAATTAATCTTCAAGCTTTTAGGTTTACCTTAATTCTCCCGACATTCCATGCTCAGGGATGGACAGAGGTGTCTTGGTTCTCACGAGGTTGTGGCTGGGGTCATGGCTATGTCTGCACATCTCACACAGGATGCAGGACGGGCATACACTGGCGGAGAAAAGAGTCAACATAGACAGTTGAGAGAGAAAAAAAAACATTAATTGGAATTCTTATAACACTGCTTATAGAACAAACTGGGAAAAAAGGATGTCATAGACAGGATTCATATACACCAAAGGTCTATAATGTAAATAAAACATTATGTGTATTTAGTTTGTATCTTACATAAGCTACTTATTTAGCTGCAGGATTTTCCTCAAAATACATCTTATTACATTAGAAAGTCTTCCAAGCCTACCTGCATTTGTAGGCCCCTTCAGAGGTGAGTTTGTTGCAGCTGCTGCAGTTTGGGGTGTAGCCAAGTGATCCATTTGAGGTGGAGGGACCTGGCCTGGGCCCTATGGGACCACCACTAGCCCCACTGGCCTCACTGACCTCGCCGGGCCCATCAGGAGATTTGTGGGTACAGCACTGGCCAGAAAAGTCATTGCACATCCTTTCCACTACCTCCTTCACCACCTCATCTTTAAACTATGACATAAAAAAAGAGTTTTAGTTATATAAGTAGAAGCCGAATGCTACTTTACATTCAACGACACCAATATTAATCATGTATCAAACACAAAATGTTCAAGGTGGTGTTACTGCTTTACATCAAATGTTCTTACCTTCTCCATGTATGATCTAAACCACATGGGAGGATCTTCTGGTTTGCTCCCTTTGCTGTCCTTTACAGTGACCTGTGTAAAAATACATCAGACTTGCATTAAACCTATGAAGATTTGTTATATGACACATTCCAGGTGACCTTGATTTAAATAATTAGGCACAAATAATTAAATAATTAGGCCTTGGCTCTTTTCTCTATGCGCATTCAGCAGTAGTGGCCTCTACAAAACTGTAAAGATTCCACCATTGCCAGATAAATGCATAGGAAAATGTTATCTGACCTTTAAATAAATTGATTTGGGGGCAATGACTACATTAAAATAATTTCAGAAATTATATCACAAGACCTAAAAAACAGTTACTGATACTGATGCCAGAAATATGTTCAAGAAAGTGGAAGAAGAGGAGGAGAATCTGTTTGGTTCCTTACAGCTTCTCGCTCGGGGGTGACCTGTGTGCCCTTGTCCACTGTCTTGACCCTGGATGGATAAGGAGGAGCGGGTCGGAGGTCTCCTTTCAGCTCCTTCACCTCTGTCTTCAGCGGGCCTCCACAAGCCTGGCCTTTCATCTTGTACACGTTCATGTGCAACTGGTTCCCCTGCTTCTCTGCGCTCTGTTTGAAAAAGTAAGCATTAAAAACACACACCAGGGGGACACCGACACAAACATATCCAAAATGCAAATAACACATGAGACATATTCAAGGAACAATGTACACATATTACTACTCAGTGACTTCTGATAAAATAAACTGTTGAGTATTCAATCTATCAACACAGCGTAGTTGTGCTTGTGCATATTTATTCACAGATAATTTTCTATTTGTCTTCCTTGGTGCACTCAGTACAGCTACAAGTATGGTGTATGAGATCCTGTCATATTATGTCCTGTGCCTAGAAAGTGGAAGCCACATATGGAGAAGTACGTCATTTTCATTCATGTCTTCCTCTAGGTGGTGAGGGTTGATGTGAAGTTCAACGGCCACTACAATTTCCTATATTCTGCATTTTCTGCACTTATCCTTCTGCAATGACAATGTCTAATGTGTTGTTATATTTCACCCTGACTTCAGCCAGAAACCCAGCAGTGCCTCAGTACCTTGATGGCTTCTTCATATTCATCTGAAATAGAAACAAATCAACAGTAAGTTGCTTGAACAATTGACAGGTAACAAGTAAAGGACAGGTTCACAATTTTTCAAGTCTGTCTTAAAACAAAAGTCAGCTGCCCATATGAACACTGAAAGAGGTTTTACTCGCTGTAATCATTCCTCTTGTTCATACTGGCTATTTAAAGATCCCCTTCAAATGTGCTTTCAGTGTATGTGATGGGGAGCAAAATCCACACACACATTTTGTGCAAAAATGCATTTATCTGATGCTTATATGAGGCTTCAGCAGCGTGAGTTAGTCATATCAAGTGGATATCTGCCACATACAGTCTTTTTAGCATAAAACTGTTTCCTTGGACAGTGTTTCCCTGTTGAGCTGTGGTGGAAGTATAGTAAAAAAAGAGGGACTTTGACACTAAAAAGACTGTAACATCGAATTATATTTCTTTCTTAATTTGACTCATCAAAGTTAATCTGAAGCTTCATATTAGTTTCAGACAAACTCTTAAATACATTTTTCCATTGAAGGAGGCTTATGGATTTTGTCCCCCATCACTTACATTGTAAGTGCACTATGAAGGGATCTTCGAATGGGCAGTATGAAGAGGAGGAATGATTATGGCAAGAAAAACCTATTTCAATGTTCATTTGGGGACCTGACTATTGATTTAAGACAGACTTGAAAAATTGCAAACCCATCCTTTAACATTTCCTGTATCATGTAGTTACATATAACCTTATATTAAATGTGTATCAGTGTAATCTATATTCTTCTTTAAATAATTTTCCTCATGAAACAATGATAAACAACTAAATAAACATGTATCTCACCTTGACTGTTTATGCAAATCTGAAATAAAGAGTGAAAAGGGTCCGAATGAATAACAAAATCATAATTCTTCAACCACTTAAAAAGGTCTACATCAAAAAAACAGTGCACAATATAAACACACACTCTCTTACCTCTTCATTATCCTCATCAAAGTACTTTACTTGAAAGTGGTTGATTCCGAATGATGCCTTAATCTGAAATATAATTTAAAAAATTTGAGATTAAATTCATAGCAAACATCATATTATAAAATTATAACTTTTTTTTTCTTCTTACACGTGTAAACATCAATTATGTCACGTTGAGATGAACCTCTACAGCTACAGCTACTGTATTACAACGCCGTGTTAAGCGAACTGAGCAGACTTTCCGTGCGTATTTTAGTGACGTGCTGCCTGGCTTAAAAGAAAATATCTCGTTTGTGCACATTTTGTCGCAACAACATCGACTGTCCTTCAACTGGGTCCTATTGTTTACGTGTCTAGGCCATGTCTGGGCCTGCTTTTCACCAAACTGCGCCAGCATTTAGCCAACACGCTCTGCTAGCAGCTTACCCAAGCTTCCACCGAGTCCCACTCCAATTTGTCCAAATCCTGAGCCAGAAATCTCTTCACATTCCCCCGAAAATTGACTTTAATAGTAACAGGGAGCCCCATGTCCGCCGCTTAGGAGCATATAATGGCTATCATTTGCGGTGACACCGGCCTGTTTGATCCCTGTTGCCCTCGACTGTCTTTTCTTGTTTACATCGTCAGCTGCGTCGAGAAAAATACGGTGACGTTTTTGGCGCATGCGCGTTCCCAACACCGCGTTTTAGCGTCGCGCGGTATTGTCGTCATCATTAAGCTCAACACAAGTGTGGCTGAGAAGTAAGCAGAAGCCACACGTTTACAGGTGAAGTTAATGCAGTTGGGACAATCGTTATTCGCCTGTTTGATCACATAAGATGTCTTCACTCCTGAAGGTGGACAATGAAATTAAAACCAAGGTAAGTTTTGGCTTTTTGAAACTCCGGTTACGGGTGTTTGGTGCGTTGTTGTTGCCATTTGTTTGCTTGCGTGTTAGCCACATTTTGTAGCATGATGTGATCAGATAAGGCCAGGCTAACAGCGGCTAATAGCGGCTAACCGGCTTGTTTCCCGCCTGTTACGATACACCTGTCAAAACTGCCAACAGGTGCTGTGTCGCGGTGACGTTACGCTCCACGAGGAGTGAACTTAAGTTTCTGCTACAACCTCATGTGGATGAATACAGTCACCATTACAGGAGCACATGCACAAAAAGAAGGCCTTACCTGCCAAGTTAGCAAACTCAACAAGCTGCCGTTGACATACCAGGCGTCAAGCCAGCTTAATATTACGGTTTTCACACGTTTATTAATGAGCCAGCCACATTTGTAGAGTCCCGAGTGATAGGTTAGACCACAATTAGCTCACCTAAAGTCTAATGAAGTAAAGCCTACAACAAAATTGAAAACCTTTGGGGTCAGAGTTAAAAGACCACCAAGAAGCCCCAAGATGAATGGTTAAGATTGAGACATAAATATTGATAATATAATGATATTTAGCGGCGGCTGATTCTCCGTTTTTGCACCACTTACACTTGTGAAAAAGTGTTAGGCATCAGAGCAAAAGCCTCAACGCTATTTAAACCCACTTTCGGTTTTGTGACTCATTAAAGGTATAGTGGTTTTTGGTCTGGTGTGGTCTGGACGGGAAAAAGCTGTGAAATTGCCCTTTTTTATTTCTCACAAATAGAATAAAGGTTTCACAAATCTGAAAGTGGGTTTAAACAGCATTACAGCTTTTGCTATGATGTCGTACACTTTTTCATAAGTGTAAGTGGTGCAAAAATGGAGAACCAGCTGCTAAATATCATTATTTATGTTTCCCTTAACTTTTCCCTTAATCTCAAATCGGAAGCTGAGTTCACCGTCATGTTTTCAGACATATAAAAATACTGAGCTCTGAATAATTGTTTGTGTCAATGGTTTTTCCACAAAAAAGTTCTATTAGCCTATTTTGTTAGAAATTGTTAAAATTACATCTACTCCTTCTTCCTCCATTTAAAAATTCTGAATCTATTTATATTAAAATATTTTCATTTAAAAAGTTTTCCTGTCAGACACGAGATGTCTCATACTTCACTCATCAAGTCAGTTCTCAGTGTTTGTGCACTGGAGGCTTCAAGTTTCCACATCACATTTGTCTATGTTGAATATTCGACTAGGATCTGTTTCCAAAATAGTTGTGATGTCACAAATCATGCTCATAGGCCCACCTCTTTAACTCTTTAACTTTCCATTTTCAGCAGATGAGTGTCTAGTGTCAAACTCTGCACATACATCATTCTGCACAGTGAAGCTCAAACATCTTACTGAAGGAACAAGAAGAAAAACACATTTTTGAGTGGAGCGGGAATTTAATGTTTATTTTTAAGGACAAGTATATAGCATGAAGTTATGGCACATACCACAGCATTTATAGCCTAAGCTAGTGTGCAATGGTGGGCCCTAGTTGGGCTTTTAAAATGCATAAAACTCAGCAGCAACACTCAATAATACATATACATACATTACAACATGAAACTCAACAGCAAAGCACATACAAAGCAGCACAAACATACCATAAAAGTTTCGTAAAACATCAAGCACCAGATCACTCATGACTACATGACTGACCTGTCTTTAAAAGCTGTTTCAGTTTGAGTTTAAGATGTTCCCACTCATAATCTAGTTTGAGTTCTGTGGATAAAGAGTTCCACATGCTGTTCCCCCGAACCAGAGAAAGCCGTCTGTCTGAGTGAGAATTTACAAAAGGGCACCTTACAATTCCCGGTAGACGCACCTTGTGAGCTCAGTGGAGTTACAAAACTTAATTCACATAAATATATTCCAACACCAGGAATGAAAGCTTGGGAGAGCAATATTTCTGAATTGGGACTTGATTTAGATTGGGACACAATTTGGAAGAATCTCTCAGGTGCCTCTATAAACCCAAATCGCCAACACATCCACGTTGCCATAGAGCCTACTTACCGCTCTAAATTTGACATCAGATGCAAGTGACACCAGATCCATACTGCCCTTTTTGCCTCCATGGAACTTTGGGTTCTTTTCTCCGAACTGTGGAGGAGTGTCCTGAAGTGTTTGTTGTTGAGCTTTGGAGAAAGGTGATAAGTACCCTCTCACAACTGGTGCCGTGGCAACTGGTCGACCTGACGGCTGCCAAGAAGATTTTAGTTCAGCAGTAGAAACCCCCACATGACATTTCAGTTGTTCACCGGCTTCAGTATTTTCTGGGCAGTTCATACCTTGAACTATCTTGAATCAGTAGCTCTCAACCAAGGACAATATATGACAACCCTGATAAAAGAATGTATGAGATTTTATAAACAGATGAAATGTCCTGTGTAACTAAAGAACATTTTGTCATATTTCAAAGAAAACAGCTGTATTTAAATAAAGAAAAAAGATAAGTGGCTTTGTAAATGATCTGATATTTGGACTCTTGTCTTATGTTTTTGCAGGTTGATGCTTTCAGGGAACGTATCACTGCAGAAGTAAGTATTGGATATCTTGGAGAAAAAAAAATATGGCATGAGCACTTTTACACACACAGCTATCAAAAACTGTCTGGCTTTCGAGCAATTCCCAATTAACCATTTGCATCTCTTTCAGGCAGAGGATCTAGTTGCAAATTTTTTCCCAAAGAAGTTACTGGAACTTGATCATTTCCTAAAGGTCAGTGACATGTTCATTCAACTAAATGTACATTATAGTTTTAGATCTGTATACATCCTGGTTAGGAGTGGGTGATACGGATTAAAGCCTCTATCATGGTATATGTAGTTTTGTTACCTCTATATCGTGATGTAGTGAACTTCTTTTTCTTCTCAGTATGGATAGTTGAGGTAGAAAATTCCTTCTCATTAATTTTTGACTTAAAAGTTTGAGAAGTGTTTGGAAAAAATGGAAATGGGAACATCTGTCAGAAGCTCCAGAACAGCTACTAACAGTTGTGATGAGATTTTTTTTTTTTCTGTTTATGGATAAAATAACCATAAATGGTTTCTGCTAAGCCAGTATGCTACATACCTGACAAAGCACTCAATGACATTGATACAAAAATATATATATATAATCTCGTCATATAGCTGTCACAAAGCATCATTTGTAGAGAAAAATAGTACAGTTGATATCGTTGTTGTTTTTCAGGATCCAATCATAAACATCACTGAACTGAAGGAGATTCACTCGGAGATAAACCTGACAGTGCCAGACCCCATCCTGCTCTCAAACCTCCATGACGGACTAGAAGCGGTGAGGCTCCATTATAAACTATATTTAAATCCTCAATGAAGGCTTAGAATAAATACTGTGTGCAGAGTAGATGTGAGAAATGGTCCTTAATCCTTTTTTTTTTTTTTTTTTTTAAATTTGTTTCACAGCAAAACGCCAAAAAGCGAAAGCTGGAGGATGGAGGTGGGGAGGACAAGGGTGAGTATAAGAGTTATAGGATCCTAGTTGTTAGACAGACACAATTTTAAGTATGAACCAAGGTCAAGAATCATTGTGCTGTGAATTACTGTTGTGTAGCCTCCCTGTGTTTGTATACGAGTAGTGCCATGACTATCATTCACCCCACATTATGTAAACGAGTTTTGTTTTTGTTGCAAGATTAAAAAGTTCCATTTAAAGACATTTTACAGTTTTATGTGTATGGCGTCCTTTATACATGATAATCACTCTGGATCCTTTTATGTTTGATGCTTAATTCTTCTACCCTCCTTTTGCTCCTCCTTCATGCAGTGACTGGCACCAAGGTTTTCGTCATGCCTGGTGGGATGATGAAGAGCAACGCAAACCTTGTCGATCTCATTGAAAAGGTCAAACCAGAGATCAGGACGCTCATAGAGAAATGTAACACAGTAAGTAATGTCTCACACATTAAGCAAGGACCGGACTCATGCATCAGTGGTTTATCTCAGTAATGTTATAGTGCTTTCAGAAAAGGCAACAGTTAACCCTACATGACTGCCAAGACATGAACTGTTACAGCTGTAAATGTATGTGTTTGACAGATGAAGACCTTCCCAGACAGTTACTGCAGGTGTTGCGTGGCTAAGACCATTGTACATCTTGACTTGACTGATTGTATCCCAGATGTTGCTCTCTCCTTTTTCTAAGCAGTTTTCTTCTTTTTTTTTTTTTTTTTTTAAATTTAGGTCAAAATGTGGGTCCAGCTGCTCATCCCCAGGATAGAGGATGGCAACAACTTTGGCGTTTCAATCCAGGAGGAGACGGTCGCTGAACTCAGAACAGTTGAAGGAGAGGCGGCATCTTACCTCGACCAGATATCAAGGTTTGTAGAAGTCCTAACCATCATGTACATAATACACAGCAGGGCATGAAACTGGTGCTAAATTAGCTCCCTTTGCTGTTAGCTTATTTACTTGTTTGTGTCTTTGAAATTTAAAAGTCTGCTTCAACACAGGTTTGTCTGTCTTCTTTACTTCTAGATACTACATCACAAGGGCAAAGCTGGTTTCTAAAATAGCAAAATATCCACATGTGGTAAGTAAATATTATGTAAAACTATTACAGCAGGTGTAAAGCCAGGCTAGCAGCTCTGTGAGGCTACACTTGGGCACAGCAGTACTTTGAGCCAAATGCTAACGTCAGCATGCTAACATGCTGATGTTAAGCACAGCTGAGGCTGATGAGAATATCATTTAGTTTTTCAATGATTTAGTCATAAATAAAATTATTGGACAAATAAAAATTCTGACCAGATGGTGGCGCCACATAAATAGTTAAAGGTTCACCAAAATTATCATAATTCATTCTCTAGGGACCATGGATGTCTGTACCACATTTAATGGCAGTCTATTCAATATTTGTTAAAATTTTAATTAAAAAACACAAATGTCAAGCTCAGTAGGCTTCATCCTATGGGGACAATGAATGTTTGTGCAAAATTTCATGGCAATCCATCCAGTGGTTTATGAGACATCTCAGTCTGGACCAAAGTGGTGGACTGACCTACATTGCCATTCTTAGAGCCATGCTGCTAACATGGCTAAAAATAAAGTAGAATGTACTGACAAGACCAGTGGATATCAAAAAAGAAGCCCTCAGAAGTATCCATTATGTGGCCCAGAATGACAACCGATAGAAGTTCAAATTAAACAAACAAAGGCACACTGCCAGAAATAAAAAGGCAAGACATGAATATCACTATGCAGGAATCTGTGTTTTGACTGATGGGTGAGACTACAAACATACAAAGAAAGGAAAAAAAAAAAACACATGGTTGTCGTTTGATGAAAATGGTGCCACCAGAGGCCGCCAAAGCTGTTTGACCGCTCCATTTCAATATAGGCCAGAAATTTGAACCATTTTCACAAACATGTTACCTTTTTGACTCTTAAATAATGTATGTGTTCATAAATCATGCAGTTTTGTGGGTTACTTTAAATCTAAAAACTCTTTTTAAGAGGTCATTTCAAGCCACAAAGTAGTAAAAGTAAAAAAAAAAAAAAGCTGTGTGGACTTTTTTATATTCACTGTGTAAGGCTGTGGCTTGCTGATATATTTAAATGGTGATGCAGAATGAAACTGAACAATGAATGATTCAACTTTCTCTCTTATTAGGAGGACTATCGGCGCACAGTAACGGAGATTGATGAGAAGGAATACATCAGTCTGAAGATCATAGTATCGGAGCTCAGAAATCAATACGTATGTCACGTTCTTTATTTCTCTTATCACCATTTACTCAAGTTTTAATTTGACTAATAGACAAGTTTTGCTTTTGCACAATCATACTGATGAATGCAATACCTTCTTTTTCTACTTTCTAAGGTAACGTTACATGACATGATCCTGAAGAACATTGAGAAGATCAAGAGGCCACGAAGCAGTAATGCTGACGCGTTGTACTGATGTTCATCCAGCCATCAGAGCGTCCACCCCCTCATATCCGCCCCCCCACCCCCGTCTCCCTGCCATAGCTGTTGAGCTACAGTAGCCTGGCCCTGGTCCACAGGACTACAACTAGACATTCACCTACTTCAGTACAATCAATACAGTCCAGTACAAAAACATAGCTTCCATAGATGGACACAATGCACATGTTTTTGTTTTAATTGTAAAATATTTTTCCTGTTTTAAACCCTTTTTGAAAACATAATTATTCTCTCAAAAATTGAGAGACAGATCATAGACAGCAAAAATCGTTATGTATTTTTTAATTTTAATTAAACATTTTGTCCTCAGATCTTTGTGAAATGGTTTCATTTGTAGCTCTTAAGAGAATTCAGAGTGAGTTGGTTTGTTTCATGCCCACTGCTTGACGAATGTTTTTAAATTTTTAATGAAGTCTTGAGACACCAGCTACATCTGGAGAATGTTTTTTTTTTTTTTATAGGCAACACAACAAGAAAGCGCTTTTTTTCCACTGAATGTTATACATTACATGATAGTGATAGTAATAAATATGAATATTAAACAGGTGTTACCTCCACAATGACTTAATGGTTTTCAGAGAAAATCCATAAGTCCCCAAAGCATCTCTTATGTTAAGGCATTGATTCTATTAAATAAAAACATTTTTGATAATAAGTTTTTGATTTTTCTGCATGTTTTTTGCACAGTTGCTTTTCAATTATCAGATAAAAGTTTTAGTTTAATTTTTTAATGCATAGATGGAGACACTCATTAACAAGTTTGTGTTTAAGATATTAAATACCTGCAGTACTGTATTGTGACCTGCAGGTGTCACTGTGGCATCTATCTACCACTTATGATCTGTTAGCAGCTGGTCAAAAAATAACAGCACTGACACGAGTGCTGAGATAAAGAAGAATGCAGTTGTATTTAAATAACTCTTTTCAACTTATGCTCATGTAGTTCTGCACAAAATAGAGAAAGAACTTCAGTTTTATTCAATGATTAATGTTTTGATTTTTGAGAGCCCACCTAGAAAATCTGATTATAATTTGGTCTTCTGAATGTGGCAGTATATCTGAAACCTTGACCAAAATAAACAATCTGAGTTTTAGCCATTTGGATCCTGTTTTGGGAATATAGTTGCTCAACTTTTTAAAAAAAATGTTGCTGAACTGCCCAAGATCATAGGTTTCATGTGAATTTTACTGTGAAACCTGTTTTTTGTTTCTTTGTTGTTGTTTTTTTTTCCTTTTTTCAACTTTTTTGCCCTGGTCCACATTAACTTTAAATGTTCAGAGTGACAAATCTAATCATCTTAAATGATCTGCCACATCAGTTAAAGCTAAATCACAAAAAGATAGGTGCTTTCCTTAAGTAAAAGTTCTAATAAAACAATATAAAACTACTCCACTGCAAAAAGTAAAAGTCCCTCATTCAAAGTTAAATAAGTATTATCAGCAAAATAGACTCAAATGATCAAAAGTGAAAGTTCTTGTTCCACAGAAGAATGAACCCATTCGTTAACATCATTATACATGACATCATTAGATTATTTTTGCATCATTGTGTAAGTAGCATTTTACTGCTGTAGTGGGTTGAGTTGGAGTTAGTTTATCTACCATAGTTACAACAGTTGCCAACCTAGGGGTCGGGCCCCTCCAAAGGGTCACCAGATAAATCTGAGGAGTCGTGAGATGATTAATGGGAGAGGATAGAAGGAGAAACAAATGTATACATTATTTGACTTTTCTCTAATCTCTAATCTTTTTTGTGAGTTATATAAATATTGGAGAGTTTTACATCTTTGAGTCTCAATCATTCATTTGAAACAGTGAGAAGTTTAGAGGAGAAATCATTCATTAACTCATGAGACAAGCTGTCCCAACCTGCCTTTTTTAGAAACTTTAGAACCGCTGGTTTGATCTGAATTTTTATAAGATTTTTGTTTCGTTTTTTTGTAAATTAAATGTACTACCCTGTGGAGATCATGTGCTTATGGGAAGTTTCAACATCCAACTCTTGCCAGTCAGCTGTTTTGTTTCTAAATGCAAACTTGCTCTCACCTGTTTTCCCTGAACTGCACCATTCTGGCAGCGTTTTCAATCAATGCAGGCTTTCACCTTAGTTTCCACTAATGTGCACTACATTATGTGTACTCTGACATTCTCTCCTACACTTGGATTAATTGTTTTGTTTTGTTTTTCCACATGAGACAGCAGTGATACATCATGATCTGTACATCATAACTGAGAAAAACAACCAATCTGAACTCATACTGAACTGTCATAAATATAAACTGATGTTCCTGACGCAGTCACTGCTGTCTGTCCCCACCAACCTGTCTGTCTTACACACCCACAGTGTAGCCTGCCCATACAGAGCAGCCCCATATAGATATAGATATGGATATAGATAAGTAACAGAAAGGTGTTATGAGGGCTGTCAGAGATAAGATGGTCAGAAAGGAGACATGGGATTTGCTTGTGGGAAATGTCACAAGGCCACATTATGTCATAATACAGGTCTCACATTTCTCTCCCACCTGGTCCCTGTCCACTGAGCTCTTTCTATTTGTAAACTAGGATGACAATATGTCATAGTATATATAAATTTGTAAGTGATGAAAAGCTAAATTTTGATGTTTTGAAAACCAGTGGTGGAAAGTAACTAAGTAAATTTACTGAAGTACTGTACTTATGTACAATTTTGAGGTACTTGTATTTTACTTGAGTATTTCCATTTGATGGTACTTTATACTTCCACTCCACTACATATCAGAGGGAAATATTGTACTTTCTACGCCACTACATTTATTTAACAGCTTTAGTTACTTTTCAGATGAAGATTTGACACAATGGATAATATAACAAGCTTTTAAAATACAACACATTGTTGTGGTTTCCGACCTTTTTGGCTTTGACATCTTACAAAAAGCAGTGTGTAGTCGGGGTCACATTTCAGATGTCTATGAAGTGTTAACAGCTCCACCAAATAGTGATTTTTCCCTCTAAACTTCTCACATGGTTTCATTTCAATAAATGTGCAAATGATCCAATATTTCACCAAAAATCAAAGATTAGAGAAAAAGTCCAAAAACTGAAAACAGATTTGTGTATCAGAACTTTGTTTTTTCTTCTTTCCTCTCCCATTAATCATCTCACGACCTCTCAGATTCATCTGGTGACCCTTTAGAGGGGCCCGACCCTTAGGTTAGGAACCACTGGACTTAACTAACTAACTGTATATGAAGTAGTTGAAACTAGCTCCACCTCCAGCAGCTACAACAGTAACACGCTGCTCGAACACTGATGCTTCAGTATTAATAATCTAATGATGAATGTCATATATAATAATATATCAGTCAGAGGAACCAAACCACTACTTTTACTGCAATACTTTAACTACATCAAGCTCATAATACTTATGTACTTTTACTGCAATACTTAAACTATTTTTTGCTGCTAATACTTGTGTACTTTCACTTAAGTAGGATTTTGCATGCAAGACTTTTACTTGTAATGGAGTTTTTACATTTCTGTATTGGTACTTTAACTTAAGTAAAGGATCTGAATACTTCTTCCACCACTGTTGAAAAGTCCTGTGATGATCTCTAATTATATAGGGCATCATTTTCCTACTTTTTTATCACTTCTACTCCAGTGACTTTAGGTGACTCACTAGTTTTAAAATCTAATGAGCAGGGTTGCACAGTATGTCTCTTAAAATGTGATAGTGGTCTCCGCAATCCTGCTGATCTCAGTAACACACATCTCAAGATCCTTTGATATGTCGCCTGAACAATGTACCGCTTTTAAAGCCGTATGCATGGGACACACGTGGTGCCTGCATTGCATTCTGCCCCTTGACCCTCCATGTCTCATTTGAAAGCTCATGGCTGTCGTGAAAGACAGCGTCACTATGTGGGACTGCCGAGTGAATGGAGCATGCTCGAGTTAATATTTAATTTGGCTGTTCCTGCCAGAAAATTAATCAGTATCAGTTGGAAACATTCTGAGAAAACTGACTGACTGAGGGCAACGCAGCACATCTAAAACAAGCACTTCTCTTTATAGAAAGAAAATGATTATAAAATCTTTTTTTATTCAAACTGCAAACAATATTTTCGTTCCATCATTTATTAATCATTGAACTGAAAAAGCACTGAAGTGCTACCTACATTTTTATAAAAATATTCATTTACATGTGTATTTTCATGCTGATATTGAAGGACCCTGCGAAGAAAGTGGGCCTTCGTCTTCTTTCAAATAATGTCTTCCGAAGCAAATAGACTTGTCAACATTCAAAGAGCTTGAAAGCAGACAAAAATAAACAACCATAATTTGATTTTCCGAGAGGTTATAAGATCAGCAGTTTGATCTAACAGGATTTAACAGTAAACAGACATTTGCAAATGTATGCATTTTAAAGAAATTGATATTTTTGAATATGCACTTCACTTTCATACAGATACTTAAGATTGAAGAAGATTAATATCATTTTCATGTTTGTGTGTTAAGCATAAAACCTGAGCCAGGAGACGATTAGCTTAGCTTAGAATAAAACTGCTAGAAAACAGCTAGCCTGGCTTTGTTTGAAGGTAACAAATTCTGCTGACTACCGCCTGTTTCCCTCTGTTTTCAGTCTTTATGCTAAGCTAAGCTACATAGCTGCTGGCTGGAGCTTTATATTTAGCACATAAACATAATAGTGGTATCGATCTTCTCATCTAACTCTCAGCAAGAAAGCAAAGTTTATCTTCCAAAACCTTTTCATTTTCCTTTTAAGGAACTCATATCCAGGCCAGTCCTAAAAGTCTACATGTCCTAGTGTCATAAATGTGGCAGAAAACAATCCAAGTATGTATAAAAAAATTGAACTGATGATTGACCCTAAACAAGAAGTTGGTCCTAAATCACAAGTTCTTGTCTTCTCTCTTTTCCTTGCAAATCCAGCAGAGAGCCCATGGCACCAGGGTGGTGGGGATTAAAAGTGCAACCACACTTTTACCAAAAGACAGGCAATAGAAAGTCATGTGGTTTTCAGAGGAAAATGTCCATCCATCCAACAGCTGAAGCAGGAATAGGGAGACAATAATACATCCCATCTTGAAAGTGGCACTTGTGTTCTTATTCTTGGTGCCTTTGTAGAGGGGGGAGTGCAGGCCCAGGCCCAGGCCAAACAGTGTGCCCATGTTACGCAGGAGGCTGGCGAAGGGAGTGGTGTCCATGTGGACCCACTCAGCTCTCACGCACCACTTCTGGGCTTTCTCCATGGTCCACAGCAGGTCCACACCCAGAGCCTTGAGCAGGAGGTAGAAGCCCACAGCGAAGGAGGTCAAGAAAAGGGTAATGAAGAAGTATTTCTTCATGCTTGCACAGTAGATCCACTTCACCTTGGAGACAGCCTCAGCTACTAATACACCTGATAAAAAATAGATAAGAGGGTCAATCAAACAGTGGCCACACTGTCTCTTCTGAATTAGAAACTTTAACTTATATGATTATAGTTTATATTTCTGGCCTAACATGATTATGTTTTTGTTTTTAATCTAAATCTTACCTGACTACATCCCCAAACTCTGTTTTCCAAATATTATGTGTATGAAAAGGGAAGCCAATTTAAATCTTCACAAAAACCAGATGTTCATTATCATAAAATGTATCAATATTGAATTCTTGCTGAATTATCTGTGAAGACTAACCTGTGATGACTCCAGCAATAACCTGGTGTGGGAAGTGGGCAGCCATGTAGACCCTGGATACGCAGACCACCAGCTCTACCAGGCCCATTAGTGTCCACAAATTTATTTGCAAGAATCTGACAGAGTGAATAGGCTACTGAATGTGATTGCATTGCGCCCCAGAGGATCAGAGAACAGTAAAATTACATTTGAAGATAATAGTTTTATTTTACACCAAAGAAATTGATGATTGTTTTGCCAAAGACTCACTTGTATAGTAACGGAGGACATTTCTTCTCTGTCGCAACAGTGAGTAGCGCTGTTACCATCACATACCAGACCCCTGCAGCACCCATAGCGTGACCCGAAGGACTTCCTGTGAGGAACAGTTTAAAGCTTATTCTCCCAGTTTATTAACTCCATTGGCTTCATCTTCAGAGAAACAGTTTATAAGTTACAAGAAATACAGGCCACATAATTTGCTGCACAGATTTACTGTGGATATAATATCCTATTTTAGTGTTAAAATTATTAAATTGTATTAAATAAACTTGAGTAGTTGTTAAATGTCTGTTTTTTATCCAAAGCAACTTACATGTGAGTCAAGACAATCAAGCATTAGAGGACTTTGACTGGTACAAATTCTCACATAGCTGAACTGGTTCAAGTGCAATAAGAAAGAGCACTAGACAGAAGTGCTCTAACTCCACTCTAAGCCTAACCTGAAATCACATGTGCAGTCATTTCTAAGCGCACAGTGAATACACAACCAGGAATTATGACGATAACACTGAAATCACATATGTACACAGGCGTGTGTACACAGTAAAGGAAACTGGAGTAGATGTGATCGCTAAACTATTGAAACACTGCTGTCCAAACTGAACTGTCTTCTAAAATTTAGAAAAAAAACTACATAAGGACAAAGGTACTGGTGTTTATAACCAAGTTATCATGTCTGAGATCATATTCATTCAAAGAAAGTCATGTGCATGTATCAAACACTATAAATATTATCTGGCAATGATGTACTGAAGTATTAACAAGGTTAGTAGTTCATTATACCAGATCAATCTAATCAGTCTTCCAGACAAAATCATTAAGTTCCTCAAGGAAAGACAATGAACTGCAATAGTAATCTACTACAGGTCTTCTATGAACTGTACCTGGTCCAGTCTCACATGTGATGGGGAACTGCTGTAGAGAAGGGGCCAGTCCTGCTCGATAAAAGCGGGTCTCATGAACCCACCAGTATGGCCTCTCCCCAAAAAGAACCCTTTCATGGAAAGACCAAGAAACTCAAAATACAACAGTTCTCTCATTTTGCGTGTGTTTTAATTTTGTGTTTACCATTACTTCGAGATTTCAACAGATTACCATTTCAGGACCAGATTGAGCCAGTCTCCGATGACAGCCACCCAGATGAGCCTGAGCCCTGTGTCCCTCCGCAGGTGGAACCAGATTGGGAACCAGCAGAAGAAGGTGGTGTGCAGATCGGCCACTGTGGACGCCAGGCTAAACAAGCCCTCATACCTGCTGTATTTGGTCTGCAGATGGACCGCCAGCTCAACCCCCCAGCTGTGGAGAAGATCCATGATATCACGACCCAGACCTCTGCCTAAGGATGATGCACTGAATCTTGAGTGTTTTCTGGTTTTTTGTCAGTTAGGTTGCTGCCAAGCTCTCTCAGGCAGTCCAGTCTGTCTGTGTGTGAGATCCACATCGGACTTTACTCAAAGGTAGCAAATTTGTTTGCCTTTGGGACAGTGCAGACAGCTTCCTTAACCTTTACACCCCTGAGAACCCTAAAATCCATCATTACAGAAATCACCTACCGCCCCTCTGACAGATCACAGATTTCTAGGAAACCTCTTTTTTCTCTCTGATCATGAAAATGAAGTAACTTCTGTTTTGACGTCAAGCCAGTTGCTTGTGAAATCAATTGATCTTGGCCCACAATTTATCCTCTGTGTCCCATGGACAGTCATATTTTTTCTTGAACTTGAGCTTGAGTGATGCCATTTTCATCATAAACGTGTCAAGTTCCCTCAAAACAAGATGAAATACGAGCTCATCTGTGGGGACTTCCCTGCCAGATCTCCCTGTCATTACAGAGGAGTAACTTGTGCACAACCTACAATCAGCCAATCACCTTTTTCTGTTTTATCACCGACTATCTCCCCAGCTTCTACTCAGTCTGAACTCAATCATTTAATCATTGATCTCCTTATGTAACCTACAAATGGGTTACTCCATCATTCCGACCACTGAGATGTTTTCACCAAATCATCAAGAAACACAATTACATAACTGACAAATTATTACTTAGTGGCCGCATGGGTGAGACAAATAGTGTGAAAAATCATTGGACTTAGTTTTAGTCTAAACCAAAGCACTGTGGAGTATGTTATTTGTTCTAAGACATGAGGAAAAAATAGCTGATATTTAAAAATAATTTTGCAGCTCAATGAAAAGCAAATTTTACTCTGTAGGATGTTGTGTGATTGATTTAATTTAGGTAACAATTGTGAAAGATAGGCCTAACAATTGGTCAACAGACTTCCTGTCTCTGTGCTACGTACAGTAGTTGAGTGAGAAAGATACCAATTGACGTTTTGTTTTCCTGCTATCTTTTCAACTTGTTTGTGTGACAAACCTCCCAAACTCTCCTGACTCCCAGTATTTTATTACACATGTGCAAGGTCCAAAGATCAGCGTGAGCATGCGTTTAGGCAGTGGGTCCCTTGGTATAAAAACAACCGGCTGTGTCACTGATAGCAACAGTTTGTCTAACTGGCTCACACATCAGCAGACTGAAGAGCTAAGATGCTAACCGCTATAATGGACGCCGTACAGGGTTTTGGGGTGAGCAGCACCCACTACCTGCAGACCAACTATCAGGATGCCCAGGGCCTGTTTCTCTGGGTGTCCTGGGCGGCTGACCTCAGGAACACCTTCTTCATCTTCTTCCCGCTTTGGTTTCACCTGCGGGCATCAGTGGGCATTAAGCTCATCTGGGTGGCTGTGATTGGAGACTGGCTGAACTTGGTGTTCAAATGGTGAGTCAAGTACACCTTTGAGTTCGAATCTTAAATTTGAGAGCATAATAACTAAAATCTAATGTCCCTAAAAGTTTCATTTATATTATAAAGAAGTGCATATCTCTGTTGTCATCTTCAGGATTCTGTTCGGGGAGAGGCCTTACTGGTGGGTCCATGAGGCGCCTTATTATGCAAACTCTGTTGCTCCTCACATTGAGCAGTACCCCATGACCTGTGAGACAGGACCAGGTGAGAAATAACCCTAATTCTAACCCCAGCAACCTACTTGGATGCTGGCTCCCTCTTAACCCCCATTTCTCCCACTTTCTGTACATGGTGTACAATTATTCCTGGAATATTGCTTGGCCTCAGGTTTGCTGTATGATCATTTATTGAAACATAATTAAATTATTACACATGTAAGCATATGAGCTAAAAAAATTAAGGTCTAGATCTTGACACAGGGCCTCAAGATCACCGGCCCTTTTTATGTCAGTTGAAATTGTACTTTAATGGTGCATACTCCCAATACAAAGTGACAATTAAATTAAATTACCACACACCACTTGCCACACAGTGACAGGAAAACAGAAGCTTTTGGGCTTTTTGACAATTGCCCAATCTGCCCAGTTTATAATCCAGGCTGTGCATCTATACAAGGCATAAAAATGAGTTCAAATGCTTGCTGCTCATTCATTCATTCACTCATTCACTCATTTAAGTTTTGAAACAACAACCAAAAACAGTAAATTCTCAGTGCAGCTTGCTGTAGTTTGCCTTACTTTCTTGAAGATAAGGCTCTCCTTGGGGTACCCAGACACTTATATCTGCCCTCTTTGTTTGTGTTATCCAGGCAGCCCCTCCGGCCACGCTATGGGAGCTGCAGGTGTCTACTACACCTTGGTGACCTCGATCCTCGCCATCATGACCAGCAAAAAGAAATATGGAAGCAAGAAATCCGCCAACAAAGAATGGTGAGTCCAAGAACTCTTCGTAAATCTTTGGTTTTGTTCGCTTGTCTGCATTGATGTTGGTGGTGTTTACCCTTTTCTTCTGTCCAGAGCTTATCACTTTGGACACTCTATCTGTTCTGTGTTGCGGTTGATCATTGACTTCTGAAAACGAATGCTTAGAAAGGGGGGACTGTTTATGAGTTGTTTTGACGTCCAGGTAGCTTGAAGTTCCCATGATAAGCATAGCGTGACTGTTTCATTTGTTATATTGCTTTAAAGGTTTTACTTGCTTGTTCTGGGGCATTACCAGAAAAGACCAGACCGATTTAAATCAAGTGTTGCACCCTGTGTTTTGGATTTACAAAAAGAGAAATAATCTAAGTTGTCTGAATTTGTATTTTGATAGGTATTTGAAGGCCATTCTGTGGACACTGTTCTGGGGAGTCCAGGTGTGTGTCTGTCTCTCAAGAGTCTTCATCGCTGCCCACTTCCCCCACCAGGTCATTGCTGGTGTTATCACGGGTCAGTATGGAAATTTTTAATACATTCTTTCAGTGTGTGATTGGATATCTTATTAACAATAGACTAAGTCCAATTATTAAGCCTGTGCTGTTGCACAAAATGTTCACCTGGGCTTTCCAATGTGTTTCAATGGATCTTAGGTATGATAGTGGCTGAAGCCTTCAACAGAACTCAGTGGATCTACAGCGCCAGCATGAAGAAGTACTTCTACACGACCCTCTTCTTGACTTCCTTCGCCGTCGGCTTCTACCTGCTGCTCAAGGCTGTGGGTGTGGACCTGCTGTGGACCCTTGAGAAAGCCCAGAAGTGGTGCGTGAGGGCCGAGTGGGTCCACCTGGACACCACACCCTTCGCCAGCCTCCTGCGCAACATGGGTACCCTGTTCGGCCTGGGCTTGGGCCTGCACTCCTCCCTCTACACCGAGACCAAGAAGAGCAGCAGCACGTTGGTCAAAGCAGGCTGCATCATCAGCTCTCTGGTCCTGCTGCACCTGTTTGACTCCTTCAAGCCTCCCACGCACACCGCAGCCCTCTTCTACCTGCTGTCCTTCTGTAAGAGCGCCACTGTGCCTCTGGTCACCGTCAGTATCATCCCATACTGCGTGAACGGAGCTCTGGGCCTGCAAAACAAAAAGGGAGTGTGAACAACAAACTCAGATTGTAAAGACTTATAAAATGGGAGTGCAGAGTAGTCTCTTCCAGGATCAAAAAAACTTTACTCAGGTGCTTATTGCCAAGTGATCATCAGGAGACACCTAAGAGATCAATGGGAAATTGTCATTTGTGTCAATTGGACTCTGAAGTCTGTGAACACTGTGTGACACTAAGTGAAAGCACTATCCACAATGCCCAGTGGCACTTACAAAGACTCATGTTTTGAATATAGCAAAGTAAGATCATTATAATTGTTTCAGAATCCTGGAAAAGGACAAACAACATTAACACAAGAGTCTAGCAAATTAATGTTTGCTTACAGTTGCTGTGTTAAACCTCACTTTAAGGACGATAACAAACTCATTTTTGTGAGTTATTTCAGCTATAATAGTAATGTATTTTTAAATGTTATAGAAAGTATTTTTGAAACGGTTTTGAATATTTTTTAATAAAAATCTTGTATGAAATGTATGAAATGGCTTGGTTTGTGTTGCACTACACCACACAATCATACTTAATTTTACCATGTTTGCTGATTCATAGCATGTATCTCTTCAATCACATACAGTGAACAGCTTCCACTCCCATAATGTACTTAATAAACTTCCATACATTATTAAAGAATTTTAATGCAGTGACATGCACATGTATGTTTACACACATTAGCAAACTCCATCTGCTAATGAAGATCATATCATACGATCGAAAGCTCCAGAAAAGGGCTGCATCATGTGTGACACTATTCATTTTCTGTCAGTTGACCAATTGATTAATCATTGCAGCTTTACTACAGAACATTTCCTGATTAGGCCTGCAGATAAGATTGTTTTGTCACCAGTTTAACATATAGTTTTGAGGATACTGAGTGACATTCAATCCATAGAGGTTAAACCTTAATCCTAATCAACAGGCCACATGACTCACCCTGATCCTAACCTGTAAAGCATAGCTTGTTTTGGGGGGAATTGTACCTTTTCTCTTACTTACCCAGGGAGTGATACAAATTACAGATGTCCTTTTAATGTTTAGGTGTTGCTGAAAACATTTTAGTTTAGCCCAATTATTGGATGTCTGTGGGATCAGTATGCAAATTGAGTCATATGTAGGGAAATATCAAACTTATCCAATGCTGAGTGCTTAATATGTTGTAGTCATTAACCAACCATCAACGATTTTCATTCATCAGTAGCTTTGAGCAGAGCTACATCTGATCCCATGGAAATCCAAACTGTACACAGAGACAAAGAACGCATCAATATGAGTTTGTCTGACTCTGTGGAAGAAGCAAAAAAGTACAATATCCCCTGACCTCAATTAAGATGAAAATCATGTGTTATTTTGTTGACTGCGGTTCCAGTGAAACCAAACCAAAGATATTACTTCTGTCCCCAGTGAGATGACTATGACTCTGGTAAATTTCCAGCATTTATCCCCAAATGAGGCATTTGACATAAATACACACATAATAGACACTTAAGAGACTCTCCAGAAGCTCCACACCCCATAATGGATGTTGTATAGCCTCATTAGATAAAGATACCAATTTGGCAAAGCCATACTGGTGAGAGTGAGTTATAAATCATTAACTCAGCATCAAAGCCCTGGCCTTTAGCCTGACTGGCAGCGATGACATAGATCCACACGTCATACAGCAATCTGTGTGTCAGTCAGTGCACATACGGCCAGTGGTGCAAGCTGAACATTCAATATTTGTCTGTTTGTGTTTTGCAGAATACACGCATGACATCCCTGATGAACAGTGAGTTGTGATAAAACTTTTGCACGTCACCGCCATGCTTTTCAATGCTATTTCTCAAAACTTGGGTCAATATTCAATGCTATATATATATAAAAAATAAAAGTAGGTCCTAGATACAGCTTTAAAAACACTGCTGCTGATTATGAAAGAAAAAAGAATGCTTTTTAGTGAAGCTGCGTGTCCTTTGATGCCAACACCCTTCCCATATAAATGTAATGTAAGGGCAGTTACATAGAAAAGCTTTTTGGTGAAGTTTGATGGACTAAAGTGCACAAGAATGTCCCAATTATCACATAGAAACAGACTGTTGCTATGCTGTATGTATGCAGAAGTGCATATTTAAGAAAAATATGTGTGAAAGTATGAGAATTACTTACTTTCTTTATTACCTATTAAGTCATAAAGTAACTAATGAATTACTTATGAATACCCTTCTAATAGAGGGGATGGATTCTTTATTTTCATTTAAATGGACACACTATACCTCATATAAATAAAGACTTCCAGCAGTTGACATTGATGCTCCAAAGATAAACAAATCATTGCTGAAACCACACACACTACACATGGTTCCCAAGCCAAAGACAAGAAAGTAAAGCATTTCCTACATAGAAATGCAACAAAAGTGAAACACAATATAAAAGCTACTATTACAAGACATTTTTTCTTTGTTACCAGGTACTATCCAGGCTTTTTGACAGAGCAAATGGTAAAACTGCTGATCCTGCAGCTTTGTTTGTGTGTACATACAGACCTGCAGAGGTGGAACTGAGACATGTGAGTAACACCACACGTTGGCATCACTACACATGATGTCAGTACTCTTCTTGCCAAACTACCAATGACTAATTACTTATTACCCAGGTTTGATGCAATGTCACCCAGTTTCTGGCTATAAAAAGGCCTTGACCTAAACTTCACTGGCCAATTTGAACTGTTATGGTGATTATGCTTTCACTCCTTCCTGTATAGAATGACACTGGATCAAAATGCATTTGTGATCTCCTCATATTTTGGTTTGCCTTCCAATTTAGCAGTTATATCTTGTTACCAGTGTATGATCTTCTCAAGAGTCTTTGCTTCTCTGCATATTGATCAGGAAAACCCTTGTGATCACATTTCAACAAACACCAAGGATAGACTGCCAACTGGACTAATGGGGCCAATCCAACAGAAATTCAATGAAAATAGAGTCAGAGTAAATTCCATGGAAAAAACTGCAATATCAAGGTCCAAAGCCTTAACTTGTACTCTGTTCATACTACAAATTAAGGCTATCACTTTCAGTGGCGGAAGAACTAAGATCTGTTACTTAAGAGAAAGTAGTGAACCACAATGAAAAAATACTCAAAAGTGCATAACTATTGTCAGCAAAATGTACTTAAAGTACCAAAAGTAAATATACTCTTTATGCAAATGGACCAATTTAGAGTGTCATATTCAGCACACATCTATATATATTATTTGAATGTTAAAAATGATCAATTTATTTGTACATTTAGTCTAAGCAGCATTTTAATGTTGTCAAGGGAGAGCTAATTTTAACAACGTATACTGTTGAAAAGTCTTTAACAATACATATAGCCTATAACAAACTGATCATATGTTTTACATTTAAAATATTGATCTGAAAAGTAACTAGTAACTACTATGGCTGTGGAATAAATGTATTTGAGTAAAATGTACAATATTTCCCTCTGAGATGTGGTGGAGTGGAAGTATAAAGAAGCAGAAAATGAAAATACTTAAATAAAGTACTTCAATTACCTCAAAATTGTATTTAACTACAGTATTTGAGTAAATACTCCACTACTGACCATTTAAGGAATTTTCGTCAGTTAATAAATTTCCTTGAAAAAATTGAAAAATATAACAACTCTTCAACCTTTTTAAGGAAAATTGGTTGTGACCCCCCAAATTTTTATTTTTTCCTACAGCACCTGAATCCAGATGGTTAGGGAAAGAATGTGATCACAGGAAATTAATTGTAAAAAACCCAGAGTTTGGTGAGGGAAATAAAGACTGCTCGGACCTGATGAAAGTAAAATATAAGACTTAGTCAAGTACTGTACTTGAACACAGTTGAGGTATTTGTACTTTACTTGAGTATTTCCATTTTATGTTACTTTATACTTCCACTCCACTACATATCAGAGGGAAATATTGTACTTTCTACTCCACTTCATTTATTTAACAGGTTTAGTTAATTTTCAGATAGAGATTTGACACAATGGATAATATAACAAGCTTTTAAAGTACAACACATTGTTAAAGATGAAACCAGTGGTTTCCAACAGCTCCACCAAATAGTGATTTTTCCCTCTAAACTTTTCACATGGTTTCATTTCAATAAATGTTCAAATGATCCAATATTTCACCAAAAATCAAAGATTAGAGGAAAAAGTCCAAAAACTGAAAACAGATTTGTGTATCAGAACTTTGTTTTTTCTTCTTTCCTCTCACATTAATCATTTCACGACCCCTCAGATTTATCTGCTGACCCTTTAGAGGGGCCTGACCCCTAGGTTGGGAACCACTGGACTAAACTAACTAACTGTATATAAAGTCGTTGAAACTAGCTCCACCTCCAGCAGCTATAACAGTTACATGCTGCTCTAACACTGATGCTTCAGTATTAATAATCTAATGATGTCATATATAATAATATATCAGTCAGAGGGACCAAACCACTACTTTTACTGCAATACTTTAACTACATCAAGCTCATAATACTTATGTACTTTTACTCAAGTATGATTTTTCATGCAGGACTTGCACTTGTAATGGAGTATTTTACATTATTGTATTGGTACTTTTACTTAAGTAATGGCATGTACTATTTGTATGAATGTGGGACCCTCACATCGAAGATCGTGACTCATGTTGGAACAGATGATGGCGATATTGTACCATTATGGTACCTGAAAGGCAAAAAGAAGAAGACTGCGACGGAAGTAATTTGGCTCCACATGACCAAAATGGTGACCCAATGTTGTTTGTTTGTTTTGCCTGAACACGGTGTTCTGTAGTGCTGCTGTTGCTACAAAATGTTCAGATAGTAAAGAAGGACACCATCGGTCTACCATGTCTAAAGTGCAGGTGGTGCGGGCGCTGGTCGCCGAGAGACTGGCGGCAGCCGCGGAGGAGATCTACAGTTTTGTCGAAAGGATGATAACAGAGAAGAAGATGCTGCACACATCTGGTTTGTAAACTCATCATTTCACACAAACTCACCTGATTTAACCTCACCGGGTTAAAACTGAGCCAAATCTGGTGGAAAATGTCAAGTTTTTTTTTCCGCAGATAACGTACTTAACATGCTACAGCTGAATTTAACAGAGTCATAAGTGAAGGAGTGTTACGTCATAATAATAATAAACCCACATGTCGAATTTAGCTAACGTCATTTAAATGCCGTTTTAAATTACCGTTAAGTTAAGCTAACTAACCGTTAACTCCTAGTTAACAAGTAGCGACTGAATGTACGTTAACCTAATTACAGGTTGTAAAACGTCCACCTTCCTACCAGATTTAGCTCAGTTTTAATTTAGACATCTTTTCACCTGCAAATAACAGAATAAAACCGAATATTTAAAATAATAAATAACTAAGCAAACTTGACCCCGGTGTTACACCATATCTGGTGGCCCATCAGATTCTTTGACCTACAGTTGTTGGAAGAAGTACTCAGAAGTAAGAATCCTGTATGTAAAATCATACTTAAATAAAAGCATAGAAGTATTACCAGATTTACTTAAAGTACTCAAGTAAAAGTACTAATTTTGCAGAAAACTTTAAAACTTTAGTACTTCAAGTATGATTTTAAATACAGGATTTGTACTTGTAATGAACTATTTTTACATTGTGGTATTGATACTTTTACTAAGTAACGTAAATCTGAGTACTTCTTCCACCACTGCAGGTCACAGAATCTGATGGGTTACCAAATACGGTGTAACACTGGTTTTGGTTACTTGTGTTTTCTTGAGTAAACCATCCACTGACTCAGGATAAAAACACGCCAACAGTCTGTTATTCAGTAAACTTAGCTAATAAAGAAACTAATGCAGTCTAATACAACCTCCCTGCTATAAATCCTACCTCAGGTACGGTAATAATGTTCAGTTTTTTGTTGAAACTAGTATTGATTCAACTTAATTTTCGTTTTGGCTGGAGGCTGTAATTTGTGGTAGTGTTGAATTGTGTTGCATTATACTGAGATGTGTTTTCCAATATTTTTTATACCCTCATAGATAAAATAACCATTAACTAGTTAGATACTACAGTATATTTTCTCCTCTACCCCTACTGGTGTCTGGGCATGAAGTTTGTGTTTTTATGAGCCAAAGTTGTGAAATATTTACTTCTGAAACTTCTGCCACCACCCCCATACAAATAAAACAAATGGACTTAAGTTTGTGTTGATTAAAGCAGTGGAGTGACAAATATAAAACCTCAAAGAAATTTGTCTTTTCAGAAACATCTTGGGTATATTTTTGTGCCTATTTTGCCTTTAGTTTAAAAATGTGTCTGTGGTTACTGATGCCAAAAAGAGTGGACGATTGGGGCTTGCAAACGGCACTGATTATGGAGAGATGGCTGAAAATGGACAAATTAAAGGTTTTCACATGAATGTAGCATTCTGGCAGCTTTCAGTCAATTTGCAGTTTCAGACAAATTCTCACACAGACTTTTGAAAGGAAGAAATAATAAATACATACACACAAATCAATTCGGGCGGCCCAAACAAATAAAGTCTTGCTGAATCATTTTTCTCATTTGGGGACAAATGGTGTCATAATTTTGCATCTTACTTGTGCCCTAATTTTCATTCCTCCAGAAATGTCACCTGAACAGCAGAGGGCAGCTGTACACAAGCGACTGTCTGTGGTTGCTGACGAGATATTCAGGATCCTAGAGATAATGATGAGTGAATATGAGGCAGAGAACTCCCGTTCCCAGGAGGAGATCCAACGTCAACGCAAATTGCTGGACGTCACGTTGAAAACGGAGACAAATTTTCACCCGACAGGTACATTGTACATTAAATAATGTTTTATATTGCAAGAATTATGAGTTACTTTACAGTTGTGTCATTGATTTGATGTCCACAACCCAAAGATATTTAGTTTATTAACATGGAGGAGTAAAGAAACACAAAATATTCACATTTGAGAAGCTGGAAGATGAGAATTTGGACTCAAAACAATTAGTTTGTAAATAATTGATTCATCTTAAATGAATTAATCATCTAATTGACTTTCTTTCCTGCTTGTACCATTAGCTTTTCATTTGTCATCATTTAGTAGTAAACGATTTACTAGTAAATTATTAAACACAACAAATGAAAGTGAGATTGATGAAAGTAGTGACGGATGCATTGCACTGAGGTCCCTGCTGTGCAGTTATTTTGCTGTTTTGCTGTTGTGGTATTATTTCTTAATGTATTCAATATTTGTGCTTGTGTTGTGTTTGTTCTTGTGACTGAGGTAACTGCTGAATAGGGCTTTTTTATGCATGCATACACACTTTATAGGAAATATAGTTATGGCCTTGGTGGTTTGTATTTATTGCAATTTATATTTACATACATTTTCTTCTTGATCTTTTCTTCAGATGGGCTTCTACTCTCTGGGTCAGACTGTCCCTCTGAGCTGCAGAGGTGCAAGAAGAGTACAAGCCCCAGTCAGGTCCAGAAAACTTCTGATCCACCACAGCTTAAAGATGCCTCAACGGAGACGGACTCTAAATTAATCTATGGTAAGACCTCACATCCTCATCAAACACGAAGCGCAGAAAAGGGCACCTCGACGATGATGGAAACAGAAGCGCAAGGAGAGCACTCTGGGGTGCCACTTAACGACAAGGAGGTACTTTCATCCAAACATTCAGAAGCCGGGAGTGAAGATAATGATAGCGACAAAGAGCTTAATGAGACCCCTCTTAAATCGAACAAAAGAAATCAAAATCTGAGTGAAGACTGTTGCAAAATGTGTGGAAGGGCTTTCCACAAAGATCATGCTGGGGAGAAAATAAGAAAGCACACAAGGAAAAATGCTTCAACAAACATGAGCCAAACCACAGGGCAGAGTTGTTGCAGAGTATGTGGGAAATTTTTCCGGTACAAACGTTCCTTTCTGAAACACGTACTTAAGCACGATCATAGCGCGGATCTCTGCGGAGTTTGCGGAAAACATCTGGACTCTGACGAGAGCCTCAAGGTGCATTTACAAACCCACAATGAGGAAAACAGCTGCAGGGATCAAACGGATGACAAACAGTCGGAGGAGGCAGAGTGCTCTGACGCCGAGAGTAAAGTGGATGACAGTGACGAGGACTGGAAGGAAACTGACAGGACGGATAGTGATGATGGAGAGAGTGATAAAGATGAGACCAAAGAACAATCCTATTTAGAAAAGTCAAAAACAAAGAGCCAAGGATCAAACAAGCCTAAGAGATCTAAGAACAAAGAATGCAAGGATTTATCCCCTCTTAAATATTGCTGTAAAGTCTGTGACAAGTCTTTCTGCTACAGAGCCTCTTTTTTGAGGCATGTGCAAGAAGACGAGAGGGATACAGATCTTTGTGGCGTGTGCGGGAAACGTTTCGAGTCTGAGGAGAGCTTGAGGCTTCACTTGCAGACTTACATCAGAACGAACGACTGCGAAGTCTGCGGCAAACATTTCGACGGCCATAAACAGCTGGAGATGCACATGAGAACGCACACGGGAGAGAAACCGTACATCTGCAGCGTCTGCGGCAAGGCGTTCGCTCAGAACGGAAATCTTATGGGACACATGAGAGTTCACACAGGGGAGAAACCATATGTTTGCAACGTGTGCGGTCAGAGCTTCAGCTTTAAAGAGTATATGATGGCTCATATGAGAATCCACACGGGGGAGAAACCGTTCCTGTGCAGCGTCTGTGGCAAAGGATTTAGACAGAGGGGGACTCTGAAAACGCACATGATGATCCATACAGGAGAGTCCTCGCACCGATGTAGCATCTGCGACAAGAAGTTCTACAAGAGCGGAGCGTTGAAAATCCACATGAGGTCCCACACAGGAGAGAAGCCATATCTGTGTAACGTTTGCGGGAAAAGCTTCACCGCAAGCGGCTCGCTGACCAAACACATGAGCGCTCACGAAGGGGAGCGAACGCACTGCTGCACCGTCTGCGACAAAGGGTTCTTGAGGAAAGAGGATCTGAAAAGACACGTTCAGACTCACAGGAAGGAATCCACACAGCTAACAAGTCTTTAAAGGACAGATTGGTTACAGCCCATTAAAGGAATAGTTCAACATTTTGGGAGTAATGCCGTCTTTCTGTCTTTTCAAGAGTGAAATAGGAGGATTAACTGTGGAGCTGGTTAGCCTAGTTAGCCTTAGCATATATACTGAAAATGGGATGAAACGGCTAGTCTGGCTCCATCCATGCTGTACTAACACCTCTAAAGCTGTCACAGAAAGAAAGCAAACATGTTTCCATTACGAACTATTCCTTTAAGAGGTGCTCATAAGATATCAAAAAAAAACCCCTGCTAAACCAAGGATTCTTTGACATATTTTTAGTAGTTATATACAGATGGTCACATGTTTTTGGTAAAAATTTGTTTATGAAAAGTGAATTTCAATAAGCTATAAGCTATATTCAAACACATGCCTGATGACTATAAGGCTTACTTTGCTAACATATATCATGTCTTTGTTAACTCAGATTAAATCTTTTGTGAAAATTAAATATCACATTTTTTTTGGTACTTTTAGAGAAACGTCTGTACAAACCTTTTCTGTACAATTCTACTTTGGTTCAGTCCAATTTGTTCAGGTCTGATTTGTATATTCATGTTGGATCTTTTGTGATTTTCCTCTTGTTCCCTTTACTGTTGAATCTTTGTCATCCTCATCAAGATCAAGATCTATTCAAACAGACATGGCAACAGTTTTATTGGGAACATTTAACTGAGGCTTTGCACCTTGAATACAAAATCTTCTATTCAGAAAATGCCCATTTTAATCATGGTATGATGGGCTGGGATTCAAAAATCAATAATGTAGCCACGTTTTGGAAAAGATCATGACGCAATATGTGAAATAAGTTGCAAATGTGAAATGCTGTAGTGTAGTTTTTCTGGCCTTGCAAGTGTTACATTTAATAAAATAGTCACCAACAATTTTTAACTGAGTACATATTTAATAAAAAATATTTTTAAATAAAGTTTAAGGAATAAAAAGTCTTGTTTCTGCAGCTGCCTTTTTTGTTTTTGTTTTTCATGAAGAAACCTTCAGTGGAAACTAATTAATCTCAAAAAGATGTGAACTGAAAGAAAAAAATCCACGTATGTTTTTTTTAAAATCTTGTATATCATCTATCTGATGTTCAGAGAATTTTGTCATAAAGTATTTAAAAAATGTACTGTTTGTTTTATTGTTTTTCCTTCAATCTGGGATGAATTTTTCACACAAACCAAAACTGTATCTATTGTATTAGATGATCTTTTTTCCTGCTGCCAAACTTCACTGTACCTGTGTGTTCACTTTATAAGTCACTGTCACATGAAATGGTGCTACAGTTTATTGTTTAACATCATTAATAAATGCAGGAAATCTGTTCTTCTGTTACTGACTGCTTACTGTTAACATTTTTAAAAATGCAACCTAGAGAAGAATTCCTCTGCTATTCAGATTTTAATGAACTAGAATTTGAAGACAAAGTAAAAGTTGTGTATCTTGATAATGTTTTGAGCTTTGCAGAAACGCTCAGAACAGAAATGTTTTGGTTTCCAGGAGTAAAGTCACAGATATGAACATTACTACAGAAATACTATAATCAAAAAATATTATATTGAGTATTCTATTTAAATAATTTCTTCTCAATAATCAAATAATGGAGTCATAGTTCACAATATTATGTATAATACTAAATAAATTAACTAAATAATCAAATGCAGAGTACTAGGGCTGCAACCAACAGTTGTTTTCACTATTGATTAATCTGTCGATTATTTTTACAATCATTCATTTAATTGTTTAATCTAAAAAAAGTCTGAAAATAGTGAAAAATGCCCATCACAACGTAAAAAAATATTTGATGAAGTATATAAAACAGAGAAAAGCAGAGAATTGTCACATTTGAGAAGCTGAAACCAGAGAAAGTTTATTTTTTAATGCTAACATATCTCGAGGGATGGCAACGTCGGTCTGTTGAACGGTCGACAACTTTGCACCAGACTGAAACATTTCAGCGACTATTTGACGGCTAATATGTAATTTGGAAAAAACATTCATGTTCCCTAGAAGACCTCTGACTTTTCCTCTAGTGCCAACGTGAAGTTGACATCTTTGGTTCAACAGACACGGGAGGGCAACGTGACACAGTGAACAGGGAGAAACCAGACCGGCTCACAGACGTTCAGTTTAAACACAATTTATTTTTCTGCTTAAATAATTACTTGGATCATCCAGTGTAGGCTATGTTGGTTTGTCATACATGTTGGTACCAGATTTATCATCAACAATGGATGCTTACGGGTGGTTTTGTATGAAAAAAGACAATGGAAAAAAAAAAAATTACACAGGAACAGAAAATCAGATTTTTACCAGTGTGTTTGTGATCAATACTGTTATTCATGTGATTTTAATTATTAGTAAAAATGACGAGATTTAGGTAATGGGGCTAAAAATGAGATTCTCTGTTCACTTGTAAATACAATCAATTAAATAAAGATAAAAGTCATCAAATCATCAAAATAAAAACAGTCCCCATTTAAAAACCACAGTGGACCTAAAAGCCGAAACTTCTAGTATGCATGATGGGTGTACAGATAGACAGTTTTTATTTGATGTTACACACTCACGGGGCTGCTAGCAGTTCGGAGCTAACACAATGTGCGCCAGTCTGCAGGTTACATAAGGGGGGGTGGGGTTGGGGGTGGGGTGGGGTTGGGGGTGGGGTGGGGGGGACACTGTCTCTCATGAGTGCCTTCCTGAAGCATATGAACTAAGCTTTGCTATCTCACCATGTGTGTGTTTTGATTTTTTTTTGTAAAAAATAAAATAAAAACAGTTATAGATGACAGATGGTTGGGTTATTATGAGTGCTCACACAAACAGAAGTACCATCAAACCCTCTCTAATTGTATTACAGTGCTTTGAATTAGGAGGAGAGGAGAAAAAAAAAAAGAAAAAAAGAAAAGCTTTAAAATAAAGTGACGTCACATGCAGCGAAATATCAGTTCTCTGAAGACAAAGAATGTTCCACAGACAGAGCGGAGTAGCAGTTGGCTTTAAAGAAATGTCCTTTGTTAAAATCAAGCAGTTTTTTTTTTTTTTTTTTTCCTCATTGGCTTCTCATTTACATACAGCTTTTTTGTTCCTTTTTTTTTTTTTTTTTGCTATTCATTTAGGAAGAGCATGTCAGGTCACACACTCAAGGCTTGCTCAAACAGTGTCGACCTCTCAATACAAATGCACCGACTCTGCAAAGCTTCATCAACTCAAATCAGTGCATAAACAATCTGTGAAGCTACTGATTTTTTTTTTTTTGTGTGTGTGTGTGTGTGTTTTTTAGATTTTATACAGTGTCATTTATATACAACAAAATCACCCATTTACTATTATATTTCATTTTTTAAAAAAAGAACCACATGTTACACCCCAACACTGTGGGTCCAGGAGGAAAAAATAGACCATATAAGGCGAGTGTCTGAGAAAAAGTGATTCACAAGTCTTCCTTATCTGTCAGCAGTAAGCCTTTTTTTTTCTGTTTGTGCCTTCTTTGGTCACAGACACATTTCATTCGTCAAAGATTGAGAAAGTTCCCGTTCACGTCCGTGCGTGTCCTTCGGTGTTGTTTCCAACAGTAAGTGAGTTTGGTGACATGCTCATGCGAAATCAAATAAAAGTAACTTGTTTTGCGTTGTCTTGCTGAAAACCATGCGTTGTAAGTGAAAGCTTCAGACACTTTTTGGCTGATTGACGAGGCTCCCCTGTTTCATGGGTTCCAGTCCGTTTTTCCTCCCAGGGAGTGTGTGGAGACGCAGGTGGACGTCCGTGGTCCTGGAGGGGAAAGGATTACACGTTAATAATCAAGTCAGAGTGCTGCAAATGGATTTTTATATTATAGATATTCAATGCCACAGATCTGTGATAATTTACTGAATATACGATTACAAATTCTATTAAAAATCAATGGTGCTGAAAAGATTAATTGGTGAGTTGGTTGACAGAAAGTTAATGACAACGGGTGGTTTCAGCTTCTCAAATATGAGGATTTGCATATAAATGTATTGTCATTTGAATATGTTCAGGGTTTGGATTAGAACTCTGGGAAAACATAATTTTAAAATAATTGACAGATGAATCAGTAAATTGGACAGGTAGTGAAGAAATAATTTGACATTTTGGGAATAATTTATTCTTTTTCTTGCCAAGAGTTAGATGAGAAGATCGATACCACTCTCATGTCTGTACGCTCAATATGAGGCTGCAGCCAGCATGCAGTTAGCTTAGCTTAGCATAAAGACTGAAAGAAAGGGGAAACTACAACTTGTCATTTTTAGCCATAGGTTTTTGTATTGATCAAACAAACAAGATGCATGTCAATTGGTGAGCTTTCTTATTTTAGGACTTTGGACAGACCCAGGCTAGCTGTTTCCCTTTGCTTCCAGTCTTTATGCTAAGCTAAGCTAATCACTAGCCTCATATTTTCAGACAGGAGAGTGCATTTCCTAAAATGGCAAACTATTTCTTAAAGTGCTAATAATGGTTCAGACAGGTTTAACATTCAGACAAGACATAGTTTTGTTCCAACATTAATTTTAGTGCTAAAATTTCAGAGCAAAATGATGATGACCCACTATTTGGGCTTCATAGATTGATATTTATTGACTTAATGAATGGGCGACAGTCTTACCAGGTTTAGTTGAGAACTCCACTGTTACGACTGACTCTTCTTTCCCTGTTTCTTGCTGGCGCTGTCTCCAGGCTTGGCAGAGAGAGAGAAAGATGGAGGGAAGCAGCGAGGTTCATTATGAGACAGAAAGGGAAAGAAAAAGGGAGAAAAAAGATTAGTAGTGTTCTCGGCTAAAAATGACTTGTGTGTTAATGAAGCAGAGTTCAACTCAGCTACTGCATGTCAGGAGATCATGCTGGAGGAGAGACGAGTTTAAATAAGAGAAAAGTTCATGTTACAACTTCTTTTGCAAACAACATGACACACGCTTGCAAAAATGCATGTTAAAAGAGGTTTTTTTGTCTATATTAATTAAAACACTTCAAAATATTGTTAGTTTTCAGCCCAATCAACGAGCTAGGACCACCATATAACAGGTGTATACAGCTATTATCTGCATCTGTTAGTCTGTGTTGTAAGACTAAGTACTACTGATTCACTGCAGTACAGAGGAAACACACAAAGTACAACACAACCACTGCAAACTGGGAAACATTTATATAGGCGGTAAGACCATTTCTACTCCATTAGCACAACTAGCATAACAGCAAACAGCTCAGATTAATGCTGGGAACAGACAACAGCTCCAAAACGCCCAAATGTGACAGATGTGGGACGTCAGAAATTAAACCGACTAATCCTTTGAGTGATTCAGCATTAACACACAATTACAGCTTCATGCAGATTCAAGCAGGCTTTCTATAGCTCAGTCAACTAAGTTAGGTGGTTGGTTCGAACGCCAACCTCAGTTTTCCCCCCTCCAGACTTCTCGCCCTTGTGGCCCTGCCGGGAGCGCTTCCCCCTCTTCTTGCCCTTCCCCCCTGTGGCTCCTGCTGCCGCTCCTGCTGAAGAAGCAGTGTCCGATCCACCTGTGGCTACATCACCATCACCATCACCATCACCACCAACACCACCACCATCACCACCATCGCCTTCTTCTGTAACAGTTTCACTTTCGCTTTCCCTCTTTTCCTCTGAGTTGAACACACGGCGCACCACCTTTCTGATCACCTGTGTGGGGTAGAATCATGTCAGGGGAGGAGGTGCGGGAAGGAAAGCAGGAAAGCATTTTGTGAGGAGAAATAATGGAAAGAAGGGTGAGAAGGAGGAGGGTACATAGGAGTGTGTGTATAAGTGTATGAGATAGCATGTGTTTGTGCTTTACTGTGTGACATTGGTTTCAGCTGTATTGTTAAACTGGTGTGTGTGTGTGTGTGTGTGTGTGTAAGCTGTAGGATAAAAGTGAGAGAGTTAATGAAGGAGGGTGATGATGGTTACTTTTCTGGTGACCAGATTCCCGTCTTCATCTGTAAACTGCTCCTCTGTCACAGACTCCCCAGGAATGTTTCTGGCCTCCTCTCCCTGATGTGAAGGTTTAAATATGGATGGAGGAAGGAGAGACGGAGGATGTGGAGGACGGAAGGGTGGACGCACAGGTTGGGAAGAAGTTTGAGAGGTTATCTGTGAGATTGGTATTCAGATAATACAGCAACATTTCCAAACAGACATCAGCCTGCCTGGCACAACAGCAAGGTTTCCCACTGTTTAAATCAGGGAATTTGGAAATGGGTGCAAAACCAAAAATAATGGTAATGAAGACTGAGGCAGTTCAAGTAAAGTTAAATGTGGTTTCATTGTTACAAATGCTCAGATAGATATAAAGAGATCCTTATACTATATGAAGGGATTTGGAAACCCAACTGATGCTAGTGCTTTATGCAGGCTGACTCAACCTGTTTTTGCAACTTACACTTCAAAACACGCGCCCGTAGTAGCAGAGACACTGAGACCAATGATGCAAAAGCTATGTTTTTTTTTGTTTTACGGATATTCATCCTACAGAGATGTGAACAAAGTTAATTATTCAAATTATTAACGGTCATATCAATCACAGTTTCTTGGCAAAACTCAGAATCTAACATCTTCAAGAGGATGTGGTGTCCAGAGGAAAAAAAGCGAATGCATGAGAAATTTCAAAAATGAGGCTTTATTTACACAGAGACAGATCATCTGTGTTTAATCTGACTTACGTACAATACTGTTGATTTTGCACATTACATTTTAAGCATCTAGTTGATTCAGATTGAGCAAATGGAGCTCAGTGTCATGCTTGAGGACATTTTGATTAAAAAAACACTGATTGTTATGGTAATAAAACACATGATCTTTTGGTTACTCAATGGTCCCTTTAACTGCTCAGGTGACCTATTCCTACCACTCATAATAAAAAAGGGGGTTGAACATACTTCTTAGATTTTCTGCTCCTGTGGAAATCCAGCCTCACAATTACACTGAACTTTACTCTATATGGTAGCCAAACAAACAGCACAACCAACAGTCCGCAAACAAGGTAGCGACACCAAACAGCAAAGCTGGTAATGTTGTGGCTCACACCAACAAGCAGTGAGTAGCACTTCATGCTACAGCAAGGCTAAACATGTACTGAACATCTGCAAACTCTCCCCTCCAACTGATAAGTTTTCTTTCAAACTATGGCCGCACACAAACACAATTTTTTTTCAATTTTTCTCTATAAAACACACAGATGCTGTCAAACACACAGAAGAGCTGTGTTCCAAACCTAAGCACATCTTATGTTCACAATCTTATTTTTTTCTCTCTCCATCATCTCTGTGACTCACTCTTGTCTTCTCACACGCTTACACAAAGTCACAGAGCTTATGCTAGTGCACTGCACACTGCCTCGAGCTGTCCACACACCAGCCGTCACACACCTTGAGTATGACCCGTCTGCGAAACACCCTGGTGGTGATAGTGGTCTCTTCATCAGAGCCGGTCTCGTCAGCTTTAGCGCTCTCCTGACGAAGGTAGCCCAGTAGCAGTGTGACATTAATGTCCCCAGTGTGGAAGAGTGTGAATGTGTCTTCAATTTAAGACTTCATTGTATCATTGTAATGGTTTAAATGTAGTTAAAATTTAATAGAAGACCAATTTTTCCACTGAAATGAATATGATAAATAGTGAATAGTTAGGACAGGTTAACATTTGTAGGCTGTGAGGCTGTAGTCTGTCACTAAAACCAAATAGGTAGGTATAGGTAGTATATATGAGCAGTGTATATAAGACAATACATTTGAAGACTTTTTTTCAAGGCATATAGACACCGCAATGTGTTTGTCTGTGTGCTAACTGCAGCTATATTTAACTGTCCTAACTCAATAAAGGCCAAAATGAATGTAAAGAAAAGTTAACTGTCTGGAAGAGTGACTCTTACCTGGACTTTGTGCTGGGACCTGTCACCTCCCTCCTCTCTTTTGTCCTCCAGGCCTTTGCTTGGTCCTGCTGTGCTGCTGTCCTCCTGAGATCCTTTCCTCTTGGCCTCCTTTTCCTTCTCCTCCCTGGCTACATCAGTGTGACCTCCATTCTGTTTGTGGGTCTGAGCTGGCGAATCAGCTAGACTGTCAGGGCTTGGGGAGTGAAATATATTTGAAATGTCTGGTCTGCCTGTAAACCTTGTTGTGCAAATGTGTAAACAAAAATGGTAGAGAAGCAGAAAAACTAGACAGATCCTACCTCACTCCCTCAGTGCTGGGGCTGTGGCCAGGGGTTGCTGACTCGATTATTGCGCTGGATGTCTCGCTTCTCCAGCCTGGAACTGAAGACATTTCTTTTTCTGCTTGCCGTACTTGTTCGAGAATGGCATTCAGCCTCTCCTCTGTCATCTCCTCGCCCTCCAAGCCTCCTTCCAAATTTAATTCCTCCAGCAGACTCAGCAGCTTCTCCTCGGTCATCTCTTCCTCTTCTTCCTCCTCCCTTCCATTTCCGCGACCAGTTTCTGAGGCAGCATCCTCGTTTTGGTGTCCTCCCTGACTCTCCAAAACAACACCTTGCCCTGTCTTCAGTTCTTTCTCTAAGGCCTCAGCATGCTTCTCTGTCTCCTTTCCTTGCTGCTCTACTGCCCTTCTGTCATTATCTGGCCACTCACAAGAAACCAGCTCCGTCTTCTCTTCCTCAGACATCCCTCTTTCTCTAGTGGTCAAGGTTGTATCTTCCGCCCCAACAATGGGGGGCTCCAGGGCAAAGGAGCTGGAGCCTGGAGCGACAGTAATGGGTTTGCTGCTGGAGGTACTGGTGGTCTGAGTGAGAGAGAGGTCGCTAGGTCTAGTAAGGGTAGTCTTGCTAGGGGATTCTACACTAGCATCGCCCTCACCAAAGAAGTCATCTGAGCGCAACGGGGTGGGGGGCTCGTAGTTCAGGTCTGTGGGGGTTTGCAGCTCCAGATCTATATTTTGGTATCCTGAGTGGATGGCAGGAGTAAAGGATTAGAGGATAAGGGGATTGAAGAGGGAGGGGAAAGATAAAAGAGGGGGAGGAAAGGAGGGAGGGAGGGAGGGAAGGAGAGAAAGAGTGGTGGAGGTGATGAAATGACAGGTGACACTTATATAGAAACATTTGCAATACTACCAAAAGGGTTGCATGTGCTCAAAAGCCACACAGGTGTAACGCCAATACACTTTAAAGCTGCATTAATTCATTGTTTCGGCCACTTGGGGGCGGCAGAACATGCAAAAAACACAACATTGGATATTAAGACATGAAGTTGTTATAGTGACTGTTAGATTTCACTATAACTGAATGTAATGTTACCAATATTCACTCTCCTTGTAGCTCTGTTTTAGTCTCCACCTACTCCTGAGAAAAATATCTGACTCTCTACAGTAACTGCTAGATGCTCCACTTTCTTTACCATTTAGTGGCGAACTTTTTCTGTTCTGGTAGGTAGCGTATAGTGCAGCTTATTTGCCCACTGCAGCTGGTAATGAAGTCGATTAGAATTAAGTCGATGGGCTGAAAACGCTAAAAGAAAGCAAAAAAGATCTGTAGAGCTAAGGGAGCTGCAGAGTCAGGTGATAATTCTCTGTGGGTTTATCAAAGCAAAAATCTTTACACATTACACATAGTCTTTTGATCCATTGTTAAAACAAAAAAATATGAATTGATGCAGCTTTAAGGAACAACTGTGTGACTTCTGAACCAGCGCTACAGAAAGATCACATGACCAAATCACAAGGAGATGGAAACAGAAATGACAGTACCAAAGACAGAGTATAAGACATAAGATAGGAACCTCACTAACACTTCTCTATTTATATAAAATTTAGATGAACACTCAGTCACACTAACATCATCTGCAAAGTTTCAAACTGGCACTTAAGTCTGCCGAGCCTTTTGCAAAAGCACTTAACTTCAGAGCCAGCCTCAGACTCCGAGCTACTAATTTCATTTGAAATGCAGCAGTGGTGAAATTAGTGAGGGGGGGGGGGGGGGGGGGGGGGTTGATTTCAGCTCAATGTCTCAATGAACATGTCAGTTTTAACAACGTGATGAGCAAAAGCTTGAGTAGAATCCAGGTAGGTTAGTTGTGTTGGTTTCAGCAAAAGGCAGAGAAGAGCAGAGCCACCAATAGGCATCTAAATGTAAAGCTCAGGAACAGAGCGATCTCTCCTGAAGTAAGGAGGGATGCCGGGAGGGAGGGGAGAGGATGGAGGGGAGGTAGGAAGTGAAGGGGAATTGGCAGGAAGGGGAGGAGAAGACGGGGGAGTTAATGGAAAAAGTGTAGAAGTGGGAGGAGGAAAGGAGACATATATTAAAGAGGGAGAGGGGGGAGAAGAAGAAGAAGGAGAGGGGAAAGGAGGAGAAACAGGAGAGGGTGATGGATGGGTGGTAGGAGGAGATGAAAGAGGGGGAGAGGAAGGAGCAGACATGTAGAGGGAGGTGCAGGAGGAAGGGGGAGAGGGAAGAGAGGGGGAGGACTGAACTGTAGGAGAGACAGAACGGGGAGGAGGGCAAAGAACAAGAGGAGGAATAGAAGATAGGGAGGAAGAGGGAGGAGGGTGACGAGGGATAAACGGAGGAGGAGTGAAGAATGGGGAGCAGCTAAATGGGCTTCGGGGGGAGGAGAGAAGAGTCGGGGAGTAAGGCAAATTGAAGATGTGAGGAAGAACAGGAGCGATGGGCAGGAGGTAAACAGGAGGTGTGGAAGGGGGAGACGGAAAGTGAAAGAAGGAGGCAGGAGAAGGGACAGCAGGAGAAGAGGAAAAAGAGACAGATTTGATATTGGGATAAAAGAGGGGAGAGGAAGAAGAGGTAGGTTTAGAGGAGGAGTGAGGGAGGAAATGGATGGGAGGTGACATCTTAGGACAGAGGGGGAATGTAGGAGATCTAAGAAGTTTTGGAGCTACTCCAATAATCACAGTTCACATGGAGAAAACAAAAAAGATGCAGAACTGTTAGATGAGACTTGGATGAAAAGACAGACACAGCATGTAAAAACCAAACAGGTTATTAATGTGCACAAAGACAGTGAGATGGAAATATGAATGACGGAGGCAGAATGTTTCAGAAGCTGCAGAAGCAAAGATACGGCTCCTCAGAATCATGGGATTGCTTATCTCGCTTGACAAGCAGAGCAGACTTCTTAGTCAACAGCAGCAGTAACATCTTTTGGAAGAGCTGGAGAAACATCCATAATGAATGATGTCCACTCCAAATATTTCTCAGACCAACTTCTTTCAAAGAGATACAGTTTTTACATTTTTAAAGTCACATTCTGGCTTTGTTGGGGATCTAAGAAGTCAAAAGTTTGTTGAGCTGCAGATCCATTTACACAGAGAAAGAAAGAAGGTGTAGGATTGAAACAGGGAATGCGGAAAGGCAGGATCGTAGCCAAGACCAAATTCAAACACCAAACCCTCTAAGAATTCTGGTGGAGAAATACTACATCCCTTGCCATAAACAGTCAAATTAAAAGCTGAATCAGCCTTTTAAAACCCATCATGTGTAATATGTGTATAATGGTTCAATGTAAACTCCTTTTAAGGCCATTAAAACAAACATTCCCAGAGATAACACTCAGGACATGACCTTGGTGTCCTTAACAGAAGCTAAAGTGCTGTTAAATAGCTGTGAGGATGCTAATGCTAAAGCCTGCTAGTTAGCTGATGCTGTCCAGTTAGTGCTGTGGTAGGCAGGAAAGAGAGGCTTAAAGGATATTCTATATTTCTCTTATTGTCAACAAAATTTTGCACTACACTGTAAATTTCACAAAGAACTTTGGTACAAAAGTTCAGAGGTTGTGATATGTAGCGCAACAAGCTAGTGAAGCTCTGTAAATAGAACTGCGTTAGTCTTTGAGCCATTTCCAAACAAAGTAACGTGCCCAAACTCCTCATAGTGAAGGAACATATCACCCAGTGCAGAGGTGTGGCTCATTGACATGATTTTAATAGTTTTTTGGACAATAATGGAAGTCTACAGCACAGAGGAATAAGATATATCAGGCTTTGGATGTAAGTTGCATCAGTTCATTGTTGGTTTGGTGTTCTCAATGTTCTGTTGACAGTAAGAAAAATATAGAAAATCACCAGCCTTATCCTTTAAGATTGCTAGCTTCCTGCACAACTTCAAGTTCAAGCTGGGAGCAGAGGGCGCTGTTGCACTGCAGTCTTATACTAGTCAGCCTGAGTTACAGCAACAGCTCAGCAGGGAGGGAAAGAGCAGACACAACTGGATCCAAAAGCAGTCATTTATCAGAAGCTGTTGAAGTTAGCAAAAGGTAGCCATTGGTGGGAGTTAGCTGGTTAGTGGTGCTTAGCGTTGGCAAGGGAATTTGCTGTAGGAGTTAGTCACTCGGAAGCAAGAAGAGGAAACAGGAGGAGGAGGAGCAGGAGGAGGAGGCAGGGAGTCTGCTGGTCTCAAAGCAGCTGAAGCTACGGTGGAGCGTAGAGGCTGAGAGGCTCGGAGGAACCCAGGAGATGACAGGTACAGTACAGCTAACAGCAGTGACACAGAAGCATAATTATACACTGTACACTTTGAGAAAAAGGTGTTTCATTTTCAACTCATCTGTGAGTGTCATGTGGGACAGAGAACACACCCTAATCGACATGTGCAGTGCAAAACACTCGTTGACACTCATGGACGTGTTGAAAAAGCTCCACCCATTTGAAGAGCGTTAAAAGTGTACTCTAGTAAGCAAACAACATCAGAGCAGGCAGCCTCTCACACAAAGCCATAGCCATGCACTTCATTCAATCAAACACGGACGTCACTTTAAGTCATATTTGCTTCACTGTTGATTCTTGAGTTAAGATGAGACCCATTTCAGACTTTTGTCTTGAAGTGTGCCTGGATAACATTGGCTAATTCTGTAGGTTCAGCTACTTATTTCTGAAGAGAGTTAAGTTGATTTGATGGGGCTCTTTGTTTCTATTTATCTTAAATTACAAACCCTAAAGGGGACATATCATGCACATTTTAAGGTTTTTATTTTATGGGGCTTTACTGGAATATCTTTACATGATTTCTTATTTATCTTATACTGGCTGTTTATTCAGGCCGTTTTAGCTCCTGTCTCTGTAAGGCCCCCCTCCCAATGAGCCCACTTCTGTACATGTTTGAGCCTGAATCCGATCCAAAATATGCAAGTGGACATCATAAACAACCCGTGGAACAACCTTATCAATAAACACTGCAGAACAGATGACCGTTTGGGCATGTGCGAACAATCTGTCATCATGACGAGGAGGAAATAGAGGTAACTTTGCAAACGGAGCGTTCCGAGCAGGCTGAAGCCCTGGCTTTTGACTTGCAGGGCGCATTTTTACATACATTCACTTTGAGTTTTGGACCTTTGTTCATGTTTAACATGAACATCTGACATCATAAAAGTTTAAAAATAACAGAAATGCAAAAACAGCATACATCCCCTTTAAATTAATGCACCTCAATATTTCAGTCACTGATGTTTAGATAACACATCTTTATGTTATCCAATGAGAATAAACAGAGCAACTGTTCACCCTGGAAAAACATCGCCATAATGGCAAAGATTTTCAAGATGTCAAAAGGATGTTTGAATATATAAGATTATGAGAAGATTGTTAACAGGCCTGATAACCAGAGGCAGGAATATTTCATACTCAACTATCTGGAACAAAAGGCACATTGGTGTCAAAGTTCTGAAATGGCCCTCATTGGGACTGTCAGCATCAGAGAATACTAGTAGCTGCCACATTTAATTTTCATTAATGAGGAAAGAGAGAAAGGTAGAAGGAAAGAGGAAAAAGTACTGCTTGAAGCAAGCATGCCATTTTTGTAAATTGGTTGTTATAATTATGTTTCTATGTATTTTCCGTTAGCATATTACACAATTTGACAAAAAAAGTGTGTTGGAGAGTTTGAATTGAAAACTTATAATGTAGCATACACATAAACATAACTATTGATAAACCAAATTATGAACCGGTGCTCTAACTAAGAGACACAGATTCATTCAGGTGCATGCTTCAGAACAGTTTACAAAAACAGTCACACATACTAAAAAAGTCTCATGCACCCAAAATGGTACAGATTTTCCTGTTATGCATTTAATTAAAATCATCAATTTTGGATGTGCTAAGAACACCTTTTAAAGGTTATTTAAAAAAATATAGATAATCACCCAAAATCTATCACTTGCCATTAATGTTCCAATGACTGCGTGCTACAAATGAATTGCACTCCTCAGTGTTGGAAAACTCACAAGCTGACTGGGGTGACTGCTTAAAAAAAGACAACTCTAATGCTATTATTACCTGTTGGTCCATTAACTGAGATTGGCTCAGTGAACCCACTGGAGCATTAAGTGATTTTGGTTAAATGCTAATTAACTTGCATTGGTTCTGTATTTGTTTACACAGTCAGGTCTGACTATCTGGCTGAGTGAGGAGGTGAAGAAGGGTGAAGGGATAGACTGAGAGATAGACTGAGAGTTCAGCTAGGGTGGGCTACACTTTACCATCGGACTGATCCGGGAATACTGCGTTATCATCGGCAAAGCAGCGTGTGCCTGAAATGTTACCGTAGTCAAATATGGGCCCTTCCAGCAAAGTCACAATATCCAACCGATTGATCTTAGTCAGCACCGCAGTTAAAGCATCCGCTAGAGAGGAGAGAGACAGACAAATTACATGGCAACTAATTTCAAATGTCATATTGTAACACTACAAAACATTAATTAATTAATTATATTGATTCATTTTTAAATAAACTATAAATAAATATATGATAATGTCAACGAGGAAAAGAAGACATGCATATGAATTACAATGGATATAATACAGACACACACAAACACAAATGTTGCTTACTTGTGGCGTTTTTACCGTCCCTGTGCACCCATTTCTTAAGGAGCATGAAGCTCTGTGCTGTCAGGGAATTGGGGTTCTCCACTCTGATGAAGTTGATCTCTTCCACAGAGAAATCCATCTCCCTGGCCAGCTCTGAAACAGCATCAAACACCACAAAACACTTGTTTATCCTGAGCAAATAACACCAACACAAGGCTTTTTTTTTTGTAGCTCAGGGGGTAGATTAATTTCTACTGGGGACACCAGTACAAAAGAATGATGTACCGTCAATGAGGCAGTGTGATTTATCATCCATCAAGAGGTGTGTTATGTGTTATTCAATTGCTGAAAGAAAAGACATAAACTCGCAAAAGGGTGGTACAGTGCACAAAATACCTCCACAAACAGAGAAGCTTTAGAAAACAGTTAGCTGCTGAAGCTGCTACCTGACATATTGATGTGATATAAACAAATTGATGCTACAGATATGTGTAGAAATGCAGGGAAAACAATAATGAGCAATAAAAGATATATGTTGAGTGTGGCATTTTAGATTTCAGGTCTGCAATCATAACCAAATGACATTTATCTTCCAACAGATGTCTCAAGCTACATTTGATTGCTTATGAAACATTAGACATATTATTATGTGATGAAATTGTGGCGCTGAAAACATCACCATGATTTGTGTCAATACTTTTGTTGTCATTTATTTTCTTCGTCCTAACTAGTTTGTACTCATTCGCTAAATGATTGTAACTGCCAAACACAGTCTAAAGCTAATGAAGCAGTGAAACACTTCTTGTACAGACAAGCCATATGGGCCATAAATTTAAAACCATGAGAACATAATGTTCAGTGGAGCTACTTGTTCACTGCAGCTCTGCAACATGCATTAAATATGGATTAGATTCCTTTCCTCTACTGAGCACTCAGTCAGTCACTGCACTGGACAAAAAGGCATACCACTACAACTATTCACACTCGTACACACTAAAGACAGACGCCTGTGAACACATGATTGCGGTGCATTTGCACACAACACCCACGCAGACACATGCAGGCAGGCGTGGGGCAGTGCTGCAGTGCAGGTGGTCAGGCTTGGACTAAACTGCAGAGGCCACACCCTTATCACTGCTCGCGTACAATATTTATATAAAATCGTCTCACTCTTCCTCTTAAAAACACTCAAACACAAAGATGCATGACATAGTAGAATATAAATATATTGATATACAAGCTTTTTGACATTAAATTCTGATACATTTATTCCTGTATTTTCACCCCTGCCTGCTCCTAATATGTCTCAATAACATGAGATGTTTAAATTTTAAAAGATTTCTAAAAGTCACACTGTAAAGTTTTTATGATGTGCCTACTTGGTTGTTATGTCGCATGTGTATTGTTGTTATGATGTGTGTGACTTTAAATGCCACTGCAGTACTGCTCAGACAAGATGTTTTTATATTATATGTCCACCAGATGGCAACAAACACTGTAAAACTAATAATTTAAGAGTTGGACACAATCCGGCTGATTCATTCACATGTGGGTGTTCTTTAAAATTCATGATAATCATATCCAGTGTATATTACTGAACAGACTGCACACATTATAAGCACAGAGAGTTTTAGTCTCTGATTGAATCCTGAAAAGATTCAGATGAAACTGATTTAACACCAACATTGCAGCTATGTCTCCCTTTCATATGTATTACTATAATAAATACACAATTCTTGCATTGTGTCATGCTTGTTTTGGGTTGTATGTGTTTGTGTGTGTCTTACCAGGTGTGTAAAAGTGAGGTGTATGTGTTTAGGCTCACCAGTCCAGCTGAGTCCGAGGTGGTCGGCTACTATTGCCATACGGAGGTCTGTTCTCTCACAGGGACTCTGAGGGCCTGTGCGAGGAAGCAGGGGAGGCCAGGACACAAACAATTAGTATGTGATATTGTGACAAAAAATCTAAACAAATTAATTAAATGTGGTCCCAAGAAAGAGACACACAAAATGGCTCCCATAAAAACGGCCGCAGAGGGGAGCATGACAACTAATAAAAGAAACAGATTGGGATTGTGAACTGAAAGTTTGTCTGTTGCAGACTCAACTAAATATGATTTGATTGTTATACCTATTTGACACCTACTTAATTAAACAACATCTTTGTCTCTTTTATGCCATTTTCTGATAAATGTAGCATTCATATCAAACCCAGTAGTGTTGGTGATAAAACAAAGACTAACTTTAGCTCACCGTCCCAGGTCTCACCTCTGTAAAAAAAAAAAAAAGAAGCTTTTCTGGCCAAACTATCCTCAATGATGCAGTTTGAGGAGTTGTCTTTTGCTTATGTTTTACAATGGACAGTAGGGGCTATAGGGCTATATTATATCTCATGACTTTGAATCTTTAAACTTCGTGAAATTATCGTATTCCCTCTGGATGAGACACAAGACCATCTGCACTGATTTTTAAACACAAATGAGGACAACACTGTACTATTATAGGCAGAGCAAGTGAAACATTAACACAACTAGATAGCAGTAACTACTTTTTTGCTAGAACTATTAATGCATATCAGCAGATCACAAAGTAGAATCAAAAGCATGAGGATCTGTGAGGCCAGAAAAGGAAAAACAAAAATCATACTTTAATACCAAAATGTTTGATGTTCAGTAGAATTCGTATTAGTAGCAAGAGTTCAGAGTATAAGAGTTTTTGTATCACGTCACTAACCACAAACGATCTACCATCAGGCAACATTCCCTCACACTGATAAAAGCAATTTATGGCTTCAACTTGAAATCAAAAGTCATCCAGCTGCATTAGCTTTCCCACCAGGTTGCAAATGACTGACTACACTGACACTCTGTTGTGCAGCTGACATGCCATTTGATTGTCAAGTTTAGCCGATGAATTGTTTTTCACAGTGTTCTCATACAGCAAAAGCACCACCAAAAGATCTACAAACCAGGCAAGCAGACCAAAACAAACACAAGATCATATTTCCCCCAAATAATCATTTGTATCTAGGTCTTAATCATGTCTACAGTGGAGGTGAGTGGTGTTGTGTCATGTGGGAGGGTGGGAGGCTAACTTCATCTTTAGTGTGAAATGAAACTGAGGATGTGTGGTAGCCTGTAATGCACTTTTAACTCAGCCCTTCAAGTGTTTGCTGATATTACTGAAATTGTAGTAACCTGTAGCACAAAGACATACCCAAAGTCTGTTGTAAAGCTCTTAATACTGTAGCTGGTCATTATTTTGATGAGGTAATTGATCCAATGCCATAGCACATTTACTGACACCCCTTTCCCTAACATTTAAAACATCTAACAGCATGAAATTATGCAATCTACGCGAAATAAATTCCCCTGCTTGATCCTAAAACAAATTTTGGGTATAGCTGATTCTGTCATCGATTCTCCGTCTCTTAACCTTAAACCTCCATGTCTAAATTAGACAGCACAGGACACAGATAACAAGAATGACAGGAAAAAGTGACAGCTACACTTGCATCACATCACAAAGCACCCACAACAGCTACATGCATCTTATAGAGAAAGATATATATATATATACAGTATGTAAGGTATAACAAGTGTTTAGAAAGAGTTTACAAACTAGTCTCGTTCTCCGTGACAGGAGCCGTGATTGGTTGATCAACCTGACTCTCCTTCTGCTCATGCGCCTTCCCTCCAAGTGTCCGCCTACTTTTCCTCCTGCTCCTCCTCATCCTCTCACTGTTGGCCTGCTCAACCTCAGCTCTCACATCTCTAGCAGATGGTGTTGATGTGGTGGTGCTGGTGGAGGTGGAGGTAGAGGTGCGTGAAGGGCAGGAACTTCTAGAGGCTCTAGATGGCTCTGACAAGGAAGTGTTCCTTGTAGTGCTGAGGCTGCAGCTCTCTTCATCCTCAGTGGGCAGTGTTTTCCCTTCTAACTTTGTTTCAGCCTCCTTGGGAGTGGTTTGGTCCAAAAGGTTGGCTAACTGGCCACTGACAGACCGTTTTGTAAATTTATCTGGGGCCGCTGCACTGCTTTTTCTCAATTTCCCATTTGTGCTACTTATACCTGGGGTTTTGGCTAAACTATATCTGTGTTCAGTGCTAGATCTGCCTTTAGTTAGTTGTTTATTACCCATGGAAGTTCTAACACTTCTATCATTGACCATGGATTTGGGTTTAACCTGCTTCTGCTCTCTAGAACAAGAGGAGTATTTCATGGCTTTCATTACTGGGATTCTAGATTTAGGAAATAAATTCGCATAAGGGTCCAATCTTTCCCTAACTTTATGCATTGCATGTTTCCTGACTTTTCCTTGTGCCTTGTCTTTCACTATTGGTCGACTTTGACTGCATAGTTTGTGGCTGTGCACCCTCACTGGTAACCTGGACTTGCATATGTGGCGTTTGACCTCTTTGGCTCCTGTGTTTGTTATTGCTACATTAGTAACAACCCTGCCTTCCCTACTGTTCTCCTCTAGCTGGCTGAAGGATGCTTCTATCCTGCCTACCTCCTGCAGAGTGGGTCCTAAAGAGGACAACAAATTGAACACAATACTGCCAGTCTGAATGACATCTGAATGGACATAATGGAAGTCAGGGATGGTGCTACTGGTATTGCTGCTCCATGTTTGGGGATTGCTAATCTGTTGTGAAGGTGCTGAAGAAGAATCTGTGCTTTGGTAATAAGTGTTCGGACTTTCTTGGGTTCTATCCAAATAATCTTGTTGTCTAAAATAGCTGTCTGTCATGTCTGATGTATTAAAATGAGAATAATCTGAATAATTTGAGGTTACAGAGTAAGAACTATCTACATTTTTTCCTGAGGTTATGTCATTAGAATAATCAAAGGTGCCTGTTCCTCTACATTTAGAATCGACATTTGAAACTTCAGAGGTTTTATCATATGACGACCTGAATCCAGTTCTAAAAGTGGAGAATTTAGGCTCAGTGTAAGTTGAGTCTCTGCATGAGCTGTAACTGCCAGCTGCATTTGATATTTCTAGTTGGACAGTAGTAGTCTGTACAGAGACTTGAGGGATTGTAAAGGTGTCTGTGGGATCCTGAATATTAACCTGATCCCCGCCTTTTAAGGAAGCATTTCCCTCTGAGTCCCTGACCCTGTACCTGCCCGCCGAGTGGTAATGCTCACCAATCTGAAAAAACTGGAGCCTCTCCTCCACCATGTCCCTCTTGCTCATGTCAATCGCACCACTGCGTGTCATCTCAAACATCTTCCCTTCATGGAAGGGGAATGGGTTTGGCTCGCTTGTCGGCGTGCTATCGTCCGTTGGTGTTCGGGCTGGGGTAGTGTCTGGTGTTGTGGCCTGAGACTGGTCATCGACTGCCAGTCCAAAAGGCTTAGGCTCACCATTGCTTCCCCGTGTCCCTCCCATGTCAACAACTTCTTCTTCTCCACCTTTACTGGGCCAGGGGTCAAAGTCCAGCCCTTTAGTCGCAACAGTCTTAAAAGGAGAGTTAAACTCCTCTTCTAACTTATAACTAAAGTAAGTGTCTGAAAATCCCTCTTTCTCTGAGAGTTTTTGTTCCTGACTAACCCCATCTTTACTACCATCATCAGGTTTTCCACCATTTGAAAGGGTATCTTTTTTGTCAGTTTCCTTTTGACATTCCTCTGGGGTTTTCTCCTCTTCAATAACTTCAAGTTTTGTCTGGGGGAAACATCGGTCAGGGGACCTAAATGTGTCTGATGCCCAGACATCTCTCCGGCTGTCTGGAAGGCCAAACAGCCTTAAATCTGCCTGCTCGCACAGGCCATCATCCTCATCCTGAAGTTCATATCCATCTAGGGAGTCTATCTCTGTTGCATCGGTGTCATGAGAAAATTCAGCCGTTGTGGCTATTGAACAGTCTGTTATGGATTGGTCATTTCCATTTTGTTCATATTCATACTCATCTCCTTTTCCATTTGAACCATTGGAACCATTGGAGCCGTTGGAGCCATTGGTCCCACCATTGAGTTCTTTGTTGTTTCCATTTTTGTCGTTTCCATTTTTGTCATGCTTTTTTGATTTAGATGCCTTTTCCTTTTCCTTCTCCCTCTTCTTCCCCTCCTCCTCAGGAACATTGAAAGTGAATTTCTTACAGGGTATTGGTTGGAAGATTGACTCCTCATCGTCATCTTCTGCATTTGATTGACTGTCTTCCCCAGGGGACACTGGTGACGGGGGTTGGATACGTATTATTGGTTCCATAAGAAGATGCTTGTCGTGTTCTTCCTGTAAGTTTACCTCCATCATTTCTGTCTCAGTTTCTGATGAGGCACAAGAACCTTTCTTCTCTGTGTCTGAAATTTCTGAGGCCGAGTCCAAAGGAGGAGGGGGAGGGAACTCAATATATGCAATACCTTTGTCTTTTGAGACTTCTTGCTGCTCCTGCCCTGTTATGTCATCATACCTGCCATTGATTGTGGTTTCTTGCAGGTTGAAATTATTTGTTAATTCCTGTTGGTTATCGGTAATTTTAGTTTCTTGCTCATTAGCATTAGCAAGGTCTGCTTGGGCTGCATGAACACTAATATTGCTTTCTGTTAGGGCCTCTTTAAAAGACAAACTGACTTTGCCTTGGTCATCTTCCTCTGATTCCTCGGAAACCTCCATGATGGGGCTGGGTTTCCCTGTCAAAAAATCCATGAAGCCATCAGGGGTTCTGCATGTGAGATCATAGCTGACCTCCTCAGAGCTGGGGGTCTCTGGTGTAATGGGGCTTTTCCCTGAGCTATCTATGAAAGAGACCTGTTCTAATGTGTCATCATCAGGGCTTATGGGACTGAGAGCTGAGTTTGATTTCTGTTTGACTGAGTACACTGCCCCTTTGGCTTCCCTCTCTGCCTGCCGGCCCACCTGGACACTGACATAAACAGGTAATGTTTTGATGCCTTTGAAGTTCTCTTTGGTTGTTACAGCAGCTGGAGGGGTTATGACTTTCTCCAGCGTTTCTCTAGGGCTGGGAAGGTTATTGAAGTTGGCATCTTTGGGGGCATTATCTAGAATTTCAAAAGTTAGATCTTCATCTGTTTTTGTTGGGGATGTCTCAAGGATTGTCTGTATTTTGCTCTTAGATAATGTAGGTATCTGTGATGGTTTAGTTATTGTATGTTTCTTTGTGAGGTCACTCTCTAAAGTAGAAGGCGGTGTTCTTACAGGAATTTGAGATTCTGTCTTTTTTCTGAGGTTTTTGTTTAGTGGTTCCTCGCCATCTTTTCTCTGTACCTCAGTTGTTACCTCTTTGGAAGCAGACTCACTTTTTGTGACCTGTTGGTATTTTTTAGCATCACTGTCTTTGTCTAGTAGTCTAGCTGTGTCTTGAATGACAGGTGTCTGAACTTTCTGACCTTTATTGCTTTTTTTAATTTCACTAGAATGGACATCTTTCCCTTTAGTAGTGGCTTTGTCAGTCTCAGGTTCACTGATTTGTCTTTTGTATGGCAGCTTGTCTTCTGTCTGTTTTTGGGCTTTAGATGTTGGTTTACTGCTGTCTGTGGCAGCACTTTTGTCCTTCTCAACATCCTTTTTAGGGCTTTCTTCCTCTGATGTTTCAGATACTTTTGACACTTTTCCTCCTGCAAATAACTGATAAACAGGAAGCTTGCTCTCCTGTAATTTCTTTATTGAAGGTTTTGGCTGCACTGGAGGGGGGATTTTGGTTGGACTAGACTGACTTTGTTTCTGAGCCTCCGATTCAAACTTCATCCTCACGGCACTGACTTTGGATGTTGATTTTACATGAGCGGGAGAAGGGGGCTCAGACACACTGGTCTTATCCTCACTGACATGGGACAGCATGCTTTTCTGGGGACTGCTTGGTAAGCTAGAGCTTTTCTTTTCAGTTGTTGTGGTGCTGCCAAATATTTTACCAACAGAAGGCTCCCTGAGTTTGCTTTTACTGAACCCCTCTTCTCCTGCCTTAGGTTTCTGTTGTGTTTTCTCAGGGCTACTACAGGCTGAGCTAGGCCAGGACCTGGGCTCCTTTGGCTCTCGTCTGACAGGCTTTTTCTCAGGGGACTGCAGCTCATCATTGAGCTTCTCTGTTTTGTCACGGAAGAACTGTGATACCTCACTGAGTTTTTCTTCAGCTTCCTTTACAGTTTGGTCCACCCTATCCTCATAAAGAAGCTTATCCCTGCTCCTGTCATGTTTATCCTCTGTAAATCGCATCCAAACAGCATGTTTGGGGCTGCCCGGTTCTGTGGAATAATGAAGCACTGTCACCTTATCAAACTGCGATGGATCATCCCTGTGCAAGAATTTACCTGATTTAGGGGACCCATCTTTTGATGACTTAGAAACAAACTCTCTTTTGGGGCTGCCATGCTGCTGACTCATGCTCTCAGTACTACGGCTACCACTCTCCTCAGAAATTAGGTGGCGGTTTTTGTCAGTCACCATTGCTGAATCCTCTGTGTCAGAGTGAGACATCGATGACACATCAAGTTTCTCTGAGAGGAGCATTTTCTCAGCAAACCTATATGACTCGCCTCTGATCTCTGACAGCTCATCATCACAATATTCTATGGAGTGCTGACTCAATAATTTCAGGGCTTTATATGAATCATCTGCCATCAGCTGGGCAGAGCTTGGGCGACTGTCCTCCTCCTGTGACACTGGGGTATTTACACGAGAAGTTTCCAGGAAGGAGGGCAAGGATTCTTCGGCAGTAAGCTCCTCTTCTTCCTGTTGGACCTCATCATAATCAGTAAATTCCTTAATTCCACGGTCCCCTTTGTAGAGATAAAGCTCAGGGTGTTTCTTGGTTTCCCTGATAATAACCTCAGTCGGCTCTACTGTGCTGTGGCCCTTTTCAATATGAACCTCGATTATTCTTTCAACTTTGGGCTTGGATTTAATGTCTCTGTCAAGAAATCTAGGAGTCAGTTCATCACCTTTGACAGAATCCTGGTTAGCTTTGTGTTCAAAAAGGCCTGCTAGATCTTTAGATGGGTCTCTACCTGACTGGAAAGCTTTCATGATATCTCTAACTGACATAGCTTCCTCTATCATCTCTGCACCATCAGTCAGTTGGGGCTTGTGATAGACCATTCTTGTGGTAGTAGTAATATGAGTTTCCTCTTTAAGACACATGCTTTTGTTCATCATGTCCTCTTCTGGCATTTTCTGTAATGCTTGGATGGAGCTTGATGAAGCAGCATCTGACTCTATAGAGGGAAGAGCAGATGCAGTTTCCTCCATGAGGACAGGCTCACAAGGATCATCAGGCTGCTCATAGCTCCTAATGTGGACCACCTCAGTCCTGGTTTCAGTTACGCAGGGAGGGATGGGTGAATCTGTGAATAAAGGTTTAGGTCCTGTACTCTCTGCACTCTGAGGAGCAGAGGGTGTCTTTTCGCTCCTGGTCTCAAAGCCGCTGTCTGACAGGGGACTCTTATCCTGCTCATGAGACAGGTCCTCGGGTGATTCCAAAATAGTGTCCGTCCCCTGATATGATTCAGCAAGTTTGCTTAGGTCCTTCTCTGAGGGAGACCTGAGCATGCCTGAGACTGGTGGAGGCATTTTGAGTTTGTGCTCCTGTATTGACATAGATGGCTTGAGAACACGTTTCTGTTTCTCTTCACCTTCCTTTTTTGCATCCTCCTCATACCTACATTTCAACTCTGCCATTTTTGAGAGAGAGCTAGCACCAATGTCATTTGTTAAAAAATCCACTACTTTAGCCAACTCTAAGTCTTTGCTTGACATGGACTGGTGCTTGAGCAGCAGTGTGTTTTCATCTAAAGGAGGGTAATAGTCTGAGAGGGCACTTCTTTGTGCCTCCTCAATCTCATCTTGAGAAAATTCCTCCCATTCATCCTCTGAGGCTCTCTCTTTAGCTGAGATGGCCTTACCTTCACTCATGATATCTTTCTGTAATATCTCACTGACTTTCACTAAATCCTCTTTCACTTTCTCCACTAGAGTAAATGGCTCCTCATCCTCCAACTTGGTCTCTTTAGGTGTACCTATACGTGATGTTTGGACAGTTTTAGCTGCTGTCGGTGTGTCTGTCTGTAGGATAGCTGTCATTCTGATTAAATCCTCTTTCATGTCCGCTACATCTTTTAGTATCTCCTGGTTGGAAGTTGCAGTTGGATGGACAATGGGTGGTGTGATAAACGGAGGAGATTTCAATTGGGAATTAATTTTTGATGTGGTAACACAGGAAGACAAAGAGGAAGGAGACAAAGATGAGGCACGAGGGGAATCGGGCAGTGCCATTTTGAGAGATCCTGGCCCAGGTTTGACAGGGGTCTCTGGGATGACGTTGGCCAATGAATACACAGGTGCAGTCACTGTACTAGATGAAACAGCCAAGCTGGGGGAGGCACCTACAGATCTCAGAGAACCATAAGCAGAGCTCGCTGGCGCAGTTCTACGTGAGGAGGATTTAAGAGTGCCATAGCCTGACACAGAATATGAGTCTATGGCTTCATTTATGGCTGCACTGACACCAGATGTTGCTGCCTGGGTGGTGGCTTGGATCCTCTCCTGAAGGCTGCTGCTTCTCTCCGAGAGAAGGCGAGAAGAAGGGGAAGATGGCGTGGAGGAGGGGGATGGATATTTAACAGGTGAGACAGATCCATTCATCATGGACAATTCTGAGGAAGGAATGGTTGTCTGCCCAGTTGAGGACAGAGACGGGAGGGATGACCGCCCTCCTCGGGATGAGAGTGTTGAATCTACAGAGGTTTTCAAAGAAGACAGGCTGGAGATGGTTTTACCAGACGAAGGGTAAGGTCCCTCTGCATCTGTTGCAACTGTGGACCCATATGTAGTTTTAAAAGGCAGATTAGAACTGTACATGTTGTATGGTGTCTTTGGTGATTCTGGAGCAGTAACAGGAACTGATGACTTCTCTGGTATATAACCATTTGGTATTGAGTGAAGTGGGGAAGTCCTTGATGTGTATGCTGAGGCAAGGCTTTTGATAGATGCTGGATCTGTGGCAGATTTACATGGGCTTCCAGAGGACACAAGACTGGCAGACGCCTGGACAGGATACTGACCCTGCTGGACAACTGTTTTAATGGGTGAAGGCATAGTCCTGTAAGACCTGATGGGGGATGCGGACATTATCTCACTAACTGATTTAACTGGGGATGACTGGGTAGGTGGTGGTGGTGGAGTTCCCAGGGTGACTTTGGTAGGTGCAGGACATGCAGGTGATGGGGAGAAGGGCCAGGTAGATTTCAATGGAGAAGCAGCTGGTGAGCCGGCCGGTGAATCGGTAGAGGTGAGGGAACCCCCCACTCCGATGGGCCTTGTTTGGCCAGGGACGGTAATAGGAGCAGTCGACCATGGTGGGTAAGGTCTGGTTGGAAAGACAGGTTTGTGAGAGTAACCAGCAGGCAGTGTTCTTGCTGTTGTGCTTCGCTCGACTGCTGTTTCTTCAGATGAATTTGTAGAAATAATGATGAAGAAGGAATGGAAAAAAATAATCAAAAGAATGTGGAATAGTAAAGGCAACAAAAAATTATGTTGGGGAAGGAAGAGAAAAAATGTGAAAGAGATCAGAGGAGGGAAAGTTGGTCAGTGACGCAGTCCTGGTATTAAGGAAGGAAAAACAGTAGTTTTATGAAGCGCTGAGATAAGATATTTGAGTACTGATTGAAGATGGAGTTATAAACAGACACAGTTGTGCTCCTGAGTGATTCAGGATTGGTAGATGACTCAAACGATAACAACAGCAACAACAACATAATGAATAAACTGAACAAAGCACATACAGCAGCAAAGTAAAATTCCAAAGACACTGGCGTAGACTCACAACTGACAACAGAAAAATGGCAAGACGAATGCACCAGGATTAACACAAAAACAACTTCTCTCTTTGGACTTCAGATGTTCTAATCGGCGTATGGATTCTTGCTCTAATTTCAATCCGCTTTTTGAAGTGCCTTTTATCTGTTTGGTCCAAAAATTATATAATGACAGATTTCCCAAAGATAATTTAGATACTATGATACACTAGAGCCAAGGGTTGCAAAAGTTTCCATTTTCCTTTTATTATATAACAAATATGACAAAATGTGTTCTCCAAGACTAAAGTTTTGGCCCATTTTGTCATGCAAGATTGATAAGAATTGGTGACAAGCATTGTGAAAAACTGGGGGAAAAAAAAAGAAAACACCTGAAAGAAAGCCATACTCAAAACCTCCTAACATGCATGTTTGTCCCACGAAAAGCTGCTACATCATCACAAAGCCAAAAGAGCTTTAAACTCAGAGGGGACAAATGAGAAGGAAATACAATTTTTCTTTGACCTCCCTCCCAAATGCCTTATAACATTGTGTTGGTAAGTCAAAGAAAGATTTCAGTGTTGCTGCATTTGGACTGAAACTCAGCAGTGATAATCAACCAAACAAACCCAGAAGTACAACTCACAATGTGGGCAAGCACAGCACATAAACTTAAAAACCACTCATTGACCCATGCAAAAATATGTACCATGTTGTAAACAAGCATGTGGACAGTGCATGTCATGTAAGGTGAGAAATATGCATTTATTACATTAAGTATGGTAAGTCACATCTATCTACTTACTTATACTTATCACGCATTTTACAGGTTAATTAAAATTGTTAATAAACTAACTTATCCACGGTAATTGGCATTATTATAGTCATCAAAGGGTTTGTTAGTGAAAATGTCAAACTCACTCAGTGCAGGCTCGGCCAGATAGCTGTAGCGCTTACGTAAGGCTAGAGATGCAAAGGTATGACGTCGTTCTGGCTTTTCAGTCTGCAACAATAGCAAACAACACAAAAACCTATCAGTTCTAGGTCACCCTAAATTGTATAGTGCTGCCAAATGAGCAACAATTGGACCTTACAGTGTCTAATTAAAGCAAACACAGTAGTCTGCATATTAGTTGGTATTACATAAATAACAAAGCCAATGTTTAGCAGTTACATAACACAGCAGCAAATTCTCATCTAAGAGTTTTCACTGCACTTACTGCACATTCTCTATTTTGTAAGCACTGATAGTATTACTTACAATAATTTTTACTATGCCAAGTTAGTCAAATTAGCTTAAGTTAGTCAAGATAAGGCTACAAACTATAGACTCTAAGTACTTAAAGGTGCAAATAATTGATTTTGAAGTAACGTTAATAAAGGTTAAATCTTGACTTATGGACAATATAAGTATCTTAAGTTCAAAGCCACTTGTATCACAACGCAAGGGATAAGGATTGGACATAAAACAAGTAGTTTTTCATATCTACAATATATCATGCAAAATTGAGCAGCTAAAAAGGTTGCTTTGAACAAGGAAAGCTCAAATTTCCTTTGTAGAAGCGGAAAGAATAAGGCTATGAAGAGCAGAGCTGGGCCACTATAGATCTAGCGCAGATGATAGCACATGGTGGGGAGGGTGTGGTTTACCTCATCCTCGGCATCTGATTCCATTTCCTGGTTCCCAAGATGCATTGCAGAAACAGGGGGAGTAACATAATGGAAAGCAGGGGGAAAAGAAACATCAGGGTGTGAAAAAGGAGTGATTGACAGAAGCTCCAACTTAGAAGAGAAGCCACTTTAGCAGACTCGGCAAAGACACAAAAAAAAAAACACAGACCAAACAAACAGCAAAAAAAAAAGAAAGAAAGTAAAAAGCGCCAACACTCAGCAGCAAAAACAGCAAATCAACTCAAGTCACATAAAGCCAGCCTGATCATCAAAAAAAGCCTTTTGCACAAAAGCCCTCAGCCAAAAGCATGTCATCCAAATCAAAAGGTAGGTAGGAACAAAATGAAACAGCCAATGACAAGAAACCACTGCATAGATAACCAATATACATAGAGAGAAGCCTTAAACAGATAAAAGACACAGTGGCGGCAGTTTGGCCAAAGTCTTTCTCTGTCTTTCTCTATCAGTGTTATTGGGGCCGAAACTACCCTAACCATGAATATGGTTATGGAGGTGACAACAGAGAACGCTGAGTTCACGCTTCGTTACCTTTTTCACTGCAGGAAGTGTGATGTTCAGGTTGCACACGGCGGTTTGTGGAAGGCCCTTTGTGGTCTTACACTCTTTAAGGAAAGTAAGACGACCGCAAGGCTCCTGGCTGGGGTCTCTCACCTGGAGAGAGAACATTGCTTCTTTATGTACCTCATGCCTTTATAAGGTGGCAGACACTGTTGATGTACTTCAGTATGAACATGTATTTCAACACAGTACACTTGTATCTGCTAATGTGCATAATTCATGTTAATTGTTTATGGACATTTTTGCAATGTTTTCATTTAATACAGTCATATATTTCAGCACTAGACAGCAGATTAGATACCGCAGAATAGATGAAAGTAGAGCTGCAACAATTAGTTGATTAGTCGATTCACAGAAAATTAATCGCCAACTATTTCGGTAATCGATTAATCGCTTTGAGACATTTTGTAAGAAAAAATACAAAAAGATTTGACCACTTGATCCCAATTCAACACCAACTTTCCCTAACAACTACACTTCTATGATTTTGTTCTCACATACTGTACTATCTATTGACGTGTTTTTCTAATGGAGCATTTGTTGAATAATGACTAATCGAACAGCCATATTTGGACGTAATGTTAGACACGCAGTGCCCTGCTACTGTAGTCCAAATCAGCTGTGTTGTGATAAAGTGGTGCCTGATCTAGTTCACACACAGCAAGAACAGTTTTCACAATAACAGAGCACCACACAATGCAAGAGCATTGATTATAGAGTTTGTGAAGTTAATGGGTCGATCGATGACATGAGGTCATTTAGCAGAGGCAAAGGGAACTAGGTTATACCCTTCAATACAATTAACCCTGTGGACAGAGTTCATTGTACTGAAAGCTAGTGAAGAGAATAAAGTGTAAAACAGGACAGAACTAACACAATCCTGGCTATAGCACACAAAATGATACTGGCTGCTGCTTTTGTACAGCATTTTTTCTTGTCCCTATTGTACCCGGTTATAAAATCCACATTGCAGCCTGAGAAGGAGATGTAGTGCTGTAGGTGATGGTGATGATAGAGAGTATGTTAAGGGTACCTTGACACAGAAGGGCAACCGGTTCTCCTTGAAGGCGTAGAAGTTAAGAACTAACTGCTGACCAGCTTTGGTCAGAGGAGCCAAGTTTCCATAGCAATCCACATAAATGGGCCTTCCCTCCAGAACCTGAGAGAGCGCATCAGTCAAGTAAGAACAACAGTCAGATGCAGCGACAAAATCCATCAATCTTGTAACAGAATTGCAATTTTTTTTAAGTATTCATGATAAGGTCTAGAAGTAGACCACATCCATAATACAGAGTGTAACTCTCAACAGCACTCAGCACTGCAAACTGACATGAGCATACATTTACAAATGTTTATCTCTGTCTTAATTTCCAGTTTCTTTTCTGAGCATTTTTCTTTATATGATAGTTGCAAGTAGGGCTGGGCTATATGGACAAAATCAAATATCACAATATTTTTGACCAAATACCTCAATATCAATATCGCGACGACATTGTAGGGATGACTAGTGCCTTCACAAAATATTTACACAATGAGATTTTTGATAAATAATCATCAGTAATGTGGATATAATGACTAAGTGGGTAAAGGAAAATAATAGAACTAGTCTGGTATGTTTCAGAAAATTACATCACTTTACTGTAATGCAGACCTTAAAACCAGGAAAAGACAACACTTATGCCATAACATGATATTATGATATCCAACATCTAAGATGATATCTAGTCCCATATCACAATATCGATATAATATCGATGTATTTCCCAGCCCTAGTTGCCCTAGTTATATTGGTGATTTACATAAGGTTACTGTATTGCTGGAATCATTTTGAAGCACTTAGATAACCTAGATCAGTTTAACGCTTTATAATAAATGTATTAAATATTAATAAACTGAACTGCACAAACTAAATCACCCACTGTAAATACATTTGACTACAGATTGATTCACATTCAGTGTTTATCTGACAGTCAAATTAGAATCAATTTAATTATAATCTATGGACAAGAACTTTGTACACATACAGTATACTTTTCACAAGTAGCTGCATAATATAGCTTTATTATAATAGCATTTGCTCAATATCACATGCTGGTAATCACTAAAATAAAATTTGTTGTGTATAATGCCAAGAGAACATTTTTAGTGTGTCAAAAATAAAGTACTGCTGTAAAAACCTATAAATGTCCTGATATGGAGCTTGACTACAAATCTGTGTTGGAATATTTTTTGAAATCCCTAAACCACAGATTCTGACAGGAATAGAAAAGATAATAAACCAAACATAAATATGCACCTCTATGTCTTTGCTCCTGGCCACCTCCTCAAAGTTTTCCTGCTGCTCCAGGGTCTTGTCCACCTTGTCGTCGGTCATACAGAAGCACCTCAGTCTGGACTCCACCGGGTCATTCATCTTGGCAAACACCACAAACTTGGCCATGTAGGGCACACAGATCAGCTCCCTGTACAGCTGCGTGGCCAAGCCCACTGTCTCTGGGATCTGGTGGCAGTCTGCCAACCAGAACCTGCACAAGGGACAACAAATACGATGAACATTTGAGACACAGCGATAAGCACAACAATTCAGATAATGATAGTAAGCTGCTCAGAATTAGCGTGGTGATACATGCACATGTTGTGTTTCTCACCTGGCAGAAACGTTGGTGGTGAAGGAGACACAGTCATTGACGAAGGTGAGAGGTGTTGTGCCTGTGATGTCTTCCCACTGTGCTGGGGACGTACCACCTAATTGACAGTCATACAGGTAACATCAAACAACCTGAAGATTCTTTTTGTGTGATTAATTTTCCTACATTTAATAAAATACAATAAAAAACAGACAGATGTCATCAGATGTTCTGTTTTTTGGGGGGTAATTTAAGGCCTTTATTAGATAGTGATAGTGGAAAGATGAAAGGAAACAAAAGAGAGAGATACAACAGAGACAACTGCACCCCTCCTACTTCAGTCACCCCCTGGACCAATTTAAAATTGTGATAATTTAGTTTTTTGTCTTCATCTCCAGTGGTTTTCAACACAGTATGTGCAACAGAATTATATCAATTATTATTCTTTGACTTTGATTTGCGGAATAATCATGCTCAGTTCCCATCATGCCTTTCAGCATATAAACAGGAAATATAACATTGCCAAGAATTAAGTTTGTTAGCTGAGGGCTACAACTTGAGCTCTGTTTGTTTACAATTTGGCAAACTGGCACCACTGAAAATACGCCAAATTAGCTATTATCTGTTCCTGTTTGCAATCTATCAATGGATGTACAGATATATATCACTGGATTACTTTGATACTGAGGAAAACAAACAAATGTGATGATTCTCAGGCAAGTCTTGGAGCGTCTTTTTTTCTATGATATCTGAGCAGATTTAACAATGTTTATTTGCCATGCACATCAGCAATGATGTCGGATACTGTAACTACATGACTAGCCCAACACTAACTCTAATATAAACCAAGCTTAACCCTTAAACCAAGTCTAAGAGCCCGTTGAAGAAGTGAGCACCAGTCTCACTTTCCATATATGTCCTCACTCTCAAGGTCTGAAACACAAACATGTCGTCACAAAGTACAAACACACACATACCTGTAATGCTACAGAGAAGACGCAGGCAGGGAGTAGAGTCTCCTTTATAGCCGTTGGTAAGACCCTCCCCTGAGAGGGGTGGGACTGGGATTGTCATGGTAATGGGCTTGTGGAACTTCCTTCTTCTGGGCTCCACGGTAACGATGGGACTGAAGGTTGCTCGGTTACCAAGAATTTTCTTCACGGTCTCGTCAGGTACAGGCTGGGCCTGGGAGGGAGGAGACGATGATGAGTGAGTGGTGTTTGTGTACCTACATGTACATTTGTGTGTATTGTTTATTGTTTATAGCATCCTGTTAGCTTCTGCCGTGCTCACCGTTCTTCCTGAGTGAGAAAGATTAACAGGAAACAACATCTATATCTCACCTGCAGTCCAACCTTGATCTTCTTGGTTAATGCCCCCTCAGGGAAGGACGCCTGAACCAATGGGACGCTCCGGCTGCACAGAGTCCCGCCCTCGGGTCCCATCTGATTGGTCTCCTGCCGGATCCGAGACACGACAGCGAAGTACTGTGGGAAGTCCTTGGTGATGATGCGGCAGATTCTCTTCCTCTCCAGCTCGTCGGGACTGTCTAGTTCTACAGGGAAGGAAAATACATGTATCTTGGTAACCCTGGGACACTGTGAATTGTCATAGATTGCATCAGTTTTAACCTTTTATTTATTCATTTTTTCTACAAACAAAAACGTACGTCACCCGAATCATTTAAAAGATGCTATTATTAAATTAAATCCTACACATAAGGGCTTATTCTACCAAATAATCTATGAAAACGAAAGTCTTAACTTGTGCTTTACCTTCATCCATCCCATTGAGGAGCTGATTGAGGTCGTCAGTCTTACAGTCGTACAGATGCTCCTTCCAGGATTCTCCATTCTCGCTGCGCAACAGGATCAGTTCTCTCTCCTGTCCCCGCATCGAGCCAAAATGGGGGATTTCCACTATCACAGGCCTGGTAAAGTACATGTCATGGAAATATGGTTAAATTAATGATATTTTATTCATTTTGATCCAATTTTTTTTTAAATTGGTTATTAGAATGGGTATTTCCACTTGTCTGCATAAAAAAAAAAAAAAGTTAAATGTTGACCTGAATAAGTTTTTGATTGTGAAAATGCATTGTCCCACTTGGGCAATAATGCAAAGATTAAATCTGAAATGCAAATGGAGGAAATGGCATCTCTTTCAGGATATTGTGTATAGGGGATTGACACAAGTAAAGGTGGCATTCATTTGTTAGTTCTCTTCTTTAACCCTATAAATCATTTAAAACATTAACAAAACTACCCCGAGTTTGCTTAAATGAAAGGAAACACTGGGAGAGACTGGACTCAGACACATACTGTACAGGTATGAATGAACAGTGTCTCAGCTGATGACAGTGTTGCTGTACAGTGACAGTGGAGGTCGTGTTAGAGTTCGATGGGACATTCGAAGAGAGTGTCACATCGTGATATGACTTGACGAGACAGGTGCAATGAAATGAGGAGCGTGAGGAGAAAGCTGCACAGCCCTTATTTAAAGGCATGATCGCAACACAAGGGATGAAAAGACTCAACAATGTGGACAGTTTCACTCAGAAAAAGAAAAAGAACAGAATCCCCCACTGTTGCGGTATCAGAGGAACTATATTTATTGATCATCTCCTCGGGAAATCCTCTAAAAAAAGAGACTCACAAAATGATTACAATGACTGATGGAGTCCTACAGGGAAACACTATTTTCTACCAACATGAACTTTTGGGGAGTTTATTTCAAGAGAGATTTCAGGGGGTTTTTTTGTCTGTTCTCTACTCACTGGTTTAAAACAGGTGGTGCTTTGTTAGAAAAAGGTGATGTCAGGTATTTTAATGTGCCAATCAAACTTAAGAAATACACGGATAAGAATCAGGCTGTGTCCAAAATGACTCCCTACTTACTATATAGAGCACTATATTTACCCTGGGCCACTTTATTTGAATTTGTTTAATTTATAGATAAATAGGTTTTTTAAATCTCAATTTGCTGCTCACTATTGAGTAAACTATTGACTATTATGTAGGGAGTAGTGAACAAGGTAGTGATTTCAGACACAGCCTCAGAATCTCATGACATTTGTTGGGTCATTTGCTAATGTTGCCAAGGAGACGTCACTTTCACAATTAAATTAAATCAAACCACACCTACTCAGTCCTGATGAAGTGTTGAATGCTTACTAAATAATCATTTAATTTATGTCTTTTCCTAACTTAACAATGATTGTTAATTATTTAGTCATAACTATATATTATTATAGAGTAATTGTTAAAATTTATAACAAAGTTTACCGGTGCTGTTTTTCACTCCAATAATTCCACATGATAAAGTGACAAAACCACAGAATGTCCATCATTATTGATTTCCTGCTAATCAATAAGCAAAACCAAACAACCCTTCTATATTGAGCTGTAGCTCCTGAAGTTTCACATTCATTCAGATTTTATGCAACATGTTCTAAACACGTTGAAAAAAAAAAAAAATCTTCACGTCAACCCAGCCAGACTCTTCCTAACAACAGCTCTGGAAATGAATTATCCATACACACTGTGTGCACACTGTGGGGGTGACATCAAACTGATCTTAAAGGTGAAGTAAAGTAACAGCAGTCATGGGAAGCAGGATGATGCTTTGCTTGAGGAGGAAAAGGCTCATGCCCAACAAGCGCAGTCCAGTCTGAAACAGCCAATCAAAACCTTTTACTTTCAGTGATGTCAGAAGCCCACTGAAAGCCTCTGAAATAAAAAAAAAAAAAATACGATGATCTCTAAATGAAAGAGGCTGGAAAGTAATCACAGTGGATTTAAAGATACATTGTGTAGTTTTAGGAAGAATTTAATCCCATGTAAAACCTATATTCTCTGTCTCTTCCTTTAATATTATTAAAGGTTAAACAAATTCCCACCAACTTTAAATACAAGTGAGCATATTGCTGATTTAATGTTAGTCCATCCTCCCTTCAAAAGCATGTTTAAAATGATCTCTATGTCGTTGATTTCTTCCCAAAACTACATGGCAACCATATAATAGTAATGTTGTATCCTAACAAATTAAAGTCAATGGAGATGGGTAAAATAATCATATCCATCAGCATGAATCAGCCTCGCTCATGTCGTTTCCTTGGGGGGAGGTGGGAGGTACAGGAAGGAGACGAGCAGTGGGGTTGGATGCTATGTTTGGTTCCTACCCAACAAATCTAGTTCCTCTGGGTCCCAGCTGTAGCACTGGACTAACCAGGCTCTCGCCTTCATTAAGGGCTGGCAGCTTTCTGGGAAGATGTAGTTTACTGTGGCCACAAAGATAAGGAAACACACAAACACACACACATACATACACACACGGCCACATACATACACAAAACACACACTCGCAAAGTCAGTAAAAGTACAAGCCACTGAGCTCCAGTTTTGTATCGTTAATGAGAAGATTATCTCTTTGTTTTTTCCAGTATTCTTCGTGATATCAGTAATGGCAACGTCTCTCTCACATCATCAGAGTTGCTGGCAGGTATCTACAGCACATACGGTGCTGGTTTCTAATATCAAAGAATTTTGTTATTAACTGAAGATAATAAGATTATCTGAGTTTGAGGGAAATCCAAAAACGAGCCTGTACATCCTATATCTTCCATAATCTTATAGTAATACAGTAATGTTATGGAGTAATACAAAAAATATAGTACTGGAAAGATAAATCAAAAGAAAGTTAATCAACCACTATTTTAATTACTGATTAATAATTATCATTGTTGTTTCAGCTTATAAAATATGAACATTTGCTGCTTTTATCTGTTTTTTAATGACTGTAAACTGAATATCTTTGGATTTTTGGGCTGTTAGTTGGAAAAAATCAATTTTAAGACATGACCTCCGGCATTTTATAGACTACATCAGTGGTTCCCAACCTTTGTTTTTTGTCTAACATACCCCCAGAAAAGCTCAAGTACCCTTCACTGACACCACCCGTCATGGTCCAAGTGTGTTCATCAAACTGGATGTTATTTAAACACAGTAAGTGAATATCTGGTAGGTCACTGATTGTTGTGACAGTAAATATATAGAAGATCAGCTTCACACCAATTTGTAATCCTATTTGTGTATTTATGGTCCTCCATAAACAAATTAGCTGAGCTACTCCACAATCTTCCACATACTCCTCCCACCTGTAACCAAATCCAGAATCTTTGTCAGATTCAGACATGTATGTTTTGTTTTGCTGTTTTTTTACACTGTAATCGGAGAGAAAAGTCTTGGGAATAAGTTAATAGCTCCGTTGGTTGTGACACACTTCCTGACATATTTAGGATTGTATATAAAACTGAAACAGGAGCACAAATTTACTTTTCCTTTGTTTACGTCAAATAGTGATGTTGCCTTTACTTTACCAAAGGGAAACACAGCTGGGCAAATTGCTTGAGGGTAAGCAAACTGCAACAATTACACTTAAACTGCTAATTAAACAGCAGGTATTACACCTAAACATGCACATACACACATTCACACCTCTAAATATAAACGCAGATGGCTGGAAATGGGGATGGCAAGAAGCAGAGGGAAGGAGATGCTGAGTCACCGAACGGAAGTGCACAAAAAAAGCTAATTTAAGCAAATAGCAATAACAATATCAGTGAGGTTTAAAGAAAAATGGAGTCTTACCCGAGGAACTGAGCTCCTGCCGGGCCGACCTCGACCAGTCGGCTGGCCAGGCCTTCTCCTTCCACCATCGGAGGAGGCGACGCCAGTTTGTGCCTCTTGACCAGTCGACAGGTGATCCTGGTGGGTGCTGTGCATTTTCTAGGCGGGATGATGATACGCATGCCGTTGTGACGACTTCCTCTCATGGAGCCGCCCCTGGCGTCGACCATGAAGCTGACCAGGAACCTGATGTAGAGCGAAAAAAGGGAAGAAAAAAGGAGGAGAGGAGCAAGAGACAAAGAGTGATAGAAGACAGAGAGGCAGTGAAGCAGAGAGTATAAAAAAAAGTGAGAATAAAGTGAAAGAAAGAGAAGCATATATGGAGCAAAAGAGATAAACAAAGAGATAGAGGGAAGTATATAGAAAAGGAATGGAATAAGAGGTAAAAATACATGTTGGTTTAACAGCAGTATTGATGGAGAGAGGTGAGGTCCCATCCCATGCCGTGGTCTTCAAAACACAAAGTAAGTGTGAGCATAAGAGAAGAGAGATAAAGGAAGAAGGAAGAAATGTGAGGAGGTTTCTGTGTTGGCTGTGACTGCGCTTTAAAAAGTGTTAAAAAAATAAACGCCGCCTTCGTCAGGTAGCAAACAGTATTCAATCCACACACTGATGAAAATTTGATGATGTTTATCATACTTTTAATATCCATTTTCACTCCAGAAAATGAATAGTCGACAAAATTATATTGAAAAAATGCTCTATTAATGAGGTTTGTCTTTGCATTTTGTGTGGATTAAATTTGAACAATAAAGCCGAGATGCCAACACGGGAGCCTCCAATGTAACCTGTTTTTGACCCGTATTAGAAGGTTGTGTAGTTCTGCATGTAACTCAGTTCAATTTAAAGGTACCCTGTGGAGTTTTGTGCACATGGATGCCAATGGTGTCACACTATTCCACTGATCTACAGGTGGAAGCAAAGAAGAAGAAGAAGACTGCAAGCTAGTAAAACTGGATGAACACAGCAGGATTTAAAAATACTTTAAAAATCTGCTTTGTAATTTTTTTTATGAGCAAGGAAATACATTCAGCTCTTTTGTTTGACCTCATGGACACACACAATGCATTTTGGTGAGTCAATGTAAACATAACTTTTGTTTGTTTACAAGAAAACTCCACAGGGCACCTTTTTGAAGAAGGAAATCCCATACCTCACACACACACGCACACACGCACACACACACACACACACGAAGAACCACACCATGCAATTCGGTGACTGAGACGTCATGTTAGTTTGTATGTAGCTGTTGAACAAAAAGTCAGAGTATAAATGTAATTTTCCATAACTCGACGAGTCCACAGCAAAAGTAAAGATTCACTCACAGACTTTAAAACACAAAAAAACTGACACAAGGACTTTTTTTTTAACTGGCTATTAATCAGTGACTATTTTAGCTGATCTGTCCGTTTACAGTCAAAGAGTAGAACTCGCTGGTGGGAAATGTGAAAACATTCAGATCCAGCTGCAAACTAAAGCGCAAGTCTGCATCCTTCCAATCTCTACAGAGTCACATTCAGACAGATCTTGCAACATGAGTTCATTCAGATCAGTTTAAGACTCCAAACAATGTCCTTCAAACAAACTAAAGAAATAAACACAAGGCCAAAAAAATTCAAACCACTTTATGTCAAGTCTGTAACAACATAGTTCATGTGTGGGGAGAGCAAAAACACAGTTGTTATGGGTGAACGGAGAAGACAGGGTGTAATGTCACTGGAAACGGGGAGGTAACACAAACAAGGTGGTGGTGGTGGGTGAAAAAAAAAGAAGGCAATCAATCACAGTCAATCACCTGCTGTCGTACTGCGGGAGCGGAGAGGAAAAACTGCAGGATGGACGACAAAGCAACGCAGGAGTGACAGGTCAACAATAGAGCATTGGAATATCCACTGAGAAGACGATTACCAAGAAGTCCTTTATATTACAGCTCCCTCGTTTCCAAAGTTAGGTGAGTCACAGCTGGGACTGCTTGTGCAAAAAAAGGTCACCCGACCTTGAGCATCAGGCACACATTGGTCAGATTTTTGGGATTTTTCTAGTAGCTTGTACAAGTTTCGAAATACATTTTCAGGTTCCTTTCTTTCTGGAAATGAGGGAAGTGCAATTTTTACTGACAGATTATTTATAGTTTGAAAAGAACAGACAATCAGAGAGAGTGGTGAAGAGAAACCGCTGCTGGTAAGAGCCGTTTTCTCGAAGAGGAGAGAAAATGAGAAAGAGGGAATCGGTAAGACAGACAGACAGAGAATACATAGCTTTTCTCCCCTTTACTCCTTTCTCCCTCCCACCTATTAATTCCCCAACTATTCTGCAGAACACTGTGTTCACATTAGCAAGTTTACTACCTTTCCCTCAGTCCTTTCCCAGAGTTGTCCCTGATTTCCCTCTCCCCTCGCTTCTTTATCCATTCATACTTTCGCACATGCTTACCCGGAGTGTATTGGCGAGGAGACTAGGTTGACATTATCCAGTGCGTCTGCAGTCCAGCTGTATCTCCTCAGAGAGTCGTTGTCACAGTCTTTAGCCACCGCCAAATGCTGTGGGGGGGGGAGGCAAAATCACTGGAATGCATGAGTGTGTGTGAGAAAGCACGCAGAGAATCCTGCATGCGCATGAGGCGAAAGTAGAGAAATTATATTTTGTGCTTGTGATCTAAATGGGTGTAAAATAAAATAATAAGATCATGATGAACACCAAAAAGCTTTTTTTTTTCTCTATGAAGCCATGCACTTTAATAACAAAAACTGACAAATGAAGAAAACACAAGCCTGTGCTGGTGGAGTTTTATCTCATAACATCCAATAACAAGTCAACCATCTGAAAACTGATCAGTAAAAGTTATAGTTTACTGCAGACTGAAGTAAAAAGGTAAACAGGGATGTGTAAATCTGCTCTCATAGGGGTTGAAACAGGTTATGTGACTCTTTAGCAATGTGCTTGTCATGTTTTACGTGTCAGCAGAGAGCTGTGATATAACAAGATGACAACCCAGTTACTTTCTAGCTAAATTTAAGTAAATTTCCTCTGGGGGAAGGAGGGCATCACTCCTTGTACCTCTAGTAAAATGATTTCTATACATGAGAGACTATGACAGATATCATAAGCTAATCTGCAGATGTAACATTTCAGCACAACACCATTTAAACATCTAGATGATATTCAGTAGATCAGTGAAAACAAGCAAAACAGAAACAGAACAATGAATTTTTAACTGAAATATTACTGTCTTAAGAATATACAAAAGACAACGAGCATTAAGAAAACAGATAACAAAGAAAAGAGAAAGCTCGACATTTGACTTGACAGCAGGTCTGGTGTTTTGTTTGTCAGAAGATCACATGATCTTGCATTAAATAATACAGATGATTTCTGATACTTTAACAAGAAAAAATGCTTGGAGGCATGAGAATAATTTAGAGTTTCAGCCCCCAAAAGATTAAATGGCCACCATGTGAGAGTAACTGAAAGCGACGCTTAAAAACTTTCAAGGTTTGGCCGGAAAGTTACGTCACTTTAAATACTCTTACATAGGTTTTAATACAATTTTGGGTTAGCACATTTTCCACACTGTAAATGCAGTGCTGTAGTTAATCAATCCCACAATTAATAAGGAATATAACCGGTTCTGATGTGGTGATAGTGTGGTCTGCCATAGTAAAGACACATATGAGAAAAGGCGTATGCCCATTGGTTTAATTTGTTCCTCTTTATACCATAGCTTATGATTAAAGACCACTGATTATCAAACATAAAATGCTCTGATATAAGCTGTGCATGGTAACATAACAGATGGCACAACAGAACTGAATAAGAAATGATAAGAAACAAATGACATATTCTCACATGCACTGACAGAAAACAGTGCAAGATGACTCGAACATCTACCTTGTTGTGTTGCTCTACAATGAAAGACTTTTCCTTACAGAGCATCTGGAGCAGCATGAGAGGAGACAAGCTGTTAATTGCCAGCTGTTACATTTAGTCTATTAATCAAATACTTCTGTTACTCTGATGCTCAAAATATTGTGATGTGCAATCTGCTTGTTTCACTTTTTCATCATGTTCATTCCTCAGAGGCTCTTTTGATCAAGCTTGATCTACAATTAAGGTTGAATCAAACCTCAATCCTGATTGAAATATGTTTGTAGCATCAAGTATCAAAAAGCATCAAATTTACAGAGAAAGCTCAGACTCCTGGGCTTCTTGGACTATATCTTATTTAGGAATAATTCTTTATTTAACATTGATGCTAGAAGGGAAAAAAACATGTTTTATATTCCCCAAAATGAGGTATCATTGTTTTGGTGTCAGCAGTAAAACTCAGATATAACATTGGTGATTAAATTTTCCAACAATAACTTCCCTGTCTACATGCACAGTTGATTATGTCTTGAGCTGCTAATGTTGGACTCATTTCTATACTTGTTTGGAAGGCGAACCAGGCAGTTTAGAGATCCATGTCTGGTGTTAATTCAACATTTTAAGAAACTGAGGTAAGAAACTGAGGTACATGAGCCACTGCCTAAGCAAGGCACCAATGTCACTTGCTATAATTCACAAGGTTTTTGATTGATGCAGACTTGGTGGTAAAAAAAAAGCCACATATTCTTTGGCTCCTGGGATATATTCTACACTAAGTTTCACCTGAACTTCTACTTTAGCTTAGTGGCATTTTGCAGCATCCTTAAAGAAAGTGGGCCATCACAGTAATTCCTCTTAGATAGCAGCACTAATCACTAATCTCATTTCCTCCTCTTTCAGTAAAATGTAAAGGGGATTGGTCGTCTTTATGTCAGCACCAACTCAGGTGTAAGAGGATTGGCGGATAGCGTGGCTCTTGGCACGGCACCAAGACAGCTTGGCAAATTTGGAGACAGAACCGTGTCCCTCGTGAAGTTAATGACCTGGGGATTACTGACTGAGAGAGAAAGACTGAGAAAGAGACAGAGAGAGAAAGCATATGTACCTTTAATCACCTATAGGTCAGGTTAGTGTGCGATACGTACCATCTCCTTATTGGTTGCCAGCATCTCCTCTATCATCATGCTATCCCGTGTGAACGAGCTCCGGTTCAGCGTGTTGGACCTATCAGAACTGAAGGAACGCAGGCTTGGTGTGGTTGCCGTAGTAGTCACGGATTACCAAGACAACAGTCACAATGATGGAGACGGGAGGGGGGAGGAGGAATGGGGGGAGGGGGAGGAGGAGGAGGAGGAGGAGGAGGAGGAGGAGGAGTTGGGAGTTGGTGGGGGTAAGGGGGAATGAAAGTGAACAGAAAAAAAAAACAAACATAAACACATTAAATGCATGCAGCTTCCAGGAACCTGAATGTACTGTATGCCACCAGTGACAAGAACAACCGCAAAGCAAGAAAGAACCTTCTTGAGGAGGGAAATCACGTGTTTCCAAGATAAAAACCCCAAAAGACAGAGAGAGATCTGTGTGTAAAGGCTAAGTAACCAGTAGGATCAGCATTGTTATTGAATAATATATCCTTGGCAACCAAACAAATCTTAAGATAAAATCTAGAAATCCAGAGGGGAATGCAGTTAAAAAGAGAAAACAGATTTGTCACAAAAATCACCACAGTGACTACACCTTTTCTGACAACTACAGCTTTTTTTTTTTTAGCCTCTTCAGCATGCCGCAAAATGCCCTAAAAGCCTGAGTGAAGCAGAGTAGCTTATGAAAGTTAATTCGATTACTGTATGATGGACGACGGACACAGTACTAGGACAGGGATCTTATTTTGGTCTTCATGATGACAATGTCTCATTGGTCGAAAATTAGTTTATTTTATATTTTGACAATAAACTGTATCTGCAGATTTAGTTTACTGTCCTGATACGTTTGTCAGTGACTGTACGCAGATGATGGGTGTTCAGGCTTTGAGAGAGACTTTTATGGGGCAAATAAAAAGCATTCCTGAGCAATGACGGGATGAATGTTTGCCTGCAACATCTCAACCGCAATTACAACAGCGCTATTTTCTCTAAACAAGTTAAACGATGTCAACCAATTAGCCTGTGCTCAGAGGAACTGCTCTGTAGCACAACATGACAAAAAAAAAAACAACACATCTCTAAATGCTGAAATGACAAAATCTATGGAAGCCAAGAGTAGCCATAGTTGTATTATATAGTTTTTTTTCATCCTATCATGTCAAGATTGTAAATTAAGTAGCTCTTTATTTTGGGATGTAATTTTCTTGTGGTAGCAGGGTTATTATCTCAAGAAAACAAAGTTTGTGTTTTCAAAATGACAAGATAATTATTGCCCATAACCAGACTTCCTCATTTCAGGAAGAGACCACAACTAACAAACTTCAGGGGGGGACATTTACAAACATTTATTGATCTTGAGATAACAGGATTAAAAATAAAACACAACTATGGCTCTGCTTCCATATAAGGCCAAGATACAATACAAATAATATTTAAAAGGCAAGAGTCGATCTGACTTTAGCTCCAATCTTTACTGCATTTGTTTGTTTATGCGTGTATGTTTGCAATAAGATATCCTGACTCCTTTAACATGTGTAACACAGCAATTATTTTACAAATTCAGGTTTGTGTTGTACTGCCAGTATATGCGAAAAAAAAGTTGAAACTGACTTAATAAAGTAGTCAGCAGTCCCTGAAAATGACAGTGGAAACTACTCATTTATTCCAACTGCCATTAAGATGATAATCAAGCAGTGAAGCCCTTCATACTCTAACACATGCACATATATGCATTTTTACACTTCCTGTAAAGCCATAATGTTCTTAACTCTATGTGTATATATATATATTAACTCTAAGTGTATGTTGTTACTCTGTGTACTGTGTGACTGTGTGTTTTCTGACTGTTGTTGGCAAAACATAAAATCCCATCCAGCTAATTAACTTCTTCTTGTTTCTTTTCAAAATGAATTTATTATGTATTTAAATATAAAGTATTTTCACTATTAAATCTGTACTTTTTAAAACATGAGAATGTGTGATCTAACAGTTCAGTTAGATCATTCTGCTCTATCCATTATTTGTAGTAAACAATACGAGACTAAACTGATAAAGGCAGCAATAGCATCCTTTATTGCCTACAGATATATCAGTTCAGGTCCCTGGAAGCTTGATGAAGGACCACTCCACACAGAAACCAAAATAATGCAAAGCTTCACTTTGTGACAAACCCCACAAAGACCCAGGCGCAAATAAAAACCAAAATCAAACACAAAAGCAAACACAACTCTATTCTCTATAAGCAAAGAACCCAAGGACAGCTGTTTTCAACTGAAAGTAAGAAGACATAAAGACCACACACAAGTGAACCACAGTACACCACACAGTGCCTGATGTTAACATACAACAGTGTTGAACAACATAAAACTTTTCAAAATCATTAAGTTAGTAGTCAAATGAGTCAAACATACACAGTAAATATGTATTACATCGGACCACAAAGTCATGATATTGATGGCGACTGGGGGTCTGAGGGTGTAAGGGGGGGAGGGGAAAGGGGTGAGTTCGGGTGGGATGGGTTGGTTTAGGGAGGCCTCTTCATGCCTTCAGCCTTACCTGACTTTGGGACTAACATTAAGAACGGACATGAGGAGAGAATAAAAGATCATGAACAAACAAACAGAGGAGTGGACAGAGAGATGCAGAGAGGAGAAAAGCCTGAGCTCAGATGCAGGTTGGTAGAATGATGTCAGATTCTGCCTGTCGCCCCGCCTGGCATCCTTACTGCTCGCTGTCTGACTGAAACTACCTACAGTACCTTATAAACTCCTAATTCTTGGTCTAATATCAGTGTCACTTCATCTCAGTCCCCACCTGTACACTCAATCATTTCAATTTCAACGATTTATTGTAGAGTTGCGAAGTGAGAGGAGTTATTTTGTCCAGTTCATTGTCTGCATAGACAAAGTTAGGTGACTGACAGTTGAAAATTTCTGGTTATTTGATAGAAGGTTAAAAGGGACAAGCCTGTGTATGTAAAAAACATTTTTAGGCCACAGTGGAAAAAGCTGCAAACACAACATTGACATCATCTTTAAAAGATGTTGTGGTGAGCGTGTTAGCAAACGGTTGCCTATTTAAACATCTAGTGAATATGGAGCAACATTAGCAATCATTTGGAGTCATGTTTCTGACCACTTGACAAATATTCTTTTACTTTTTGGCTTATTTTTGGTCTACATCAGCTCCTGAGGGAGATATTTGACTCTTGTGTTTGAGTCCTCCTGGTGAATTTAGGTCCAATATTCATCCTCCTTTCAGCTCTGGTTTGGTGAGAAAAACAACTTTTTAGCTAACGAAATGCTCCACTGTGTTCAGCTAGTTGCAAACTTTATCAATCTGTCATTTAGTTCTGGGCAGCACTAAAGTGTTTCTCAGAGCTTTTTTTTTTGCTGGAAACAAGGTTGATGAGAGCAGTGAGAGTGAACCAAAACACTAAAGTTACAGGCCATAAAACCAAAACAATTAGCTGAAAGATGCTAAAGTAGCGCTGAGGGGAAATGCAGAGTCGAGTGATCATTTTCTGTGGGTTTGACAGTACGAGCAATACCTTTCACATTAAGCATAGTCTTTCTATCTGTTATTAACAACAAAATATTAATTAGTGCAGCTTTAAGGAGAGAAAGACTCCCAAGGAGAAGTTTGGTCAGAACTTTCTGTTGCGTGTGCTGCAAACAACAAGCTCAAAATTACACTCTGTCAAAACCTCATAATACATTCAGAGGTTTAATCGGTTCACTTTTGGATTCTGGGTCAATATTAGATGAATTCAGCTTCTTTGCCATTTGAAACAGCAGCTTAGGATCATGTGTAAGAATGATAACGGCCATATAAATGTTTACAATCGTGAAATTATCCAGGAGACTCCTGTGTTTCTATGTTGAGGATATCATTAAAAGAAACCTTTCAAATTGGAATTTACAGTGTTATAAAAGATATTTCTGGACTCAACAGCTCATCCCACGTCGCAACTCTGTTGTTTTGCTTTTTGTGATGTTCACAAGGATGATGTAATAACAAAAATATCCAATACACTGATATAATAGAAACATTCTGCCGTTATCACTGAGAAAAATAGTACAAACAACAACAAAAGAAATGACACACAGTAAGTACTTTCTGTTCTGATAGACAGTTCATTTGTACAAATCTTTAGACGGAGATGGATTTTCAGTTTTGAAATTTTGCAGATAATTCACTTCCTAAACTGACTGAACTGGAAATGATTTGAATCCATTCCTGCAGAGAACCAGCAATTTGTTAAACCAATTCTAACACACACACGCACACACACACACACGTCCCATCTCACTCAAACAGTGTGTGTTGATCTGTTGATCTAACGCAGCGCTCGAGGCCATGGAATCGAACATGTTTCTAATTTCCTGTGGCTCAGTGTCCATGTGTGTCACTCCTCAGATATTCAATAACCCCTCCCTGTGCAGCGCGTTACACAAGTGTCAATATTTTCGTGCGTTCATTATACTGAGCAAAAAGTTCAACAGCCGCGGAGAGTGACCTACGACCTCGCACTGGTGAGGGGGAAAACTGTTCAATCCATGTCTGTGTGTGTGCGCGACTAGTCAGGAGTCAGAATAATATAAGGCTTCATTTCTATCTTACTTGTTTCTCGATATTATTAGAATTAATTCAAACCTGATTTCACAGTTTCATCTCAAATGGCTCATAAACTTGCAGCTTTTCCACCCTGACAACTCTGTGAGTTTTTACATCATGCCCTTTCACAAGATTTCTTGTGCTATTATGAAGTAGTTAATGTGTCTATAGTGTAACCCCGTCGTCCTATAGAGAGCCGAAGTTAAACTGGAACTTCTGGATTTTGTTCCAGAAGTAGGAAAACCTGATTAAAATCAGATTGACATTTGTAACTCAGGGATTAAAGCAAGAAAAGATATGTGAGCCTGAGAAGTTGTCCAGGAGGAAATGTCTACGATGTATTGAATTAAGTATTATATGAATTTACTATTAACTGTTTAATGCCTGAAATCAAGCATGGTGCCTGAGAACTGAGAAGGAGCTGCTAACTATGCTAGCACCTGTCTCAACAGTATGTCATGTGGCTCGTTGTTCACATTTATGTTTAGATAAGGATGTGAGTTTTCTGAAAATGTCACTTTTTATTCAGTATTTGTGTTTTATAGCAGCCTTTAATGAACATTGTTTCCCATAAGTCCTTGACATTTGCAGGCTAAACGTCATGTCTCGACAGAGATGACGAGTCCATGAGGGAGTGGAGGGGTCGCGGTGACTTCAAACATGTCTGTAATAACAGCAGGACAAAGAGGAGCGAATGCTGTACAAGTCTTCATACGGCACAGATTACAACTATAAAGTAAAATGACTTTAGAAGAGAGTGTTGGGGATTTCATGGATATGGACAAAACCTACGTACCCGCCTGCAACATACCGTGTATCCGCAGCTGCTGCGCTTGTAGTTCTTTTAAACGGGGGCTGTAGTTTTTTCTGTGCGCGCAACAACAATTTTGTTTAACTTTGTTAAAACAACAAAGGTTTAGATTTCTGATAGCAGCTGCTGTAGCGGATGTCGAGTGGTCTTAGAATATGAAAAGTAAACTCCAGGAACATGCTTCATGTTTTCAGAAAGACGGATGAAAGAAACGCTAAACGAGAGATTGCACTGAGTGACGGGAGCTGGTGGAACGGAGGCTACCTGGACGTGACATCGTGACTTCGGCTCTCTGTCGTCATCGCTGGATGACGTGTTTTGAAAGACTTTTTAGCTGTTCTTAACTTCTTTGTGTCCATCAAAATAATTGTGCAAATAGCGTAAACGAGGAAGACTATGGTGGGAATGTCATCACATGCCAGCAATAAAACAATTCCCATAAACCTCATCACTTTCTGTCTATCAGAGTGCTTTGCTTCTTTGGTAAAAACTTCCCTCTCTTTTTGGAACGGAGCAGCAGTTGCCAAATTTTCTTTGTAATGTACCATGAGCGATTTCCTTTTTCTGCAAAGCAAAAACGCCATTTATACTGTGTGTGGAATCCTACAACCACCCGATCTGCGCTTGAAGAGTCTGACTTCTGTGTCTGAATCCCTTTTACGGCCCCGTCATGAAAAAAAAGAAACTGTTTTTCTAGAAGCTCGGTGACTCAGGGACTACTCACAGGGCGATTTGATGAACTACTGCTAAAATAATGTATCAAAACATATGTGATAACAGTTGATATTAAAATGCAACAAGTACCTGAACAAATATAGAAATAGACATAGTAATCATAACGGACTGGGATGTATCTTACCTCTGTGACCGCGCACCGACACTGAAGCCCATGTAGCCCTCCTGTGGGAGCGAGTCGTCGCCCAGCTCCCGCAGGTCCTGGGGGGCCAGATATTTATCTGTGTCCCCCGTCATTGCATCATCACCTGGCGGTTCAAAACACACAAATATAAGAGTCAGAGAGAGAAAGCACAAGTTGTCTCTCCATCTTTTCTACGAGTCTTTGTTTCTCTCTTCTTCTTAGCAGGTTTGTGATCAAAACTTTGCCAGTTCAAATCTCAGAAATGGTGGAACACACAGTGAATGAATGAGTTCTGCTTTCCCTTCAATTAGTTTCCCTTGAGCAAGGCACACACTCTGCTTCATCTGAAACACTTAAACAGGAGGAGACTGGCTGAATCTCTTGTTTTTTGTTTTTTTTTTTTGTTGTCCATGCAGACCATAACAGACTAGCTCTCTTAGACAGACAGATCAATTCAGCCTCTGCCTGGAGGCTGTTTTCCAGTTCAGCACTGGTCCAACAAACATACACACACACACAAACAAACAAAAGTCCTGCTGTTACTGGAAGCTTTTCACTTTGGCCATTAAATGACAAAAAAATGTTACCAGTAACCAGTAAAGCTTAGAAAAAACAAATGTGCTGCTGTCAGTAACTTTCAGTATCAGATAAGTATAATAAACTGATGACATTTATAGCAATAAAAGCAGTTTAACATCTTTATATTTAATTAAAGTTAATGTAGTTTTTACCGACCACAGATTCATATAAAAGACAATATTTCCAGCAGCAGGAATATTTAAACTCCACATTATCACAGCAAACAAAAACAAATTAAATACTTCATTCAAGCCTTAAAAAAAAAAAAAAAAGAGTTGAAACATACGTTACAGGCCTAGCAGGAAAACAGTTAGTGGCATGTTACTCCCCTCAGATCTACTGTAGATCCTAACCTACTGATGAACTGCTGACCGCAGAGTTGAAAGAGGAAAAAAGGGGAAGAGAGGAGGAGTTAAAAAGGGAGAGGGGAGCAAGTGCACGCAGGCGGAGAAAGGAAGAGGGAGAGAGAGAAAGAAAAGGAAGGCATTCCAGCAAACCACAAAGCACCGGAGACCCCCTCCCAACCCACCTCCCCACCTCCCCACCCCTCCGTCACCTCATCCCCTGCTGCTACAGCACCCCTCCCCCTAAACTTTCTCTCTCTCTCTCTCTCTCTCTCTCTCTCACACACACTTTACAGACCCCATCTGGCGACATTCCAAACTACTCTCCGGGATCCCTTCTCATTTCAGCTCTGAATGAGAGCAAAACTCCTCCCGAGTGAGCCAAAACTCACCTCCTGCTTTGAAACACTTCATTCAGCCGGCCGTCCAGTTTGCAGGATTTCACCCCGAACTAACTTTCTCCGACTTGTAACCTCCCTCAAACTCTCTCCTGCGTATACTGTCTCTCTCTCTCTCTCTGTCTCTCTCTCTCTCTTTCACAGCCCGGTGCTCACACAAACAGATCAGCTTTCTCCCGCCTACCCACCCTGCTCTAGGATTATCCAGTTTGTGTGTGTGTGTGTGTGTGTGTGTGTGTGTGCGACAGAGAGTGAGTTTCAGAACAGACACCTAGAGCTCACTGCAGGACAGAAATAGTAAGTGGGTGTGTGACTCAGACTAAGTTGTCTAACATCTAACTCTACCTATGCAGCATCTATAGGGTTCTGTATATATTCTCACTGCTCATCTTAACTTCTTGGTTTTGTGGTTTGTTTACTGGTTTTGTTTATTAACTGTCTTGTCAGTCTCTATCATTTTCTCTTTTTCTCCCTTCCGAAAAGCATTCCTCGCTCTCTGCCGATCTGTCTGCTTGTTTATCTGTTTATCTGCTAAACGGTACAAATTCTTTGCTCCATAACATCATCCTCTTCATCGCCTTCCTCTTGATCTCTGTGTCTTTCCTCATTCAGCTGCTTCCCTGTGTCAACTCACATGTCCATCTTTTTCCTATCATGAAAACCACAAGATTAAATGACACATTAGTGGGTTTTTTGCCACTTCTTGAGGTAGCAGCGACTGAAAAAAATTCATAACTCTACATCAGTTCAAGTTGACACGATAGTATCTGTCTTCCTGTCTTTGTACTGTCAGACCCTGATGTGGTCAGTCTGGCTTTACTGGTTGAAACTATTCTTTATAGGACAAACACTATATAATTCACAGTATGTAACAGGGCTGTTTAGGTTTCATGTGGGCGAAGTTTCCCGTCTGTCAGAGTAAAGGCCCCTGTAGTTATTATTATGACTGGAATTATGCAGAATATACTGGTAAACACACTACATACACACTTTTTTATATTAACATCGTAGCTCTATGATTCATCAGGCTTTCATCACACAATCTGACATCCTTCAACATTTATATCGTACAATCTTGATGTCTTCAGCGAATCTTCTGCATTGTCCTGCACATTGCATATTTATAGTTTTTTAAGTTTTCCCTTTATATTTCTTTTTTATGATCCTTATTTCTTACTCTAATCTAGGAGCACACCATATTGCATTTCACTACATATATTACTTGTGTTTGCAAGAAATAAACCATTGAAACCTTTGAATCCCTGCATGGATTGCCATTAAGATTTTATTATTAGATCCATCTCGCACAGTGAACTTTTAAGATTTGCTGTTGGGCTTCAAAACTCAATCAAGTTCCAAGTCCTTGAGGGCGAGTCCAGTCTAAAGTTCTCACAAGTAAATTGAAAGTTTGTCAGATATGAATGCTGACCTTTAGAATGACACAGCATTTAAATATTTTCTGCCCAAAGCTGTGTTCAATTTTTTTTTTTTTTTACATAGCTGAACCTTCTATGAATTAAATAGTCTCACTGTATAGCAACATGTGTGCAAGGCCTGCTGCTGCTGCTGCCTGATTTACTTTTCTGTTAATTGCACCAAATCAAAACTTGAGACTTGAATGTTTTTACTCTAAAGTCTCAGAGCAGTCAAGTCCAACTTTTCAAGACCTCATATTTTTTTAATTAAGTTTGACTTCAGTCCAACTGTAAAAACACTGTAAGATCGTCATAGTTACAGTATACTGATCAGTTCCTATTTGACAAATGACCAAGTTGCCCTCGTTGGTGCTTCTATTTTTTTAATATCAAGTGCTATATTTAGAATATGAAATGCCAAAACCAAAGACAGGCATGAAGAGCCAAGGATGAAAAGGCATGACGGGGTTTGGATCTCCTAAAAACAACACCGGACACAGTTGATTTAGGAACGGATCGATTATTGGATAAATAGAAAACCTGGCAAATAAAACCAAGGTTTTTGTAACTATGTTACTGCCCTTTTAAACACTTAAGTTTTCTCATGATTAGCATTTTATTTCCATGTTGACCAAATATTAATTCACTTTACAACTCTGGAAAAACTCTTTGGAGAGTCCACAACACTTTCCAAAGAACTACCCGGGGTTTGTGGACCGTCCTGATATAGATCATAGACTGTGTGTGTGTGTGTTATTGGAGATGTTAATCATTGCAGTTACGCAGCTGGTATGCGAGCCTGTGTGTAACTGTGTGTATTTGCGTGCCTAGAGTTACACACAATACAATTTTAGATCAGAAATTAAAGATAGAACACTCTGTTAAAGCTCTACAACAACAGCATCAACAACAACTCACACAAATTCAGTGTAGCTGCAGACATTCAAGATTCAAGATTCATGCACATAAATATAAATACATTTAAGAAGTGCCAACAAAATCACACACAGAGAGTTTAGTTCTATCAGTTATGCTGCACCAATTCAAACTGGTTATTTGAGTTAGTTGTAGTGAGATCTTTTTTTTTGTTTGTTTTTTGGACTTACAGGAATAGCTGATGCAGATATTTCCAACATCAATCTCTGTTTAAACAAAGCAGAAATACACCTTCAACATTTATTTTGTATTTTAAGATGTATGCAGTCTGGGGAATATGCTTAATATTTTTGAAATTATGCAAAATTCTTATCCCATGAGGTTATAAAATAAATGTTCCTGTTTTTATCTGTTTTGGATTTCTTTCTTCATTCTCTTCCTCAGCTTATCTCATTACTCACACTTTCTCATCTTTCCATTATGTCTCTTATTCTGCTTTTTCCCCACATCTACTGCAACTACAAAGACACACATTCACGGTACAGACCTGCACTTTATGACTTCCTGCACAGGTCATTTTATATGGAGATGTCACATTATATTGCATATATTTATTGTATTAAACACGAACAACAGCAGCAGAAGTTGTCTCTATCCAGAAGAAACTATGGCACACCTGGTATTCTCATGATATCTGTCCGCACACATACTAAACCATTGTGGGCAAGTGAATTGTTTCAATTGTGTTGAGGAAATGTGGATTTCAGCAGACTGCTGATATTTAGCAGCTATAAAAACTGCCAACTGCAGACAGCGAGAGACATGTGACTACCTAAAAATGAAAGCCTTCCATTCTTTACCATCACCGCAGACTGTTTAGCAAAAACACCGCGAGGCAGAACGAGCCGGGCGAAAATAAAAACAAACTATTGATTGAAAAATCTCGACACATCAATTCCTAGTTTTTTCACCCCCAGTCTGAGTCTCATTAGGGACAGTCAGTCAGAGTTCAAGTTCAGCAGCTTCTGAGCCACACTAGAGACGAGGAGAAAAGAGATTCACGACATAAAGACACACACTCACACAAGCAGCTGACGCTGTGTTTGCTTTGGCCCGAATGTGCGAAACTACAATGGAAGCGTCACTGACAGGCCTCCGAAGACAAAGGATCAAGTGTGTGCGCGTACTCCACAGAGAGAAAAGAAATCTGTTACACACTCCGCGACGCCATATGCAGACAGTTGGCATGGCAACGAGGAGAAAAGGCATATTCCCTGCATTTAGATGTATGAAAACAGTGGAGGCTTTACAAGAACAGTGTGAAAGAGTTGAAGGAGGGAAGCAGCAGCTGAAAGTACTCAAGTACAGTACGATGTATCGCACGTGTACAGGACAAGGATTTAAGAAAAATAAATAAGAAAAAAAGAAGTTAAAGAAAAGAAAGAACACAAGAAAATGCTGCCATATAAAGACAACTTATATAAACCAATCAGTTTATACATGCAATAATAGAATTATCAATACTTTGCCTTACTAAAAGCTCTATCTTACTACTTTCAAATAAATAAAGTACACATAACATGCTGACACCATTAATATAGGATTACCTGAAAAACAAAAAGAAACTGGAAATGTTAAGAACAGGAGACTGACACAGAGAAAGAAGAAGAAGAAGAGAAAAAGAGGTGATGATTTAAAGAACAAAAAAAAAAAAAAGATGAAAAATACCTTCTTCCACATCAGATAAATAGTCCTCTGTGATCATTTCGGGAACATTGGCTTTACAGACTGTGTGATTGGGATGGAGGAAAGAGTTAGAGAAAAAAAAAGAGAACCAAAAAATATGGAAAAATCATATTCACAATAAAGTCATAATCAAAGAAAGACTTGAAAATGGAGTGTCGTTACAGTACATTTAAAGAAAACTATGTATTTTTTGCTAATGAGAAAATAATACTATTACAAAAAACTATTTCAGTGGCTGGATATATCCCTTTGAAAATAAATGCTTAAATCGAGCCTCATGAGTAAAATGTCAAATGATGAAACAAAATGAAATAAGTTAATAGTGAAAAAAAAGAGCACCGGCAACAACAAAATAACTTTGTTTCCTTGACAACCAGGGGGAAATTTGGCAACCGAGGGACCAGTGCTGGGATATCGTCCTACTCCAGCCCATGAGTTGTAACCACCTGCCAAATGTGACTCAACCCGATATTTTATACATTTTGGCTGTCTCTCCAGGATTATGTGACTGAGGTCAGTCAGGTTGCATGGGGAGATCTGCTCAGATGGAATTAAAGTAATACAAATTCACACACCAATAAAGCTGTTACTGGAATCCTTACCTTCGTCGTCGGACATGTCCAGCACCTCGTTCATGGTCTCTGGAACATTCATCTTGTGCTTCTCCGTCACAGTCTGTTGAATAGAGACATGCTCTTAATAAAAAGTGTTGATGTGAACTTGAATGTAGTCATCTACAGACTCCTCTAGTCCAATTTTTTCTGTGTTTAACACCACAGAAACAGTCAATTATTACGGAAAAGTCTCAAATACAAGCTAACGGCCAGCGCAAATACATAAAAGCTGTATAAAAACAAGGACATTTTAATGGTTATATTATTAATTCAGCATAATTAACATGTTCAGTTCCATCAGCACAACAACAGAGGTATGTTATACTCACCAATCTGCTACTCCGAGTTTCTCTTTTTAACACAAATAACACAAAAATATATATATATTTCTACTTTGCAGTTTTTTCAGCCACTGTTAAGCTTCTGCCAATGAATGTCAACAATTTCCTGCAGATGTTTTACATTATAAGCCCACCAGACAGGAGAGTCATGGTCGCTGGATGGCTTTCAATGTATTGTATGTATTGTATATTATTGCAGGAAGTCTTGAGTTTCATTGACGGCGGCTTAAGTCTGAATGAAAAAACAGCAAAGTGCAATTAATTAGTGAGTGAGAGCAGTGTTTCTTACACTCAGAGCAGCAGAGTGGTGAGTATGACATCAGTATATTAATGCACTGACAGAATAAGTGCTGTAGAATGAACACAATGCTGAATTTATCAAGGTATTAGCAAATAAAAATGGGAGCACATCAGAAAACATGGAGACATCTGACCAAAATATGACATTGTCTTGAATACAAGCCTTGTTCTTTAGCGGTAAAATGTGCATAGAAGCAACTATTTAGGAATTTAGACATCTATAAGTCAGCTGTGTCTTGATTAATAAAAGGATGAACATCTATGCTAATACAAAACGATTCTGTAAACTAAACATTGCAGTCAACAAGGCCAACATGTATGTTTAAACACACGCGTACGCACCTTAGTGGTCAGAGTCTCCTCTGTGACCACCTTGAGTGTGTCAACGACGGAGATGTAGCCGAGCCTCCTGGCGATAGACAGAGCACTGTTCCCATTCTGGATGAAAAATTTTACAAAATAAAAAGTCATTTTTTTGATACACGTAACAGCATCAGGAAATCAAAACTATTGCTCTCCTATCTTCTTCAAGAGTATTTAGAGTGTATTTATTAGAGTGTCTGATATAATTGGTACTTTTGGTACAAAGAGAACAGATTATAAGCTACACAGGTCATAAACCAGAGTCACGTTTTAAACGTCTGGAGTGTGAGTGTGTACTAACGGTGGTGAGTTCGTTGGGTGATGCTCCATGATGAAGCAGCAAGTTGATGATGTGTGTGTGTCCCTGCTGTGCAGCCTGGTGGAGAGGTGTGTAACCGTTCTGTAGAGGATGGAGAGAAAGAGGCAAGGGTTGGAGTTATAAAACACACAAAAAAAAACACACATCATATTCATATTACACCTGCAGACAGGCACATTCAATGTCATAGACTAATGGTTTTTGGACTCTTTGTGCTTTTCTTTTGGTTTCCTGTGTTACACTTGTGTTGTCCAGTCCTTCTGGTCACATGGTTTTGCTCATATGATTTGGGTTGTATGTTTAAAGGACTGTCTTGCATGATTATTTAGCTTATAGTGTTGTGTACTTAAGTTTATATTCATGTATATTATTGGACAGGTTGATGTATGCTGGTTTGTTATTAAGCGGTTTTGTCCTTCCTGTGTTCCTGTCCTGATTTTCCCACCTATCACCCATCTACGCACCTGTCCTCTATCAACCTCGTCAGCCCTGCCCTGCTTCCTGTGTTTCCCCTCGGCCAATCAGCTCCCTGTCTGTTCTCTTGCTTCATCACCTCACTCTCCTCTCCCGAGCCTCTCCGCTCATCTCCCCACCTGCACCTCATCTCCTCGTTAGTTCAGTTACTTTTAAGTCCTGGTTTTCTGTTCAGTCTTTGTTGGATCCTTTGTTATGTACTGTTCAGTCTGTTCTGCACTGTTCAGTCTGTTCAGTCTGTTCTGCTTAGTCCAGATTGTTCAGTCTGCTCTTTTTGTGCTGCGTCCTGTTTCAGTTTTTCTTGTTTTGCATGCATGAGCCTTTAATAAAGGAGTTTCTTCAGCCTCGCTCAGCCGCTATTCTTAACATACAGTGTCAGAAAATATCTGATATCAGAAAAAAAAACACACGAAATGGTTACCTTGGTTTTAGCGTTGACCTTTGCCTGGTTTTTCAGCAGGAAGTTGACCATCTTCACGTTGCCATAGTGACAGGCCACGTGGAGAGGAGTATAACCCAACTGAGGACACAGAAAGTCACAAAATACAATCAGCAAAGAGATGATCATCCCATCGTTAGTGATAGTACTGGCTCTCCTTTGTCTATAAAATATGTAGCATAAATATTGTTTTATAAAACAATAATACAATACAAGGAGCAGGAGAGGATAACTGTGATCTCTGCAAGGCCTGAGAAGATTCAAGATTCAAATACTTTATTGTTATATTCACAGAGCAACACTACTCTCTTTGCATTGCTGTTTTAGTAAATCAAAAAGGACGACAAAAACAGTCTCTGGAAAGGGTCATGTTAAGAATTTTTAAAAGCAGTTATATACAAAAATTTAAACAAATATATAGTAATAAAGATATATACTGACTGTACAGGTTAATATGTGCTTTCTATAGTAAAAGTCTCACGTTCATAGCAGCATAAAGTGACAGAGTAAGTGAAGAAGTCTGCCTTGTGACCTTGTGACTGATTTATATTTATCTTAACTAGAGTCAATAAAATGTTACAAAACAGTGGCATAGCCTGAGGTGACATCTTCAAATTGCATACTGTGTTTGAACAGTGCAAAATCCAAAGATATTAAATATATAAAGATATAAAAGATATAAATAATCATCAAAATCTCACATTTATGAAATTGGAAGTAGTGAGGATTTGGCAATTATTTGGGGAGCAACTTAAGTAACTTAAACTGTAATCACTTCACAAGATTTGCATTGTCATATTCTATAAACCATAAGAGAAAGAGACATTTACCTTGGTCTCAGGATCTATAGTGGCTCCATGGTTGACTAAGACCTCAGCAACGTTGACTTTGTCCTCCTGAGCAGCCAGGTGGAGCGGAGTCAGACCAGACTGAGGATACGGACAGAGAGACAGTTAAACATACAGACAGAGAGACAGTTAAACATACAGACAGACAGTTAAACATACAGATAAGAGTTAAATATACAGACAGAGAGACGGAGGGATACAAAGTTACTGAATATAATATGATACAACTGAGAGGGAGATAAATAATACTTGCTAAGCGGAAGATGACAGGTGTGTGTATGACGGTGATAAATCATGAGAGACAGAAAACATTGCAAACTGAATGCCAAAAGAAATAAATGGCAAAATAACCAAGAGTCTTGCAAAAAGACACAAATATTTGGAAGTAAAATTAAGGCCCTGGCCAATAAACACATGTATGAACACTTATATAGACGTCTGTAGAGATGGCAAACGTACCTTATTGCCCATGTTAACAGGAGCATCTCGTGCCAGCAGCAGTGTCACTATGTCCACGTTGCCTTCCTGCGCTGCGAGGTGCAGAGGAGTGATTCCCTGGCGTGTAACTGTGTTGGTGGAGGCGCTGTACTCCAGTAACGTGGTGGTTATCTCCATCTGATTCTTCTTAGCTGCGATGTGGAGCGGTGTGTAACCATTCTGGTAGCAGAGAAACAGAGGGGATTGGTTCTTTGTTTGACACAGCCATCAAAATACAGCCAAGACAAAACAGACAAATCATATTCTGAATGTAAATTTCAACAAAATAACACTTCTCAGTTAATAACAGTATCACATGTAATAAGAAGGACTTGGCTTTGAATCAAATTATAACCCCAGGACATGATGGTTCAATTGAGAGAAGGGATTTTTTATAGAGCTGCAATGATTATTTTCATTATTGATTAATCTGTCAATTATTTTAAAGATTTATCGATTAGTCATTTGGCCTTAAAAAATGTCAGATGATGGTGATAAGTGTCAATCAATGTCTCTCAAAGCCCAAAATGCAAATGTCTTGTTTTGTCCCAACAGTCCACAACAAGGTTTACTGTCATAGAAGACTAAAGAAACCTGGAAACATTCACATTTAAGAGGCCGGAACAAGATAATGTTGGCATTTTTTCTCAGAAATGACTCAAAACGATGGATCGATTCTCAAAATAGTTTAATTTTCTGCCGATTGACTAATCGTTGCAGCTTTAAATTTTTAACAAATGAATGTCAGTTGTGTGCCACTAAAAAGACAGTAAGAAAGAAAAAAGTGGCACCTCTCTTTTCAGGACTGACTGATGTAGTATTATTACAGTCTATCAACTTTCAGTGGAATTGTATTGCATTGCTTTTTTGCATTGTATTGTTTTTCTGTTGTTTAAATGAATAGTTTGCAACATACATTTATTTGCTTTCATTTCTTGTCAAAGGTTAGATGAGAAGGAAAACAACAAGTTGCAGTTTTATGGAGGGCTATGTGCCGAACTATTTCTTAGCGGGGAGTAGTACTTCTCAAAGTCTTGTTGTCACTGTGAGGTTGCCAGGCAACCAGCGGAGACTTCAGGAAGTTACTGTACAACAAAAAGTCCAGCACACAAACCTGCTTGAAACCTGGACTTGTCGTTGTTATTCTTCAGTTTGTACAGCTTAAACAAACGAGCTATGACTTATTAATTAGTGAGCTTTAGAGGTGCTGGTAGGTGTTTCCCCCTGTTTCCAGTCTTTATGCTAAGCTAAGCTAAGCTAAGCTAAGCTAACCGGCTACTGGCTTATATTAGTTTGTAGCCTTGTGGTATCAATCTTCTCACCTAATGCTTGGCAATAAAGAAAAAATGCAAATATTTCCTAAAACATCAAACTATTCCTTTAAATTAATTATTCCAAGAAAACTGTAGTTAAAAAGTAACAAAATAAGTCATAAAAAGTTTTTGTTTTACACAAACATAACAGTTTAATACAGTTTATTTATTTTGTAACTTAGTATAAAGTTGCAATATCGTGAAAGTGTTAGAAAATTATTAATTTCAGATTTATATTTTCCAGCCTAATTCTTTTCTTTTGGTTGATAGAGACATCTTTAAAGACTCACACTTTTATAGTTTCATGTCCAGCACCTAAACACATTTTTCTTGAAGAGATCAACTAAAATTCTTACATCTTGTTATTGAATATTACATCAGGAAGTAAAAGTTATTTAGGATTTGTTGGTTTCAGTGGCAGCTCTTTCTGGATAGATGCTTTCAGGGTAGAAGAGCCGCTTCGCTATACAACACAGCGCATGTGGGTGACTGAAACTAGGTCAGCCTGCTTTCACCCAGAGCCAAAGCGAGAGAGAGAGAGAGAGAGAGAGAGAGAGAGAGGTTTTGGTGCATTAATGCATTAAGGAACATTCGATTTAACCTCCTACAACACGTTCACTTCGACAGACTCTTACCTTCGCAGCGGCATGCGGTGAAGCTCCCTGGTTGAGCAAGAGTAGCGCCACCTTCTGGTTATCATAGTGCGCTGCCACATGCAGTGGAGTTAGTCCACTCTGAGCGTATATACACACACACATGGACACGAGCATTGTTAGAAGGTGACATACATACAGAGCTGTAGGAGCAGACGTGATAAAGAGATAATATACTGTGAAAGCTTTGGCCGTAGCAACAGACTAAACACAAAGACAGATAATTTTGATACTGTGCTCACGTGAGAGTGCATATAAGAATGAGTACTGTGTTCAAAAAGTGCTGAAACGCTCTGTTTTTGTCGCTCTCAGGCAAACAACATTGCTTAAATGTGTGTTACCTTCCCAGCAGCATCAGGCTGAGCGTTCTTCTGCAGCAGCAGGTTGGCTACCTCAATCTTCCCGTACTTTGCTGCTACGTGCAAAGGAGTGAAGCCCTTCTGGATAGACACAACAGAAACAAACTCTGATTTGCACTATGATTGTTAAAAAAAACTGCTACTAATTCAACTGCTAGTAGGTTAGTTACTATTTAGCAGACAGGTTTTGAACGCTAGCTCTCACTTCTCACTACGACTTCTTCTCTATACCATATGTGTTTAATCACATATATCTGATTTATTTGCGGGGTTGTGTCATGACAACATGGGGGAATTGATTGCTTGGTGCTTAAAAATGATGAGAAACAATAAGGGCCCAGGGTGTGGAGGGAATGAGATTGGATGTGTGTTGTGTGTGTGTGTTACATCAGATTCTTCAGCTATGAGGCAACACAGATCCTTGACCCTACTTCAAAACCAACTCTGTCTACATAGACCCGACTGTTTGCACACGTGTATTAGACGTGCATGTGTGTTGTGTATGTAAGCTAACAGAGAGGTTAGTAATAGTCATAGGACTTGACAGAAACCAGACTGGTTCCCTGGTTCCGAGTCCCTGAATATCTACAGTATGTATCCATATATATTATCCATAGATTGTGGACGAATATGCAACTTTTTTTATACTGAGCCAAACTGAAGTTATTGAACGATTTCCCACTTTTCTGTTTCATCCACCCTTTAACGGAACATTAATGTTTACAGCCCTCTGTGGGGGATCAATATGAATAGTAACAACATCTAAGCTAACACCCCCACCCCCCACCCCCACACCCCCCCACCCACACACACACACCCCACCCCTCTTGGCCTCTTGAAAAGCAGTCGCCTCTAACTAGACTTGGGAATATGTAGTGACTGAGAGTTTTTGTTCTTCTGCTCATTTAATATCATGTGGCAGTAAAAATCACACCACCAACTATAAAGATGCTTGTGTGTGTATAATAGTTCATCCTTAAGATTTTTAAACAGTTTCAATCATTATAGATGTGTTTGCGTAGCGACACAAATATATACACAGCTTGATTGATAAAAACAAAAATGCAAACAAAAATGTGTAAGTTTACCCTACTTATATGTGGATTTAATAGCTCCTGGTTGTTAAAACCCTAAAAAGGACTTAAAGAGATTTAATACATGGGCAACGAGCGGAGCCCGTTCCTCCCTTTGGTTTGCCAAATCCAGTCACGGCTGAAAATTACCTGGAAACATCTCCTCTGTTTGACTGTGTTTAGAGTTTAGGGACTTTCCTCCATGTGTCCAATATGCGGCCATAAAACGCTCTGTTGCAGTTTAAATTGATGTTTTGAAATGAGTAATGCACAAAAAAAAAAAAAAAAAAAAAAAAAAACTCCAGGAACAGACTCTAGAGAACTTCTTTTGACCCAGCTCACCCACTGGCAGACTGTCAACTGTAACTGGTGTTCCTCAATCGTGAAGTTCACCGAGGTGCCGCGACAGTCTAGCAGTAACACATCTACTATGCAAAATGTAAGCAGATCTACTACTGTAAACTACCTATTCGTTTGGACACCATACAATAAACACACTAATAAACACACTTAGTCACTACACAGTAGAATTAGCGCCGTCATCACTGCTTCCTGGATCTTAGGTAAAACAGCCTACTGCCATAAGAAACAACTTTGATGGATGGTTACTGACGCATATGAGTGGAGAAACGGAAGAATTCCAGTTACTGGTTATTGTCTTCTGTAAGTATCTACTGGTGAACAAGTGTTATAAATGTTCAGCTGACAAAACAACCAGTGTCTGAGAAGTATCTGTCTCCGCATATCAGATGTGTGTGTGTGTGTGTGTGTGTGTTATTTACCTTAGTAGTAATGCCCAGACTAGCTCCTTTGTCCAGCAGTGCTGAAGCCACATCTCTGTGTCCCTCTCTGGCAGCCAGGTGTAAAGGTGTGTATCCGGAGCTGGTCGTGGCATCTGGGTACGCGCCATTTGCCAGCAGCTGGTGGACAATGTCTTGTTTACCGAGACGGCTTGAGATATGCAGCGGAGTCTGGTCGTCCTGGGGTCGACGAATCAAACAAACATTTTTTTAATTGATACCAAGAAAACAAAAGGTTACGAGCAGCTATTAGCATAAGAAAGAAAAAAAAAAGACATTTCAGGAAGTTTCTGTGCTCATTTTCATCATTTTGTACTAAAACCTATGCAAATTTCCTCATTTATGACCATTTTAGACAAGATTTCTATCTAATATTTCATCCTTTTAGCTTATTTACACAACTGTGAGTTGTTGTAGCAACATTTTGCTAACATAAAAGGCTTTGCTTGTATAATATTGTGAAAATGCCAGTTAAAGGGCCAGTTTTAGGTGAAAAGGAAAATTCTGATATTTGTCAAATATGGGCAAAAAATCTAAATATAAGTGTATCTACATGTAATTCAGTAATTAAACTCAAGCAAAGACATAACCACACAAACAAACTGGATGGGTTTAATGTGTTAATCTAAACTGATAAGGATGGTTTTTATGTAGTCAAATGTTTATTGTGAATTGCACACACACGCACGCAGGCACACACGCACGCACGCACGCACACACACACACACACACACACACACACACACACAGAGTCTACCTTGGCCTTGGCATCGACTAGTGCTCCATTCTGGACCAGATACCGGACCACATTTGACTGTCCTGCCCTCGCTGCCATGTGGAGCGCCGTCTCCCCTCTCTGGACAACACACAAACACAAATCACACACACACAGAAAAGTTAGTCCAAACTTTTTTCCTCCAAATTCCTCTATTTCTTTCTCTCTCTCTCTCTCTCTCTCTCTGTCTTTCTCTCTTATCAACACAGTCACACAAATGAAAAATCAATACGTTTTTTGATGTTCCAGAAAGTCCCTTTTCTTTTAAGATGTGCTGAAAGAACAGAGAGGCAGAAAAGAGAAAGACCCCCTTGCTTTCCACACCCAACTCACCATAATGACGTCCCGTAATGCTCCGTTTCTACGGTAACCTGGCCACAGACACGGCGTGGGCGACCAAATACTTGGGGTTGAAGAGTTGCCTGTGCACTTTCTCCCCCCCCCCCCCCCCTCTTTTTCTCTCTCTTCCCCCTCTCTCTGTTTTTGCTATGTTTGCTCATAACTCATCTCGGCTCTTTCTCCCAACTGTCTCCCTTTCTCTTTATTCCTCTTTCGCCTTTAATGTGATTTAAGAGTTAATGGGACCAGTAGTAGAGTTTCTAGCTCCTGTAGAAGAGTGTTGATGGACAAGATGAGAGTAAGAGATTCATTCCCTACACCGTAACATTAATATATTTTTCTCTCCTCCTTCCTGAAGTTTTCTCCGCCGCCTGGTCCAATAACACAAGGTATGTAATGTTGGGCTCGGTTTATAGAGAAACATGCCATCTCATGTTGTTCCTCTCATGCTGTCATTTATTACAAACTGACCTCTTATAAGCCGTTAAGACGACTGCATCAAATTTGTTATCCTGCTGTTTTTCCATTTCGTCAATCCGGAGTGAGAACAAGACAAGAAAGAGAGAGAAAGAAAGTCAAAAAAAACCAAAAACGTCTTCTCGAACTCACCACATTACTCGTGTTTGATGAAGCCCCGTGGTTGATTAGCTGGTGGACGATGTTTTCATGTCCCATAAATGCTGCAACGTGGATGGGAGTCAGACCGGACTAGAGGGAGAGACAGAAGAGACGAGATGTGATGAAAATAAGTAAATGTTTGAATAGCAACCTTTTTTTTTTAGCTTATTTATTGCTACAGAGTCCTGTTAGTCCCATACAAACATATAAACCCACTATTAAAAACCCTCCTTCCCTTATACTGTCTAATAAAACAATATGTAAAAGTCCCTGGCAACATACGCTTATTCCTCTGTAGCATAGCGCTGTAACGTAGTCCTACAACTAATAAAAACACATCAATGACCCACTCCGTCGCACTGGGTGACATGTTTCTTCATTATCACGAACACACACACACTGTACGGTAGTTTTTTTGTTTTTTTTATTTGACTCAATCCCACATAAACCGTCCTGCTGCTGTAAATACTCACTAGAGCACCAAGAGTGTATTAATCCGCAGCCGAAAAAAAAAAAAAAAAAGCCTCCAACAAATGCACCCTTTCTTCATGTTTGAGCGACTTTTGCTAAAAGCTATTTTAGGGGGAAATGACTGAGCCTATTCTTGAAAATCAAACTACATATTTGTGCTCTGCTTTTAAAGATTTTTATCTTCAGTAGGAATGAATGGGCTCGGGCCTGAGCACCGCAGTCAGGGTAACATTCTTGGTTTTGTTTCTTTTCCGTGCAATTTGTTGACAGTAAGAGAAATATGAATAGATGCACCTCTAGTTTGCAAACTGCTCTGAAGAGTCAGAGCTGGTATAATATGTAGTTTTATTTATAAATTCCTGAACAGAGAGCTATAAGAAGACTAGAGAGTTAACAAAAAATCCTCCTGTTTTATGTAAACTGAGCAAACCGAAACATCTTCACTACATCTTTTGGTGCATGTGAGTCTTCTCTCCCAATATCTTTTTAGCTAAATACACTCTACCTACAGTATATACTATATGACAGCAGCAGCTGAAAATAAATGAGTAAATAGGGTGTTTTACTGTATGTGAAAAATGAATTACTAGTCAGTCTCAGACTCAGATTAAGAACAAAGGTAAAGAGACAGAAAATCAATAAAAAACAGGACTCTCTCTCTCTCTAGTGGTGCACCAGGAAGTTCATAGATTACAAGAACAAGATACTCCGGTCACTGTTGCTGTCAAACTGATTAAAAAGCAGCAAACGACACGATACTGCTCCTGAGATGTACACACATACAGCACAGACAAACCCACAAACACGCACACACCTACCTCAGTGACTGCCTGTATAGACGCTCCATGCTTCAGAAGTAGCTCCATCACCTTGACTCTGTTTTTCTTACAGGCAATGTGCAGGGGAGTGAAACCATTCTAAAACACAGACAACAAAAACAAAAACAAAAATATACACATTTTGAAATGTAAAAATAGTCCCAAAAACTCTCTGCGTGTGGCTGTGAAGGTCTCGCAGAGCCGGCAGAGGACAAATCTGGAACGCCAGATGGAAAATACAGTACAAAGAGGGACCTTTTTTCCACCCTCTTCTTTCTCACTCTTTCTTTCAAACCCCTCTGAATACAAACCAGACAAGCAATATGTGGAAATAATTGACTTAACTGTAAGCTGTAAAAAAAAAACAAAAACAAAACAAAAACAAAGTATGCTGCACTGAAATAGATACTTTTCTTTACAACTCACTCTCCTCTCGCCAACACGTACACTCTGCCCCCCTCCCTCCCTCTCTTACTCTCTTAAGTTTGGGGTTTCTGGCTCAATCCTATGACTTCATTTTCCTCTCCATGTCCTTTTTTTTTTCCCCTTCTTATTCTCTCTTTCTATAAAGTCCCAGCGCTCTAACCACACCCAGACTTCTCCCATTACAGTACAGAGATGGCTGTCTCAGGCCAAGACAGTGGCTGTGGCTATAAAGTCTCTTTTTGTCTCCTTATCTGTTTCCTTCATTCATTTTCTTCATGTTCTCTCTCCTGTAATCTGCCTTTTTTCCCCCCATCCAAGCCCATTATAACTCTCTTTTTGTTACAAAGGAAGGAAAGACAAAAAAAAAGACAGGAAAGGAGGGAAGAAACCTAATTGCAACATTTAAACATCCCACTTCCACAACCTTGAGCAACACTGCAGCTTCAATAACTATACTTTTCTATCACTTTTTCTCTCTAAAGCCCATCACCTCATGACACAAATGTGCTGGCATTTTTACATGTTGGTCTCATGTTTAAGCCCCTGAGTCAATTTTCCATAAAAATTTGCAACAGCAATCTTTGTTGGACCGAGTAACTTTCCGTAATGCTTTAAACATCACTCAAGTCTCAGCTGAATGCAAACACATTAACGTAAAGTTGAATGAGAAGTTTTAGAGGGGACACATCAGTCTATAAAATGTGTTTTCATTCATCAGTGTGGGACAAAAGAGGAAGAAAAACCAGTCGAACACTTCTGCCAAATGTCAACAACATCCAGCATGTGATTCGTCATTTCTCTGTGTCATCGGGGCATTGTCAGATTGCAAGCTATAAAAAAGGCAGCAGAATTATGTTTTCTATCTATTAAATTATGACTGATGAGAACATTTATTAAGGGGGAAATACAGGATCCGTCTGATTGGTCATAAGAGGGGGCGAGTTTCCCTCACTCCCCCGGTCATGATGATCATTAATCACGACTTCATATTAGCTTTTTTATACCTGTCTATCCTTCCGCCACATAAACATCCCCCTCTCTGTCTTTTTTTTTGTCTCAAACTTGTGCAGAACCCACATCTCCCCTCCATCCCTTCATCCTCACCAGGGCCTTGGCGTTGGGGTTGGCCTTTTTATCCACGATGACCTTTGCCACCTTGTAGTGGCCGCAGTGGGCGGCCACGTGCAGCGCTGTCAGGTAGTCGTTGGTCACGTCATCCACGGGGACATCGTGGTGCAGCAGCAGCTGGACGCAGTTGAGGTGGTCGCCCTGCGTCGCCATGTGGAGGGGAGACAGACCGTTCTGGAAAGGGATGAGGGAGAAAGAGATTTGTCAGTGTGGCTGCGATAACTGACGTGTCTTGTTGGCATGTTCTCAGGAAAGACCAGGACCAGGGATTTTGTGTAGTAAAAGAAGATAAGAAGATAAGAACGATAAGAATAAAAATACACATATAGTTTGGAGGCATACCTTGGTCTTTGACAGTATCGGTGCTCCTCTGTCCAGCAGCATCTCCACCACCTGCTCATGGCCGCTCCTGGCTCCACAGTGGAGAGGAGTCAGACCATCCTGTGAAAACAAACAGTATACTGTCGGTAAACTAGCTGGCTCGAGGCTGACGTTCATCTTTGAACTTCATACCATCACTGACAGCGTCCTTGAGTAAAGCACTGAAGCCCTCACAGCAGGGGTAAAGACACTGCACTGCAAGACTCTTTTAGTCTTTTAGTCCTGTTTGTATTAACTAAAAAATACATGGTGGGAGATGATGATATGATGTGTGTGGTTAGTGTATGAGCCTGCATAGGAAACTAAGAGTATTTACCCCATTAAACACCAACATAAGTCAAAAAGGTTTCATTATTTTGGGCCCAGATAACATGTGTGTGTGTGTGTGTGTGTGTGTGTGTGTGTGTGTGTGTACCTTGGTCCGTGCATCTATCTTGGCCCCTCTCTCCAGAAGCAGTCGCACCATGTTGCTGTTCCCACGTTTGGATGCTACGTGAAGTGGTGTTATGTCATTCTGGTGAGAAAAGAAAAGCATCATTTTGTCAGCGCTGGGCAAAGTGACAAGATGACTCAGGATTGTACAAACTTATTGTAGTTGACAGGAAAATAACAGAACATTTCAACTCTGTTTGTTGCTGATAAAACATGACATTGTCCATACAACGGGCTACAATTGTACAGTCAGGGAACACATTTTAACCAAAAATTAAGCTGCAGCACACATGTCAGAGAGCCTGTCCATGCCTGCAAGATTTTAATGCATATGACTTGCCTGAAATTTGCTTACTCTATTAGAGAAAAAGAACTCTCTTTGACATTGCACAAGGAAAATGGCTAAATATCCCCCTCTAGAGGAATATCACCATTTCAGATGCAACAATCCGGTTTGACCGTTTTCTTGCTTTCTTGGTTTTCTCTTCGTCTTTCCAGAGAAAGAAGTGAGTGTCTGTGTTTACCAGATGTCTGTAAGACTTCATAAGAGTTTGAATAGGACACTATGCAATGTGAAGCTGTATTTTATAGGTGTTTTATTTGGTCTACTAATTATTGTATGATTATATACGAACATTTTCACGATGACAGACGGCTTTAAAGTGTTTTTTACCAGTATGTCTTTAAAATAAGACCACTAAAACTAATTCCTACACAATTTAGCACAACACATGTTAAAAAGTTGTTTTTTACTCTCATTTTGTCTCCAACTACAGTGGATCTACACTACAGCACTGCAGGGACCAAATACCAGGAAATTCAAACTCTTATATATTAAATTGAATCACATTTTAGTTTAGTAAAGTACTGATTGACATGAATTACTTGAAACACAGATTCACACATCTAGCCTCCAACTCCCACACACTCCAGAGTCCATCTTTACAATCTCTAGGATCACATAACATGCAGACAACATGCGTATGTTTCTTCAGGCAGAGTGACAAGGACAGCTGCAGAATTACACGTGTCATTATTAGATTCCTGCACACTCTTGCACACACGCACACACACTAACACAAATTCCTGCATACTGCCCCGCCCTCTTCTACTGCTGCAAACACTCACTCACTTCAAAAGGTCTGCGTGTGCATATGCATGTATGTGTGTGTGTGTGTGTGTGTGTGTGCCATCTTTGAAGCAAAGTGCCTACCCTGGCCTTGAAGTCCACAGCTGCCCCTCTGTTAAGCAGGAGTGTTGCTACGTTGATATTGCCGTAGTGCGCCGCGATATGGAGAGGAGTGAAACCGCTCTGAGAGGGGCGACAGACAGACAGACAGGCAGACAGGCAGATAGAGGGATAGAATTAATTAAAAAGAGAGGAAAAGAAGCTAAACGTTTCTCATAATGAGCCATGATGAGCGAAGCATGATGGGACATTACGTAGCAGTCGGCCAAAAGCAGACTAACAGAGCACAGAGGACCAGAGCTGAGCAGAATTCATACATGCTTTGAAAAAGTGACAAAATAAAATGAGTGCTTCATTTTCCTTTTCAAAATAGAAACTATATTTCTACTTTTCTTGTGTAAGAGTCAGGGCAAGACAGTGCACCGCGACTTGAGTGATCCGGATTGGATGAAAACACGACGTACAAGCACTTTAGCTCCTGTCAAATGAAACCCATGCAAATGTGAGACCAATGACAGCTGTTTAACTTTAACTCCTTGGTGATACTGTATGCTTTCATCTGACAGGAAAAACACATGCAGGTGAGCATGCATCTGCAATAGTTAAAAGCAAACTAGATTTTAGTGGGAAATTCTAGCTCTAAAAAAAGGCAACTTAGCAAGAATCATCAGTTCAAAGACCTTAAGTAATTACTTAAGTATATAATACGCTCTGTGCATGACTTGAATCTGGCAAGTGACGGTATTCTGAAAATGCATTAATTCAAAACATAAATAATGCATTTATTCAGTTTTTTTTTTTTTACTTTCCCAAAGCAACAAGCAAGAAAATTCAACATGCTATTGATTATGTAATCCAGCATCAAAGCAGATGCAACTGCTCTGTGGGTAAAGTGACAGTAATTAGCATTATCTCCAGCGAGAGTCAGCACAATTTCACGTTCATGTTTGTTAAAAATCCATTTAAATAAAATCAATAAACCGTCACGTCAGCTCTCTAGTTTTTTTTCTCTCATTGACATCCGGATGAGTTCTTCTTTGACAAAAAAGATGGTCACATGCACAGCAAAATCTAATGTAAGTTAATTTAGCCATTAGCCAAATATAGCATCGAAATAAATAAGTAAATTCAAGATTATGCACATCCCAAACAATCACTCAAGCAGTGCAAGGAACAAAACCACTTTTTCTTGTTGAAAGATGTCACAAATATTATTGGATCGCATTACAGCGAGGAGCTACTGTGGACGGAGAAAGAGAAGTTAGGGGGGGTAAGGATAAAAAAAAAAACGGTAAGCTAAAGTAACCGGCTGCTTGCTGTAGCTTCATATCTACTGTACAGACATGAAAGTGGTATTTTAAAGACAAATGGTAATTCTAGGTTAAACACATTGCAGCTCTATCAGAAAGCAACAACTATATCTATATATATATGCACACAGATCTATAATATATGCAGATTAAATATTTGTGTACAGTATTTTTTTATACACTCAGACAACAGCAACTGCAGTGAGGAGTCACTACAACCTTTTTCATGTAAAAGAATCACCCCCCCCCCAAAAATTCAAATTCAGTCCACTTGGAATGGAAATGAGGTTTTTTTTGCTTTAGCAGCGATTCCACAGAATATGATTAACTCATTGTGCATACATTACAATAACTTCTTAAAAAGATCTAAGTCTGCCTGTGATGAAAAAAGGGTTTAGGTTTAACTGTGGTAACTGAAATTTTACTGTTTTTTTTTTTTCCTGCAAGCCACTGCACATACAAAGCAAAGTCAAAATGTGATGCAGTCTTAAAAACAGGCACGCAGACGAGGTGCGCTCAGCAGCAAAAGCAGTCATGCCAGCATTTAGCGTTCATGCTAACAGACAAGAAGGCTTTGGCTTTGCAATGGTGTGACCATGAGTGGACGATGACAGGAGAAGAGAGGAGAGGAGAGGAGAGGAGAGGAGAGGAGAGGAGAGGAGAGGAGAGGAGAGGAGAGGAGTGGAGAAGTGAAGGTATACCTCTGTTGTTCTATTCACCATCATCTAGAAAGGAAAAGGTAAAGGGGGAAGCAGTAGGGTAAAAAAAAAAGGGAACGAATAGAGGGAGGAGGTGGAGGAGGAGGAGGAGGAGGAGGAGGAGAGAATGGGGTGGTTAGTGCACCACAACAACAACAACAACAACAACAACAACAACACCATGGTTGCACCAAGCTGTAGGATGGGTTTATGAGAATGTGGCCAGAGTTAATGAAAAGAACTAAAAGGCGACCACACAGAGGTGCACACAACTGGATAGTGCGACGCTCCCTTATAGTCTGTTGTTTGTTCTACACTTTGTGGTAAACACAGATTATTTTTCAATCAACAAAAAACAAAATTCTCGTGCTGAACAAGGATGTGACACACAAAAAGACTTGTTGAATTAAAAAAAAATACATTTAACACATTTTTTATCCCACAAAAAAACATGCTTTGGGACTTAAATGCTTTTTAGGAACCAACAAAAAGCACCATGAAGTTCAGAATAACTAACACATGACAGAACATGTTTACAGTGTCCAAACAGCACAAAACTAAACTAAATCACTTCCTCTCTGGCAGCGGGTCATGAAGGGAACTGAAAGTCCTGCCTATCGTACAGAGAGTTTACCTTGGACTCCACATCAGCGTTGTGGTCATTTTGGAGGAGGAGGGCGGCGGCCTTGGTGTCATCTTTCCGCGCGGCGATGTGCAGCGCTGGGAGGCGCACCTTCCCCTTGGTGTCATTTTCCAGTAGGAGGGAAACCACTTGGTCATGGCCCTGCTGCAACGCCACGGCCAGAGGAGTGAAACCGTCCTGTGGACCAGCAGAAACAACAATGACCGTCACTGGTATTACTGGAGCTGTTAATGGGACAGACGTGCTACATGGATACTTGCTGCAAGCTGCCAACTGATATCTACGGATAAATAAGCAAACACGAAGTTGGATTTCCAACGAACAAAATGTTGATTGAAAATGTTCTCACATAATTATTTTTCTTTCTTTATATAGCAAATTGTGATTTCATAGAGAAGATACAAGTTATACCAGTTATACATAAAACAGGATAAATGTTAGAAGATACATTTTTTTAACTCTACCTCTAAAATGACATTTCACTGTCATGTAATGCTTTATAGTTAGGAGTAGCGTAGTTATACACAACACATGCAGGCGTGTGTGAATAAATAAACCACAAATTTGTGGTTTGTAGTCAGTGTAACTGTTAAAATAAATGATTTATTTGTTTTTTTTATTGTTCTCTTTTTGTCTCAATTTAAACATTTACTGTTTAACAGCAGCATCAGACTCTATATATTTATTCTACAGATACTTAGACTGCAAATTGTATTTTGGGTAAGTCTAAGTAAAAATAAAGCATTATGTATACTATGAGTCCCACTATAAAAAATAGAAAAGAATATAAATTTATTGTCCAACTAGGGGTCAAAATTTGTTTCTAGTCTCACCTCAGATACAATTAATAGCATTAAAGTACATTAACAACAGTCTACAACCATGCTAGCAGCTCTGTGAAACTGTGTGTCGGCACGGTGATGTTTTGGTCAGCATGCTAACATAACACATTTCTTATCTATTCATCTGTTGATTATTTCCTTGATTAATTAATGTGTTGTTTGATCCATAAACTGTCAGAAAATGGCGAAAAATGTCGACCACTGTTTTGCAAAGCCCAAGATGACGTCCTCACATGTCTTGTTTTGTCCCGATCAACAGTCCACAACCCAAAGATATTTAGTTAATATCATAGAAGCCTAAACCTGCCGTCCATACAGCCATTATCATCCAAAGAGAACGAGATGACTACACGCCACACGTACATTACACATGTGTCCAAGTTCACCTGATTTCCTACAAACGATTGACTGCAGTGGGGATAAAAGATCTCTCATAGTTGTTCTTTTTAGCTATTGGTGCTCTTTAAAGTGTCGACCCAGAGAAAAACAAAATCAAAGTCCTTGTGAAGGGGTTGATAACCCTCACTGCAGTCGTGGCCTTCCTGTGTAAAGCTATGTTATATAAATCAGACAGCTTCCTTTGATGTCTTCCTATTAAGCAGAGGAAACACACAGGGTCAGCGGCGGTGCCGTGCCTCCTGAGTAATGCTAGTATTCCTTTCTCATATGCGGTTCTGCAGTGTTTCTGTCTCTCCAACAGCCCAGCATTCAGCATCGATTTTCAATATGGGGTAAAATGAGATTTTAAAAAATAATAGCGTGCTGGCATCTTGTCTCATTCCCTACTTGCAAAGGTTTCCACAAATTAAGGGAAATTTACTGATCATAACAATGACAAGCACTGAAAAACTACTCGCTAAACTTACTACGGCACCATCTTTTTGCTCTTGACATCAGCTGCCGGTATCACACTAACAAGCAGGAGACAATCTAACAGCCATTTGCCGATTTAACGCATTTTAGTTGATGCTCTAAAGATGCTGTAAGTGCTAGGGTAGGAGGTCAATGTCTCGCTCAAGAACAAATCGAAAGGAAATGCTCAGCTGTTGATGGGCATGAACCCAGAAGCAGACCAGATGAAACTAACTGCATGCTAAAGTAACATCCATTCACTCCGGGGGTATGATAAACACGACCCACAGCTGAGGCCGGTAGCAGCAGTATCTAAGAATCATCAAAGAAAAGGAGAGAAGATTTCTCACGAACAGCAGAGAGATTTTGTGTGTGTGTGTGTGTGTGTGTACACAGGACACCGACTGTCTAGATAAAACCAACTCAGCATCACTACACCCACACATCAAAGCGCAGCCTCCCCTCGGAGACTCGGCATAGCTCGCAAATTTGTGTACACACAAAACTATACAGAAGAGAGTGTCTACACAGATAAACAAACACACACATACACACGTTCATAATCAGATCCACACCACTGTCTGCAAGACACACACACAAACAATGCATAAATTTAGCCTTTTTAAGAGTTTCCAAAGTCATAAACCATCCCAAAGCACTACCCTCGTGTTTCATCTGCTTCATTATGGATTCAGGAAAAGACAGTCAGCTTAATGTCCTAAAAATACCTTGAGAGACAACAAGAGCAGCGATGAACAACAAGGCACTTAAAGAGGGGTTTTTGATCTTTATCTCCAGGCTGGAAAACATGCAATGACACAGCAATATTTCGCTTCGCCAAAAAAACAAAATTAGCACCGGCCAACTTTAAGGTAGCCATTAAAATGAGTCAAAATAATAGAACACACAAAGCTATGCATGATCTTCATTATAATGGGGCTAAAAATAAACATACAGGGCAAATGTGGATATTAATGCAGAATAGTTTGTACATTATATACATATAAATGTGATATCCTTATGCAATAAAAGAAGATCAAATGCAGTTAAAAGACTTTAAATCTGATCTATTCGACGTCATGCCATTATGAAACGGTTAAATATGAATTATTAAACACCGGGAGTTGCTTCAAACATGGATATATATTTCCCCGTATGAATAATTCATTATGTCTCTGACTGCAGGAGACTGTGGGGAGAAGAAAAGGAGGAGAACAGCGAGATGCGGAGGGTAGCGGGTCGGGGAGGGAGAGAAGGAGCAGAGGCAGACACAGACAAAAGGAAGGATGATGGGGAGGGAGAAGGCGACAGGAGAATAAAGAGATGAAAGGAAAAGATGAGGAGGAGAGAGAAGAGCTGCCATGGAGCTGTTTGTGAATAGTCAAGGACAGAGCTCTGTAAATAAGTACACGACGCACCACGCTGATACACTAATTGAGATAGATAGTAGCTTAAGCTGTGTATCCAGAAAGCACAGGCAGGTGCGTCATCACTGCTTCAACCATCGTATATTTTAACAACATTATAGAGACGATGAAGGCGCCTCTCATAATCCAATCAAACGTGTATATTTTAAGATCCCCTCCAGACATATATTAAAACACTGGGGCACCCCTGTCTCTCTCCCTTCACTTCCTGTCTCTATACTGTCTGTCAAATAAAGGCAAAAGCCTGAAAAAATAATCAAAATAAATTACAAAATCTTTTATATTTCAGAGGTTGTCTCCTACTTCACTGAAAAGTCCATTCTCAGTGTATGTGCACTGGATGCTTCAACTTTCCACATCACACTTGTGTAATTTGCATACCGGACTCTTATAACTGGCTCCGAACTAGTCGTGATGTCACAAATCATGCTCGTAGGCCCGCCCCCTTAAAATCTGCTTTTCAATGAGCACAGTAGATGTTGTTACAGGATGTCTTACTGCATCACAACACCTAGTATGATGTGAAAATCTACAGCAAATAGTTTCTATATTTTAGTGATGGTTTGGAAACTCTCTGTGCAGCACATCAGTTTCATGCTCTGTATTGGAGCTATATTAAATTGCATCGTCCCTATTTAATAAAATAAAAATAAAATAAAATAATAATTGCAGTGCAGACAACCACTTCATGATACTAAGCATGACATTAGCCTCATAGATGTGATTTAGACGGAGAGGTTTGACCAAAATGTTGTTGTTGTCACACGTTCAGTCTTGCACAGGGAGGCGGTTGGCTGTGTGCCGGTACTACTGCAGATGATGGATCAGTCTGACACACTCACAGCGTAGCACTCGCTCACGCCACAGATGTCTCCTGTAACGTCACCCGGTCCCTCCCTCACAGCCAAGGTCACTCTGAATGAACACATCATCACGCTGCTGCCGCCCACCGTCCTACTGACTCTCTCTACCTCCTTCACTCTATTCACTTTGTCTTTATTTACCATTCAGTCAACTGATGAATCTATGGAAAATAATTCCTTTTTATTATTTTTACCGAGGGAACCTCCTACATCATGACATAATATGTTATTCAGCTTTTGTCTCCTGATCGAGCCACTGGTGTCAGGCCTCTGTTTACCGTTTGCAACAAAGAATCTGTTGGTCATAATGCTGCAGTGTAATTATGGGGATGCTAAGTGAGGGCTGGGATGAAGGGTAACTATTATGGGCTTGTGAATGTCTGTGTGCAAACAGGCGTTAAGTGTATATGTACTGTGTATTATCTGTTTGTGCTTGTGTGTGTGCTTGTGTGTGTGTGTGTGTGTGTGTGGGTGAGTTTATTTACCTCAGTGGCGATGCTCTGACTGGAGCCGTTGTCCAATAAGAACTGCACCACATCCAAGTGATTCTCCTGCGCTGCCATATACAGCGGAGTGAAGCCATTCTGTAGAGAGAGAGAAAAAAAAAGAAGCTGAGTCAGACCTGCAATCAAGGACCAAACCATCATGTGCTCACGATTGAGCCTCTCTAATGTTTTACTCATATTTTCTTATCTGTCTTTAAGGTTAAACAATCCTTTTTTTTTTGTTTTCTCCATTGTCATTAGTTCAGCTGCTGTTTTAAGGTTGAAGACAGGATTGAAACTATGTTGTCTGGATGCACTTTAAACTGCACTTTTTGGTTTTGTTTAAAGCAAGCTAGCTGTGTAGAGTAGAGGTAGCTGTGTCTGAGGCTTAATTCAAACCTGCTGCAGCTAATAGAAGTTTCATGTCGTAAAAATCAGTATAAGAGCAGGACTGTCAAAAAACGAACCGCGTAATTACATTTAAACATTGTCGTATCGGCCTCAATTCATTTTTATGCTTTATACCGATTATGTGACGAACTGAAGAGGTCAGTGTGTAAACTAATGTGACTAATGTGCCACCACACGGCACGACCAGCACTCGCAAGGACACGCAGTAAAAGTTTGTGAATAATTTAGGCAGGTGAGACGCATTAACTGTTCATTGTAAGGCCGATCCCCACTGCGACTTTAATGTAAGCAAATTTATTTTTGATACTAAGCCCGCAGCTGCTTTTTAAGCCCCAGCGAGTTCCAGTGATAGATGAAACTGGCTAAGCTTGTCAGATGCTAAGTGACACAACAACAGCCCCTAAATGTTTACTTCTTTTACATGTTTATATTTTTATATGTTTCTGTACTTGTTGACATTTTCCAATAAAGTGAAAAAAAAAATTGAAAAGAGAAATTAGAAAATTAAATTTCACAAAGAGAAGGTACAGGATTTTTGCATTAATGTGATGAAGCATCTTGTTGTGTCAGGTATTTAAATCACAAGATCAGCCAAAAACAAAGACATCCTCACCAGGCTTTCTAATCTATTAATGGTTTCTCAAAATTTTGCTTTATCATGATGTATACAGCTGTACAATACCGTGATTTTATACTTATCACCCATTCCTGCTACAGAGCGGGGACATTTTATCCGACCTCTACAGCTGCACATGGACGTACTATTCCAGCAGAGCTATCATGGAGCACATACAGTACTGGCACCTCCGAACATACCTCACACCTGATAACAGTGGAGATAAAAGCTGATCTGGAGCTGGAGTTGTAGAGGACTCTCTCTCTGTGTGTGTGTGTGTGTGTGTGTGTGTGTATGGTGCAACACTATAACAAGGCCAAGAAAACTGATCTCCATAGCAACACAAGGATCCAAAAATCACTTCAGCATGCAAAAAGGCTCATCCTCCTCCTCTCTCTCTCTGTGCTTATTCTAGTGTCGCTGCACCAACAGCCTTTCAATCATAGTTCACTCTCTCATGATATATTTAAGCTTCACAGTTTTAACTTTATTGGCGACCAAAGACACAGCAGACAGAGAACTAGTTTATAAGAATAAAAAAAACAACATAAAACTGTGAAATAGTGGCTGAAATATTGCGCAGCGTGTTTCATATTCACACACTTTTCACATAAATGGATACAATCTCAGACTCTGTATCACAAAAGGCGGCTATTTGCAATGTTGATGTGGATTATGAGATAGCAGAACACTGCGGAGGCGGCATCCCTCTGATTCAAAGGAACAGTCATTGTTTGTGTAAATAAACACACACACAAACTTTTGTGTCATCAGTTGTGCTGGCCGTGTAATATGCAGCCAGAAACACAGCAGCCAGCTTCAAACACACGCACACAGATTAAGACATACAAACACTCAGTCTGTGTTTGTTCCTACGACTGCAAGGAACGGTGTGTTTTGTTAACCGTCATATTGTGAGTACGGATCTTAAAGGGGACGTATCATGCCCAGTTCTAGGTTTATATTTATATTCAGGGGCTCTACTGGAATATCTTTTTATGATTTATAGTTCTAAAAACTCCTCATTTTTCTTATTCTGCCCCTCAGTTCAGCCTCTGTCTCAAACAGACCGTTTTAGCTCCTGTCTCTTTAAGGCCCGCCCCTCCTGATGAGCTTACTCCATTCTGATTGGTTAGCTCCCGGAAGTTGCGTCATGGCAGACTTTTTCTGCCTCTGGAGACTACGTAAACAAACAAATAGCAATAGGATGTCACTTCTTTTTCTTGTTCTTTACTCAAACTGGAGATTTCTCAAATACATCTGTATATGTTGGAGCCCGAATCAGAATTGATCAACCTTAACAACAAAGGCTACGGGACAGACGGCTGTATGTGGGCATGTGCAAACAATCTGATGTCAACACAAGGAGGAAGTAGAAGCAACTTTGCAAATGGAGCATTCAGTTGAAGCCCTGTTTTTTTTACTTGCAGGGAGCATTTTTACATAAGTTCATTGCAAGTTTTGGAACTTTGACTGCAAGAAAATCACAAAAAGCACGATATGTCCCCTCTTAATCCATAAGGACATATATACATGTCCTGTTCTAGTGGCTTACTCCATACTACATCAAAACAGTAATACAATACACGTTTTTTTCTCAGCATGACACACTCTGAATCATGTTAAAAATCAACAGATAATACAAATAATATTACGATGATCACAGGATAAAACAAAAACTAGAGATTCAGCGAGTTTCAGTACAGCACCGCTCATCAATACCAACTTCATTTTCTTCCTCTCTACGGCTCCAGCCAAGGCTTTGACGTTGACATCATTATGGTTGCCGTGGTGACCAGAGCAGTGTGTGTGTGTGTGGGTGTGCTGACTATTGAATGTGGGCCAGGCAGCACTGCAGAGATGCTGACACAGCACACACACACTGACACACACACACACACACACACACACACAGATGGATACTGTGTGTACTATACGTGTATATGCATTGATCTGCATGAACGCACACATGGATTTCCAACAAAGATGATTTACCCAATAGGAAAGCTTTGTATATTGTGTTTTACCTGAGACTGTGCGTTGACGTTGGCGCTGTGGGTGACGAGCTCCTTCACCACCTCCGTCTGCCCGGCCAGGGAAGCTATGTGCAGGGCTGTGTTTCCTTTCTGCTTCGGAAAATGAAAAAAACATTTTGGAATTACTCACAACTTCATCAGTAGTAATAAAACTGTCTGTCTGCCTGCGTCAAAGTCTGAAAATGTGGCTGGTCTTCATCAACTACACGAGGGAAACGTTTTGGCATATGGTATATTTGTATTTGTTTTAGATGCACACAGAAAATCACAACTTTAATTTGTATTTTAATCACCTAATATTGGCACCAGATGGCAGGAAGGATCCGTTTTAAATATACCAAACAAATTCTGAGGCTGCTACTCCTTTGGATATATTGTGAATCAAAACAAATGCAAATAATGAATTAAATATTTTCCCTTTGCTATTTTTAAACAGTGCTATCTCAAACTTTATATGTTTTTTTTATGTTGCTGTATGTTGCCTGAAAGTTTGAATGTGTAAGTTAAATGTTTCATAAATCTGTAAATTTTGGGAATGGATTTACTCTCCTACAATTTCAGTGTAAGTAATTAAATAACACATAAATCAGATGTTACAATAGAAAACACACATAATACAGATTATGTGACATTTAGATCTTCTGTTCTGTACATTTGTATGTATATTTAAAAATACATATATTTACATACAAAATAGATGTTATAATCTTTCATTATTTCATTCAACAACTGACTGGAAAGTTATAGGAAGGAGCATCAGAGGGGAAAAGGGTGAGATGTCTGGAGTGAAGGACATACTATCTAATAATGGCGATGAAGAAACTGACAGAGAAACAGAGAGTTTAGACGAGGGGAGAGTGAGAAACAGTGAAAACAGAAAAAAACGGACGATGACAAAAGAAGGATATTCTCGGATATTGAATGAGTGATTTGGTATGAGACGCACATACTGGGTCTCTAATGGATGCACCTGTTGTATGTGTGTCATCTCTAGCACGCAGCAGCTGTTGCCATGTTGTCAGTGCTGCCGCCACTGGAACCTCCACATATACACCTCCCCTTCATTCCTCAATCTGAAGTGCTATATCTCATTTTCCTCTCATGCTTCACAACCTCCTTCTAACCGCAACTCACTTCACTTGAACTTAAGACTGAATTACAAGAAAGCACAATATCGTGTGGGCATAATGTAACTATACATGTTATGAAAACTGAATGCAGTTTAGCGGAGCAGTAGTCCAGCTAGTTGCTTACTTTGTATGCCTACTATTCGGTGCTGGGAAAGTAGCGTTCAGCAGGTTTCAGAGGTTTTTAACTGAAAACAGCTGCCTGCGGTGTCTGGAAACGACACCGATGAGAGCAGTGAAGGTGAAGTAGTGAGCTGTAAACCGTGAAATGCTCTGTAGAGCAGAGGGGAACTGCAGAGTCGGGTTATATTTCTCTTTGGGTTCATCACTACAAGCAAACTCCTTTTACAAGTTAATATAAAGATATTGATTACAGCCAATTTACAAAAACAGTTTTATAGATATTGTATTTTGTTGTCCATTTGTTGTTTCCATATTTATGTATCTATTTGTTCACCTACTTGCTTGTACATAATAGTGATCTGTTTTATGATCTTTCTTTGGCTTCATTGTCCTTGTTTTGGCTGTATGTCCATGTGTGTCTTCCTGATCATTGTTTAGTGTAAGTACATTGAGAGCCACTAAAAACTGGAGTCAAATTCCTTGCATGCGTAAATATACTTGGCCAATAAATCTCACTCTGATTCTGATTAAATAACTGGATAACTGTCAGCTTTCTGCAGTAACGGCATGTAAACTAGAAAGCTAGATTCCCGTAACGGGGGTAAAGGATGAGAGAAACCCAATTTCCTCAGGGAGATGTCAGTTTCATGGCCGTGTTTACACATACCCAGGTTTTTAATGGGGATTTTACAAGTACGCATGTGCATGACGAGGATTTCACATAGTGAAAGTGTCCTGTGACAGCAGTGTGATGTATCCGTTTATTCAAAATCATTTCCCTAAAAATCTGACTAACACTAAAACTAAGCAGCCACTTTCTTCACTTAGTTTAAGTTATTTGAGTTTAAAGTTGGCCATTTGTGAAATTCAGACACATTTAAGGAAAGAAAACCTAAGCTTTCACTATTTATGATATTCAAGAATAAACATCTTGTAACATTACTGCACTTTAAATGAGTAAGCTGTGGTTTCAATATAAGAGAAATCATGCAAACAAAGATGATGCAAACTCAGCTTTAAGCAATTTAATCACTTTTTCTCTTGATGGAATAGCATCACAATTTGTTTTCAGTGAGAGTTTCACTATCACATATGGCTCGTTCACCCAGCCAAGACACGTTAATGTGCGAAACACCGTCATGCACGCGTCTGGATAGACAATTTCTTTTCACTAAATCAGTCCACACTTCCTCTCTCGGCTAACACGAAGCCATTCATCTCTTTTAGTGCTGCTGAAGCAATGTGACTTTGGAAAGGAGCTGACGCAGCAAAGTATGTGTGTGTGTGACTTCATGCATACACTGTGTGCCTGCATGAGTGATTGTACGTGTGTGTGTGTGTGTGTGTGTGTGTGACTCCTGGGTGGCACACACCTTGGTAGCTGCGTCCACATTGGCACCCTGCTTTATGAGCTCAGCCACCACCTCCACATGGCCCTCCTTCGAGGCCAGATGGAGAGCGTTCAGACCATTCTGTAGAGAGAGACAGAGAGAGAGAGAGGAGAGAGATAGGTATCAAAACAAAGGAGAGAGATAAAACAGTGGGACTCCTGCAAGAACCGCTCATATCAACTGATTGGTTCATAAGAGGCACGTATGAGTGATTTAAGAAAATTTGTGAATATGATCTCGACCTCCTCTATGTGAAAAGCGCCCTGAGATAACTTTTGTTATGATTTGTTTGATGAAATCAACAAAAATAAAATATGTAACTAAAACTTTTTACTGTTTTTACTGAGAGTCTTTTTTACTGTAGATGTTATGATTTTTATTGGCATATTTCGGCGAAGCAACTTATACGTTTCAGTAGTTGCTAGGAAACGTCTCTCACTCCAGATGACAGATGCCTCAATGTCTTTCTGCAGGTCTCTGCGTAACCCAGGTTAAAATCTAAAATCAGTCGAGTCAATCCCGGACTAACCCTCAAGTGATAAATATCCAGGTCGGACTGTGTCACTTCCTCTTCCTTCCTCCACTCCTACTGGTCGCCATGTTTAGAGGCGTTCTTGACAGATTCTTTACCACTTAATTCTCTACATTCAGGGGTCAGGGTTTTTTTTTTTGCCCCGTCAGGTTTTGCCTGGACTTGGATAATCTTTTCTTTGATGGTGAGCTACCTACGAACCCATGAAAATTGGATTAAACTGAACCAACTACTACCTCCCCCACAGCGTGTGTGGTAGGGTGAACTGAACTCTTTTTTTTCTCCCTTTGATCTTAAACTGGACTCTTGGAATTCAAAGACAGACTCCTAAAGGCCTATTTTTTGTGTTTTATACTCATTTGTTTTTGCCATTATTGCAATATATTATTTAAAACGTACCCGTCTGTCTTGCTGTCAATAATATTCATACACACTGGGCTCCCAAACAAGCCTATCTTCTGTCACACATCTGGTCCTTTAAACTCAAATTCTAATTTAACATTTAGCTAATCACACATGCTGCATCTGTCCAGTATCATCCTCTGTTGTAGCCGACAGTGTAAAATCACTTACTGAAGACTATAATAGCCTATTCTTTTGTATAATGTCTCAGTAACTGTCACATCCATTGACCACCTCCCATCACAGCTTTGGTTTTTTACATCTAATGTCATGTCAAATCATTCCCTCTTTATTTGGATCACAGTACGGCCCTTCTCTGATGACACGTCACTGGCAGCTGGATTCATATTTTCTAATTGTTACTGACTAAGTTTGTTATGTTTTTATCTGCTGACAGCAGGTGTTGAAGCTCTGTGGTGTGAAATTCTATTTTTTTTACTCTTTGATAAACATTTTTTTGTGAATTAAACTTTCCTACAAATAGCAGTTTTAGGGGAGTTTATTATCCTAATGATCAAATCTCACAAACATGCACCTCCTCATGAACATGTGTCAGGCTGAAACAAGCCATTTATGACTAGTTTGGGTAGTTTAAGTTCATTAGAGCAAACCACACAGAAAAAAGTTGGAGTTTTAGGATAATGATACAAATATGTTCTTGCATGAGGCCCAATGTGAGTATTATATACTTGCTTTCAGTAGCTGAGGGTTCTGTTTATTATTAATATTCACCCTTTCTGCATTTCTGCATTCCTATTTATTAACCCTGAGCATAATTAGATCTATAATCCAAACCTATTGTACATAAAAACACCCCAAGCACAAACCAGGACAGGACAAATTAAACCCGTCCTGATATCTACTATCTGAATCTGTTTCATTTTCTGTTTTGTCAGTTGGAAAACTTACCTGATTGCAGATATTGATGTCCACTCCATTCTTCAAGTAGTCCAAAGCTTTCTCTAAGTTCCCGGCCCGAGCTGCACGCAGATAACAGGCATTTACATCCGTCTGCAGGAAGACAGAGAGAGAGAGAGAAGGAGGATGGTCAGTTATCTTACATTATCACAGTGAGCTGATGAGAAATGTTACCGCAGGTACACGAAAACCAGGGTGGTTTGTAAAATGAGCAAACAATTAGGAATTACAAATGTCTAAGAGCGCAATCAAACTAATTAAAAAGCTTTTGCTGTGCCTACGTGCCAATCAGCCAATTTAGATATTTATAATAGCTTCTTCTGGGCTATTTCTTATTTTGAAAATAGAGCAAAATATTGCAGCATTAGTCATAAGCTATCATTTATGTGTCATAGCATTCCCTATAAATCCCTGCAATTCAAGATAAGTTGAATAAATCCCTCAAGGCTTGGATGTTATTGGCAGAAAAAATTGTTTGGCAAGCCCTTTGAGAGCCCACAGAAGCTGAATTAGAGCCAAATAAGAAAACTAGTTCATCTGAGGGTAAAAAAAAAAAAAAAAAAAAAAAGTGAGAATCTTCTGTCTTCAACATGCCTGCGTGGTTAAACTGCACTACAGCAAGCCAAGAATAAATAAATCAAGAAACAGCACTGCCAGATCCAAGCCTACAGAACAACCAGAGGATTTACTATATCTGTTTGATAAGAGGAGCTGCTCGGTGCCAGCGTGTGTTCAAAACGATCATATCCAGGCTATTGACAAATAAAAAAACTGCTTCTTTTCACTGTGTGTTAAACGGACACTGGCATGAGCTAACGAGGACACATAGGGACCAACTGCTGGGGGGCTGCCAGCATCCAAAATGAGTGTAGTGCATTTTTTATAGAGTAATTGGGAGCAAGAACACACACACACAGCCACTCCTCACATCCGCTGTATGCAGCAGCCTGCATGACTGAGTCTTTCTCAGAAAACCAATACATGTGTGCATGTGAGCCACAGACAAAAAGGCAGATTTGCAGTTTAACCTGTCAAAACTGAAAACATGTACCCCTGAGTGTTTATGCTGTGTGTGCGCACATGTGTATACAGCGTCTATGTGTTTGTGTGTGTAGATTTTTGAGGTTGTGGATGAGCGTACGAGTGGGTGAATACAGGAGGTTTGTTTAGAGAAAGAGAGAAACAGTGAGAACATCAGCGGAGGTGTTTGGTTGAAAAAATATCGGGAATGACAAGCAGACAGGAAGACAGCTAGTCGGCGTGTGTCTCAGATTTCATGATTGCAGCGCAGTGCTACAGCCTGCCACACCCTTGTAGTCCAACGGGTACCCAACACAGTACAAAGGATAAGCTCTCTCCAATTACCCTTTGCCTGTATGCATTTTAACCAGCACTTTTCTCTAGACAGCATACACACACACACACACACACACACACACACACACAAAAGGTATAATAAAGTTAGTAACAGGCGAGGTGAGCTCTTTTTAACATAAAACACTTCTGTGTTCGATGTAGGACACTTCACATTCATTCAGCTCCATCAAATCTATCAAAATCAACAACCTACAATCCTTGACATTGATAAGAGCAGAAATTAATGTTTGAAAGGGAAGATCGAAGCCTCCAGTAACCGTGTCAGAGTTGCAGTAAACTCAAGATCAAATCAAATCTTTATTGTTCATGTGCACAAAAAACACAAGTGCACAAGGAATATCTTACTTTACGCTTCCTTTTTGGCCGCCATAGATAAACAGAATTGAGAATTAAATATATAAAATTATGAAATTTTCAACTATAAGTACGATATATACATGGTTTACAAGATAAAAATACAAAATTAGAGACAGAAGAAAAAGAGCTTAACAGGGTTTAATACTGTGTGTAACAGCTGAAACGGGCCACTTCACCTGCAATAAAGAGCACTTCCACTAATATCATAGGAAAATTAATAGCTTTTATGAAATTAAACATTAACCTTTAGGAAAAAAGTGCAGAGAGGCCATTCAAGATGTCATATGATTCTATTTCACAGTGTGGCTAATGTTTAGCCACATCTACACACTGTCGTCTAATAACTAAACCTGTGTGACAAATGTCAAGTCTACAATAATTAACTTAACTTTATATTCCCATAGTTTCATTCAATTGTTGATGTATATTAATCAAAGTTTTAATTGTTTCCTGATCATAAAAGATCTAAGCTACTAGTACAGCTTTTAAAATATCATGACATGACTTCAGGATGTATTTCAAGGTTGAAACAGAGAACATGAGAGTAAGATTAAGGCTTTGTCTGTAATTTAAAAGGATTGTTTTTTGTTAGACAGTATTGTCACGTTCACTACACCATGCTGCGTGTTATTATAGACAGATTATTGGCTCAAGCTGATCGCTGAGCTCATTTCCCTCTCAGTGAATGGATCTTATCTGAGTTCAACATCACACATACGCAAAACACAGGGAGTTTCTGGCGTCAGCATCCACTCTGTGCAACAAGGGGGTTCCCCGGATGTCGGGCTGTAACCATGACGTTACCTACACACACACACACACACACACACACACACACACACCTTACAAACCTCTCAAATACTATTAAATGTTTTGGAGTCTTGTTACTGCATTAAAGACTATATATCTGTGCAGAATCACTACATTCTTGTCTAACCGTAGACAAATCACACCTTTTAAATGGTGTGATTATCAACAAATAAGCAAATGAGACAAAAACCATCTCATCAACACTGACATAGCATATTGCTGTAACTAATATATAATATTGTATATCAGTGGAAGGCAAATATTGGCCCGTTTGCCAAATCTGGCCCCCCAAAACAAGATTTGGTATCCTGATCAAAGTTTAAGTTCTCCCTTGATAGTTTACATCAAAGCTTTTACAAAGTCCCACTAAATATGACTTTGCATCATCTAATATTGCCCCAACATGAAGAGAGGTGCGCAAACTCAGGCTGTATCTTGTTTTCTGTGCCGGGCTGTTTTAACAGCACAGTCTAATATACATAACATAATAATATACACCGCTTCATTTCAATGAAACAAGTAACCCTTGAATTAAGGCTTTAGCCTGTTTGAAAAAAAAAACAGATCTGTCAACAGCAGTATCATGTGTGGATAACCTATAAATGACATCTGTAGTCTCATAGTGCAACACTGAAAATACATTCACATATATCTTATATAGTCTTTTATTGACAAATCAGTATTAAAATGAGCTGCTGTAACTCTGTTAACCCTCTACTACAGGGGAAATAACATCTGCCCTTGGATATAATCCTAAAGATCAATTTTATTCTTAAATAAATTAAAATACATAAACAAAAACATATTGAACACATGCAGGCCTACTATAAAACGTTGGCCCTCCAATGCTGAAAAAAAAAGATTCCCATGGTTGAACCTAATGGACTAATGGGCTAAGCTACTATTAACTCCTGCGTCACATGACCTGGTGAAACATTTTGCACATTACCACTTCACAGGAAAGCATACTTGAGAAATTCACAATAAATTTTAATGTATAACCCAAGTAAATCATACAAAAACCACCCAGTACCGTTTTAGTTTTCAAAGGTGATTAGATATTTTTTTTATTTATGTAATTATAGTGTTTCCTTCTGACCTGGAATTGAATCTGTTCCACCTCCAAATTGCCAAAGGTTGATTGTATAATTATCTGCTGCCTTTCAGACACTACATACTCTACACATAGTTGCAGCTCAAATACAGTATGTGCAGCATGTACAGCAGCAGATATTTGGTGGAATAAAGAAAATTATTATAAAAGTTTCTACAAAAAATAAAACATACACCGCATTCTTTCCTGCACTGTTTGATGAAAGCTGTACACGTTGAGAGGCGGTGTGCTGAGGTGATTTTTGAACCCTGAGAAGGATTGTGAGGCACGAAGCCAAGCCTTTTAAGTTAACTGTGGCACCAGCCGTGGCCGCTCATAATTCAGAGAATTACCAGAATTCCAGTTCAAAGCATAAAAAAAAAAGTGCTCTGGCCAAAAGTCCAGCCGAGTATTTTCCAGTTTTGTAAACTTGACACCAATAGCTGCACATTGTAATGAAAATAGTCTTGTTATATTTTCATTGCATGACAGACAAACAGGCTGACAATGGAACTGACACAATACACACACTTTTTTTATCTCTTTCATAGCTGTTATTTGATCTGATATTAAATTACGCTAATTCTATCTTTCATTCCAGAGGATTTGGGAAGTTTTCTTCATGAAAAATGCTGCAGTTTCTGACCACATGTACAAATGCACAAACTGACTCTACAACAAGTTCCAAAGTTGTAAAACACATCACTGATAAAATGAAAGAAACTGCTACAAACTTACATGTGTGCTACATTGGTAAACTGCATCTAAAGAGTTCTTGTTTGGTTCCTCGATTAAAAGGAAACCTCTGCTCAGTGTCACTATATATTTAAAAGAGGGAAACATGAGAAAACACTCAAATATGTGTAGATAAATACAGGACAACACAGAAAAATACAGGGCTCACTGCATGACTATAGGAGAGCTGTTGAGTAACAACAGCCAGTACAGTGCATGCATGTACATGTGCACACAGGAATGTCACTGATAGGAGCCCATAGGAGCACTACAGAATTAGAGTCAATAGAGATATCTTCCTATGAACGCTCACTAATACTCCACCGGCTGTTCGGGTTCAGATGGCCTTTGCAGGATGTCATAGACATAAACAAGTGCATTGACATTTTAACAGTGTTGTGTCAGGAGAACAAAATACTCATTTGCCACAACGTTTTTATACTAAGGAAGTTTCTTTAATATTCCAGAAATGCTCCAAAATTCAGTTGATTCTCTCTGTATTTACCGTCCTATAAGAGAATGCGCAGAAAGGCCAGAGTTTTAAAAATGAGACTCAAATCAACAATATCCTGTTTATTAACAGTAGTTCCTGAAGATTAATATTGATGTTCTGCAGACAGACAGACACCGATGCAGATATTTTTGGGTGTGACAGGAAAGACGAGAGTTGCAGAGACAAAGATCATGTAAGAAAAAGACCTTTGAAAATGATTCCCTCACTATGTTAATGTGTACAGTCTGCCTCTGTAAATGAGTGGCATGTCAAGAGTCAAACGTACAACAGTGCACTACCCTGACCGAAAGGAAATGCAGCTATGACACAGCACATCAGTGGTCTTTTATTTCATGATATCACTGTGCCAAGACAAATTGAACATAAAGTCTGAATGAAATGCAGCCTCGATAACAGGATGGATGTATAACAGTCGGCTAATGTTGCCATGCGATTACTGTGGGCTCCACTGATACATATTAATGCCTAAAAACAATAAATTACTGGACCAGCTCTAAGAAACGTCATTAAGGAGAGAATATATCATACACATGAATAAATGGACTACATTTATATGATGCTCCCATTCACCTACACACACACTCACACACTGATGGCACTAACCTAATCATGGGCTGCAACTTGTGTGTCTTCCTCGAGGACGCTTTTTCATGTTAACAGGAGGAGCCGGGGATCGAACTGATAATGGATGACCCACTAAAAATGCTGAGCCACAACCGCAGATATGAACAAATTTTTTGTTTTCATGATATATTAACGATAACTCATGACTAGTGTTTGTTTACTGATGCTGTCTGTCGAATTCCAGAGGGACAAGGAGCGAGAATGTAAACAAATTACTGACATAATTAGAGCTCCGTTTTCAGTAGTCTCGCAGATGCCGTTGGAAGAAGTTGTGCTGAGATTTTTAATTTTGCATTCAGAAAGCATATGAAGTGCAGAGTGAGCTGTCAACAGGCTAACCATCTTAGTATTCAGTGCCGCATCTAAGTTACCCACTGAGACCGTAACTGCTTCAAAATACTAGAAGCCGGTTTGTTGTCTTTAAGATGAAGTGCAGCTTTTAAGAGAAGATGTGAGGCGACCAAGAGGCGACCTCAAGTGCAATGACACCACCGAGACCCTTCATGCTGGCTCCAACTTATCTCTAGAAAGTCAATAATTGTGAGTCATTATGGTCTCACAATGGTATCGCTAAATTTGGGGCCTCTAATAAGTGTTAGAGTGTCATTTTAAGACTTATAGTGGGTTCTGTCCATCACTCAGCTTTTGTCAGCGCTACTTATTTGAAGTTAACCTTATATACCAGGGTCTGACAGTAAGTCTGTGGGATCATGCCAGCAATTCCTGCCATCAATTTCCACTGAATCCGTTATCATGCCTCTCAGGTAGCGCCAACTCTAGTGCTGATTGGTGTGAGCCAGGAACGCAGTTGTCACTGTGTTGTTTATAACACTATTCTAGTGTCCACGTTACGGCTCGACACAAGTAGCAAACAGACTTGTGATCTGCAAATAATAGAGTGGGAGTTTGGAACATGTACAATAAACAAAAAAGGCCTAAAACCCAACTTTACTGCAGCTGCCCGATTCAAACAAATGAACTGGGAGGATGTTGGTTTGTATAGAATAAGTCTCATTTTCAACTAATTTCATCTCCTGTACATGGTTGGGTATCTGTTAAAAAGATGATTCAAAAAACATATAAAGACATGCAAGACCCTGACTCTGAGTAACACGTAAAATGGATTTCGTTGGTGACAAAATGAACAGATACCTTAGACGTGCCTCATCATCTTATTTTTAGATTATCCGTTTAAACTGAATTTTAAGTTAATTGATGTCTTGGGATGTACCGTCGTAGCAGAGAAGAGATTTGTTCAGCTTTGCCTGAGTTTCTGCAAGTGTAATTCCAGTGTAACTTTATTTATCCATGAGAGATATGCAAAGAATGTTACTGTCGCTCTTTTTTCAGACGACTTCACACTCATACAGTTACACACATTCCAACATGGGAGCTGCTCCCCTGCAAGCAACCACGACGCTGAGGGACAGAAAAGTGTTTGTCATTCATACACTATCACTAGCTGGCTTTTATGTCATATTTACCAGAAAATCTGTTCACTAGAAGACTTTATAGTATTTTTAACACTGCGGTACGTTACATTTATGTCTTCTCACTTTGTTTTTTCCTTTCAGATCAGACAAATGGCAAACAAAAGCTCTCTCTGTTGCGAAATTCAAGCTCATATCTAAGTTAATACCTACTTAACTACCATTAAAGTGCTGCCTGGGTCCTTTGGTGAGCCAGTGATGAGCTAGTCTGCCTAAGAAAGCAAATACTGCATTCTGTATGTCACATATCACCAGGATAATGAAGACCTTTTTCTTATTACAAGGACTCATGAAGGGCTATCCTTCTAGCTCACTCAAGTGGATTTGAGTTAATGAGAAAATTAACTATTTAAAAACAGCAATTTCTAACACTGACCTCTCTCCTTCTTCTTCTAAATTTTACAATTTAGCTCTCTCTTTTGCTCTTTTATTCCCCTTTTCCACAAACACAAACCAACACAGAGCACGCGCCACCGTCCAAGGTCAGGTGTTTCCATTCACATCATTTCTCAACATGAACGTGTATCCACAACACACTGTACGTACGGGCTCATATACATAATCAGCAGGGATTTATAAATGTACAATCACAGTGAAGCCCTCAGGAATGCAAACACAGACAGAGGTGTAAACACACATATCCACACACACACATACACGTTTACTGCAGCAGAGTGGTGCAGCAGAGTTCCTACTGCGACCTGTCCCATCAATGACCCCCAAGCCTTACTGACAATGTGCCATCTCTGGACCGGTAACCACTGCAACATCACTAAATCCTACCGGCTATAAACTCCTCAATCCTGTTACCATCACGGTACTGTAATGTAGCAGGAGAGAGGGGAGGTTAAGTCTGTTTACAATCTGTGAGCTCAATGACTTTACAGCAAAGTACGACACTTACTTCTGCCAAATAGTCTGCTGCCTCCTCCACTGCCATGTTCCTCAGCCTGCAGCTGAAAGTGTGAAACCTGAGCACTCAATTACTGTAGCAGCTAGCCCTAGCCTGGGAGCTAGGGAGAGAGGGATGGGGGCAAGAGAGGAGTGGAGGGTGGGTGGGGGGAGGGGGGTGTCGTCTGTGTGAGAGGGAGGGAGAGAGAGAGAGAGAGAGGGTGAGGGAAAGACAGAGACTGAAAAAGTGTGAGAGTGAGTGAGAGACAGAGAGAGAGAGAGATAGGGGCATTATGTCACAGCTAAAAATACCTGGCTTGCAGTGAGAAAGTCCAGAGCATGGGGGGGGGGGAGGGTGAGGAAGGGGGGGGGGGGGGGGGGGGGGGGGGGATAGAAGAGTTCCGGCGCTAATCTCAAACCAACTCTCACTGGAGCAACACGGGATCAGAGGACAACGCACCACTCTGAGCGTGTGACTGTTTATGTGTGCGCTCACAACCCACTGCCACTTGTTAAATGTAGAAAAAAAAAAAAGTTAAAAATGAAAGTTCCTCTGTGTGTGTGTGTGTGTGTGTGTTTGATATTATCATTTGTCGTCAGTATGACAATAAGTTTGTTGTAACGACATCTGCTGTTGTGAGGCACTCTTGAACTCTCTTAATCCATAATGAATGGATACAGTCAGATTTACAAAGACATCAAAGGGACAGCTGAAGAGCTAGAGGGTGGGTTTGCCGGGAGGAAGAATAACATGATATCTAGAATGGACAGCATTCAGTAGTTTGGATATATACGCTATGTGAATCGCATTTGTATGTATTTGCTGACATTTTGTAATGTAAAAAGCCAATAAAGAACTTGTTAAAGAAAAAAAAAGAAAGCTCCTTTTATAGCAGGATATTATTTTAACTGTATTAATCCTATTGTGTAAAAAGCACAACGTTAAGCTTGTTATCTGAGTCAGTGTGCAACCTCACTAAGTCAAATTAAAGGTGTCTTAAGTGTAAAGTTGACAGAGCACAACATGTATATACAGCACCAATCAAAAGTTTGGACACACTTTCTTATTCAAGTGAATGGGACGGTGTCCAACCCTTTGACCGGTGCTCATATATTTCACTACACTTAATAAGCTTCCTATGTTCATTTCAGACACTAACCACAAAATAGTGGAGCCATTATTTCATTATCTATTATTCAGCAGACTATTTTCTCAACTAAACAATGAATTGTTTGGTCTATAAAACATCAGGGAATAGTGGTAAGTACCCATCATAACATTTGACAGCTCAAGATCTTCATACTGTTTATTTTGTGTGACCAACGGTCCAAAATCCAAAGATATTCACTTTACAGTAATCTGTACTATTATGAATTGGGAAACTGGGGAATTTACACTTGAAAAAAATGACTTGAATGATTTATCACTTATCAAAAAGTTGCCAAATATTCACAGCTCCAGTTCAAGTTTCTCAAATGCAAAGTTTTGCTAGTTTTCTGTGTTTTATATCATTGTAAATTGAACATCTTTGGGTTTTTGGACTGTTTGTTGGATAAAACAAGCAGGTTGAAAACAGTTATTTTTTTAACATTGTACCAATCATAAATAAATTGATAGATTATTTGATAATAGCATCATCTGTTGCAGCCCTACGTCCGTGTGTACATGTTCCCACTTATACAAAGACAGATTTAAACATCTCCCTGTCTGACTTACCGTATCTGAATCCACCATCTCCTATGTACTTCCATGGAGCTCAGCAGGTGTTTGCACGGTAAACACAGATGCCACTGCACCCAAAACAATCTGCAGCCAGAAAGCTCGGTTGCCAAGGATCGCCACCTTATCTACTCGCACAAAAATGTGTCTGTGGACGCACTCGTGTAAAAGTGCCATAATGTGGAAGCAAAATCCTCCACTCTGCTCGACTTACTCTCTTCTATTTTCTTTCTAAATTGCAGAGACAACACTAGCTAGTGCAATAAGCCAAGGTTATTCTAACAAACAAAAATACACACAAGCACATACAAGGCTTCAGGGCCCAGAGCCCAGCAGGCAGATTAGCAGGATTTGGATGGTTCAGGTATTAAAGAGGCTTTGGTCAACTTGTCAGAAGGCTAGCCAGTTAGTTTATATGAATATTACTGACATGTGCCCAGTGAGAGTAGAAGCTGGTCAAAAAAATCAGAAAACAAGTGAAAATGTTAGTAAGCCACAGAGTTAGTGTATCCAGTCAGTAAGGGTTAAGAGTTTAATCAGTCTGGAGTCAATTAGGAGATTAGGACTGTCCCGCTAACACCTAGCATAACTACATAAATATACCTTACTCTTATGTACACTCTAAATATATCATTGATGGACTAATGCAGCTCATAATAATTTAGAAACAAGACTGTTCTCTCAAGAAAATTCACAGCTTGATTGTTCGAACAGCTTAAATTTGAACTTGGAATTGCTTAGCGAGAGCATTTCCCCAGATGTTTATTTATGTCTTTAAAACAACCTGTGTTTTTATGCACAGAAGTAGTGATGTAACGGACTTTTCTAACAGCTAGTTGGTATTTGAACCATATTGAGAATCTTTTCCTTAACCAAATAGCTTTAGTTGCCTATGTTAAAGATTGCACTAATCAATATTTTTAAATTAACAACGGATCAGATTTCTATGTATAATAGTGAGGAACCCACGGAGAATTATCACCGTGCTCGGTGGTTCTCTTCAGCTCTACTGAACTTTTTAGCCTCTTTCAGCTCATTGTTTTGGTTTTCCGGCCCACAAATTCCAATCTCATCAGCCTCGTTTACAGTTTAAAAAAAAAAAAGAAGCTTTGATAATACAACTGTGCACTACGTGTCCAGCACCAAACAGCAACCACACAAAGATACTGACTAGTTGGTAAACTTACAGCAGTGGAGCGTAGCAGCTAAAGAGCCAGATATTTCCCACAGGAGTTGGTAAAAGTTAATTAATGCAGCTTTCACTATACCATAACCACAGAAATAGTAAAGTAGGAAATATGAGCCACTTTTGAAACAGAGGACATCGACAAAACAACCCTGTGCAAACTCCACTAAAAGTTGAGACAAATGATTCAGACTATCGATTTCAAATCATGTGAACAAACTTCACTGAACCTGTATGGAGATATATAAGCTACAGTATATTAAAACTGTGTCACTTATTGGGACTTTCCATGAACAAAGGTCAGTTAAAAAGGACATAACAAACTAAAGGGAGGACTGTTTGGAAAGCCCTCACATAGTGTGTATATTTGATCTACCAACACTGACTGTTGAGAGAAGGAGAGACAGAAAGGCAGGAGAAAATAAACATTATGTTAAGAGCAGGGAAAATACTGAGTGTTGCAACATGCAGAATTGCACCAATATAAAATGATCTGCTTATGATGGAAAGATATCTTGCTGTGAACAAACCGGTAAGTTCATGCAAAGTCAAATTTGAAACTGCTCCTACTATACTGAACTTAATAAAGATGTTCATTGCTTTCTTTTCAGGACAGCAACACTCCCTCCTCTTTGCAAATCAAGCAACAATCAAGCTAAAAGATACAAGAATGATGGTATGTAAAGTAACAACATGGGAGATAATGGTACGTTCTATGTGCATTAGGTCACGAGGTGTGTGTGTGTGTGTGTTTGTGTGTTTGCTTTGTAGATTTGAGGTGGAGAAGCTGCTTTCACTTCCAGTAGACATATTAGGAAAAATCCACAGTCTGATTATCATGTCAAAAACAATCTTCCTATAGACCATCATCTCAAGACAAACATGTATGTACATTAAAAAGTATACGACTGTCTAACTTCATTTCTTTAAATTTTCAATGACAAGCTTATGTAGAAGTTATGTAGTTAAGTATTTCTTTTAGCATACCACTGTATCCAGTCCTGAGTTAATTGTTTGTTATTGAGATAATGAAAGTATTAAGAAATAAAACAATACTATAACAGTTATTGTGCTGTAATCAAGAGAATAAGTCCTTGAGTTTTTTGATTAGCACCTGTATGACTCCTGTTACTTTTAGCTTTTTGGTGAAGGTTGAATTTAGCTTGTGAATTTTTGTTATTAACAGATAAGTTACCAATGTTCTTCTGCCTTACTGGCTTCTTAAAAGAGAACTCCACTGGTTAGTTATTAGCCTCAAACAGAGCCGCTTGGCCAGTGGTGCCCTCCACCCCAGTCTGTATGTAGCCTCTTAACACCACCTAAATTTATTCAATGGACAACACTTGAGCAAACTTCTCAGACTTGGCATTGCTATCTCTTGAGCCACAGAAGGCTCAATACAGCTGTTTTCATATATGTAGCGCTATTTATGTGTAAACAGACTGACTGAGAGTCTTGGCCACGTTTACACATCAGATAGTCTTAGAATTGAGACTAAAATGAGTCGAGCACAATATGTAAATAACAATAGGGAAGAGATCATTAAATTGCATCACTTCTACAGCTCCAAAGATTAGTCGATTAATCGACTGACGTCAAATTATTCAGCAACTATTTTGACAACCAATTCTATCAAAATAGTCATTCTTTAAGCAAAAATACCAAGTATTTGATGGTTTCAGGTTCTTAAATTTGAGAGTTTGCTGCTTTTCCTTGTCTTGCGTCATAGTGAGTTGAATGTCTTTGGGTTTTGGGCTGCTGTTCAGACAAAACAAGATATTTAATGGCATCAATTTGGGATTTAGGAAATTGTGATGGGTATTTTTCACTCTCTTGGGGTGTTTTATAGATCAGTTAATTAATTGAAAAATTAATTGGAATGGTGGAATGGTGAAAATAATTGTTACAGTAGTTGCAGCCCTAATCGCTTCTACTTTCTTTGAAATAAGAAAGGAGAAAGTGGTGGAGTAATCCTATCAACATAGTATGAGTCTACTGCAGGAGAAGACCACTCATTACCAGAAAGTCTAAAAATAGGCAAAGGACAGATCTATTTATCGCAACCTGATAGCCAAGTATGAACATTAGACAATCAAATACATCGGTACCAGAGCCTGACTCATGACTGTACAGATTACAGAGTCAATCTTGGCAACAGCCACTTGTACTGTTAAAGTCTCCTTGAGTTTGACACTGAATCCACGCCTAATCACTTCATGTCTGTCAACCTTTCCAGGAGCACATGAAGCACATACGCGAAGATACACTCACTACTGCTTTCAGTGATTAAAATATAATGATTATGTATTCATGAAATAAGCTGCAGTACAATGTTTCAGTCCTGTGATCCCGACATTAAGAGCCTTCAGACAAATGTCATTTAATCTGGACTAACACTGGTTTACGCAGGACGTATTAATCTGAAGCTAACAGTAAAATAATGCAGTGTTGTGTTTATGTGTTTTCTTTACAAACCTTATCTTTGACAGGAATACTTTGGTTTTTTTCTGTTTGCTACAGCTTAGGGTTGTTCTAGCAGTGCTGCTGCCAGTAGCAGCTTATCAGTCCCCTCTGCCCACAGACTGTAGTGACATCTACAAAGCCGGCTCAGGTCGGGACGGCGTGTACACCATCTACCCAGCAGGCCCGACCTCTCCTGTTCAGGTTTACTGTGACATGAGCAAAGACGACGATTCTGCCGAAAAGTGGACGGTGAGGATGGAGGAACAAACCAAGTGGATCACTTTTTTATCCAAACCTCAGACACATGTACCTTAGTTGACTTTGATTTAGACCAAAAAAAAAAAAAAAGATAGATAGATGAGAGTGAAAAGAGTGAACCAAAACGTAAGTTGTAAATTGTGGGCTGTAAAACCAAAACTATAAGCTGAAAGATCCTAAAAAGTAGAGCTGAGGTGAATTGCAGCGTCATACATTATAATATAAAAAAATATTGATTAGTGAAGCTTTTATGTCTTGACAGTTCCCTTTTTTTTGTCTCACTCTTCTTGTTGAACTTGTATCTAAAAACAAGGTCATTCAGAGGAGACAAGATGGCACAGTGAACTTCTACATGAAGTGGAATAGCTACAAAGCTGGATTTGGCAGCGCGGCTGGAGAGTACTGGCTGGGTATGACAGAAATTATTTCTTTACTGACAAGAAGAAAAAATACATCTTGTAATACTCATTCTAATTCTCAGGTTGAGATTTTCATGTTTGCATCTTGGCTCAACAGTTCTTTGAGTTAAAGTAAATGTGTCTAATTCTAACTTTTGAAGGGCGATGTATATTTAATTGTATACAAATGTTAAAAGATCTGTTGCTGTACATATAAATTAAATACTTGTATCAATTGACTGTCATTACCACAAAGCATCATGCGAAGATGAAGATGTTCCTGCTTTACTTTTTAAGATAGCCATCTCTAATATATCACAAAATTACTTATAATTACAAGCAAAATACTGTGAAATGAGAGACCCTGAGCCCTGCCAGTACTGACATTAGCTTACTGGATTTAAACCAGTGTCTCTCAGATGGTCACCATTGCCTCACTGATTATCTTTCAGGCCTGGAGACAATGCATCTGCTGACCCAGGCCAAGAACTACGAGCTGAGGGTGGACATGGAAGACTTTGAGGACCAGAAGGTCTTTGCCCATTACTCTGCCTTCTCTGTTGGTCCAGAGACAGAGGGGTACCAGCTAAACCTGGGAAGTTTCACCAAGGGAGCAGCAGGTGGGGTAGTTTTCCTGTCTCTTTCAAGCTTGTTTTAAAAATGTAAATCTAAAAAATGTGAGGACGGGTAGTTTTTCATCAACTCTAGTAAACTAGTAAACATCAACTCTATGATTTATCACACAACCTGGTTTGTGTTGTTTCCTGACTTTTTCCATTAGGAGACTCTCTACGTCTTCACAATGGACAGAAATTCACCACCACTGACAAAGATCAAGATCTGCATAATTCAAACTGCGCCAGGTTGTGCTATGGAGGATTCTGGTATAGAGACTGCTTTGGTGCTAACCCCAACGGGGTCTACGCTTGGGGACCTTCACCCCGTGCAGCTGGTGTACAGTGGAATGGTTTTAAAGGGCTGGATTACTCTCTGAAAACCATGATAATGAAGATCAGACCGGTTCCTGAATAAAAATGGAACTGGGTCAAGAGCCACAGTGCTCAGCCTTTTTGAACTGTGGTGCATCACAACCAGCAGAATTAGCAACGTCCAAATAGAAACAAACAGGTTCACTCTGACACCTTTCAGACTTTTATTTTCTATTTATTCATTTTGAATCGAGTCTGTAGGCTGAATGATGACCATAGTTTAAGGACTGTCGGAGAAATTGAGCAAACTGCACAGATCTCGATGAAAGATATGCGACAACCCAGACTCAGAGAATTACTACAGAAGATCAATTTGACAACATGTCAGAAACATACAGAATTACCACCATGATTTATACATACAGTGACAGTGTTCCCTCATTCTTCTTGAGCTAAAACTTCTTTCACAGTCTTAGATTTGCACACAGTACTCTGGTTGATCCCCATGTCGAAATATAGATATCTAACAATTTAATTACCGATCACAGTGTTCTCGTTTGTGTATATGTTGCATCTAGTCTCACATCCATGACAACATTTAAAAATATGTTTGAATATTCAAATGCTTTTAAGCAGATTTTTCCCACAGATGACATAAACAAAAAGCAGAGGAATTCGTCTTGTCACAAAGCAAAGGCATTACAGCGTCATGCACACACACTCATATCACTCCCACACACACACACACACACACACACACACAGTTTAATGATCTGTCTTCAGTGTTTTATGACATCTGTAAAGGGAGGGAGACGAATACTAAAGAGAGAGAGAGACAGAGAGATAGGTTGCCATGGAAACTGAAGCTCCTAAATTTGCAGTGATGCACTGTTGTGGGATGGATGGAACCTTCCGGTGTTAAAACTATAATCACTGACATGTGGATTAACCTACACAGTATGAATGTGATGGGACTGGTGCCACATCTGGGCCTTCTGTATACAGATGTTGCCTGCCAATGAAGGTCTGTCCTTTTTTTTTAACCAAACAAAAGAGGAAACAGTTGTTATTTCTAAATCCCTAAAGAACCCAACACAACTATTTGATCCAGTAGTGTTGGTGTCAAACCTCAATACTTTTTTGGTACAAACTGAAATTTGTCTGTACCGCCAAGTATCAAAAGTTGACATCAAATGTTTGGTCAGATTCTTGTTGTATGTTGTTGTTGCTTACTTACTACAGAAGGGAGTTAAAGGGGACATATCATGCATATTCCCAGGTCTCTATTTATATTCTAGGGCTCAACTGGAATATCTTTGCATGGTTTACAGTTCAAACAACTCCTTATTTATCTTATATCGACTCTTTATGCACCCCCTCAGTTCAGCCTCTGTCTGAAACAGGCTGTTTTAGCTCCTGTCTCTTTAAGGCCCCCCTTTGATGAGCCTACTCTGTTCTGATTGGAACAGAGTAGCTCCGGAGGCTACGTGAACAAACTATAGTAAAGTAGTAGGATTTCACTTCTTTTTCTCATTCTTTACTCAAAATATAAACCTCTCAAATATGTTGGAACCTGAATCCGATCTGAAATACCCAAAGTGGACACATGGAACAACCTTAGCAACGAAGGCTACCAACGGACAGCTGTTTGTGGGCATGTGCAAACAGTCTGATGTCATCACGAGGAGGAAGTAGAGGCAACATTGCAAACGAAGCATTCAGAGCAGGTTGAAGCTTTTGACTTTAAGGGAGCATTTCTATATATGTTCACCTCAAGTTATGGAGCTTTGACCATGTTGACCATAGACATCCGACATCATAACAGTATAAAAATACAAAAAATACCAAAAAATACCAAATATATACCAAAAAAAAAAAAATCACAAAAAGCATGTTATGTCCCTTTTGAATAAAAATAAAAAATATTCAGATATAGTTCATGAAAGGCTGCTGATGTAGAGACAGACTTGACACTTGACTTTTGTAGAAAGTTTTGTAGAAAAATATGTGTAAAAAAATGTGATGTATCACAAAAAAATATTGTTTTGGTATTGGTACCAAAACGTTGGTATTGCTTTGGCACTAGCATAGAAAAATATTAGAAGTATTAAGGAAAATTAGCAAAAATATTCAACTCTAAGTTCTGAATAATCGTTTTTTCCTGATATCTGTTCATGAGTCCCCTTGTCTATAGTTTCTAACAAGTTCTAAGTCAGTTTAAATCCAGATGGGCATGCTCATAGTGAATGCATGATGAGTATCATATAATAGTTTCTCCTAGTTTTGACAATGAAAGAAAGATAGAAATATTCAATACTAAAAATGTATTAATAATAATAAGTTAACCAATCCTGCTAAGTCTGTCACAATAAAAACGGCTACTTTTGAATAGCTAGTGAATCTTTACAAAAGTATGTTGTTTTGTATATTTGTTTACAGAAGAAAATTATAAGAAAATATATAATGTATTGCATTTGCTCAGATTCAACTACTGGATAATAAGTGCTGCTGTCCAATAATAAAAAGTGTGATATTCAACTATTCTGTAACTTTAAGTGCTGCTGTCTACTGGTCTGATATAAATGTGTGTGATGGGAAAACACAAAGAGGCTGCAGTGTTGGCAAGTGTTTTCCCACAATCACACCTTACTGACACCCACATGCAGTAAACACACACACACACACACACACACACACAAAGCTCTCAGCTCTCCTGGTTACCGATCATTAATTTTCAGGTCCTATATCAGACCCTAGTGGTCTCTCAGTAGTACTGCATCAACTGCAGCAGGAGAGAAAAGCATTTTGTACACTGTTATGATGATATCTTTAAATGTAAACAATAAGACCTGTCTGTTCAGGTTTGTTGTAAATAAAAGTGAAATCCATTTTTAATACAGAATCAATACTTTTACCAATACTGTATCAAGAATAGGTTACATAAGAACGAGTGCTTTCCCTCTCAGAAAAAGACTCATCATTTTTTATTTTATAGATTATGAAATCACCAGAAAATAACCAGAAAAAAGCAACCTGAGTGTGTGTGTGCGTGTGTTTGTGTGTGAGTATGTGTTGTCCTGCCTCTGACTGGCTGTTGAGTGCTGCAATCTGATTGGTCGCTTGGCTACTGCAGTGTCAGTACTCTCACAGCGCTTGAGATACAGATGGAGGAGGATAAAAAAAACACAGGCTTTAAACTCTTCAACTCCTCTTTTCTGTTCTTCCTTTTGCTTTTCATGGTAGTTGAACGTGAGAGACTCCAAATCTGCAATCTTTTATGTATATTTCCCGAACTGAATCGCATAAATGTTAGTTTCTTTTTAAGATGTTCAAACTCCAGACATCAGACAGACACACTGTGCGTCAGGAAACCCTCCCTTCAACTATTTCTCAATGTCAGCTGCAAGCTCTGTCACTTATTAGGGCTCCTTGTGATTGGCTGGCAGATCTGCTCTGCTCTATTCTCACTGGATGACAGCGTATGACGTTGCTCTGCTGCTGCTGCTGCTGGATTACAGGAACTGTGCTGATGTCAGGTTGTATGCACGTCTATATGAGTGTGTGTGTGTGTGTGTGTGTGTGTGTGTGTGTGTGTGTGTGTGTGTGTGTGTCTGTGTGTGTGTGGTGACTGATAAGCAGGTAGACACACTGGCCAGCCCATGGGGGAAACAGGGGATCAGACAGAGACGCCTAAAGGCAGACATCAATCCTGTCGCCACCGTCTTCTCAAAGCACGTACTCTCAACTGCATGTGTTCAGATCTGGGAGTCAAAAACAAATTCTCAGTTTGATGGTACTAAAGCAAAAGACAAACGCCAAAAAAAATGAAAGAATACAAGAAAGAAAAGAAGGGAAACATCAGCTACTGTACCACTGCTGGCTTAATCTCCTCTGATAGAGACACGGCAGTGGTCATGAATAAATTAATATCTGCCCAAAAGCACACACAGCACACGGTGCACCAACAGGGATGTGGCAGGGAGTGTGTGGTGCATGTGAACAGCCAGACACATGCGTGCACAGAGCCCTTTTCACAACATTTTGCAGCATCTACTTTGCCTCATTATGCAGAGGAAGTGACGCCAACACAAGCAAAATTACTTATAGAGTCGGACTGAAGCTGGATTTTTGACGCTGATACAATATTAATATTTGAAAAATCAGATAAACGTTTTAGGGATCCCTTGTAGAATTGTGACCGAGATATGAACTGAGTAGAACAATAAACTTCAGCGTCAGCGCTCTCTGGTGAACAAACTGTGTAATGGTGATACTGTTTCTTAGCAATCACAAACATATCTTTGGCATTTCTGTGTTGAAATGTCTTGTTACTAATTGGCATATTTATATGGTGTTACAGATTATTTGTTATGAGCTAATATTAGCTGATAACACTGGCCCAGTTGATTTATCAGACTGGTGAACCAACTGCAACAAATTGCTGAAATTAAAAAGTAAACCATATTCTGCAAATACAGACTTCATTTACCTATTATCTTTATTTAATTTGTATTTTCTGCATTATAATTCTTTTGGAAATTTTGTATGATTTTTCACTGAGACATGCTACTGTATCCTCTGAGGAAAAATATGATCAAGTTCAACACTTCAGTTATCAATATTTCGAGCTGATCCAAATTGACAGAATATGTATTAACAAGACATTTCATAAACTACGTTTTCAATTGATTAATCAAAAAAATATTAAAAGTTGAATATATGATGACAGTAATCATTTCTAGAATCTTACTTTTTACAAATTTTGGATGAAACGTTGGATTTTCACTCAAATGTTTATCCCTCTATGGAAAAATGTGATTAATGTGATAAAAAAGCACATTTCAGTTGTCAATATTGTTATTCTAATCATTTTGATAGTGCAGCTCCAGTCCCTGATTGCACTATTTGTTCTTCACTCGATGGTCACACACACATAAAACAAACAGCCGGAAGAGGAAAGAGTGAAATCTACAGTAAACGGCGACAGCGAGATTAGCAGAGACGTACTGTACGATCAGTGGCCTTTACCTTCACAGCTCATAGATTCTGAAGGCAATTAAGGAATTGCTCAGTAAATCAATAGAGCACTTTAGATGTGTGTACAGCATCAGCATGCTATTTCCTCTCTCTGCTGACTCTCAGCCCTCATGGCGACGACCCGCCACAGACACCGAGCTGTGGTTGCCATTTTAACATCCTACATTCAGAGTTTACCATTCTTGTCTCATGTTTCTGCAGATAGCTAGTATTTAACAGCCCTTTTTATCATTAGTGCTGTAAATAGCATTATAAGTTAGTAGTTACTGTCTAAACAGTTAAAGAGGAACTGTCCCTTTATCCTTAGAAACGCCTGATGAGAAGTTGAATAGATCGCTACAAGTGAAAGACAGTGAAGAGAGCTTTACAGAGAGCAACTAACAAAGAGTGACAGAGGGAGATTAGGGAATTGAGTAAATGAGGACAGTTGTGTTTTTGGCTCACACCACACACTCCTTTCCTGAGCGGTCTCGGTTGCTGCGCATCTCAGCACAGTGTTAGTGGGCCAGGACATGACTAATCGCAGAAACTGAAGACCTCACAACAAAAAGCAAGAGTGCTGCAACAGCTCCTGGTTGCAAAGCAAGTCTCAGTGATATCACACACCAGAAAGCAGCAGCTACTCTGGGCACACCTGAGAAAACACACAGCAGTCCGATGAGTAGGAGGACTGTGACTCTATCGCTGCCGTCCAATGAAAACCCAAAATTCATGATTTTGAATTTTTCAGATATACTGAAGGATTAAATGTTCCTTTATGGGCTAAAGAAATGTCATACTTCTTAAGCTAAATAAACTACTTAAAATCCAGAGGGATTATCTGAAAAATGAATTACATTAAATCTGAAATCGAGAGAAAATTAATCATCAAATATTTTCAGAATCGTCTGATCATTTAAGTAATTTTTCAAGCAAAAATGCCAAATATTACATACAGTATATAGCTCCAGCTGCTTGTCTTTGTCTTATGTGATTGTTAACTAAATATCTTTGGGTTTGGATGATGTTGGTCAGACAAAATAAGCTATTTGAGGCCTTGGCGTAGCGGCCACAGTTGAAACTGCAGATCACATGACACTCTTGGACCCAGAAAGACTTTTTTTTCCCCCCATACACAACTATAACAAAAGAAACAGCTGTAAAACACTGAGGGAATTTTACCAAGTGTCACATCCAGAAGTAACTCTTTCACTTCATCACATCTATTACATATATTAGTTAGTATATTAGTTAGTTTCATGCTTTTCTGCTTTAACAGAAGACCTCCACATTTCAATTCAAGTGATGTACCTGTATAATCTTATACGTGTTTTTTGGTATCATTATTTCTCCAATAATGTATCAGCAACCAACAGTCTAACTATGTTTTGTTCAAATGGAGAAAATTGGTGTTTCCTCACATGGGCGACAACCTCATATTAGCTCTGAGGCAAAGCTTCTTTTTTGCTTTAAGTAAGTAGAGGCGGTAACTTGCCACCTCAGTCTTTAGGGAGTAAATGTGTATTCTCTTGCTGATTGTCTCGGTGAACAGTCACTGACAAGCAACAGACTAAACACTACCAGAAATGAGCTTAGTGGGAAGGATTTTGAAAAGCTTACTGCTGTTGTGAAACACCCACAGGATTTTCTGATATGAAGCTTTAAGCTCTGTGTTTGCTGAAGAAGGATGCAGATGAGTGAGTGTAGGACGCTATGTTGTTATGTTAGTCGTTAGCCCTCTGTCGTATCACGTAGGAGCATGAAATGTCTGAAATCAAAAGATGTAGCTATCTGTGCTGGTAAAACTAGGGCTACAACAGTAATGTTTTCACTGATTATTAGTGTAGTCCCTAAAATATACACTATAGCATTTGGCTTTTTCTAGAGCCAAGGGTGAAGTCCTCATATTACTTTTATTATCAAAAGCCTAAAGATATTTCATTTAAAATGATGTAAAATAAACAAAAGCAGAAATTCTTTCAGAAATTTTACCATTTCTGTACAATAAATTATTTAAACAATAATTAATCATAAAATTCTCAGTCTCACAAACCCCTCCTATATATACGACCACCTGTTAACACCATCTATATCGCCATGACAACTGAGCAAACTCGCTCCACTGATGAGATGCTGTTGAAAGCTTTGAAAAAAGCTAGTAAATGAATCTTAAGTTAACCTTTTTTTTTTTTTTTTAAAGTCAAACTACTATTTTCAAAGTAAAAGATGAACTTTAACACTCAACATAGTCGTTGGTTCTTCTGACTTGTTTTTGTCCAACCCTAGTTGGAAACCAGTCAGCTCCAGAAGGTTAGCAGTTGTTATTGAGTTGTGAAAAAGTGTTATGTATTCTTTAGAAGCGTTGTTAGGAGAGCTAATACAGAATCAACATTGTTGGTCCAAGTCCTGCATGATATCTCAAATTAATTCCATTCATTCAAGTTTTAGTTTTTGCAAAATGTGTAACATGTCAAAATTGTACATTCAAGTTATTACAGTATGCACAAAAAGGTTATTTTTAGTCAAAAAGTCATGTAGATGGTAGCTGGCCACATTAGCCATTTTGAGTCACAACAGTCCCGTAAACTGTGACTTGATTAGTTACATTACATGTTCACCTGCTACAGTTTACTGGACTCCAGGCGCTTAGCAGACTCCGGCTATCTCGTAGTGAATTTAACGACGCATTTACAAGAGGGACTGACTGAAAACGACTGCACAGTGGTCTGTGCTCTCGGCTTGTGTTAGCTGACGAGGCATCGTTTCGGGTTATGAGAGCGGAAGCGCCGGGAGTCGACTGAACAGTTTTAAGATTCTACGTTGTCTCGTAAAGAAACACAAACAGCGGCAGATCAATTAGTGAGGGGATCTTTCTGCTCTGGATGTGCTCTACTGACAGTCAGAAGCTGTTTAAGAAAACCTGTATTTATATTTATATGCATATAAATACATATTTGTGTAAAAGTCTTAAAAAATATGATGTTCCAAGCCTGCATTTTTTGCAAATTGTGATACATTGTGAATGGACTCAAATCTTGGAAATAAAAAAATCGAGATTTGATTTTCTGGTCATATCACCCAGTCCTAGTTGGTAGTCCTCTCCACGCAGGAGCCGATGCCCTCGGTCATCTATCACCTGATGTTATCGAGTGTCTAACTAGGACAAGACGTCTCTCACTGACACACAAACTCATGTATAAGATATTCCGTCTGGGTATGAAGCCCTGTGCAGTCCAGTGAACTGTGTGTGTGAGTGTCTGTCTGTCAGTCTGTCTGGTCCAGGCAGGACTCCTCCCTTTTTTTCACCTTCAAAATGTCCGCTTCATCCTGAGAATACAGCAGAGAGCAGTGGAGAAGACTCTCTTTCTCTCTCATAAATAAACACACACCCTGTCTATGTCGTGACTCTCTGCTGGGTCTGAGCCGAGGATCAACACCTCGCCCACTGAGAGCACAGGGAGGTCCGAAACATCAAATACTCCTGTCTCTGCTTCTCTTCCCCTTTTTCATATAATATCCCAGTGTTTCCCCAGATCATGGATTTACTTACACTATATCTTTAGCTGTCATTCTTGCTGTTCACTGTGATTGCAACAACCCTGGAACATGAAGGCTAAGCAACATTTCTTTTTCACACTGATTACCAGTTCCTGCCTCATCCTTCTTTCCATTTTACAAACTCACTTATCCTGTGCAGGGTTGCAGAGGGCTGCATCCTATCCCAGCACAGTTGCAGGAAAATTTTGGTAATTCACCAAACCTGCATGTCTTTGGGAGGAAATGGGAGCACCTGGAAACATACATAGACACAAAGGAGAGAACTTACAAACTCCACACATAAACGTCACAACCGATCAGTGGATTCAAAGCCAGGAATGTCTTGATATAAGGCGACAGTGCTAACTAATGAGCTACTGTATTGCCCCAATTTCTGTCACTGGCTGGTCAACAAGATGACTACTAAGAACTACAAGAATTTAAGATTTTGTCACCATAAGAATAAAGTCCAATTAACCCCCACTTGCTTATTGGGAAGAGCCTGCATTTTACCAAAACTTCCCCAAATTTTCACAAAAAATGCAAATTGTACCAATTATCACACTAGTCTCCATAAAATAATCCACCTTAAAAAACATATATATCTTAATAAATTGTTTTAATTGGGAACAATCGAAAAAAATTAGTCTATAAAACTTTCCAATGGTGACAGCTGATGTTAAAACTAACCTGGAGTCAAATAAACATGTGGTCAAGTGTTTTTATATAGTTTTAAAATATTGTATTTGTTTATTCATTTATCAATATTTGGATTTTTGAGATACATTTTACTCGAAAAAAAAAACTTAATAATTAGAAGAATATGTAACAAACAACTGCTTCCAGTGTTGTTTTTGTTTGATGTATTAATGTTGATGTATTAATGTCTGTATTCTGTATTGTAATTATTGTAGGTCTGTATTTTTGTGGTGTGGCTGTTTTGCGGAGGCGGCTGTATGCTGTATTTTAGCAAGAACTGAATTAATGAGTTGTTAGACTCTCAGTGTTGCTCTTGTGTCCAAGTCGCCTGATTTGACTCCCTATAAATATGACATACTTAATACAGATCTGAACTTATAATTCCTGTAAATCTAATTACAGTGTCCAAAAAAATCCAACATAATTGGATTATATGTGATAGTTCAAGCCTTTATCGCAGATTATTTTAGATACTGCCACAATTTATAGCAAAATAAGCAAAGATAAGTTACAAATTGAGATGTAAATTTTCAGAAAAGCAATCACCGCTGCAGTTTCAGTCCATCTGTGCTACAATAATCGCAACAACAACTCTGCCAAGATGCTCGTGGTACCGTCAGACATGAGAGAAACCCTGCCTGTAAACGCTGCATCATACACGTAAACAAGGAGGTGTCTCATTTTAGTGATGTCACTGCGCTAAGCAGTAATCTGGCTGCAGGGACATAAAAACTAAAACAGTGGTGTGTTCAGTGAAATGAGAAGGCAGTATGGGCTAAATCTGCTGAGATGCAAGTGCCTGAATGTGTGTGTGTGTGTGTGTGTGTGTGTGTTTGTGCATAAATGAATGGACTGTCCCAGTTCTTAGTTTCGATCTTCCACTGCAGAGGAGAGAAGAGCGGAGCTGCAGGGAAGCGGAGGAAGGGAGGATAAAAGGCCTAACTAACAACATCCTCATCTTCTCTGTCATTCTCTCTCCCTCTCTATACCCACTCTCCAATTTCCTCCTTTATTTTTTCTGCCACCAATCAGCTCTCCCTCTTCTTCAATCACTCGCCTTGATCTAACTCCATCTCTCTCTCTCTCTCTCTCTAATACCCCTTCATTTTAATTTGATTTCATCTTTTTTTCTCTCCTATCTTTTTTTTGCAGCATGTTAGGGATGTGTTATGTGGGTTGGATGTGGAGTACTTCTCCCCCACAGCCCCTCCTCGTCTTCCCCCCCGTCCACCAATCACAACGCGCGTCAGCCTCTGCACCAATCCTCTGGCCCAGCAACCACCTCTACAAGCATGTTACAGTCATCATTATAGCCTGGTGGCATAAAACACGCTACTTTTACAGACTTTCCTTTCTAACCACAGTCCTTACAATCCCCTCTTCCTCACTCTCCTTTTCTCCCTTCTAACCCTCCTTAATCCCTTTACTTCCTTCCGGATCTCATCTCGGCTCTCCACCCCAGCTGTCTTCTCCCCTCTGCTCTGTAATGGAGTCATTCTATAATTCATAATGCGCTCTCCTCAGTTAGGTTACTTGTTTCCGACTTAGTGCTCTTTGCTGAGTGCTGTCAGTGTCGGCATGTGGTGCTTAGAGCATGTGGATGCTAACGTTTTAGGTGTTCCTTTTTTTAAAAGTTAGCGTTATATGACAAATTACTCCGCATTCGCCCGACGATGGAAATGAGTTCATTGTTTTGCTCGTCACTGTATGATGAGGGGGAAAAACAAACGTGTTGTTGTTTCAACTCAGTTTCGTTAAGTGGAAACAAAAACCTGCGATGATGGACAAAATGAAGCAGTGAATAGAGATACATGCTGACGGGTCTTTTATTGAGTCCATTCTCACTGTCAAACAAAAAGGTGTGTTGATAAATGTCTGCAGCAAAATCATTGGCACTCAACAGAAACTGTTTTGTATGACTAACAGTTGCTAAACCTGCATTAATCTATATTTTTTACATTAATAAAGGAAAAATATAATGTAATGAGTTACTTGGAGAAATGAACCCACAGAAAATTATCATAAAACTCTGTAGCTCCCCTCAGCTCTACAAAGAATTTTAGTGTCTTTTAGCTCATTGTTTTGGTTTTTACGGCTCACGACGCTACTGTTTTTGTTCACTCTCATGAACCTCGTTTCCAGCAGCAGCAGGCAGCTGTTTTTAGCAAAGCTTTAGTTTTTAGCTGCCCCCAAGTGGCCAAAAACAAATGATTGATTGTAAGTTTATACATAGAAAGGCAGAGTTAAATAATAAAAATATATATTTATATATATATATATTTATTGATTTGTTTACAATTGTATATCTGCTTTACTGCTGCACAACCAATTGTGTTTTGGAGACAAAGTGTTTGACTGAATTGATTGATTGATGGATTGTCTTGAATTATCAATCAATAGTTTGGTTTAGAAAATGTGAGAAAAATTCTCAGAGCCCAAGTTAACATCTTGCTTGACTTTCAGATAAAAGCAGTCTGAAACCCAAAAATATTCAGTTTACTATCATGGATGATAAAGAAAAGCAGCAAATCTTCACATGTATAAGAAGGAAACTGCTATGAATCAACTGTCAAAATTGTTAATTTTCTGTCTATTCATCAATGATTAATTGACTAATTCTTTCAACTCTACAGCAAAAGCCTCAAATGTAAAAATGTAATATAACATTTAAATAAACCTGTCAAAACAGTGCAGAAATCACAGATTTGTTATTCTAATTGTGTATTGTATGATTGCATAATTTAGATTTGTAGCACCGTTGTCATGCACACAATTATCTTTGTGTGCATTATGAAGATAATTGTGTTGTAATGATGATTAAGGCACACAATGGAATATTTCATTTTTATTATTAACAGTTATTTCAAATACTGTTTCCAAAAAATTCCAAACATTTTTGGATTAATTTTGGATATTTTCCTGCAGAAGACAATATCATCTTTCTATGTAGATACTATATAAATGCATACTAACTGTATAGTCGAATAGAAAAGCCATAAAGAAAAGAAGAATAAAATAAAGGATTGAATATTTAAATGGAGAGTGTGGAACAAAGAGATACAGACACACTGGTTGTAGGGCAAGAATATGAATCTTGGCTTAAATAAGCGTCATGGGGATTGATGTGGTACAATGCCTGGTCACAAGGGACGTGTGTGTGTGTGTGTGTGTGTGTGTGTGTGTGTGTGTGCATATGAACCCTGCACCCCCCTACAAAGTCCCAGAAGCAGAAGTGTGGCAGAACAATACAGCCTTCTGCCAGCTGACAGTGATGCAGGGAGGGAGGGATTGAGGGAGCAGTGAAGAGGGGGAAGAGGGGAGGGGTGATAAAGAGAGATAGGGTGGGTGGGTGGGTAGGGGGGGAGCATAGAGGGGAAGAGGAGACTGCAGATGAAAAAAGCCAGAATGGAGTCTTTCCCAAAAATAAACCTCAGAAGAAGCAGCGTTTCCATCTCCCCCCTAATTCTCCTCTCACTTCAAAATCGTAGACATCTCAGCTCAGCCCTGCGTACAACCTTTGTACCTTCCTGTATGTGCGAGATGCTATTCGGAGAGCGAAAGCTTCCTGATTATTTCATGTCTTGCAGCATATTCAAACTAAGTTATATCTTTCCTATTTAAATAACCTGTGTATATCATTAACATTGCGAATATAATTTTGTATTTTTTAAAGGGGTCTTATTATGCACATTTCCAGGTCTATATTTATATTCTTGGGTTCTACTGGAATATCTTTGCATGATTTATAGTTCAAAAAACTCCTTATTTATCTTATACTGGCCCTTTATGCAGCCCCTCAGTTCAGCCTCTGTCTGAAACAGGCCGTTTTAGCTCCTGTCTCTTTAAGGCCCGCCTCCTGATGACCCCACTCTGTTCTGATTGGTTAGTTTCCGGAAGCTGTGTCACGGCCCACATCAGCCAGCTTCGGAGGCAAACTATGAAACAAACTATAGTAGTGGGATTTCACTTTTTTTTGCTGGTTCTTTACTTAGTCGCACAAAACAAGACATTTGAAGATGTCACCTTCAACAAAATGACTAATCAAGAAAATAATTGGCAGATTAAACGATAATGAAAATAGTTGCAGCATTATATCGAATAGAGAAAAAAGGTTCTTAACCAGGATGTACGTATGTCATAATTTATGTGTAATATCCATGCTAAGGTAACCCCACCTAAGAATATGCTGCTGTTTCATCATCTTTATGTTTGAGTGTCTGTATGTATGTCTCCCTCTGGAGGTGTTCTGGGCACATCCAACTAGTAAGAGACCCCGGGGCAGACCCAGAACACGCTGGAGGGATTATATATCTCTCCTTGCCTGGGAACACCTTGGGTTCCCCCAGGAGGAGCTGGAGGGCGTTGCCATGGAGAGGGATCTCTTAAGTTTCCTTACTCAGTCTGATGCCACCACGACCCAGTCCTGGATAAGTGGCGGAAAATAGATGGATGGATGTCAGTATGTACTTCTGTCAGAGTGCTTCTGTGTGTGTGTGTGTGTGTGTGTGTGTGTGTGTGTGTGAAAGGGCAAAGAAGAGGTCATGTCGAGCTTTGCCAGCGATTGCTTCAGAGTTTGGACTCATATCATCACTAAAAGCCTGAAGTCCAAATTAATAAAAGAGACAAGCGGGAAAAAGGGAAATTATGCCAAAAATTCTGACTGAGAGTGGCATTTCTATTACACTTCTCCGCCTCGAAGCCTGTTTGGTTACACACACTGTTTTGTCCTGTTGCCAATTTCAGTCCGCACTGAAAGCAATATTACTCTTGTACATTGCTTAGGAAGGTCAGCCCACACATGGCTTTGTAGTTCAAATACAAATATTTGTGATACAGCTTTCAAAATGACTAACGCTTCAAACGTAGCAAAGATAACACTGCATATTAAAGATTACAGTGATATGTATCTTTAGGAGCTGGACAAAAGCTTGGTAGAGCAGTTCATCAGTCAATCAGACAGACAGCCAGCCAGCCTCTTAATGAATAAGTCAATCAGCCTACCAATGATGTTCCAGTCGGTCAGTTTACCCGCTAAACAACCCATCTGAAAAGCATGACTGACTGCACGGCTACACAGAGGACACAACTGGTTCATGCTGTGCAGCTTAAAAGCATAGCACGGCTTGTAGTTCAATAGTACCTGTTTGTTTGTTTGGAGTGAGCAGATAATAGCTTTAATGGAAGCAGTTGCTAGTAATACACAGCTTTTGTTTTCTAGCTTCCCGTAAGATCCATAAATACACAGTACAGTACACAGGATTGGCTGCTGGATGCACAGGCTTTGAAAGCTTTATCGAATCAATTTTAAAAAAAAAAAGGTGCAAATAAAAGGAATTATATTTCATGCATGCTGCATATCATCGATAAAAAATAATGTGGTAGGAGTGTGTGTGCATGATAGCGCAGGAGGAACAGAGGGTCAAGAAAGAAAAATAATCATAGATAAGTAAAGGAACCCCCCTAAAACCACAACATGTCACTTTTTCAGTTTATACAGTTAAAACAAACAAGATACATGTTAATTTATTAATTTATTAACTCTCTTTCTGACATTTTATAGACAAAACGATTATTTGAGAACATAATTGATAATTGATAATGGTAATGAAAATAATCATTAGTTGCAGCCCTAAATGTAACAATGTCATTTTGTGATTTCAGGGGGAGTTACATGCTGGAATTATTTCTTCTTGTTTGGTTTGGTAACAGGTAAAAGATGTATAAACTATCACAAAACTTTTCCAGCATGCATCTTAACCATAAAATCAAAAATTTATATATTTCTGTTCATGTACAGGTGAAACAAACAAGATATATCGTGCAGAAAAGACACCTTTAGAGGCTTTTTATTGATCATTGGACAGAGCCAGGCTAGATGTTTCCCCCAGTCTAGAGTCTTTAAGCTAAGCTAAGCTAAGCTAAGCTAAGCTAAGCTAACCGCATCCTGACTTCAACTCCAAATTCCTTTAAGAAAGTGAATGAGAGTGCAGAAAAGATAAAGGTAGAGACACTGACATTGAGCGTAATATCTGTTAAATCTACGTTGTCTGAAAGGGAAAGAATAAACCAAGCCAGCTACATAGATAGAGATGAGAGAGACGGAGAGAGAGAAAGAGGAGTGGGATGTGGTTAAGTAAAGTGAGGCGAGGAAAAGAAAAAGAAGAGTAATTGAGGTGACGTGATCCGAGCAGGGGGAGGATATTTTTTACGCCGTGGTGCCAAGAATTGGCCCGGGGCAGACAGTGTTATAGATTTACCTTGAGTGAGCCCGGGATAGCCGATACCGTCCCTACAACATTACGCTACAAACACAGAGAAACTGCTGACGACACCCTACACACACGACACGCACACTCACAATACTACAGCAACACGTTTCTCTCACCTGTTGCCTTTATAAGGAAACCATCACCTGTGATCACACGGGCTCAATTTTCAACTTGTGCCGCCAAGGTCAAACCTCCCTCCTCCACTATTCTGATTCATCAATGTGAAATTCAAAAGGGAGGCCTTGAGCTCCTTTCAGTTTTTGATGAAAGCGTGTGTCATTATCCGCCAGGTATATAACACATCATCTGCTGCATGTATACACGATCTGACCTGTTCTACTTAGACACTGATCATTCTTTTTACTCAGTACAATGTTAAGATATCATTGGGAAAATCCAACATGGTGAAAAGGATGCCTTCAAACACAATCAGTGCTTTATTTTTTACAGTAAGAATTACGGAGATGCTTTTAATTTAATGTAATTTACAGGGTGATTGTGACAGATAACCGAATTAGGAGTCATAATTACAGTCTCATCAGCTGAAATATCAATTTTCTGCCATCATCAAGCCACGTTTTCATAACACTGTCTTCACCAGAATACGACACCATTGCTTGTTTATTCAAATGCCTAAAATAACCTACTGTATGTTTACGTTAACCTGACATGGACCTCCTTTGGCTGTACAAATTATGACTCTAATTTCTCAGGAGCAAAGGTGGAAGTAGTGCGGCGCTGTAGGTCCCAATACCTCTTAGGGAGGAGGTCAAACAGAGACTGTGACTTTGATAATGGAGACCGCTGAAGTCATCACAGTGCTTAAAACTAAGTGCTTGTCAGATTCTATAACAGCGTCTGATACCCTCTTTCTGAATTTCTGTCAGACAATCACGTGGGGCCAGCTGTGTGCGGAAGTAATCGGGGTATGAACTTTTCTCTGAAGCTCTCTTTTCCATCGTCCACACAACTATGTCACTTATGTGTGCAACAGCGTGAATGCCTTTGAGGAGAGACTGTCCCAATTCTACCGCTCATTGCTTCGAGACTTTAAGTAGTATCGAAGAAAAATTTGAAATGGGAATACAGAACGGGGGAAACATAAATCCAGGACTGTCACTGCTTTCACGATGATGTCTTTAGATGTCTTGTTCGGTCCAACCAACAGCCCAAAAGCTGAAAAAATTCATTCAGCTTTCAAAAATATAAAGCAGAGAAAAGCAGGAAATATTCTTGTTTGAGAAGCTGTGACTACAGCTGCAACAATTAGTTGATTAGTTGATTAGTCAATTACTTAATCGCAGAAGATTAATTGGCAGCTATTCTGATAATCGAATAATTGTTTTAGTTGTTTTTTTAAGCGAGAATGATAAACATTTCCTGGTTGCAGCTTCTCAGATGTGAGAATTTAAGTTTTTAAGTTTGTCTGGGTCGTACATGACGGTAAACTGAATATCTTTGGGACATTTACTAAGACGTTACCATGAGCTCTACGACATAGGAATTTTATAGATTACTAATTAATTGAGAAAATATTTGGCAGATTAATCAATAATGAAAATAATCATTAGTTGCAGCCCTAGCTGTAACCAAAGAATTTTTGACATTATTACTTGATAAATGACCTAAACATTATTGGCGACTAATTGTCTGGATCAGATTATCAATAAATCAACTTAATGTTTTAGCTCTGCAATGAACAATGTCATCATGCCAATATGGGTGTCATTAAGTGAACAGTCAGATTATATGAACATGGTTATATGGTGCTTGTCTTTGTGCAACAACTCCTAACTAACCACAGCTTTGACTTCCTGTGACCACAGGAAGTCACCTCTCTATCCATTTTGACCTTGATGCTAATGAGGTCACTGGTATTGACTGTTTGTGACAGGTGGCTAACCCTCGACTAATGATGGCCTCAGGCGGGTCAGCATGCGCGCACACACACACACACGCACACACACAAAAAAGCCCAAATGTCAGCATATACACACACACACACACACACACACACACACACACACGACTGATTTTCAGGACAGGCTCAGTCCTGGTTTGACAAATAAACACACACAAACAGGTCAACAAAGTAATTCAAACACTGGACCGTATACATCAATGTCAGCTTCGGCTGAAATGTTTATGTTTTGCCAAATGAAGCTGTCACCGCAGTGAAGACGATTATTGATTTCAAGACAGACGTATTGATCACCTTATAGATGTTTGTATGTGTCAGAGATCAAGTCTTAACTTTGTCCTTGCACAATGACGTACTGTATGTAGACACACACACACACACACGCACGCATGCACACGCACACGCACACGCACAGGAAACAACCCACACCTAACCGCAGGGTGTGACTGCTGACGCTGCTGGCTCCAGTACACTTTCCACTCCTGAAATTGAATTGTTGCATCAAAATATCTCTGCTGAATCACATCACACACACACATTATCTCCAGCAGGGGAGGTGGGATGAACAGTGTGGCGAGAAATGTTTTCATACAAGTAAAAGTTAACAAGAAAACAGAGTGGGGTGACTGAGGACAAGTCACACACACACACACACACACACACACACAAACAAGCATCCTATCAAAGAGGGGTACAGCTGAACATATAATGAGGTTTTATTATAAAGGGGAAAAAAACATGAGAGAGAGAATTTCTGATATTTTTAGATTTTTTTTTCACAGAAGTTCAGTCATTACAACAATGATGTCAACACAGGAGGTTTATGATGTCTGTCAGAAATGTTTTATAACTCTGCAGTGCGAGTGAACATCCCTCTGTTTCTACACACACACACACACAACATATTAATAGCAGCACCGCTACCTAAAATACCAATCTGGCCTCTATAGCCGATTCCTGTTATCTGTTCTTTTCTTTCCTCTCTGTGCTGTCTACTCATCCATCTTTCTCTGTCTTTTTCCCCCTCCCACCCCCGCCGTCGTTATTCCCAATGGGACCCCCCTCTCATCCGCTGGGTGTGTACGTGCACGTAAGAGTGTGTGTGTGTGTGTGTGTGAGGAGGCTGCATCATGACAAAAGAGAACCTCCTAGACCGACACGCTTCAAGCCGTTCCCTCTCCCTTGTGTCAGCTCTCTGCTCTCATTCCAGTATCACTTTCCCTCTTCTGTCTGCTATCTTGTTATCTTTTTTTCCTTTCCGAAATCCTCATCTTTCCCCCTTTCCTCCTCCTCCTCCTCCTCCTCCTCCTCCTCCTCCTACTCTACCTTTTTCTTCACTTCACGAGAACGCTTCCTCGCCTTCTTCTTCTCCTTCTCTTCCTCCAAAGCGGTGAGGTTCTCATCCGCCTTTTTCTTCAGCTGCGAGGCGGCGTGCGCCATGCTGCTCCAGTCCAATTAATCCTCACAGGTGGGAACGGGAGAAGTAGCGATGGAGGGATGGAGCGTGAACTCAAAGTCTCCTCTTAGCCTGTTTGTTCTCAGCTCCTAATTATCTTTTTGTTCCTCCTCTCGGTTGCAGTTCTTTTGTCAGAGAAGGAGCCCTCACAGCTGTGTGAGAGGAAGGATTTTCCTCTATTTGTTTTCAAGATTTCCCTCTTTTGTTCTTATAGCTATCCACACTGTGCAGATGCAAAGGTCTAGCTTGGGGCAGGACTGAGACTGGACATACTCTTGTGTTTCACCTCCTGAAGATCCACCGCTGAGAAGGTTTTCACTGCTCAATGCTCAAAGTGCAAATTAAGTGCCAATCACAGCGAATACAAAAAATTTCCTTAAGTCATTTATATGATCCACAGTCAGGTGAAATTGTCCTCTTGATAAAGAATAACATATAAAAACAGCTCAGTTTCAGGTACGTTAATTGAGCTCAAAGGTTGGAGATCCAAGAAGGGGCTCAAGCTCCAGCCCCTAGCCCAGCAGAGTGCTCTGTCGTCTGGGTAAATAGACTGGTCCTGCTGCCTGCTTGACTGGTTCCCTGAGCCCACCGCCTGCACCTGAGCACTGAGCCATCCTCTATGTACACACACAGACACACACGCGCGCTCAGTCCGCAATGTCTCGTCGGGACATATGAACAGGAGGGAAATGACAGTGGAAAGGAGGTTGAGAAAGGAGGAGGAGGAGGAGGAGGAGGAGGAGGAGGAGGATGAGGGAGGGAGGGGTGAGAAAGGAGGGGGCTTAGAGAGGTAGAGAGAGCAGCTGGGACAGAAGGAAAAAAAAAAGGGGGGGAGTAGGGATGGATGAATACCTCTGCTTAGTACCAGCTGGCTATAGCTCAGAGATAAAGAGAAAGAGAGGATGATACTTCACACTGGGTATATACAGTTCACACACACACACACACACACACACACACTGAGGGCTCAGCATATAGCACAGAGTGGAGAGTCATGATGCTCCTGTTATGAAACTTCTTTCACTCAGCCTCTCCTTCTTCTCAGTCACAGTCAAACCTAAAGTATGGCTGCGTGATAAACAAAATTCATCAAATCATCAATACTGAGAATCTCTTACCGACACAAATTTACTCTCGTTTCAGTTTTCAAGTTTGAATCTCACATAGTTAAACTGAAAACTACAACCAGACTTTATGATTGGTTGGACGAGACCAATCAACATAAGGTCCATTTCTGAAGACAGGGATCTTTAATAATGAATCCAGACAAACACACGAGAAAATAAACATTCTGATGTATCAAAAAACCACACAAAACTATCATTACATTTGTTGTTATTGAGATAACTGCAATCATTTATCATGATATGTATTTTAGACCATGATACCCAGCTCTTGTCAAAATTAGTGTATCATAAGATTTTCTGTCTACGGAGTTCCTGCCTTGTACTTTAAGAGGAATTACCTGCCTTCTTGATTCTGCCTGCATCGTAATCGGATCTCAGTATGCATATCAGGTAGGCAGCGCTGTCGGATGTATCAACAAACCTGGTGTGTCCCAGGTTAAGGAAAGTAATATCAGTGTTTTGGATCTATATTTTTCTCTCTGTCTGGGTCATCCTTAGCTTTTTGCTTGGCTTGCTTTAAATAGAAAGAATAGGCTTGAGAAAGGAGGCCTTTCTCTTTCTCTACCTTTAAAAACCCACAGCAGCTACCTGCCTGGCATCAAATGACAAAGTTAGCAACTAGCAAGCGAACATAGTGGAGAATTTAGCAGCTAAAGAGTCAGATATGTAGCCTTAAGAGGTTAAACAAAGAAAGCTAAAGGGAAAGTGAATACTGAACTAATAAATTTAACTCCAAACTGCGACTGTTTGCTAACAAGTTTGCAATATCAACTTAAAAGCTGATAGTATGTCAGTTCTGTGTTGCTTCCTCCAATTGGTTTAAAAACAACAACAGTCAATGCAGGTTTAAATTAACTGGGTTAAAATAAGAAGAATAGAGAAATCACAGAAAAAGTCACCCCTTTAATTTAACGTTTTTGTCTTTTTGCGAAGGCCAAAAGATAATTGATGGAAATCTGGTGCATAAATTGGCTTCTGTATGCGTCAATGATGTAAATAACTATTTGGAAAAACCCAAAATATTTTCACCCAAGTTTAACAAATGAAAGGTACACACAGGCTGCTGTGCATAAATTAATCAATTATTAAGGCACTTATGTATTATTCATAATAAATTGACATACACTTGAATATAAGGAGGGTCATACCTTAAGGGGATGCCACTATGATTTCAGTACAATTAGCTACTTTCAAGGAAGAAGTTCCCACCAGCTTTAAATTAATGAGAGGCAGAAAATTCTGCTTGTTGCCTGAGGTGTAAAAAAGGGATTTTCCTACCAGTCCGATGTAAGAAAGACTGATGAACTAATACCCTAATACCAGACAACAAATTAAAATTTCAAGACGTTCTTAGAAAATCTGTTATGTTTTCCTCGACACAGCTCACAGTCACTGTGTACATTCAGGATGCCGTGTTTATCAAAGCATCTCTGCACGTTTCTGTCTCAATTTGAGTTCCCAGTATGTGTGTATGTGAGATCAGTGGTGGTATGAGCTCACGTCGGTAGACTGCAGCCTTTGAATATTAACAACATGAGAGAGGGGATGGGGTTGTCTGTGACAAGGACATGTGACAGCAGAGCAGGCTTATTATTGGTTGTCAGGGATGGGAGAGGGCAGCAATTGGCTACTTGGAAAGGTAGTACCCACAAAATGACAATAACAAAGGAAGAGAGGAGAGGACGTCTCAATGCAAACAGCCATTATATGATTTTTTTAAACATAAAGACAGGTTATTGATTATTTTTTGACTGTGAGACGACAAGAGAACCAACATCCTCTAATAAATCTTGCTCGAAGAATGAGACCTAACATCTTATATTTACCATACATGCCTGAGGAGGATTTATAAGTGATATCACAGGGAAAGTGGTAATATGACATACTGGTATGTGCTTTGTTATATTTACATAACCTTTAACTGTAACACCCATGCTGCTCTACAGCTTGTGCCCCAGATATTCCCCTCTGGACATGGGCCAGTGAGTGAATGAAGTGACTTGAATGGCATTAACTGCAGCATGTAGTATAAACAACACTATACAGTAGACTCAACTGTACATGCTGACTGTGTATAAACAGTAATTCATGTAAGGAACACGTGGCTCTTGTTTGTCTCTCAAGCAAGATGAGCCGATTAAGATAATACTCTCGTTCATCAATTTCCCAAGGAGGCTCAATATTGGTCGAAATCTGTCTGTAGTATCAAAGTTAAGTACTGAAAGCTGACATTGAAATGTTAAGGGATCACTCAAGTCGGTACAATTAATCCGGAAGGGGACAAGAATATCTGTACCAAATTTCATGGCAATCCATCCGTCCATTCACGGAGATATTTCACTGAAAAAAACAAGTGTCAATCTTATTGTGGTGCGAGCAGAAAAGTCAAAGTCAGTTGGATTCATCCTCTGGTCACCATGAATGTCTGTACAAAAAGTCGTAGTATAGGAGGCTAAAATAGCACATCAATGCAATAACTAGGACAGATTGGAATCAGACAGTTTGCCAGCTCCTGCTCACAGACTTGCTAAGCTAACCGCTGGCTGCTGACATCGCTCCAGACTGCAGTTTTCACTGCAGCTCTTGCAAGCGTGCCAGGTCAAAGTTTATGTTAAAGCTGAAAGCTTGCTACTGTATTGACAAAATAAAATATAATGGAGTGCTCTGGTAGTGCCAATCTGCAGCCAGAACAAAGTGGTGATTCGATCAAATGCTTTTCTTAAGAGCCTCAAAAACAGAAAGTATTTAAAGTGAAATGTTCCTTTAAGTAGATCACTCCAGCTCAGCCTACTTCTGAGGCTCATCACAGCCAAAACATTCCAGTTACTGCATTATAATAAGTCAGCTGTCGGAGAGTGACTTCAGCTCGGATTCATCTGACTAATCCTTCATTATCTCCATCTGTAATAGGAGCTTATGAATTAGATGTGCTAGCCCTTAAAGGCCCCTCTGTCTGTCCTAAGACTGAGATTAACAGCAGGTGATTTCTCTGCACACGGATCAGAAATTTAAAACTAGTCTAACAAAAGATGATGATGTCTGAGGGTTTAAGAATTTGATTTGCTGTCTCTGGTGGTGTCTTTACAGTGACATGATTCATCATCTCTCAGTTTCTTTCACATCTTGCTTTTCAGACTCTTTCCCCCCTGATAACCAGCCGGTGTACCTGCTCGGAGTGGAAAATACATACTCAGGAAAAAATGTCAGGTTCTAGATGTGGGTCAGCAGCAGCAAGATACAAGTCAGCTGTATTGTTTCTTTGTTTACTCTTTTTATCATCTGCTCCTTTCTCTATATTCTTTCCCATCCCGCCGATCTAACCACTGCTAATGCTAACCATTGCCTGCAGCAAACTGCTCGGTGCACACAACCATAAAACTGTGAGTTAATCAAGTCATGGGCAAGTGGCCGCCACGGGGTAGATACAATATTGCACTCTGAGAGGATGAACACAGTATGGCCCTTGAGGGGTAATCAGAGAATCGAGCCTCATTTCATATATGAAAACGTGAATGTAACGTTAAAAAACAGCATCATGTAATTTTACAAGGTTGAACTATTAACCTGCAACCTCAATGAAAACCCAGCTCCATTGGAATTTGTCTGAATTACAGTTTTTTTTCATTATCAATTGATCTATGGAACATTTTTGGTGATTAATTGTTATAAAATGTCCAAATTAATGTGAAAAATGTTGAGCTACAATGATAAATTGACAGAAAGTCAATCACCTACTATTCTGAGTGCCTAATTGTTATTTTTTAAGAAAAAATTGCAAAAATTGTCTGGTTCCAGCTTTTTAAATATTAATATGTTATGATTTCTTTAGCCCTTAATGATATTAAACTGAATATATTTTGGTTGTGGACTGTTGGTAACAGTTTTTTGATGTTTTATAGACCAAAACAATTAATAGATTAAATGAAAAAATAAACAATAATGAAAATATAATCATTAGTTTCAGTCCTAATTCAATTAACACTGGTACAAAACAGAGAAAAGCAGCAAATCTTCACATTCAAGGAGCCAGAAAAAGCAAACTTGTAACTAAATAAATGACTGAAACAATGAGTAAATTCAATTTCTGTTGAATAACTGACTCATCATATCACCATTAATCTGAACTCCTTACATTGGTGTCTGCTGAATAACAAAAAAGAAGAGCTAATTTCAAGTACACTTGCACAAAAAAACATGAAATAAAACCTGACAAACTTTAAATATTGACTAGTGAATGCTTTCAACACACAAGTGAGCACACAATTACTCATAATCACAAACACAAACACACATACACACACGCTGTTTTCAGCAGTTCCTGGGGCAATAGTTTGGAGAGAAGTGAAGCTGATCAAATTGCCGGGCGAAAAGCAAACAGGCCTGTTTCACCTGCAGGCACAGACACAATCTCATATGCAGGCATGTATCCAAAAGTGGACAGCTGGTTGGTTGGATCAGGGATGGGCAGTAAAAGTGCGATGATAACAGGGTGTGTAAAAATGCAAAGAGGGTGAGGAAAGAAAGAAAAGACAAAGAGAAGAGAGAGAGGCTGTTTGTGCATATGTGCACATGAAACGGCTGATTTATACTCCATGATGTGGCTGCCAGCTTCCCAGCCAATAACCTGGGAGAGGTTTATATCCCTCCAAGGAAATTCGATGAGGAGAGGCGAATGAGAAAGCAGCGAGGAATGAAGCGAGAAGATAAAACATGTTCATTAAATAAAAGACATAAACATAATCTTTAACACATATGAAGTTTAAGAGAGAACAACTTTTATTCTGTCTTTAGATGCACAAACATTAACATTTACAGCTGTTTCTTATGTGGTGTCTGGCTCCCTCTAGTGGCCATCTAGCTTTTAAACATCCTTTTTTTCTTGTACATGAATCTTTCAGGTGTTCACAACCCCTTTGAATTATTTCTCGATACATGGCAGGGAAGCAATTTTTAGAATTACGACAGTATTTCAGCCCTACATACTGTAGAAACCACAGAAATGTGAATTTACTATCTCTGAGCTGGAGTGAGTGCACTACAAGGAACTATTGAGAGATGATTTTAGTCCAGACAAATGAAACCAAACCTTGGTCCACATTGTTTGTAAGTAAGCATGACTGCAAGTGTCTCATTGGTGTGTCATCAAAACAAGAGATAAACCCTCTTTTGATACAGTTCAGTATGCATTAGATACAGTTCCTTTTCTAACCACTTAGAGGCAGCATCACACAGAGAGAAAAGAGGATCAGTTGTTCATGATGGTTTTTTTTACTCACTTCAAAAGACAAAGTGAGGGATATTTCATGAAGTGAAATTGTTGGTTAAAGCAGGCTTACTTTAGCTGATTTTTCATCAGGCGGGTTTAAAGTTTGAGCCACTTTATCATGAAATATAATCCTTTCAGGCCAGCCTGGTCTCAGCCTGGCTAGTTTTCAGGCTTGTATTTATCTCAGATTTGCCATGGGCTGGATTCAGTACTTAATTAAAATGTAGAGCCCAGACCTATATCAATAAAGTTTCTGCACTGCACTCCAGTTACTGTAGCATCATCCAGATGGACTGACGCCCAGCTGACAAGGACACAAAGTGAGCTAACAGGAGAGCTCAGCCATGTGGAGCTTATCTCTTCTAGTGTCAGAGTTTGTGTACACCAGCGGTCTACAGTTTGATCTTTCCTGTTGTAATATTTTACTACTAATCATATCACACGCCCAGTATTTCCTGCTTTGTAGCTGTTTACATAGTTTTTTCTCTTTACATCTCCATTTCCTTCACTGTGAATTGATGTGATCAGAGCTTGGGTCTGTGTTTTAAAGCCATGAATGTGCAGTTTTCTCGGTTGCTGAAACCAGGCTTGAATTAGCCAGTTGTTTTCATCTGTAAATTGGTTTTATGGAGCTTCATCATGGTTATAAAATGGAAATGCCTTTAAGTTTGTAAGTTATTGAACAACATCTTGTCAGCCTGTCAGGGTGTGTCAGGATGTACAGTATATTGTACCCTTCAGTGTAACAAAATTAATATAAGACCTTAATTGTTTTATGTATGGTTTTGAGTGGTCCACTCAGGAAATGTGACCATTCCCAGAAATGTGACTGGGAATATTATGAAAAATATATGAATATAGAATTTATTTTTGACTTAAATAACCACATAGATGGTGAACTCCTGAGTGTAGTTTTGTTTTCTGGCTAAATTTCAAATTTTTATACTGTATTGGGACATATTTATAGTGTTTTTGGCTTAAAAAATCCAATAAATCGAATGACAAATGTTATATTTTGTTGTTCTGTTTCGTTGTTGTTTGCCTCTCGTAACTATTATTCTGTTTCTTTATGTGTGTGTTAATGTCTTTGTGTAAGAAATATAAAAAAAACCCAAAACAAAACAATAAAAAACCCCACTTTGTTAGGGTCAATCTAGCTTTCTGCACTTTACAAGGTTTCCTATGACACCTCTGGCTCCCCAGTAGACATGTATGTGTATTTATGTGATTTAGTGTGTCTAATCACGTTAGTATTCTGTTCCATTGAACCTTTGTATTCTCCAGTCTAATTATACCAAACATTCCTTGCTATACTCAGGCATTCACTTCATTGCAATGAAATTATACACACACACACCAACGTTAAGACAGACACATGGGACACTTCCTGAAATTCATGCATGTAAGCACTAAACCTGGATCAAAGTTATTTGCAGAATTTGTTCCAACCTGCACAGAGCACCAGGTGGGAGAGGATTAGCATCGTGTAATTTGATGTTCCATTAAACTATACCTCATGGAATTTATTTCCTGCAGTTTTCTGCACTTTCAGGGACTTGTTTAACAGGCCCCTGTGGTACCCTTTATCCATTTGGAGCAACATTTTTATCATGTTGGTTAAATCTCCATATCTCTATAGCTGATACTACACTCATTTACCCTTTTGAATGATCCATCTGTGCATCATGTTTAACACAATTCAGTCAGAAGTACATCAAATTAGATGCAATTAGGAGCCTCTCAACATGCTGTTTCATTGTGACTCCAAGCTCCGCTCTGAATTACAATGCACAATGCCACTAATGGGAGCAACGAGTAGCTGAAATTTGAGGACTTCAATGCCCAGAAAGTGTCACAGAAAACATTTAGCTTTATATTATAAAATTAGGACTACTAGACACAGAGACAGCCCAGAGCTACCAGACTCCTTAAAGGCATATCATGCAGGATTTTCTTAAAATACAATGTATGGACTCATACAAAAGTAATCCCTCTCAATCATCACTTATGACCCACTAGAAGTGTGTGGTAGTGTATGTATCTGCAGAGACTCTGCCCTCTGCCTGTATTTTCTTATTATTTTGCTGTGTTTGGGACGCTTATGGGTGTCGACCTTTGAGCAGTGGGTGTGTAGTCCCCAGCCAATAACAACGCACAGGGTGTGATGTCACGACTCGTAGCATATCAACCAGGTTACATCATTGTCTCCGTCTCTCTCTCCTCTGTTCCGCTCTGCTCTCTGTCTCTGTGCCATGGAGGACTGGAGGTCTGCAGGTCTGCGTGTCTGCTTGACCGAGGGCGGGGCTGAGCTACATACACGCAGAGCAGAGAGGCCACAGTGGCCAGGATGAAGCTCTGCATTCACACAACATACAGCAATGCAGCACCTTCCTGCAGGGGATTGCGGAGGTGTGCAGAGGTGTGGGTGTGTTTATTCATGCTTTAGATCGTAACCGCCATGAAACTCTCTTTCTCTCTCTCCCTCTTTTGCTCGCTCGCTCGTTGAGCCACGGAGGAGGGGTCAATTTTGAATGCTGTGTGTTTACAAACACCAACTGACAAATCCTGCACAGTACACCTTTAACCTGCCCCTCATCCTGGCTTGCAACCACAGACTGTATAAAGATGGACGTAGCGAGGTGTGATGTCACCCCCTGGTTTGCACTGGAGTCAGTTTGAAGCCCAGAGTTGCTGCTTATGGTTGGCGCCAATTTTTCCGTTGGAAATTCCTGCCTTTCAGGCTCTGAAACCATGCCCTGCTATCTAAGACTGGAAATGGAATGGAAAAATAATTTATAAAATGACCACCAGCACACTTATTGTATTAGAGGGTCCAAATTTAGCAATTGAGGCCATAATGACTTGTCGCAAAAAATCAATACCTTAATATTTCTAAAGAGAAGATGATGCTTAATGAATGGGAGTCTGTTGGAGCCAGCATCTAGCAGCCGTCAGTTGCACTGAACTTAAAGGTGCGTGCACATTGGCTTCAGCCTCAAGCTGTGGCAGCTGCCGCCTGCTTCCAACAGCAGTTTGAACGCAGAGTCCGGATGCTCTTCTCGGTTACAGCAGATACACAAACAAACAGCAGTATACACCCTGTCTCACCCTTCTGGCAGTGAGAGTTATTACAAGAACACTGTTGACACATGCTTTATGACGTATGCCGACAGACTGGTCTCACCCAGCCAGCGTCTCACAGCCCTGAAAACATTTCAGCAAATATCCACATAGGCGTTATTTGGATAAACTGACCACATACTGAGAATATAAATGGTTACCTTCTTGCCTGAACAAATATTAAAACTTAAAGTGACATAATAACAGTCCTACAGTGAAAATTACAACGTAACAGACGTTCATTTATAAGTAAAAGTCCCGCACTCCAGTTTTAAGACCAAGGCAAGATTAAATGATGGTACCATTGTGGTGATTTATCTCTATGAGTTTCTTTGGTATGAAGCTCCATTTTGTCCTTATCTAGTCAAAACACCAGTAAACCTGCTGATTGTTGGGCCTTATCACTAAGAACAGGACAAAGACAGACACATACATGGATGTCCTATTGTTAATCAGCTGTGCTTCTGCATTGGTCACCCTGTGCACTGCATCTTATTCCCTCTCTATTTGTGTGCTAGTGTGTGAGTGAGAGTACAAACAGAATTACTAATGAACAAACACAAGAGATTTGGATGTCATGGAGGCCTTGAGGTGCTTATGCCCTTCAATCCTGAATTACTACACTTGCAATACCGTACGACATTTCATGCGATCTGTGTGAAAACATGAGAGAGAAAGACGGTATTCATTGGGTAAAATGTCTCAGATGCATCAGAATCACAGCTGCAGTGTGTATTTGTCTATGAGGTCACGTCTGATGACAATAAGTCAACATGGAGTCGTTAATATCTCTCACCTCAGATAACGGCTCAGCTAGACTTTTCAACAAGACACTTGAACATAGAGCACATGCAGACACAAACTGCTGACCAAATCCGGATTTTTGAAACTGATATATAAGATTATGATACTTGAGAATAATCTCATTCTTTTGTTGTGTATTTCTTAAAGAGGAATATCATGCACATTTCCAGGTCTATATGTATATTATGGGGTTCTACTGGAATATTTTAGCATGATTTACAGTTCAAAAACTCCTCATTTATCTCATACTGGCTCTTTATGCAGCTGCTTAGTTCAGTCTCTGTCTGAAACAGGTCATTTTAGCTACTGTCTCTTTAAGAGACTCCCTCCTGAGGAGCCGACTCTGTTCTGATTGGTTAGCTTCCAGAAGCTTCTTCCAGCTCTGGAGGCTGCGTAAACAAACAATATTAGTAGGATTTTGCTTCTTTTTCTCATTCTATACTCGAAATATAAACCTCTTAAATACATTCGTACATGTTCAAGGCCAAATCTAAGCAACACTCTTAGCAACAAAGGCTTTGGAGTAGAGGGCCACTTGTGAGCATGTGCGAACAATCTGACATCATCATGAGGAGGAAGTAGAGGTGACTTCATAAACGGAGTGTTCAGAGCAGTTGAAGCCTTGGCTTTAGACTTTCAGGGAGCATTTTTACATACGTTCACCTCAAGTTTTGAAACTTTGACCATGTCTAACATAAACATCCAATATTGTAATAGTATATACATAACTGAAAATCAAAAAGTCCCCTTTAAGTATTTGTGGGGCTGTTTTTTTTTTTTTTAACCAAGTCATTATTGACTGGGAGAGAGATGGGATGACATGCAACAATCGTCCCCAGCTGGATTCGAACCGGAGACTTGGTAATAACTTGATGCAACTCTTAGGCCATAAAGCCTCCCCATATTACAATTACATAACATACAGTAAACATATTGTCAAGGATAATGGTAACATTAAATATGAGATAACTTTAAATTTTGAACAGTAAATGCCACTAAAATTTACCCACATAGTTCTGTTTTACAGTATGTATCTTGGTCACAATGAGGAATCCATATCAAAACGTGGCTGTTTGTGTTATGTGTTTAGGTATGATTAATAATGAATATTGACAGATGTGCAGTCAGAATTTCTTACTCTCAAATATCCTTATCAGTCTCAGAAATCCAGTATCGGTCGGACTCTAATAAATAAATAAATTATACAGAGCAGCCCTGAAGATGACTCAACTGTCTATGAAGTCGTCTTATTTTTTAGACATGACATGGCCTCTGTCTCCTTCGGCTGTCTCTTTGGTCTGTCTCTGTCTGATATAGTCTCTGTAACTCACTCTCTTACTGTCGTCTCTGTCGCTCTCACACACCTTATTTCCTCCTCTCTCTCTCACTCCCACCCTCTCAACACTGACAAAGCAGAATCCAGATATCTGACACACTATACTGTAAATGGACTAGATAAAGGATACATATAACAACATAATACACTCTGCCATGTTCAAGTGAGTGTTGGATGATAGTTGCAGTCTGCTGGCCTGCAGGAACAGTCAGACAGATTAGATCATATTAGGACTAGGGGGAGTTTGGGTGTGGCTGGCTCAGGCAGTCCATAAAAAAAGATAAATATCCATTAACAACACGGTTCAGTTAATGTGGGCATCATACATCTACGCTGCCCTGATCCTCCATTAGGGACCACATCCCATTCCTTTTCAAATGTCAAAGCAAAGCTGAATAATCACCTTTAAACCAAAAATTCCTGCTTTGGGCCAAGACCCTTCCTCGTGACAGGAGACATAATGTTGGAGGCAGAGCAAGCGATGCAACACATACGCCTCATGGTTAGGATTGGCGCATTTTTATCAAATCCAAACCTAGTATCGAATCCTCTGATCAAATCAGAATCTTTTCAAATCCTTTATCGAATATAATTAGTTTTAGCTTTTAACATTTGTAAGTAACTTAAGTTAGAAATAACTCAAACTGAACGAGTCAGTGCAGATCTGTAATCACCTACACTAAAACACTACAGTTTATTTTTCAAAACACTGATAGAGATTCTGCTGAGATTGACGTGACGCATTCATTTACATCATTTCTCTAGAGGGGAAAAGAGAGTCATGCTGTTGCTCTTGTTGAACTACAAAAGCACACAGTGAACATTCATTTTCTCAGTACAGACACCAGCTGCAGAGAGCACAGACAAAATAAATGTACTTGTGACAGCATTAAAATTAATGAGCTGCATATGATTTTAACTGGCAAAGGCCCGCTATCTGAATGTTTTCTACATTGCTAATTGCTAACAATGCTAATCTTGTGGTATGTATGCCTTGGCCAGAAACGATCAAGGACTTAAACTGTAATGATTTTTTATATTATCAGCAGTCTACTGTGTTAATGCACATAATATACTTGATTAATGACTATTGTCGTCACTGTAAAATCGTTTTTCCATGATGTTCCAATTTGCCGATCAAATTTCTAGCTGCCAATCTACGTGACCTCAGGTGTCACCAGATATATAATACCAAACTTTATTGATGTAAAACATCATATAAACAGCTTTTATAGACACATACTCATAAATTAGACATAATATACTTTTCAGGTACTAAAATTAACGTGTCCACTGTACAGAGTATGTAAAACTGTCTTAAAGCTGGCAGTAATTGCCTGATCAGTTTCATAATCTTGTTTAAGTCGTCTTTGATCAGATAGTTCCTGATTTAAATCAAAATTTCTGTATCTAGGAAAGGTTCTTGTGCAGATGTTTGTGTTAAGACTACATTTAACACTTGAGAACTTTCTTTTTTGTAGGTTTTTTTTAGGGGGGTATCTGTATGGAAACTTGAAAAAAAAAAACAAATCGGCAAACTCCCTCTCAAGCTGAGATCCTCCTAATTGTTTCAAATTGGCCCCAAAATCTCATCAGGACTAATCAAGGGGGAACTACTCAGTGAAGAGTGCCGACAAAGTGCTTGTGAAGATTAGTGTGTTATCACCATGGAGACTGACGAGGCTGACTGCAGGACTAAAAGTGAGCCTGAGATAAATGGATAGGATAGGATAGAGGAGTACAATGCAATGTGACATGATATATGAGGACAACTGAGGACACTTCAATACAACCTCAAATCACACATTTCACCTGTGCAACACATTTTTCTTCCCTGAGGCCGTCAAGACGTGTTAAACACCACACCCCAGCATTCATACCTGTGCACACACACATATAACATTCATACCCTCTTCTGTCACCCTATAATGAGCGTAAAGAGTTCTTTGGACACTTGAGAAAGGTCAGCTCCGTCATAGCTACGCTCTCATCTGACTTGAAGTGGCTGGACCCTGTGGCGTTTTAGCAAAGGAGACATTTGTATCTGGCTTTAAGGGTCGATGCGTGACATATTTCAGACTCAAATCTGCGTTTACCTGCTGACCTCTCAACGTAAAAAGAGAGCAAGGTACAGCTTGCAGGCCAAGTACAGGAGGTGAATGAGGGTTAATTGAGGGGTTGAGACCACAGTCAGAGGGAGAGAGACCATTACAGCCACTTACCTAGGAGAGAAAGAGAGAGAGAGAGAGAGAGAGAGAGATCAATCACCAGTGTCTCTGTAATAAAAAGGGAATTAGATATACAATTGTTTATTTGCCATCTGCACCTGTCTGCCTGTAATGTTAACATCTGCCTGTTTGGGTATTTCGCTATTTGTTTATCGGTAACTGTCTGTCTGTCTGAGGTCAACTTCGGCCTCCTGCTGGCACTCTGCCAGCTGTCTCCTAGGCAACCGGATACACGAGCCACAAATAGCACTCCGAGCAGAGTATCCCTTCGCCATATCAAACCACATCACGCGCCTTCACATTTCACATCCCTCCACAGCAACAGATAGATCTTATAGAGAAATGGGAGAGGCACGCCGCTCGTAGTTTTAAACTCTCCTTTGCCTCACAGTAATGAATAGTATCTGATTATTGTGTACTTATGATAAAATATGTGAAATAATTGAATAAAGCCAGAATAAAGCCTTAAATATAAAGTATGGAGTTACTGTAAATTATAAGGTTTTAGATTAGTCTTACAGAATCTAACTCATGTACCAATACTTGAACAAGTGTACAAATCCTAGTAAATATAATTTTGATGACTGACTTCAAACATCTAAAACTGTAGAGTTTTAGATGTTTGAAGAGGTAAAACTAGACAGTATTTCACAAGAAAAACCTGAAAAATAAGCATAATCTAATGTAGCAGATTTGTTTGTTTTTTTCATTTTCTACACTGTAAATCATCTTGTGATCCCTTAGATTCATATCTCGACCCCTTGTGTGGGTCCCGACCCACAGGTTGGTGATGACGGACTGATACAGTGTGTAATGCAATTGTGATCTAATAGTCATGGAGGCAAAAGATGTTTTGGTTATTGTTTGGTTATTTTCTTGATTAATCAGCTAGTTGTTTGGTCTTAAAAACGTTGGAAAATTGTGAGAAAATGCCTATCACAGTTTCCCAGAGTACAAGGATGATATTTTCAAATATCTTGTTTTGTCTGATCATAAGTGAAAAAGTTAAAAAAACTGAAAAATCATCACATTGGATCACATGTGTGAGTCTTAAAGCTGTACTCTAATCCCAACCCAGTCTCATATCTAAATGTGTGACAGCTACGTTGGTCTACAGTGCAAAATGTATTAGTTTCAAAATAACAAAAAATTGTGAGATGCCTAGGTTTTTGTGTTTTTTTTGGCCTATTCTTTTCTATTGGCCTGCGTCCATGTCACATTACCATCAACTTTCAGTCTGAAAACAATAACAAACAAAAAAAATGGCTGCCATTCCTTTTATTCTCAGTGGAAAATGCAATATTTTACAATAGTTTCTACATTAAAATGCGTTTTGATACCATTGAAAAGTGCATTTCATTTTCATAATCTTTGCTCAGTATGTTAGTTATTACAAAGATTTTTTCAGGCTTTGTATCATTGCTATGGTGGTTGCTACGGTGGTTGCTATGGACCCTGCTGTCACTGAAACCACGTAGTTGTATGTTGTTTGAATCATTGTCTTTGTGTTGTTATCTGAGCTGTTATGTTATTTGTGTTATTTTAAGTCACTGTTTGATTCTTTTAATAAAAAAAACATAGATTTTAGAGCCCCAGGGATGAATTAAATTTGAAATCCAGAATTTGAAGCTTTGCGATTGACTGATTGGACGACCCGCCCGGAAGTATTTTTCCTCACTGTCACCATGTCAAGGTTTTCTATTTCTATATCTTCAACATTTCTCAACACAAAAACACATAAGTGTCCTATACGATATGTTAATATTAAGGCCATCAGTTTTAATTATTTCTCCTTTGATTCTGAGAAATAAAGTTTTTTTTTAGCTATTTCACATTTTGATGTGAGACTGGGTTGCTAATCCACGTGGAATGATAACCCTCCTTGACATTATAAAGGTTCATTTGACATCATCCTAATCTGTGCATCCACACACACAGCATGTATTTTCCATACAGACAAACATTACCCTTTCCCCTCCCTCACACACACACACACACACGCACACACACAGCATACTCAAGCTCAACAGGATGCAGCCACTTCAGGACGGGTACCCTGACCTAACTCTGGTGAGCATGCTCAGTAGAGCTATGCAAATGACCCTGGCGATGACACCTTGGCACGCTGTCATGGCAACACATCAAGTAGCAGGCATGTGGCTACTGGCAGGGGATGTGGAGAGGGGGGGGGAGTTAAGGATGGAGGAAAGAGGACTAGTAGGAGGTTAAAAAAAAAAAAAGGAATGAGAAATGAAGGCATGAGAGGAAAACGGAAGCACCGGTGATGAGAAAAAAAGATAAAAGAGGCAGGGAAATGACAACCCTGGAGGTGATGGAGGGAATAAGGAGGAATGAGGCAACTAATTATCATAAAAACTAGACTACTGGGTCTCCAAGTGTCAGCCAAAAGTCTCTCTATCATATATACGTTAATGATCTATTCTTTTTTTTTTTAATTATGCGTTTCTAAAGCCCAAGGTACCGTAAATATGCGAGCAGAAGGGCCGAGGGTCACTTGAAGTAGAGACACAAGGTCAAATTTACACACAGATGTAGCAATGACATTAATATTACTAGTGGTGGTGGATTTTCTGAGGAAGTAGTCAACTCAGAAATGCAGTGTTTGCACCTATTTGTGCTTAAACTGACAGTGTAAAACAAATCCTTTTATTGTACGTGTGCTGTTTTTTTGTGCTGATTTTACATAAGCAAATATTTATGTTTGTGTGTGTGCGTGCATGCATGTGTGCAGAGTGTATGTGTGTGTGCTGAAGTGACAGGGACAAACAGACAAACAGAGCTTGCTTCTTTGATGATGTTCTGTTAAGTGTTCTGTGTTTGCTAAGAGGATGTTCGTATGGCACACTGAACTGAACAAGCAGATTATGTGTGTGTGTGTGTGTATGTTTGCTACTTGCATCCTTAACTGTAGTGGTGTAACATGACATGATTGATGATGGCATTATTAACTGTAAGGATGCACTGTCTCTACTTGTAGCATGCACACACACGCACACACACACACGCACTTAAACACACATGCAGACAATGATGACGTGCATCTCAGTGTGTGTGAGGAACAGTCTGGGTATTTCCAGCAGGCGACCTGCCAGTACTCTCAATGTTCTAGTCCAGAAACCCCTCTGCCTTCTGCCTTTCCTCATCCTCCTCACATCATTACTGCACTTGTTCCTATTCCTTTCTTATTTTGTCTTTTTGTACTCTTCCATCAGTCTTTAATGCGTGAGACAGTTAACCCTTAGCACCTGATTGATGCATGTTGTGTCAGAAAATCACTACCAGTCTTCTTAGTGTCTTAACTCATCCAAACTGGAACGCACAGTGGCAGAAGTTTCTCTAATATCCATCAAAAATAAACAACTTTAAAGGAAAGGTTCACAATTTTTTCAAGTCTTGCCAACTGTAATCATTATTCCTGTTCATACTGGCCATTAAAGAGATCCCCTCCTAAAGTACTTTCGATGTAAGTGATGTATTTAGAAGTATATCTAAAGCTAATATGAACCTTCAGCCATCCAAAATAATCAAATCAAGAGGATATTTTCCAGGGTTACAGTATTTTCAGTACCAAATAGCCTCTATTTGTTACTATCCTTCCACCGCAACTCAACAAGGAAATACTCCAAGGAAACACAAAGAGTGAATTACATGCCAAAAAAGAAAAGCAATAGCTAAAAGGGTGGCTACAGTTTATAAAGTTTATGGTCTGTGTGAAATAATTCTGATTGCATCCAACGACTGCACTTGAATTGCCATCGAGAGCGACCACCGTATCATTTTCTGTCTCATACTCCCTGTGCACTGTTTCCTGCTTTTCACTTTATTTGTTGTTTGTTTTATTTTGTTTTATCCTGTTTTTATCTCATAGCACAAGGGGATGTTTTTGTGAGCCTTTATTTTTCCCATGTGAGTTTGCTTTACAAGTGAGGGATCCAGGGAGTGATCTTTAATCAGTACTGAAGTAATGGAACATTTAGCTGGCCAATATTTCCATCTGTTGCCTGTTGAGCTCGAGTTTGCCATAAGTTATGATTTGAGGATATTTTTAAAATGCTGTACCTGTGAGGGCTTCTGACAATCTTTGTCATTGTTTTATGGTGTTAATTGATTTACAACAATAAATGCACACACTTGCATAAAGCAAGCATATCTAGCCCATTCCCATGTTGATAAGAGTACTAACACTTGATTATGCAATGCAATTAGTCATGATTAAATATTTTATTTAATTGACATTTCTAAGTAGAAATGCAATCAGTTGGTGGTAACTTATCCACAGTTGAAAATAACAACAAATGGCATACTTTGCTAAGACATACAGTGACTACGCCATAAGCCTGTAAATAAAGTTTTCTTCTCAAACACTCTACCTATCTGACCCTCAGTGAACTTCCTGTGTTTGTCTCTCTGTCCTCACTAGTTTCCATCTGTGTTTCCTCTAATGGAAGTAAAAACAAGCAGGAACCAGCTTATCTGCAACTCAAAAATTCAGAGAAAGCAGAGCCAAAGAGACAAAAATAGAGGGACGCAAAGAAAGAGAAGGGAGGTAATGATGAGTGTGGAAAAAAGAGAGTGAGTCAAGGGAAGAGACAGATAACAACATGCATAAATAAGAGGTTGAAACTGGATGAGAACATAAACATGGCTGGAGAAAGAAAAGACAGTCAGAGGAAGAGCTATAATTTGAGAGAAACAGAGAGAGAAAGTGAGGGAAGGAGTGAATAATGTACAATGACAAATGTGAAGCACGAGAGATGGATGTTTCCCCTAAAATGATTACATCACCTTTTTGCACACTGCTGTTGCCATGGCTACGGAGTCACATTAGCCTAATCATACTACCGTCTGACACCTTCACTTAGCCTTTAACTGAGCTCCAGTCTCTGAACTCCAGGCTTTGTACATGTGACTGTGTCAGACTAGTCTGTCTCTTCCTGTCATTTTATCTCAATTTAAGATTGTCTATTTTCTGATTACAGTGCATGGAGGACTGCTTCAAAGATATCATTTGAATGCACTTTGGAGATTGATTTGATAGCCAATTAGTTCTACTTGGCAAGCGTCACTGAAAACCACAGACTGTCCGCCTGTCCAACATTTTCTAAAAACAGGCCTCTTCTTCTGCTTCCATAAAATCAGCGCAGAGACTCTGTTCATGAACTGAATCAATTTCCTGAAATAGTTTTAGTTAAAAATTCTGTCAATATCTAATATACCTGATTGGATTCGGGCTCGAAAATGTTCAGATGTATTTAAAAAGCTGCCATTTTGAGTAAAGAACATGAAAAGTGAAATCCTCCTACTGTTTGTTTACGTAGCCTCCAGAAGCTAACCAATCAGAGCAGAGTTGTCTCATCAGGAGGAGGGACTTAAAGAGACAGGAGCTTAAACAGCCTGTTTGAGATAGAGGCTGAACTGAGGGGCTGCCAAAAGTGTCAGTATAAAATAAATTAGAGTTTTTTGAACAGTAAATCACAAAAATTTTCCAGTGGAGCCCCAGGATATAAATATCTGACCTGGAAATGTGCATGATTTGTTCCCTTTAAGTGACAAATGGTCCAGTTGGGATTGATCTGCGGTTTGGTCTTCATCACAGGTTGCATCATGTCTATGAAGTGTAGCCAGTTAGCCAGCAGCAATTTTGTCTGCACAGATATTAAAATAATCTTTAGAGGCCTTTTGAGGTACATTTATCAAGTAATTTAGAGAAATAACCAAAGGGGAAAAACATAATTTTGTATTGCAGGAATATATTTTTTCTGCTTTCCTGTCATTATCATGTTGTGACCCCAGAGATTTATCTGGTGACCCCTTTGGAAAATCCCGACCCTGCAGGTTGGGAACTGGACACTATAGCTGAGGAGAAATGAATGAAAAGGAGAGCTACTTTATTGCTGGTGTAGGTATTGAACAGTGACCTACAGCTGACATTCTGCCAGCTTTTCTACAAACCATGGCTCCTTCTGAGAACGCCGCTGCTTAGTCAGTCGGTCAAACATTAAGCTAATTCACCTGCTTTATGGTGTTTGTGCACATTTCACGACAGCCTTTCACACAGAGTAATACTACAAGCTTTCTCTCAGCAATAACCTTATTCAGTGATGGGATTTGTTGCATTTATACCTGCTACGCTGGCTCCACACATCAAATGCATCTAAATTGAAGCTGTATGTTTGTTTTTAATATACCGAAACAAGCCTTGGGAATAAGCTATAAAAAATGACTACTAGCTCAATATGTTCACCACTGTGCAGAAACATATTCACCTCACTTGCCTTACCTTTTCCACGGTAAACTGATATACCTTAACCCCTTCTAGCCTCCACCAAAACCATAACAACCTCTCACTTTTGCAATCATAGAGAACTCTTGTACATCTTCTTGCACATTATCACTCCAATTATATCCCTTAAATACTGTACTTTAATACCTAGATTTAACAAATGTTACTGCACCATTCAAGAAAATAAACATTTTCACATTTTTATATCTCTTTACATGAGATTGCTGTCCCTTACACTTACTCCTTACTTGGCTGATCATTTCAGCGAGTTAATCAGGGGAACATCCATAAATTGGAAAGTGACTGTAGTAAAAAAGAAAGTCTTGCTATTAAACATTATGACAATGTCAGCAGTAATATACAATAAGTGGCCTCTACAAGGAAAGAAATGGGAAAGCCCATCACTAGTAAAGACATGAAGGAGACAGAAGAGCGAGGCTGGGAAAGAAAGCTTAAGATTAAAATATAATAAAAACAGTAGAGAATTATCAGACATTTAAGATTGTGAAAAAAAGTTACAAGTAGAGAGAAAGCAAGTGTGCAAATATAAAAACCAATACAAACAGGTCAAAATACAGCAAAGATGATACTATAAAGTGCAACTGCAGTGAGACAGTCAGTAGAAAATCTCAACTTTTGAGCAGGAAAATAAGATAAAGAGCTCGACTGATACATCAGCACGGTCGATATTGTCTCAGTACATGTTTTGGTCACAAGTAGGGCTGCATCTAACGATTATTTTCTCGATTATTCGTGCAAATTGTGAAAAATGTCCATCCCAAGTTCCCAGAGCCCTTGGTTACACTTCAAAATGTCTTGTGTTGTCCGACCAACAGTCCAAAACTCAAAGATAATCAGTTTATTATCAGTGAATTTTCTGTCAATCAAGTAATCGATTAATCGTTGCAGCTCTAGTCACAGTTCTGTAATAACCAAATATAAGGGGCTCATTATCAATCATCACAAACGTTTGCAGTAGTTTCTAGTATCCGTCGGGCTCTATGAGACAAGTAAAATAAAATAATTACATATAATAAATGATACGTTTGTCCAGAACCCACAGACTCCTCAGTATAGTTGCAAAATAAACATCTCTCATTTATGCTGGCAATGATGATGTGAATCTAATTAGACTAGTAGTGTTGTGAACTCAAGTTTTTCTGTAATTATTTCATCGCAGTTTAACACGGAAACCAATAAAGCAAACTGTTAATTGACCATTTATTCGTCCGCAGATGAGTCAAAAGGAATAAATGACTGATAATAAGATAATAAGATCTATGTAATTACAAATGGATTCTGTACAGATAACTTTCATTCCTGGGGATTAGGAGCTGATTAAAGCAGAGATCTTAAAGAAAAAAAATGTCTGCAGTCCTGGGTCCAAGTCAACCGCTGAGCAAAGCAAACACAGCAATGTACATTTGGAACTGAAACATCAAGTCAAGGCCAATAAGTGGTACCATCTCACTTTGCTTCTCTCTCTCTCTCTCTCTCTCTCTCTCTCTCTCTCTCTCAACTCGTTCACCTTATCATCTCCAATGAACTCCTCGTCTGTATGTGTGTGTGTGAGTGAGAGAGAGAGAGAGACCTGTGCATTGAACGAGCCATGCTAACAGAGCAGAGCTTCATCCTGTTCCTGTGAAGTGTGAGAAATAGAGCCAAGTGCAGCATTCTGCCCCACGGCTGTCTCAGCAAAAACACAATATGTTGGCTCTAAAGGACCATGCTGGCAGGAACTCTCACCCCAAAGAATATCATCAGCTTCATTACGCTGCATGCTGCTTATTTGGCTAGAATATCTCACAAGACAATAAATAGAGGACGGAGTGAAAAACCACTGCACGGTGAATGGGAAGTAATTGCTGTAACGCTGAGTCTGCTTTCATACTGGAGAAGTAGAACATGTACTTTTCATCACCTTCAATCAAAATCAACTTGCTGAAATCCCAAAATGAAAATAAGACAATCCAGTTCATCCTTAAGGTTTTTCATAATCACATTTTTTTATGTGCGGGCTTTTCTTCTGTTAAATGAAATGGGATTCAAGGGCACTCGGTTGGCTCAGCAGGCTACACTACAAACTATACACTCACAATGTAGAGTGCTCGAATTAGACTCTTGACCTTTAATGTGTATTATTTCAGCTACTGTAACCTTTTCAACACAGAAGAGTCCTCCACTATTAAAATAAGTAGCACATGAGACTGAATGGCCATTTCGTTACCACTACTACTGTTACCGTTAAGTCACTGGCTTCTTGTCAGATTTTGAAAATCACACTTCCTAACGTCACAGGGTTTTTTTTTTTCTTGCTACATCTGTGAGTCATGTGACCGTTATCTTGTACGACATAGCAGTTCTCAATCAAAAGTCATAAACTAGTACGCTTATGAGACAAATTTCCCTAGTTTCTCTCTATTGTAATGTGAAAAACACCAGTATTAATGATAATTAAATTAACAAAACACGTCTAGCTGCCCCACAGTGTTGTTACTCTTATGGCACATCACATCAGAGGTGTGACTTGAGGATAACACTGTCGAGTTTCTGAGCAAGCCAGCAGAATTTTAGAATGGGCATCTCATCAGTTTACGTTACACTTTGCATTCAACACTTCCTCCGTTCAGAGAAGGTCCTGCAACATGGCACCCTCAGTACAACCTGGCCAAACTCTATCAATGGCTCTTAATAGTGCCTCAGGAGCTATCACGTTTCCTTGGCAGTGTCTGTCTCAACAGGAATGGTGAACTGAACAGGAGGGCAGCCAGCTCCGTGCTTCCAAAATGCTGTGCACCGGGCATTCCAACTGGGATTACACCCTGGTATAGAGTAACCTGTCTGACTCCACCCAGCATCACCCTTTGAAGGAGGAAGGAAATCAGTCCAAAGTGGAAATACCCTTTGCGTACCCTGTGAGTCTTACTTTGTTTACATACTTGAGGTAAGTGCATTTCTGCCGCAGTGATGTGCCATCTCTACAGAGGAACTATTCAGGACATGCTGTCCTGCTAATGAGACATACTTTATGCAGGATGCGGGTCTGTTGTGTTTATTAAAGAAGCAATAAGACTTTAAGGGAATACTGATGTTATGATCTCTAGTTTCATGTCCAAACAAATTGGAGGAAGGTTGACACATTAGGTGAAAAGCCTGAATGTGTGTGTGGTGCAACATAATGAAAACAAATGCTTCCATGCAGTCACCAAATGGTTTAATATTATGAAAATGATGTAAATTATATGCTCTGGCCTTCACAGTCACTAGATCTCAATTTAGTTGAAAACCTATGAGATATTTTGGAAACAGTGTTAAGCAGCGTTTCCCACTACCATCATTCCAACATCAAATTTGGGGATATCTTGTGAAGAATGGTCACCATCCCTCCAGGAGCGTAGCAGCTTTAACGCCTTACTATTTTTACTATGTTTTTCCTTTAATTTGTCACCCACCTGGATATTTCATTGGATATTTCTAGATGCAAAGAAGCTCAAGAATTTCAAAATCAGCCCACTCACTCATTCAATCATTTATTTTTTTTATGGTTAATCAATGACCAGTTGCTCCCAATCACAATTGGGAACACTGTCTACAAACACTGAGCAAGGATCAATTTGTCCCCTCTCTGTAAGACTTCTGCTTTTGACACCGTGTCCTTAAAAGGCATACTATGCAAGTCTTCCTAAAATACAATGTATAGACTCATACAAAAGTTTCTCTCTCAGTCACCACTTATGATCCTCTACAAGTATGTGGCGGTGTATTTATCTGCAGAGACTCTGCCCTCTGTCTGTATTTTCTTATTATTTTGCCGTGTTCACGACACTTCTGGGCATCAACCTTTGGGCAGTGGGTGTGTAGCCCCCAGCTAATAACGGCACGCAGGTGTGAGGTCGGGACTTGGAGCGTAGCGACCACGTTACATCGCTGTCTCCGTCTCTCTGCTCAGCTCTGCTCTCTGTCTCTGTGTCATGGATGTATAAAGAGTTGCAGGTCTGTGCGTCTGCTTGGGCATGGCTGGATGGCTGAGCTACACACACGCAGAGCAGAGAGGCCACAGCAGACAGGATGAGGCTAACATTTAGATAACGTAAGATAACGTTTTTATTTATCTGATTCACGGCTTTGTTCCCTCTCTAGCTTGCTTGACCATAGCTGCTCTCTCTCTCTCTCTCTCTCTCTCGCTCGCTCGTTGAGCCGGGGAGGAGGGGCCAACTTTGAATGCTGTGTGTTTACAAACACCAACCGACAAATCCTGCATAGTATACCTTTAAACATATGGAATAGAAAATTGTTTTCTTGCCTTAAATTATCCAACATGGTAGGCAGGCAAATTAGTTTCCTCTGATTACGTCTCTTACATTTGTAATAAGAACATTGGCAGACTAATAATTTCTATTACACTGGTTTACTTAAATCTAAACTGAAAGGGTGCGAGTCATCATTTGCATGGAGCATTCCCTCTTCATCCTCTTCATCCCTCTGGGAAATGTGACCATCTCCGTTTCACCAGATAGCAAAGCTAATGTGTAGCGTGTCCCTTCATTAGTATGGGCTTGTTGGCTAGTCTGATGCTGCACTTCCTTAAGAAAAAAAAACAAGATCAAGGCTAAGAAGAGGTGCTACACATTAAATGAAGATAAAAAAAACAAGCTAACTGAAATTTGATTAACTCTACCTTGACGCTGGTTGATTTGGTTGTACACAAAATAACTAAGATACCTGTATTGATCTGAAATGAAAAGAGATGATTTCAACAAACACATCACTTTGAATAAATCAGATTGCCAGTGTGCTGAAGCTACCACTTCATGCCTATTGAAAGCATTGACAGTATTGACACTGGAGAGGGTGTGGGTTGAAAATGACTGAACGTGGGCAGTCATGTTACATAAGCAATAGTCCACTTCTCTTACTAAAACAGTACAAAAACACTGACACACACCATGCATACATGCGCTGTTCACCTCCCTCTAACAGATGGGATGTTTTCTTTAAGTGGAGCTGTCATTATTAGAAGCCAGAGAGCTTCTTCTGTACTGTAAAAATAATTATATTTCACACATTATACCTACTGTAAATTGATTATATTATTTTATTTAATATTAAGGATTTTGATTCTGATTATTAGCACATATAATAATTGTAAAAATGTGCGGTTACTGCAGCTGTTAGAATAAAGTTTTCATCCATTTTCAGACAAAAAAAGCAACAATTTTCCTCAGATTCAACAGGTAATTTGGCATTTGGGTGCCATCTACACCTCCACACTCTGTTGAGGTATTTCTCGGTACACATGGCTTGCTTGATGGGACTCTCTGTCACCGTCTTCCTGTTTCCCTCCTCAGTTACAAGGCTCAACCAGACGGGCTTTGAGTTACATAGTAAAAATGTAAAATGCATACCAGGCCTGTGTATAAGCGTGTATATTAAACACACACACACACACACACACACTGACCACGTGCAGGGTGTGACAGCCCATATCAATTTTTCATCCTCTTAGACCCGAGTTCATCCAGTTCAATCAGAGACTCACTCTGAGGGTGTTTACATGCACTGTAGTACTCCAGTTTACACTAAGAAATCCAGTTCAAAACCAACCTGATATTTAACGATGAGTCGTTTGCAGTTTTTCTTACTGATGACTAACTTCCACCGCTCCGAACTGGTCCTCTCGCTTCCTCCCTCTCCCAGCGGGCTTTGGTTGTCATAGTTACATCCATTAACACACCTGCTAGGCTCTTAGGTCCCCAATGTCTCTCTACCCTTTTTCTATCCTCCCTCACATTTCTGCAGTAGTCACAGACTTCGACCTAAAAACCAGACCACTGGCGTGTAATTAAAGCCAAGGCAGACAAAGAAAGGAACAAAAATACGATGGTTAGAAAGTAAACAAAAATGCAAACATGGAAGATGTGTTGATTTAGAAGAACTGACAGGCTAATCACACTGCTGCACATTTTATCCACCATGCTATAACACAGTTTTGTCTTAATAAGAGATGAATTCATTTAACTGTATAATAGTATAGAGAGCTTGACCCATGCAAGGGACTAGAAGTCAGGATATCTCCACCTCTGCAGCATCCATTTTCATCCACACTTGTTTTTGATCTTTTTAGTCTGTCTCTCTTAAGTCCCCCACCTTCATAGATGTGCAATACAAAATTCCACACAACAAACACCAACTTTCACTATACACAGTAGATATGTTGACATGTTTTTGTGATATCCTGCTAACTAAGGCCTGATTTACAACTGTTATTTCAAGTGTCAAGTGATTTAAATGAATAATTCAACATTTCGGGCATACATTTATTTGCTTTCTTGCCAAGAGCTAGATGAGAAGATCTAAATATGAAGTTAGCCTAGCATAGCTGGAGTCTCAGATGGTTGAATGGCAACCTCACAGTGACAACAAAACTCCAGGCAGTCACGCCGTCCAGCCAAGAAACAGTGCAGCACATAACCCATCGTAAAACCACAACATATCATTGTTACACTGCAATTTTTGTATGGATTAAAGAAATTAGATATAATATGTTAATTAGTGAGCTTTAGAGATGCTGGAAGGCAGAGTTTGTAACCTTTGGATAGAGCTACGCTAGCTGTTTCCCTAAGTTTCCAGTCTTTGTGTTAAGCCTGGCTAACCTGATTATGATGGTAGCTTTAACTAACTAACCCTTCAAGAAATCCCAGCTTTGGGAAAAAAAAAAACCTATGACCTAACTTTCCACCAAATCACAACATTTACTGACAGGCTTTTCCTATCTGGCTAACTAACAAGCAAACAGACAAATAGGACTAGGACTGCAACTAACAGTTATTTTCATTATTTATTAATCTGCTGATTATTTTCTTGATTACAGAATGTCAGAAAATAGTGAAAAATTCCAGTTATAATTTCCCAGAGTCAAAGGTGACTTCTTCATAATGTCTTGAAACAGTCCCAAACCCAAAGATCATCAGTTTACCATCATGGATGACAAAGAAAACATCAAATTGTCTCATATGAGAAGCTGAAACTAGGGACCAATCTTCAATCCCAATACCCATACCTGGGCTTTGGGTATCAGCCGATACCGAGTAACGATCTGATACTAGTGTTTAATTAATAAGCTGTATGCCTCACTGTGTGGAAGAGACTGGGATCATTCCTTATGTGTAAAACAAAATCAGGCTTGACTTAAACATTGTTTTCATAACTTTGTAAGAGTTATAAAGAGATATAGATTTACTGAATTGTTATTTATTAAAATTATGGTGTCCGATACCAGATCGGCCCATTGTCAACAATACCCGATCCATCTATTTGGGTCACTATTTCTAGCTGACATCAGTAAATGTTTGCAATTTTTTATTTAATATATGACAAAAAACAACAACTAAGCTCTAAATGGGACCACAGGTTAACCTCCCTGATTGACATGAACGGTAACACTCTTTCCTGCAGTACTGGTACATTTTCTCATCTAGATCAAAATACTAATTCCTTTATAAAAACAGAAGCAAATGCTTGGTGTAGATATTTGAATGTACAGTAAAACTACAGTCCAGATATAATAATGGCATCGATCCTCCAACCACGAAACCACAGTACAGCAGTGTTACAAGTGGTAGGGATCTACTGTAACTGCCTTGCTTGAAAAACCCCTCAACTGCGGTCCTCCATCCTAAGTATAACTGCATTTCCCTCAATAATCAATATCTTCCACTACTCACGTAATTCTCACCTTAAGACACCCACATCCAAGCATTCAATTGTTTCTTTTTGTAGTATGTGGTGGTTCTTCCCCTGTTACTCATACACATCATCCACATCAGTGCTACTGTTTTTTTACTGTGGTTCTACCACCAAAGATGCTCTGTGTCCGTGGCAACAGGTGGAGCGTGGAGGCAACACTCATCTATTCAAAGCAAAAATGTGTTCCCTATCCTTTTTTTTTCTCAGATTACTTTCTGTTGTCCTGATCTTTCTGGTTATTTTGTCTAATCATTCCTATTCCTCCTCTTCGCTCTCTGCCTACCCTGCTCTTCATCTGCCCTCTCGCTTCTTGGCAAAAAAATAGAGCCATCAAGCTCCTTTTTTTTCCCCTCTACTTTACCTCACTCTACACTCATCTTTTTCATCTGCTTTTGCTGTTCTCTTCCCTTTCCTTCCATTATTCCCTGACTGTCTCTTCCCCACAGGATCAGAGCGACAGAACAGTCATTTCTCATCAGCCGAGACGCCGTCTCACAACAGAATCGTGAGCTCGTGTCTCTCCTTTTCTTTTCTCTCTCTCTCCACTTTATCATCACATTCCCTCTCTTCCCCTTCTCCTTTCATCTAGCCTCCTCCCTCCTTCACATTTTCTTCTCCCTCTTGCTTTTGTTTAACTTTGCTTCTCCATCCTTTCCTCCCCACCCTTTTTTGACTCCTCCTCTACTTTTCTGGTCCTTTCTCTCTAGCTCCCCTCCCCTCTATCCTCTCTGAAGCCCCTATTTGCTTTCCTCAAATACAATGAGAATCATTAATCACAGCACCTACACAATAGTCAAACATATACGCACCTAAGCTCTGACTAAAGGACGTAGCATCCATATTATATGAGGAAGTAAATCATATACACCCTATGCTGCCTTCTTTGTCCACTGGGAGAACCTAAAGCACCTGTTACACAGAATAAATAGCGGTGTTGTGAGTGTGTGTGTGTGCAAAAAAACAATTAAGAACAGCTGACTAAACATAAGCCTGAATCTTATAGAAAAAAAAAGGTGCTTAGCCAGTAGTCTCTTTCACAGCAGTAGACAGTTATATCAATGCACAGAAACACACAACTGTGCTTTTGTACATTAGAGGACAGCAAGTTACACTCTTCAATGAACCTGGACATCAAACCTAAACACTCTTTTGGTACAAATTGAAATGTGTCTGTAGCATTGAGGGAAAAAAAAACTATCAAGCATTGAAAGCTAGCACTGAATGTATAGTCAGAATCTTGTTTACTCATTCTTTGATTAAAATTGTTCCGCTTTTTGAGGTCCAGTCACGCCAGCATTTAAAACATCAAAATGCTGCAGTATAATAAATTAATTTCAATGAAATCTTGGGGAGAAGTGACTCCACACAAATGCTTGGTTTGACTTTGGTTGACACTGACACAGAAATTCGGTCGACAGAAAATGAACTGCCAACTATTTTGATAATCGATGAAGCAAAAATGTCCAAATTCTCTGATTCATCCTTCTCAAACGTGAATATGTTCTGACTTCTTTTGTCTTCTATGATAATAAACTCAGTATCTTTGAGTTGTGGACTGTTGGTTGGGACGAAAGAAGAGATTTGAGAACGTCAACTTGGGCTTTTAGAAACAGTGATCGACATTTTTCACCATTTTCTGTTATTTTATAGACCGAATGACTAATCAATTCACTGAGAAAAGATTAATCAACAATGAAAATACCCATAGTTGCAGCATTAATACGAACTCAGAGAGCTTTTTTTTCCCTCTTCAGTAACTTCATTGAATTAAATGGTGTACGATCCAAAGAACAAAATGCCGGGGGGGGGGGGGGAGTAAATTATATAATTAAACATCTGAATATTACTTTATAGACAAATATGTTTATATTTCTCAAAATAAGGTATCAGAAGAGTATTGTTTTGATACAGGTACCAAACCTCTACACCTTAACCCAAACATTTAATCTCATTCTCACTGTGTAATCCTTTTTCTCAAGACAAAACATCGTATCCCAAAAAACCTACACTTAATGAAGTCCATTAAAATATTCCTCAGTAGATTCTCTCTCTCTCTGAGGAATATTTGTTTTGGTGGCATAAACAAGAGCTAAACACAAACCCACACAACTGAAAGTCTCCACCCAGTCTGCCAGACAGCCGGCTGATGTAGAAGCTATAAATCCTGATGTCTTTGCTAAGCACAAGAAAACCCATTTTAATCATTGAACGGGCACTGAGAAGGCATTTTCTGCATTATCTCAACAAATTATTGCATTACTGACTCAACCACGCTGTAACGCTGCAAGATGTTCCTGTGGATTCATCACAGATGCTACTCAAAGGAAGACATTTCCATTTCCATTATACAGACATATCATTATAAGTGCCATCTTCACAGACTAAACCTCTCCTGTTCTTCTTGTCTTTCATCGTGATCTCCCCTCTTCTCTCCCTTTTCACTCCTCTGCTGCCTTTCACCTCCTGTCCTACTTTTCTTCTCCTCCTCCCCGTTCTTTTCTTCCATATTCTCCCCATTTCTCCTTCTTACCCTTTTCTCTTGCCCCACCTGTTACCTCATCTCATTCCTTGAAGCCTCCCCCGTCTCATTTGCAAACGTAGTTTCTTTTCTCCATTTTCTCCTCCTATCATTTTCTCTTTTTGGACTCTCATCTCTCATCCTCCGCTCTCACTGAGCATATTATCAGGTTAACAGGTGCCTGTAGTCACAGTTTGTAGAGCGAAAAAGGATTCGTGTTCAACTTTATAGGGAAATATTTTGCGATAGAAACAAGATTTTTCTTACAGCGCTACAAAAAATATAACAACACCACAAATGTTTTTGCTCTCGATGGCTGTACACAACGAACACAACAACATGATTATACTCAGAATTGAAAATGTTGTCCTGTTTCATTGAATGACTACAGAACAAATACCCCAATAACAATCAGAGTCCCCGCTGTGAAATGATATTGCTCTGTCGTCAAATCACCAGTTAACAAAAGGCGACCATAACAAAAGTGCTGCTCATCTCCATCAACAGAATCCACAGATATAAAACTTCCACCTCCAGGTACAATATTTGACATTATTAAGTCATCCTCTGATATCAAATCAGATATATTTCCTTTAACTGTTGTGTCATTAATAAACAAGTGAAACCACAGCCCTCATTTCCTGTCTGAGTGATTTTTTTTTTCGTTCCAGCTGGAGCAGCCACACCATGTTGTTTACAAACCCAAGTCAGGCTTAAATTTTTCTTTTACCTTCTTTCCTTTCTTCTTGCGATGAGCTGACTTCCCCGTAGACTTGTCTTTAACCTCCTCGCTCATTTCAGCAGCTGTGAGAATGTGTGTGTGGTCCCAAACAGCTGTGTGTGTGTATGTGTGTATGTCCAAAACGCGTTTTAATCCAGCATGGATGAGCGGAGAAGAGTGGAGTGGCGGCCACTCTCAACGCGCACAGCGACCAACTCGCTCAGTTGCTCACACCCACTTTCACACACAGTCAAACCTCACACACACACACGCACACACACAGACACGCACAGACACACACACACACACACACACACGCTGTCGGCGAGGAGGGGAGCCAACAAGGCTGGCTGGGTGGAACGATGGAGAGAGACAGACATTCTCGCTCTTTCTCGCTCTTTCTCTCACACACTTGCACTTCACTTCTACCTGTCTGTGGCTGTGGTTGCCTCCCACACGCTCCACAAGTGAGAGCAGAGCAGCAACAAGCTACAGCAATCGATATCAGCTCATCGGCAGTTGTTTGTCTGTGTGTGTGCGTGTGTGTGTGTGCGTCTAGTTCTGTGTAAAGACGAAGATAAAGATAAAGAGAGAGAGGGAGGGAGAGAGGGTGTTTGCAGTGCATTTCTTCAACAAGTTAAAAAAGACAGAAAATGTGTTTGTCTTTAATAAAAAAAAAAACTCTTATTTAGGGCTGCAACTAATGATTATTTTCATTATTAATTAATCGATTAGTTGTTTGGTCTATAAAATGTCAGAAAAAACATCAATCACTGTTTCCCAAAGCCCAAGATGACATCGTTTAATGTCTTGTTTTGTCCCGACCAACAGTCATAGAGGACTAAAGAAACCAGAAAATATTCAAATTTGAGGAGCTGGAATCAGAGAATTTGAAACAATTAATCAATTATCAAAATTGTTGGCGATTAATTGAAAATTAAAATTAATTTAATTTTCAAAATTGGAGAGCTCCGATTTTTATTTCAACTTAGCTGTAAGTTTCACCGGTAAATGTAGTCGGCTGTTGCTAATTAATGTTAATATTGTCTACAAAATGAAATTCTTGGCTGTTGTTTTGTTAACGTTGCTTTCTACGGGTCAACACATGGTGGTGTAGTTTTGATGTTTGAAAAAGCAGAGTGGGCTGAGACTTTTTGGCTAGACCGGCCACGGACTAGCCTTCTGACCATGCTTGTCTGTGAATGAGTGATTGAGTGATGAAGTTACCACCATTGGTCATCACAAGCAATGAACAACAGCATTCAAACACAAGTCTTGCAGGTAATACATGAAACTCATGTAGCTGTTATAACATCCGCAGAATGAAACAGATGAAATAGCAGGGGGACTTATCAGATAGGTAATTAGAATAGTTATAATTAGAATTAAAATAAGTTCCCTTTTAAATCAAACATCAACCAAGATATGAGTGGAAAGTATTGTTCTGGCAACTGCATTTATAACCTTTTGTTTTTAACTCAAATGCGCTCAAACGTAGCTTAACCATGTCATGCGATGCTACTTCAGTACACTTACACAACAAATATTACTGGGACCACTACAGAAAACTGCACATGAACATTTAATATCCAGGAGTTCACATTATAGACATGACCACTGACTATCTCTGTAACATACTGGCCGTTATTTCATACATTGACCATACACAGTCCAGTCATATACGAGGTTTTGACCTAGTCTACTGCAAGTAATCACCTCAGCTATCTGTGCTGAGTGGAAACAGCCGTTAAACAGAGTTAGACAATGTTTTACAATTACACCCTTGGCCAATATTAGCTTATTGAGGACGCACTGATATCCGTGTTTATGTTGGCCAATAAGTAACCAGATACTGTAGAGAAATGCCAAAATATATTGGAGGTCATTTAGGGTCACCATTACATTATCTGTCCTCAAGTTGATTTTTCAACTGTAAAAAGTCCAAATAATTACATATAAAGGTTTCTTTATGTTATGTGTTTATGAAAAAAAAATACTATCATGCAATGTATCGTTATCATGTATTTAAAATTCTCAAATATCAATTTTGGTTTCAGCCTCACAAATCCGGTATCAGTCTGTCTAAACAGAACATGGCAAATTACAGTCAGTTTGTCATTATTAGTATAACTGACAATTATGTAGCTGTTATCAATAAATATGACACCACTTCAGAGTGGCATGATTATATCTGTATACCATTAGTGTAATTTTTTCATTAATGTGGGCTAAATTGGAAAATATTTCAATGGAAAACGAGGCATTTTTTGGGGATAAAACAAGAACAAGCAAAAACATTACTTCATCTGATTCCGTTCATGTAGAAATGAAATTTGCGATGAAGCGCGGCACGATCATATTGTGTTTATTGCTATGTGCTGTAGATCTAAAATACAGAATTCATAGAAAACAATCATGATTTATATCATAATATTGGTTGCAAAAAACCATTCGATATTTTCTGCTCATCTGCGAGCTCTAGATGGAGCTATAATCTAATCACACACAGAGATTCAGACATAAGAAATGGATGATGAGATAATGTTACTGTTGAATCACCGGATTCCCTTCAGTCTGTATGAAGAATGCTGTTCGGCATCAAGATGTCTCTTCGTCGTGAGCTATCAATGACACAGATCTCTTTATTTCAATCTCTCTCTCTCTCTTTCTCTAAGGAGGCAAAGACAAAGTGACAGCAAAGTTTATTAGTGAGTAACAGAAGAGGAGAAAGGTGGAGTAGAGAAGAGAGAACGAGGAGTGATGGAACAATGGATTCCTGTTGGCCATGCAGGATAAAAATGCCCCGACATTTCCCCCCCATCACACCTCCTGATGCCTCTTCCTTATCAATAATGAACACAGAGAGGAAAACCCCTGGTGGCAGATCACTGTGGATTATTGCTCTTTGTGTGTGTGTGTGCGTGTGAGAGTGAGTGGATTATACCAGTGTGAGCCAGTCTGCCCAGTACAATTATAACTGTATCATCCACTGAGAAGCAGAGGAATTCAGGGGACTGTATTCAGGGCTATTCATTATTGTTATTCTCTATGGAGAAGGGCACACGCACGCATATGCTGCACGTACACACAATTACTCTGTGTCACTGTCTGTCGCTCTTGCACACACCTACCTACAGTAAGCAAAAAGGCATCCATGCACAAATATCCCTGATGAAGTTAAACAATATGCTGAATAATGTGCTATATGCTGTGTCTCGTAGAGTCAGGGTTAATTATTGGTTTGTGTAATTCTTTATGGAGAGAGACTCTAACACTTCCTGTTTAAACTGAAGAATCCAGTCTGACATCTGGTGGTCAGGGCTCGTTATGACAACAACAACCAACTTTTGCCTCTACATCCTAAAAAAAACATCATATCAACATCTAATGAAATAGGTGCTGTGTCCCAATTAGTATACCTCTAGTATGCATACAGGCTTTTTTGAGTGTACTTAATTTTGTTGCTTTTTCATTTTTTTACAAAATACTCAGAACATTTTTAGAATTACAGTGCGACTGGGACAAAAGTGGACCAGGGCTGCCATTAATACATTTTCAATATTGATCAATTAAAGTATTTTTGCAAATAATCCATTAGGTGTTCAGTTTGTAAAATGTCAAAAAAGAAAAATGCTCATCAAAAGTTCCCAAAGCCCAAAGTGATGTCTCCACATGGCTTGTTTTCTTCCACTGACAGTTCACATCCGACTATATTAACTTTACAATGACATAAAACAGAAGAATCCTTGCATTTGACAAGCTTGGAGCAGCAGCAATTTATTGAGCATTTTTGCTCAATAAATAATTAAAGGATTAATGAATTTCTACTTGAGGGAACAAAATTGTCATTAATTAATTTTCAACAATTCATTTTAGCCTTAAGCTGATTTGTGGAAAATACTTGAACTTCCTGGAAAACAGTGAATCTTTACTGGTGACCTCATCCAGAACTGGCTGGTGTGAACATAATACAATCAAACCAATAAAGCCATAACAAATTTTAATGTCCTATCAAATTAAAACAGCCTTTCTGTATTTAAGTTATATTCCACTGGTTTACACTTTGTGATCCTTCACTGCATCATTGTAGCTCTCCTAAAATCCAGTTTCAATAGGAATTATGTAATATTAGGGAGAAAATAGGCCATTTCATGGTGTCTGTAAAAGTACCAGACAACAGTTATTATTTATGACTCAGGTTTATAATTTGGAATACCTTTAACTGCTAGTTGTAATGCTATATCCTTACTGAGATAAAGTTTCCTGTGTGACTGTGACTTCTGATTAAAAGAAAAGGGAAATAAAATAACTATCATCTTGTAAGAAAAACACAAAATCAATTTGGCTTGACGTCTCTCCTCTGATGCAATAGCTGAATTTCAGCTTGTGTATCATCAACACACAACGCTGTCTTCTGCTTACATCCACCTCTCTCCATTTCTTTTTTTATAGCCCTGTCTCCCTGATGCGTCTCTTCATCTCCCAGCCTGAATTAAATACGACAGCCTCAAACACACACACACACACACATACACACACACAAACATAATAATGTGCCTCGGTGACATCCATGCTCCCAGAGGTAACACAATACTTTTATGGATAATATTGTCTTTTAGCCAGCCATTAAAGGCCTACTGGAAAAGGGAGTGGCTTTATAACTCTAAGTGCTCCATAACCCTGAATTATAATAGGAAATGAGAACCAGTGGTTACAGAAGATAGTGGTTGGTAAGCGCCAGTGGGTTGCTAATGGAACATAATAATCAGCTGAGAACTGAGATACAATACATGTAAGTAGATATTTAAATGATTATGGAAATTTTAGATATGGAATAGAAAGAGGGTGTGAGAGTAAGAGACGTGAGATAACCGTTTTCTCTCAGTTATGGTTCATATAATTTCACAGAGTGCGAGGAGACACAAGGGAAGGATCAGAGAGGAGGGACGGTAAAGAAGAAAGCCGCCTGTCTATATTTAGCGACATGTTTATGCTGTGAGATTTGTATGTTACATTCCTCATCGCATCGAGACTATCACGTGTATGTTTGCAGCAGACAAAACAGTAATGTTCTCATGTGCCCGTTCATTGGTTCCCCTCACAGAGGGTGTGAACTTTGACCTCAAAAGCTTTTCACAGATGACTGGTTTGCGTGTGTGTGGTCTTGTGTGTCCTGGCAGATGTAAGTAAACAGAGTAAGTGGCTTTAACTCTTGCGGCGGGGAGACACATGGTCAGTTCACGAGTGCCTGGAGATTATCCAGAATATGAACAGTGATTTTTAATTCACTTGTTTTTATGCACGTCTTGAATTTTTGGATATAATATTTTTATCATATCTGGTAAATATTGAATGAGACTGCTTGTTCTTAACCTTGGAAACAGCAGTTTCTGGAGTCTTCTTCAGCGGATGGAGTTGAAATGTCATAAAATAGCCTATCTCCATGACAACTGAGCAAACTCTGTTTGCAGCGGAAGACTGTAGAAATGCAGTGGAAAGCTACGGAAAAAGCTACTAAGTGGACCTTGACTCTAGGGTTGCAACTGGGGCTGGGTGATATGGACAAAATCAAATTTGACCAAATATATATCAATATTGCAACAATATTGTAGGGATGACTACTGGTGCTTTCACAAAATATTTACACAATGAGATTTTTCAGGTAGAACAGCCTGGTAAATTCAGAAAATTACATCACTTTACTGTAGTCCAGCCTTTAAAACCAGGAAAAGACAACACTCATGCCATATCATGATATTATGATATCCAAAATCTAAGACAATATCTAGTCTCATATCACGATATCGATATAATATCAATATATTGTCCAGCCCTAGTTGCAACTAATGATTATTTTATCATTAGGGCTGAAACTAACTACTATCACAAAAATTTTAGCACTTAATATTATTATTAATTAATCTGCTAAATTATTTGTCAATTAACATATTAATAGTTTGGTCTATACAGTGTCAGACAATACTTAAGAATGCCAAAGATGACTTCTTGACTTTTTCTGTGAGATGCCTGATGAAGGTCAATTGACCTAAACATTATGTAATAAATTCACCATAAGTGCTGACAGTGTGCTGGAACTAAAGATGTCTTCTTTAAAATGACAATTCGTAACACTGATATATTATTATCCTATAAGACAAATAAAACAAGAATTTTTCATATTTAAGAGGCAGAAATACGCAAATTTTTAAAACATTTTTCCATTAAAAATTCCTTTAAAAATGTATCGATCATCAAATGTTACATAAAAGCTATCAACTTGGCTAAAATGAAAACCGACAAAGTTACACAATGTTTCTTCTTCATGTCATTTTGTGGATAAGCAGCTTTATTCTGCTGCACACCATTAAACACCTTCACTCCACCAAAAAGCCACTAAAATGTAAATAAAAACATCATTATGTGGGCCTGAACATGATTCACATCATAAATGTGCTCAACATGTTGGTGGAAACATTCACTTTGAACCGATCAGTTTGCAATCACACATTCACTTTCATCCATGTTGGTATGATTGGTGTGCCAAGTCCACAAGGTTGTGGCGCTATTGCATCATCATACAGTACAAGGTTGTGAACAATACTCTCAAAAATTAATTATCTTATTCGCCATGGGATGTTTCATTTTCATGTCTATACTATGTGCAACCAGTGGGCCTGTGTGTGCTTGTCTGAGTGGGTGTTATCAACACCAAACACTCCATTCCTAGTAAAAGGCAAACTCTGATAGAGGATGACGGGTGTAAACTGTGCCGGAGACACAGGCAGGTTTTATGGGTTTTATACTTACTACAAGAGGGTTCCTGTTCTGTTTCCAAATCTGTGTCTCTCACAATGTTCGTCACTAAGCCCAAAGCAACGCAACATGTCACAAATCAAAGGATCTACTGTAAATTTGTTCACCGTTTCGATTTCTAACAGTGCTGGTTTCACACGCATGGGCATGACACGACAACATTCAGAGGAATGTGAAACCAAGCATTAATTCGAAAGCAATAATGTTCAATCATGCCTACTTCCATGCTGAGGGAAATACCAAATATGTGGGTTTCACCTACTCATTTCATTGCTGGGGTGTCAATGGGAGAATCTGAGGTTATATCTGTGCCCGACAACAGGCAGACCATGGATTGTCTGTGTTTTCTTTCCTTGTGAGCAATGAGAAGTTTGAGTTGCTTTAATGGATTATGACAGTTCTTCTATATGTGCGAATGTGTTCGTGTCTATGTTTTGTCAGCAGAGATCAATCTCAATCGGTGTCAAACCGCCGAGCTTCAGCTATCAGCAGACATGTACTCGATGTTGTCCTCAATATTTGAGGGTAGTCCGTGTGTGTGAGCCTGCAAACATGTCAGGTGCGGTTCTGCGCTGCAGCCTGAGATTTGAGTGTTTCTGAGGGGAGAAAGCGGAAGAGCCATAACTAACCGTGGCTTTGTAGTGACATGTATGCTGATGCGAGCTAATGGGCCATCGGCTACAATGCACGCAAGAGTTTTAGATACAAGTACACTGTTATGTACTGTAAATCCCCAATCTATGATGTCCAATGCCTTCCAGTAAATCCTGTGTGTGTAATAGACTTGATTTATGGTCCCTGACAAATCTACTTCTACTTTTGACAAAGCCCGGAGCACAGGTGTGAACTTGTTGCATGCAGCTGCGTGTTATACATGAAGATTGTGAAATCCGTAGCAATAAAAATAGCACAGCGTAAACGATCAACTTTCAATTATTTTTATTCAATGGAGAAAGAGCTGATCAGTCAACTTACTCAACACACATATTGTGGCAGTCCTGAGAGCAAAAAAGCATTCAATGTACAGTGTGTTTGCTTCATTTGATGAGCCGATGTGCAAACGCCCCAACAAATTAGGTTTCTAGCACTTAACACAAATTAACAAATGAAAGCAGCAATGTCACAACTGTTTTCTCTGTTTCAGCATTATCTCTGTTTTTTTTACTGACTCGAGGAATGTCAATCCACCCACAAGCACCTGATAACATCAACGTTTCATGTAAACCATGCCAAGAGAAATCGCTCCTCCAATCTTTTCCTTTTCTCACATTAAGGGCTCTGTTTTGGTGTCTGTGTATGGCGAGGAACTGTGTATCCCTCGCAAACTATCAGATGATGGTTTCTGCATATTAATGACATCTTTGGAGAGAATCTTGATAATGGCCTGCCAAGAGGAAATTAATCTGAATTCGTATTTTGGTTGTCAAGGCAGTGCCATTGCAATAGATGAATCCCCATGGTAACAAACATAAAGTGGCACGATTTTCTCCATGACAACCCCAATAACTGTGAGAATTCTACTGGGTGAAGCGATCGGGGATTTGGAAAGGAAGTTTGGCATCGTCATGTCATAATCAGTAGAGCTACGAGTTTATCTCACACATGCACTGAGTTTGAACTGCTCTCTCAATAAGAGCCAATTTCCAGAACTGACACAGATAACCAGCACTTGCAATAGATACCAGGAGTTGAAGGTTTACAGTTTCACTACTTTCATCTTTGGCGCACACATAAAGCAGGGGTAAAGTTCTTGCCTACCGCAGAGACCCAGGGTTAAATTCCCAATAACGGCACCGCCGGCTCACTCGTTCTCTTCAGGAAATTGTTGTGTTTGCAGGTCCAGAACAGTCAGCAAAGGTTCTCGTCCTTTGTATCTACAACCAACAACTCAAAACTTAACAGTCTTGTGATTCTACAGTAAGTGAAGCTTTTTGTGTCATCAATTACAAAACAATATAGGCTTCGACACAGGGCTCCAACGCCAAATGTGCACAAGAGATGCATCAGAGCTACTGTATCAAACGTACAGTAATATCACTAACTATGTGTGGATAGGGTGAACATCCCAAAAGGTCTTTCGGTAAAAGGAAGCAGCTGGCGGCTCCACACATGGGTTTCTATAGTTGCCGTGATTAGGACTGCAATGTGTACAGGAATTGAACATTCAAATTTGAGAGAAAACGGGGACAAAAATCTGCAAAAATAAAGAAAAATTAATGAATACTTTCAGCTAGGTGTAGTGTTATTTCCCTTTTAACTAACCAGTCAGACTGGCTTTTTCTGCGACAACCCGTATGCGCACAAATTAACTGTCAGATGAAAAGTTTATCAGACATTCATAAAGTAAAAGAGGCTCATTTACAGAGGAGAAGGAATCCCTCAGGCGCTCACACACACACACACACACACACATATACACACATGAGTATTGAGAAAAAGCAGACACACAAACACCAGTCACAAAGAGACAGACTTTCCATCCTCCCTTGATTTACAATCCGTCTTTGTCTCTGGACCAGCGCACTCACACAATGCTAATGGCAGCAAAAAGGACATGGTTCCAAGCCTAAAATGGTCTCATCGCCATCCCCAGTGAGCTGCACGGTGACAGGAGTTGGATCCTGACTCACTTTCTTACCAACAAGTTACCTTCCCTACCCCCACTTCAATTTTTTACACACATACAACCACTGACCCTTTATTTCTCACAAAGTCATCTACCCGGAAAGTTGCGAGACTGAGGGGTCTGGTGTTTCCTGAAGCCTCCAGTGGCTCAATGTTTTGGGCATTTCCACAAATTTAAGATGCTTCTTTGTGGTTTGGTAACATCGATTTATTTAACAGCCTTAGTAGCATCTGGGGCTTTGATTTCCAGCTGTAATGACAGCTCAGAGAAAAATAGGTGTGTCTGTGGTTAATATAGGGCAATGACACATTGCTGGCATATTTTCATGCTGCGTCACATCTGACAAGACAACAACACACCATTTAATTGTGACATGAACCACCGGGACACACTTAAGTCATTCGAGCAGCAAATATTATTATTATTCAGCGACAGAAATGAAGCAACAAAACAGAAAAAGGGAGAAAGAGTGTGAGTTAACAGAGAGACAGAGTGAGAATGAGGAAAAGAAAGGGGAATGAGTGGGTCAGTGAGCCTCAGATAAGTGACACCCACTCCAACTAACAATGAGAGGAGAGTAAGGGAGGATAAAAGCTTGGTCACAGCATTATTTACAGCAGGGAAATTTTAAACCGAAATCAATTTATTTTAATGGAATTGCGGAGATCAGTGGATTTTGAGCTGATTTTGCTTGACATATGTTTAATTTATGATGAATCTATTCACATGAGCCAGCTGTCACAAGGAAATCTCTGATTGTCACTGTTAGCAGAGGCTCCAGTCTGCAGCGCAGCTCCATATGCTTCACTGCTAAACCATAGAATTACATTAAATAATAACCAAATTAAAGTTTCTGTTTCACTTTTTTCTTTCTGTCTCTATACGTAGGCTACATCTCCCTCACTCACCTACACAATATCATTCATACTCATTTCCATCTCTAATATTTATACCCAGACAGCTCACGTTACAGCTAATCAGGTTCTAGGACGGCAACCCGCATCAAGGAATCCATTATTGAGAACGTCAATGCACGTTCAGCCCAGAGTGCAGAGTCAGCTGACACACATTGACCCATTCAGACAGATAAAACACAAGGACAGAATACACCCCCCCTACACGAGCACCATAGTGTCAGTCGGTGCCATGATCGTGAATGAAGTGCGTGTATGTGTGTGTGTGTGTGTGTGTGTGTGTGGAATCTACTAGTCATTACTGTCTACACACTAGTATTTATTCAGTCATCCATTCTTCCGATGCGCAGATGTTCAGACAGTAACAGTAGTAGTAAGGTCTTTTGTCAGTCATGGTGCTGCTAACCCACAGTTCTATTTCCATCTAATACAACATTTATTCCAAACCAAGAATCTAATTGAAACCACAATCTGCTCAAAATGATCTCAAATAAAATGTTTTATTCCTGAAATGTTGTTTCAGCACATTTATTTCATACTATTGAAATATTTTTTTGGGAAAATGGTCGACATAAGTGGATGTAGATGGGTTAAAACATGCAAAAATATTGCTATGCTCCTTTAAACTTTTCACAATTGAGGAACAGTGTCACAATACTTCTTTACTATCTACAGTAATAAAAGTTTGGACACACTTTCTTTTTCAGGTGAATGGGAAGGTGTGTCCAAACTGGCACTGTAAAGTTTCTTATCCAAACCATGTCTGTTGATCTACCTGAGGCTTCACCTATACTTCAATGGGGATCATTATGGCCCTGCTATAAATGTTGCAAATTACCGCCAAGTGTGTAAAATTGTGCGTCACTACACATTTTTTTAATATTTACAGTACTAAGACTACAGATGTGAATAAGTCTAGCCACGGTTTATCTGATTTGCATTAAGTGCTGCTATGTTAAGATCTGACGACAGACTATTTTGAAAGGCTACTCTTTTGGCTAGGAAATTTCTGTAAGCGGTTTAAAAATTATGTAACAGCCTACTTATAAGTATAACTGACCGTTTCAATCACATCACGCTGGACTGGAGCTGCTGTTAGTCCATATTGTAAGTGAGGAAAAATAAGCAAGACGCAATTTGCGGGAAACGGGAAGGTAATGTTGACTGTAAAATAAGGCTGCTACACTGCTGCTCTTCTGTGTGTTGTGGTGCTGAGCGGAAAGTTCTGGTAAAGTAACTTTGTAATGCATCTTTTAATTTGCATTTCTCTTTCTTGCCTTGTCCATCTCTCTCTCAGACCTGGTCTCTCTCCTTCTCTGTGTGTCTAATAAAACAAGAGCTGCAGATTTTATATCTGCTTTTCTAAGAAGTAAATTTCAGACGCAGAGTCAGCTGTCGGAGAGGTCAGTCCACACCTTCCACCCATATTTTGCACCACTGAACAGGAACAGTATCCCTTTTTTTCCATTTTACCAGCGCAAAACCTCTGTGCGGTCCTAAAGTAAATAAGGACAAACACAATTTGACTGTTTAGTGCCTAAAAAATCCTTATTAAATATCCCCCTCAGACTTCATATACTGACATCTTTCCTTCTATCTGTGAGTCCTTGTCAATAGCTACCATTCAGTTATCATAACCTCTGCTCTGTCCTACCATAGACTACTGTGTATCTGGCTCAGCTAGCCACAGACTTGCACAAGCGTGCACACACACACACACACACACACACACACACAGACAGACAGACACGGGTGTCCTCATGATAGTTGGCACAGAATACACTGGCATATATCCACAAATGCAAACATAAATTTACACATTCACTGAAGTGCAAATACATGCTAATGCTACTAACCCGACATAACTATTACTGCAATGTCATGTTTGTTTGTGGCTCAGGATATTCAGCATGTGATACAACTAAATCTGCTAACGGGTCATATTCTCCACTGACAAACACTAATAAGTCAGTGACTTGACATTACCTCATCACAACTGAGGTCATGTTTACTCATTCCATTACAATACCCAGCACTGAAAGCCAGTGTGAGTGAATCAGTAAGCTCACTACCCCCATGCAACAATCTGAGTCAGCTGAACTAGACTCTTCTCATTACAATGGGAGCAACTATGAAAAGCTCATGCAGTATAAATTAATACAAAAACTATTGAATGAGCTGACTAGGCTAAGCTTTTGTGTTCTCATGACCTTTCATAGTTGGTATTAATCATTACGTTCCAAACTTTTACTACGTGCATACACCAGTTTATTGCTAAGCTCGGCTGTAACCTCTAAAGTAGAGATACGCTGACATACACCAATGAAAAAAAAAGGCAGAAATGTTACAGCTTCAAATAATTGTTTTGACAGAACTGGTTTACAACTTCTGCATGAGTTCCAACATGACTCATAGTTGGAAAAACAATCTCACCACAAGGTGCACTAGTAGCTGTTCTGGAGCTTTTGATCATATCACACGATCTTCCTCAGCGGAAAAAGTTTGTCTTTTTTAGCCATAACATAGACAACAAGTCCTTAAAATCCTCAGAGAAATGGAAACTCTAACAGCTACAATTTCATAACAACTTTGCCTGCTGAAGAAGATTGTGTGATACAAGTGAAAGCTCCAGAACAGCTACTAATGCACATTGTGGGTACATTTTGCCAACTGCTGTTACCTTGGTCAGGGATGACCTTTTAATCTCAGTAGGTCATAAAGTGGGTTTCCACCTTAATCCAAAAATGTTTTAAAAATCTCAAAATATCACAAAATATTTTACACTTGGCTGAGATGGAAATGTTGGTGTATTAATAAAATCAGACTTTTATCAGACAGACTTAGCAAATAAATCACAACGGACATGAAGCATGTGACTAAAAAATGGCAGTAGACAAAAACCTCGGATATGTGTTGAGCGATGAGGAGACTGTAAAACTCTACCAATTAATACACAAAACAAACATAAATCAAATATTTCTATCATGTTTTCTGCATTGGTTTTCACCATTTGAGGTTTGACCGGCTCTCTTTTACGTCACGTTACTTGCTGCGCCCTCTTCTTATGCAATGGCGCCCAATTGGAAAATTAGCACCACAAGCTGTTTATCTTGATGAACCAACTCTTCATATGGTGGAGGATGAAAACATGCATTAATTCACATTTTCTTTTGCCGATTTTCTGGAAATGTGGTTAAAGTTTGTGCTACATTTGAACAGAAACCTGGTTATAGATGTGTATTATAAATACAGTGCTACATATGGTTAATTTTTTATTTTTCCTTTTCAAGTTTCATCTCAGTATTTAGACCATTTAGTCTACCACCAACCCCATGCAACTCTTAATGTGCATATGTGTGTGCATACACTACAGTTAATCGTTACCTAGCATGTGTACTGTACCTAAAAAACTATTTCTTCCAAAAGCTGGGATGCTGTGCCTTTATTTCCCGTCAGACCACCTTGACCACCAGATACACAGTGTAATCACTGTGTTGTCCATTTGCTTTTGACCAGGACATAGGTGGAGTCTCACTGTGTTTGCTCTGCCACAATAAACCTCCTGCACAGTGTCTTGACAACAGGCAGTTATTACTACAACTGCTGAGAAACTGAACTGCCTTCCATTTCCCATTACAATCTGTGGTCAACCATTAATAGATGGATGAAAGAAACCACAGAGCAGAGCAGCACACAAAAAGGCTGATAGATCAACAGGAGAAGACAGACAGTGTGGCTAAAATAAAGAGAGAAATCGATCCTTATTATGAGCAATGTGAGCAAAAAAAGATCTTTTAGTAAAATTTCTACATACTGCAAGTCAAAGAACAAGTGGGAATAATGCCAAACCATCTGCATCCTATTGCAAATGTCAAACACACCTTTTATTTTTTGTAAGGACGTATAAGTTCAGGTGACAGAAAAGTCACTGCCTATTCCAGCCATTCCTCTGTTTCTGTACCCATCCCCCCCTTCATATTTCAGGTTTATTTCATATTATCAGGAAGAATGGTAAGCGAAATAATGTAGCGTAAAACTTCATGTTCAATGCAGCTTTTACTAGTTGGCAGCCACAAATGTTTATTACATGTAATGACAAGAGAAACAATAACAACACAAGAAAGTGAAACTAGTACATTCTTGCGATTGGACTTGCAATTCAAGACATGTTCAATGATACTTCCTTGTATAAAACAATGCAGTCCATCAAGTTTTCTGACTGCTAGACTTGTGTATAAAGATAATTAAATAGGTTATGTTATGATATTATCAGTAAGCCTATGTAGTGTGGAAAATGAGCTGTGTGACTGACTAATTTTTCAGATAAAAAAAGTTCCTATGTACAGCTCACCAGCAGTTTTATTAGGAACACCTGTGTAATCCGACACAACAGCTCTGCCATAAATTCTACTTTTATGAAGCTTATACATTTTCATTATTTGTTGACGTTGTCAGAAAGGTTATAAATCTACTTGATGTTTATTATTGAGGTCATAGTGGGTGGTGGTGGTGTACTGGAGTGCATTATATTGAAAAGTGTTCCTAATATTTTGCCCCCCTCATGTATGTTAATGGAGTGGACAAAATGTTAGGAACACCATAGATTTATTTATTTTATTTTATTTTTTTCCACAAAACAACAGAGATCACATTTAAAGATTTTACCCAACTTTCTATACTTGTTAAGTGGAAAGTCTCACATTACTCAGGGTCAATAACTTGACTGTATCATCTGAATGCTAGAGAGGTTCAAGTTTCAGTTTATTCATCCATAAAATCATGGACATTACAACGCTTCCATCCTGATCAACCGATGCTGATTTTATTAAAACATAGGCTATAAATACACAGAATGATGCGTCAGCCAACCAATGTATGACTTTAACTGGGGTGTGTTATGCAGGAAAGGGTGATGATTAACAAAAACTGCACATGTTCTGCTGGTTTGGTCATTTCATATGGAACACTGTGACCTTTTTTTTTTTTTTTTTGCAAAAATTGCATGTTCTAACAGATATTGTGGATAATGATTTAAGTTCAGGGGAAATATAATCCAAGAAAAGATAAAGAATAAAATAAAGACAGTGTAGCAGAGAGAAACTATCAAACAGACACACAAGAAGACATAGGATCTGAGCAAACAGGCACACATTTTTATATTTGCAGGCTGGCAGTGATATGTTATTCATTATTTATCAACACTGATAACAGAGGTAACAGGGATAAAAAAAAAAAAATCAAAAAAAATCAAAAAAAAAAAAAAATCAAAAATTGAGGTCTGAACCGAACTGTGGATTCAGAGGATCATTACCAAACTAGTACTTTCACTTAAATACTTTAGGTACATTCTGCTCTGAGGATCTGAGTACTTGATGACTTGACTACTGGCTAACTAACTGTTATCAACATGGGTCATATTACAGTAATTCAGGACACACCTGTGATGAGACAAACTGTAAAATCATTAAGTAATATCTGTGAGAGAAAGTGAACTTCAGTTTTATGAATGAATCGTTAACTAACCGTTATTTAAAACGTTAATATTGCAACATTGGGACACAATACAAAGCTTGTCTTCTGCACTGAAGGGCCAATTTGCATTACAAATGAGACATATAACTGGACTTGTGATGGAGGTTTTTGACTATTTCTTCCTTTTTTCCCAACATAGGAAAACTTAAAGCTGCCAGGAACTTGGCGCTTTTTAAGGAAACAAACATTCTCCCCCCTCCGAGTTTGTATTTTACAATATTATCAATCGACAATACTAAACCGAGAGGTAACTTCTCAAATTAAGCGGCAAAACTTTTATTTGTTTAACAGCAAGGCCGTTAAAAAAGTCCGCTTACCTGCTCTTCGCGGTCACCTGTGGCGGAAGAAGCCATGTTGAAGAAGTGTGCAGCCGCTCCGGGCTCACAGGTAAACTCGATCCCAGGAGTTGACCAACCAAATCCCGGCGCCGACTGTCAGATAGTCGCTATAAAAACGCATAAGATCAGGTGACATCTGCTTACAGCTCCACTGTCTTGACTAGGTGATGGACTTGTGCCTTCAGGTGTCCCACAGCAGCCCGTGAAGAGCGGTGAAAAAGCGACAGGTCGTCCCGGTGCAAACTCCTGGTGGAGCGGTGTAGTATCCAGCTGCAGCCCGGAGCAACTCACTCACAGTGAAACCAGTGAGGAAACACAACACAAGGTGGCAGCATTGGAAAAAATATACTGCAAGTCACATGAGCTTAAAATAGATAGCCTGTTATACCTCTTTTTTTCTACAGGATCATATATGTTGTTGACATATGTACTCAGGCCAGATGTCTCTATTTATTCAGGCTAATCAGTCTCTTTTTCCAAACACCTAAACCTCATGTTTGTTTATGTATGTAGGCCTACTGTAAAGAATCATCACTTTTTTACTCATACATTATCTATTTCAGCACTCCTTGCACTCTTCACACCTTTTGTAGTATTTTACAGAAAGTTTCACCTGTATATAGACATTGTACGTTGTTGTGTAATTGTTGTTTCTATATTTATGTATCTATTTTTTTCACCCACTTGTTTGTACATAATAGTGATATGTTTAATTATCTTTGTTCAGCTTGTTGTCCTTGTGTATCTTTCTGAAGATTGTTGTGTGTAAGCACATTGAGAGCCACTACAAACCAAAGTCAAATTCCTTGCATGTGTAAACATACTTGGCCAATAAAACTGATTCTCATCCTGATGTTTCACCCATTTAATGGCCTATAAGAGAACTTTAACAGGTTTTCTGAACTGTTTTTATTTGTAGTTTTATTTTTAACTAGAGCTGCAACAGTTAGGTTACTTGATTAATCGACTATTTTGATAACTGAGCAATCCTGTTCAATCATTTTTAATGAAAAATGCTAAATTTCCTGGTTCTAGCCTCACAAAAGTGAATATGTTCTGGTTTCATTAGTCTTCTGTGACAGTAAACTGAATATCTTTGGAATATCTTTGGATTGTGGACTGTTGGTCAGGAACAAACAAGACCTTTTAGGTTGCATCTTGGGCTTTGGAAAACACCATTTTTCTGACATCCTACAGACCAAACTTAGTCGTTGGTCGATCAGTAGGCAGATTAATCGATAATGAAAGTAAAAGTTAGTTGCAGCCTTATTTTTAACCCCATAAGCAGAGGTACAGCAGCTGCATGGGACATGAGAGGTAAGTTTCAAGCTTTTATTCCAACCAAACCTTTATTTCCTAATAATTTCCTTGAAGTTTCCTGGAATGAACTGTGTAGTTATAGTGAAATTAGAGACAAAGTTCTGAGACAGTGATTTGACTTTAATTGGGTTTGTTTGATTTCCTCAAAATAGGCTGTAGTAAATAAACATGTTTGATCATAATAACCACTGGAAACTTTATTCTTCAAATAAGTGGAATTGTATGCCTGCCAATGGAAAAAAAATATGTTTGCATGAAAAGTTGAAAGCCAGCTACTATGCAAGATGCCAAACCTACACTCTCGTCACTATTCTTAAAATATATTGAGAGCTGATTCTTCTACTGCCATCTCCATGTCTCATACTGTCAGTCCTATAACACTTTCCAAACTGTAAATCTTTATACAACGCTATGTGTCACAATCTACTTTTTTTTTTTATACATTGTTCTACATCTAAACCAGCTTTCCCACCTGTGTACCTGTCCCTGTGTTGTCCTACTCATAGTGCTGTTTTTGTTCTGTTTTTCCGTCTGTTCTCCCCATGTTATGATTTGTCAATGTATGTATATTTAGTGTAAGTAAATTTAACACTTAAAAGCTCAGTTTCATGCCTTACTTTAAGAGTTTTGTTTGAGTGCATTGCACATGGTTGCTGTTGAAAGACCCTTCTTCAGTCACATTTACTTTTTTTTTTTTAATTTAATTTTTCCACTTTAATTTCGATTTCTGCTAAGAAGGAAATATCTTTAGTTGTGTTTCAAAAGCACTGCTAAATAAGAAACAAATCACAAAATTGCATTTCATAATATTTGTGTAGCAACAAATAATGCTCTGATAAAGATAAAAAAAATATGGGAGTTAATGTTTGTATGAGCATGCAGTAGGTGAAGGGCAAGGAGACTCCCTGGACAGTTTATAAGCCCATTATAGTGTTAACACAGTAAACCATGTGTGTTTCATTGGTAAATAATTCACAACACTTAAGTGAAACATTAAACCTGTATTTTTCCATTAATTCCTTCTTGTACTGATACACACTGACAGTTTATTACTGTAATGATAGACCGCATGAGATAGAAAGCATGTTTCTACCGTAGCACATGAGGGCAGTGTTGACACATTAAACCAGTCACACAAGGTACAGTGCTTTTCAATAAAAACACACACATAAAGTGCTTTCTAAGCATGTGAAACTGACTTGATGTACCCAGTTTCTGGGTCTGTTAAAAGGATGATTCACTCTGGTTGTAGCCAATTTGTCTGTCCAGCTGAGGCCAGACTGCACTGCACTATTTGTTTTGCAGGAAGATGAGTTTAACAGAACCTCTTTGTCTCAGGTGACTCAGGCCTCTACAATGACTTGCTCCCCACCCTCCACCCCCACCCCGAAAAAAAAAAAAAAAAAAAAAAAAAAAGACGTGACCAAAAGTACATGTGTTGGTGGTGTAGGTTTGTTCCATTTATTGGATTTTGGCGTAAAGGTTGTCAATTTGTGGCTGGAAAAGAGTTTTGAGCTCAGCCCTCTTGGCTTTGAGCGTGGGAGTTAGCAGGCCGTTCTCAATGGTGAACTGCTCTGGGTGGAGGTATAGATCTTTCACCTGGATAAGGTAGGGAAAAAAAAGAAAGAAAAAAAGGTGCACAAGGTTACATTTGGATGTCCAAGATGGAAATTGAATTTAAAAAAAAAAACAAAAACAAAAACAGGACAGTCTCATTTTAAAGCAATGTTGCACTGTGAAAAACAGTTATGTCTTCATTAATTTAACTGCTCATTTTAACCACTAGAGGGTGGACTGAGTCAGGTTTAGTGAACACCAGAAACTTTGTGCTCAAATATTATTAGCTCTAGGAAAGCAGGTTCCTGCAGAACTCTGAGTCAAAATATTCATTTGTTGGTTTTGGTTAATTTCTTCATCATGGAAAGCATTGGACTGCTGAGCAATCACCAATAATTACAAGTTATCCTGATAATGGCCGACATGTATATTCAATACACATACAGTAGTTGTTTCATTTGGGGAATTCATGTGAAGGAGTTACCTGCTCAAAAGACTTCAGTCCTGCTTCTTTGCCCAGTTTGGTCATGTCTGAAAGAATGGCTTTCTTAATCTCCTGCAAACACAAAAAAGTTATAACTGTTAGAAGTTTTCCAACAAAAAAAAATCTTTAGCTAAAAAGACTCACTGCTCTGCTCCACTTTTAAGATTCAACTATTTGCAGATATCCTGCCTTATGGGTTTTACAGCAAGCATGCGATTCTACGCCAACTGGCTTCTGTTAGTGTTAATGATCATGTTTACTGCAGTTATTACAGATCTTTTACTGGAGCTTGAAGACAGACTCTGTATTATAATATCCCAGGATCCCCAAGTATCTGCCTGGTGTAAGTTTGTTTTGTCTAACTTAAGAAATGCCCTCCTACACATGTGCTAGAGAGGGAATCTGACAGAAACATTACCGTGTTTTTGCAGAGGTCTTCAATGGAGCCTTGGCAGCCCAGCTTCTTGGCAAAACTCGGCAGAACCTCAGAGTCAGGGACTACAATTGCAACCAAGCAGGACTACAGACACAGAACAAAGTAACGTGTTATCAGAGGGATCAGTGTGTGTATACTGTATACCTATACATGGCAAAGATGCTGGATTTACCTGTAGACTGTCTCCGTGCACAAATACTTGGGCCACAGGTTCACTTCGTACGTAGACATTCTCAATCTTCTCTGGTGCTATGTATTCCCCTTGAGCCAGCTTGAAGATATTCTTCTTCCGGTCAATAATCTTCAGGACTCCACTCTATTCACAACACAGATTGGGAAAATAACTTGTGAATGTTATTGTTACAAGAACTAAAAAAAAACATGTCCAAGTCCAAGACGATTATCAAAGCAATGCATCTCTGAAGGTTGAACATTAAGTATTTTCATAGTTTTCCACATGGATTATCTCTGGACTATCTCCAGGGGAAAGTTCAATATTTTGGGAAATACTGTACGCTTATGTGCGATGAGATGAAGATTGATACCACTTTTATTTGTATGCCAAATATGAAGCTAAAACCAGCAGCCAGCCAACTTGGCTTAGCACAAAGACTGGAAATAAAGGGAAACTTGTTATTCATGACCTTGAGGTGCTGGTAGGCAGATTTATTACCTTTCAACAGAGCCAGGCTAGCTTTTTCTCCCTGTCGTCACTCCTCATGCTAAACTAAGCTAACCATTTCAAGGCTATAGCTTTATATTCAATGCACAAATGTAAGGGGGATCAATCTTCTCATTTAAGAAAGCAAGTAAGTGTATTTGCCAAGGTGTCAAACTTTATCTTTAAACTATGTAATTAGTTGAGTACCTTCCTTAAGCAATAGTTCCAACCTTATTCACTTTCTTGCCAAGAGTTATAATGGATAAGATCAATGCCACTTTTCTTATCTCACCCTTGGCAAGCAAAAGAGAGTAATTATATTTCCAAACTGTTCTTGTAAAATTGCAGCACTTCAAGTCCTCTCAGGTCCTGTCAAACTTAAAGAAGAATGACTTGAGGGCTGCATCCGCAAACACTATGCATATGGTACAGAGCTGTCTGCGGTTGTACTTTGTCAGTGATGAGCTTTGAACAGATCTCGACTCATTCACATTTACTGGAGGGAAAAATTACACCGGCATTTTCCTGTCATCTGGGTTTTGGTTCTTACCGGCAGCCATTTTCCGATGTCCCCAGTGTGGAGCCAACCGTCCTTATCCAAGGCTTCTGCAGTCTTCTCTGGATCTTTCAAGTACCCTTTGAACACATTTCTACCCTTGATACAGACCTGGAAAAGACCACCAAGAAACAATACAAACTGAGACCAGTGAACTCAATTTTGTATTCTTGAAGCTTTTAAAATTGGGGAAGTTAAGAAAACTAACCTGATCCTTGATTAACACCAAGTTTATGCCGTTTACTTGTGACTCAGTTGAATTAGGAGACTGGTTCACTGTATAGGGTTTGGTTCTCCACAAATATGCAGCAATTCACGCTAATATTACAACAAATCATGAACCTTCTGCCCAGTTTTCACTCAGGTTACCTCAAATAACATCAAAATAACCCAGTTTTATTAAGAGATACGTCAAGTTACACTCCCTCCTACCAATCTAGCATTAGTGATAAACAAAGTTTTGGTTACACATGTGCGATTTATTGGGGACCCAACCGGAGCACTTGAGTTTGATCCTGTTCTTTTAACTTCTCAGACCTTGTAATTATTTGAATATCGTCATTCCTCCCCCCCCCCCCCCCCCAACCATTGACATTCCGCAAACTTACCTCCCCTTCGCCATTTGATGCAAAGTAGTTCATTTCTTCAACATCCTCCAACTTCACAATATTACAAGGCAGAGGCACACCAACATGTCCTGTGGTAAACACATCAGAACATTTTGAACAACATGTAAACAGTCATTTGAAATACTTAATCATAAATTTGCATGAAGGCAATTTTTTTTGGCCACTTGAGGGGCATCAGAAACAAGTTGTGAATGCAACACTGGCATATCCTCATCTTTTAAGTTGATATGTTGAACTTGTTAGCAAACAGTTTCGCTGTAACATCCGGATGTGTAAATAAGCAACATTATCTTGCATTTGGAGTCATGCTTCTGTCCATCTGGTGAATGTGAGTCCAATATTCACCCTCCTTTTAGCTCTGTTTTTGCTCTCTACCAAATGAGGGAAATATCTGGCTCTTAAACTGCTAAAGGCTCCACTATGTTCACCAGCTAGTCTAACTAACTGTCTGTTTGACATCTGGTGAGCAGGTAATGTACAGTTTTAGAGCTTTTCCTCCAAAAACAAACCACCACAACTGAAAATGAGGTTACGAGAGCGCTCAGAGTGAACCACAATGGTAAAGTTGCAGCTGGACAGCTAAACAATGAGCTGAAACTCGTAAAGCTCCATGAAGCTTAGGGGAATCTGGTGATAATTCTTTGCAGGGTCATCACGACTAGTGACGCCTCTCACATTACACACTGTCATTTGATACATTATGAAACTTATTGATTCTAGTCGTTTTGAGGAATTGTCAGCGTTACTTGTCAAAACTGAAATCTTAAAAAGTTGTTTTAGTCCTTAAAAAAAAACATGCCAACAAGCTGATTTAGCATAATTAAAAAAGTCATACAGAACAGGTCCAAGTCTACATGGAAGTAGAAAACATGTGACAGTTGAGGTTGAAGTCAGGCTACCTCTGAGCTACATACCTGAGGTAGCATCTCCTGGCATGGTGAAGGTGCAGCCGGCTGTGCACTCTGTCTGACCATATCCCTCAAAGATCTAAGAGCACCAATCAAAAAACAGAGGAGTGTAAAAGGCGGTGTGACCAGGTTATCATGACAACATGAAGCAATCAATACCAGCTGGACACTGTTGTGCAATCTCTACTCCCCCAAACACATGCAGTACTGTATTGTTGTTTTGTTGCAGAATACCAAAAAAAGGTTACCAAGGTTCAAACGTCATACAGATTTAAAAACTGGGTCAACACCAGATTCTCTTTCAACCCTCTCCCGGATAGTTTACAAAGAAGGGTAATTAGAGGTAAAAGTACTGCATTTGGTTACCTGAATTTAGTTTTCTTAAAAGCAATAAGTTTCAATCTCTAAAATATCCCTTGTAGTGGGATTGAAGGTCAAGTGCCTAACACACTTCCTGCTTCAAAACAAATTTGTAAAGACACAGTACATCAAGAGTATAGCTGTGCATTACCTGGCAACCCAGGGAAGCCCTGAGGAAGTTGAGAACAGTGGGAGAGATGGGTGCTGCTCCTGTCACCATGATCCGCACACGTCCTCCCAGAGACTCCTAGATTCAAGGTTAAGCATGCACCAATTAGTGAGTTTCCTCCTTCTCTATAATATATCATCTAGTTGGAAGAGGAGCAGTACCTGGACTTTGTGGAAGATGAGCTTGTCCCATATGCTGTTGTTCCTGATGATGCCCTCCTTCACTTCTGCATATTTCCTCTCCACAGCAAAGTTTAGCAGCCATTTCTTGAAAGGCGACTTGGCTCCACTCTGAACCTAGGATTTTTTTTCCCCCCCAAGAAAGGAACATTAAAGCTCTCAAAGTAAAGACGTTTTAGGTTGATGTTGAAAACAGTATGAGTTAAGGGAAGAGGAAGGCTGTTGTGTCTCTACACAAATCACTAACTTTGTCATAGACACGGTTGAGAAGTCGAGGCACTACTGGGAAAACGGTGGGCTGCAGGGTTTTCATGTCATCTGGCAGCAGTCTGATGTCGCCCTGGAAGAATCCCACCCTAGCCCCAGAGCCATACATCACGGTCTACAAGAAACAAAAATGAAAAAAAAAAAAAAAAAAAAGGTGGCATTCATAAAAATGCTTACAATGTTTGTATTCATAAATCCATATATCATCTTTGATCAAGTTCTTATGGAGTTGGGACCTCACCTGTACAACTCTCTCAAACATGTGTGCTAAAGGCAGGAATGAAATGCTGACATCCTTTGTAGTTGGAACAACTGACGTCTGTGAGAAACAGAGGCTCTGTTAGCAATCGATTTATTTACAAGACACATGCACACAGAATATTTTGAGTTCTCACACTAGAAATTTAAAAAAAACAAAACAAAAAAGAAACATTCACAAGGATTCACTTTTCTCACACGTACCTCAAAGCTTCTGAGGACACCTGCAGCATCAGAGACCACATTCTCATGGGTCAACATTGCTCCCTTGGGGTTTCCTGAGAGAGGCACAAAAATATTTCACCTTTAAAACTTACAAATCAAAAAATTCATTTCAGCTAATACTTTAGAAACACACAAGGAGGTTTTGCAGACATTTGGTCCAAAACCAGAGATTACTTTGACTATAAGACAAGCGCTAGATGAAAAGTCAGGGGATCACCAAATTTATTACAGTTCAACCTCAGGGGGAAATGAATGTCTGAAATATCAAATTTAATTGTTTGCCATGAAATTTCATACAGTCAGACCAAAATGGTGGATCAACCAACCCACACGGCCATCCCTAGCCTAGCATGGCTAAAAAGGAACAATGGCTGCTCTTATGTCGATTATGATTGCACAGAATGAGCCGTATAATCTCAAACATTATGGATGAATATGATTATTTTACATGACCTTTGAAATGCTTCTTTTACGATTCTCAAATCATACCCTGCTGATGACATAAAAGCCCAAAAGATGCAAAAATGATCACCTGTAGTGCCACTGGTGAAGCAAACAATACTGAGGTCCTCTGGCTTTGGTGGCTGTTGACAACAGAACAGTTTTAACACACATCTTAATGAATCTCAGCCTTTGTTTCTAATATATTTATGTAATCACTTTCAAACTTACAACTGGCTTTTGATGGTTACTTTTCCCCAGAGCCTGGAGAACAGAGAGACAGAACATGTTTTCAATGTTTGTGCTTCTACTAAACAGCATTAGTGGAAAGTACAGCTGTAAAACAGTGAAGCCAGTATAAACACAAGCAGTGACTCACCAGTAACAGTTACCACTCATTTGTGTTTAGCATGCATTACCTCCACATCCTGCATGGACACAACGTCCACGCCACACTTTGTTCCGCGCTCGACCAACTCGGAGTTGAAAGGGTCCATGATGACGATGGTTTTGAGAACCGGAGTCTGGCCTTTTTCCCGGTTCTGCAGCAGTGTTTCTGCTTTGTTTTGATTGTCACAAAGCACAGTGGAGATCTCCGCTGAAAAAGAAGAACATTTAAGCTGTATTACCAGTAAAATTGTCAGAACAGTAGCATAGTTGACACAAGTACTGCTAATATTATGAGGCAAGCAAATGCACAAGATTAAATTCCAAGTTATCATTATGTTATAGTTTCAGCCAGGAAGATTAACAGAATAAAAGATTTATAAAAAAAAAAAAAGGCAAGACAAGCAGTAGTATTGAAAACAGTAAACCTACTGTTAATAGTCATGTTCTTTGTCTTGTGATAAATTGTCCAGAAGTGATCAGATAATCAAAAGCAAAATGAAGCACAGATTGAAGGAGTGGGTGTGATAAATAAGTGAGAAGAGATTAGAGCACACTCGACACAGATCCCTGTGGGCCTTGTTGAGTTACTGGACTCAGACTCGGCTCTGTAATTAGCAGCATTAGAAGGCAGAGAGGCTCCAATTACCTTGGTCGATAATGAATACAAGAGCCTCAGGACCCAGTGTGTCGTACAAGGGAACTGCTACCATGGAGTACGTGTAACATGCCAGTTCACCAATAATCCACTGCGAATGACCCATGAAACAGTGAGACAGCAAAGTTATGGTCAGTTAGAGTGAAAAATGCTCTCTTTACAACAGCAAACAAACAGACTTCACTCAGTTATCCCCTCACTTACCTCAGGTCTATTCTGAGCAAATATGCCAATAAAAGTGTCCGAGTGTGCCCTCAAACCCTTATGAAGGAGCCCTGACCCCAGGTGCTCGGCTCTGTCGGACACCTTCATAGAGAGGAAGTGGAGGAAAGGTCAGCTGCAATTCACAACAGGTTAACTTCACCATGTGGAAATGTGTTGACGGGTGCTGTGTGTTTTACCTGTCTGTACTTCAGCCATTGGTATGGCTTTCCTGGTTTTCTGTAGCCCAAGCATGGTCCATTACCTGCAAATGAGAAACGGGACCAACATCAAACTGACATTGCAGTTGTTATTTAAACCAATAATGAGGCGCCACAGCAGTGCATTTACATGTTTCAGCAAACTGCGATGCTCTTAACTGAAAGGAATAGTTACAGTTTGGACGACTGATACCACTCATGTCTGTCTGCTAAATACGAAGATACAGCCACAAACAACAGTTTATATGTCTATTTGCCAAACTATTTCCTGATCCCTGCAACCAGCCAAGAAATTGTACATAATGCTGCTTGTCATTTTTACACTTCAGTTTCTGTACAAATTAAAACAGTGAGTTTGAGAGGTGCTTCAATGTGTTTTTTGTACTTTTGGACAGAGCCAGCCTAGCTGTTTCCACTCCTATTTTCAGTCTCTATGCTAAGCTAAGCGTCATATTTAGCATACAGATCTCAGTTTTCTCATCAAACTCCCAGCAAAGCTTATAAGCACATTTTACAAAAACTATTCCTTTAATCTAAAATGTCTTGTACTGTATATGATAAGTTTCAAGTCAGATTATGTAAAAATGGAGAACACACCTTAATACTTTGAGTTTAAGCCATGACACAATCAATCTCCTACTTGAAACCTTTATCCTTGGCATCGTCCATATTTCTATCCTTACCATAGCCATTCATTTAAAAAAAAAAAAAAAAAAAAAAAAAAAAAAAAAAGGGGAGGAAAAGTTTAAAATAGATTGCTAGCTTATAGGAGGCTGATAGTATAAAAAGGCCCATTTTGTGAGATCAATCAATTAGAGAAAGTTAAGAAAATTTATATCACCTGAAACCTTCAGTCCCCTCTGAAAAACCTCGTAGATGGTCTGGGCGTCATTATAGTAGTAAGACATCAGGTTGTTGTTATCAAGAAATGCAGCCTTCCTTGCTCCATCCTAAGGATGAGGAGCATAAGAATCGGAGAATGAACAGCAGTCTTGCACTCACATTGTAAAATTTCAACGTTTAATTTTTCATCTTCAATTCCCACATTACTGTAGGAAAACAAGCATGCTCAGTCGCCAACACATTTGTGCATGCATCTGGATATACAGACAGCCTTGCGCTCTTTACCTTGATACCTATTGTTTGGCTGTTGAGGTCAGCAGGGGTCCGAAGGGGACTGGGTCGTGTGTTGAGGTAAAACAGGGTCGCAGCTGCCAGGGCAAACAGGGAGATGATGGCCGGGGTTGGGAGAGGGGAGAAGAGCAACTGGAAAAGGAATTCCATGGTGCAATGGTTGCTGAAACAGAAAAATATAGGGATATATTATTTAGCCATTTATCCCTTTGATATGGGTTCATTGATAAATATAACCAAGTCAAACTATGCCATATCCAAGACTTTCCTATTATGCAATACTGAGCTCCTTCACTCAATCACAATCGTCTCTTGGGGCCAAAGTCAACATTTCACAACCGCTACTCCTAATCACTCAAGATAAGAGTCCTAGCCATTAAAAGCTCAGAATATCAACAATACAGTGCATGTATACAGCACAGTGATAGTAGACTCAGCAAAATATTTGAGTATTGACATACACTGATTATCTGTGGAACAACTGTTGAACGGATGCTGCATGAGATAAAGACATCTGAAGGAGTTGTTTCACCTTCTATATGCATTAAGTTTTGACCTTTGATACATATTGGGTCCAGTATCATAATTGTCATCACTAAGGTCAAGGTCAATTATTTTCTGAGAAAATACTAAGAGGGATCAAGCATGTTTCATAGCATTTGTATGGCAATTAGGGTTTCAAGTAAGAACAAACAAACAGGAAAAGTTGCTGCTTGTTAACAGTGAGAAACATCAGTATGCATCTGGGATTATAAACACAAATCGACAAAACTTTAAAAATATATTTTGGCTGCTGTACAACACTGATAAATCCAATAACAGTAAGAATGGACCTTGACAGCATAGCAAATTGATTAAAATGACCAATGTCACAGCAAATGTTACATTGGCGACCTACCTGCCGCTGGTCTTCTCAGGTCTTCCACCCTGCTCCCAGTTGACAGGCAGGTATGTGGTGTGTGTGTGCACAGCAGATCCTCTTCCTCTGCTCTGAAGCGTGATACATGGAGAATGACAACTCATAAAAAAACCAGCCTGACAGAGTTAAAGAAACCTTTGAACCTTGGCCACTATCACTGATAAAAAAAAAAAAAGAAAAAAAACCAGCACAGGCATCAAAACTGATCAGGATCACATGCCGTAATATTAAAGAGTGTATTGTGCAATGCATTAAGCTTCTTAAAATCATTATCCAACCATTATCAAAATTTTATCACCATCACTGATTTGAATGAAAATGCCCATCTAAAAAGAATTTTGGCCTGATAATTTAAAAAAAACAAAAAGACAAAAAACACCTTTCGTTCCTGTGTCCGTTTTACTTGCTTATGCTAAACCAAGAAAGATCAGGTGAAATTGAACCTCACATTAGATCACAAATTATAAAACAGAGTTTGAACTGTGCAATTTTTGACTGCAAAATACAGTAAATTTACTCACTCAAAATGGCAGAAGGTAGATAAAAATGTATTATTTAGTAAATACAAAGTGATTTCTGACACAGCCTATGTAACATTTGCTCAACAGCAGCCACTGTGAACACTAAAAAAATTACAAAATGATGGTAAAGACTAACATGTAACAGTAACAATCATAAAGACAGCAAATTGACTTAGTTATGCAGCAATATCTAAGTTTGCTGATGTTAGCAAACAGTAACGTAATTAACAATAAACTACCAGATCAAGGTCAAACCAGATCAAGTAAGTCAAAGTAGTAACAAAGAAAACCTTCAGTGCATTGACATTTTTTTTTTTCTTATGAATTCATGCTTTCATTTGTGGGAGGAAGATTTAATCTTTTAAAATGCTACATAATCTCACTTTAAGGCTTGTAAATTGTAAATGATGACAACAGGCCTTGAGGGGAAAACAAGGAATTGCTGTGAAATTCTCAGATGAGTTATTTTTTCAAGTCTAATCATCTAAAGACACATTTAGACCTGTAGGTGAATTACAGGTATGATCAGTACATTCTGACAAACACATTTACCCACTCCATGCATTTACTTAACAAACCAAACCAAACACAATGCTAAACTTCTAACATGGCTGCTTTGTGTGAATGATTAGATTCTGCTGGGCAGTGAGATGAAGGTTCATTAGGAGAAGCTTTGAAAGTTACCTGGTGGGATTAGCAGAGATTGTTGAGGCCAGTCTGAGCAGGGATCTCCAGGGGAAAAGCAGCTGAAGCCAGCAACACCACTAATGTACAATCTGCCCACCTGTAGTCATTAGCACCTTAAACTGCACACAGGTGTGAAAGGTTCTCTGCAAGAGCAAGGCTCAACCTGCCTCATCAGGTTTTTGCAGCCCTGCACCAGCAGACAACACTCTCGGGAGATCTGCAACACAGTTTTTGCTGTATTTTTATTACTTTTTTATTTTTTCAATAATTTCACCTTAATTAAATTAGCACACACTCTAACTCTAATAAAACAGTCTACAGTCATTTACCACTTCCCTCATCTGTGTGTGTTTGCATGCAGTGGAAGTGTGTCCTTGTTAGAGATAAAAAGAGATTATGATGAACTTTGACAGTACATTTATGAACATGAATGATAACTGCATGTGGTACCTTTGGAATTTACTGATATTGGTTGATAAAATCTTATCAGTGACAATCTTGCTAAATCTGTCTATCAGGCAGCCTATTACAAATATGGTCAACAAAAAATCACACACAACTCCTCTCCAGTACATGTTGCTTTATTTAACGTTTTCAGCCATCTTGCCTTCATCAGGGTGAAGCCCTCCTACTCTTACTTTGGTCTCAAAGTGGGAAATCAACATAAAATCTAAAAAAGAACATACATGTTATTTTTGACAGAACTTCTACTTTTTGTTGTTGGAAATTAGTGCATTTAATCATCATCTACCTTAAGAGTAATGTTTGAAAAAAAGTCATTTTTACAGATGCATGATGAAATCTATTTTGGACTTAAGCATGGGGACACACTCTAGAAGAATCGCACGGCAGAAAAGACAATAGAATGATTGACTTAATCCCTCTTTGTACCTCCCACTCTCCTCCACATATTTACATTTCCTCCTCCCTAATCAAATGTCCAGCATCATCAGGGAAGTTGTATATTTAAGCCCTGTAACATGAAGCAACTAATAGGATGAGAACGATGTCGAGGGCGGTATATTTTTCTGGCATGAGCCAGATATTGGTGCTTCACTTAACAATTGTGTTAACTGCTGCCACTGTCATCAATAACGGCACCAAAGGGTCTCATCCTCACAAGCTGCTAATTGGCTTCCAGGCTCCCTGGAACGTGTCCTTCCCCTTCAGTGCCCTACGGCTGGGCTCCGCCATACAGATAGCTGTGGAGAAGGTGAACACGAATCCCTCCTTACTGGGGAACTACAGTCTGGATTTTGTCTTCACAGATACAGACTGTAATCCCAAACTTTCCCTGGGAGGGTTCATTCACCAGGTGTGGAGAGAAAACGTGTCTGCACTCTTTGGTCCAGCATGTCCTGAAGAAGCCGAGGTATGCATTCATGATGTTATGTGTGTTAATGTAGAAAGTTGTAATTGATGCTTCAAACTTGGTTCTCTTCTCTTCAGTTCATTTATAACTGATTTAAAAGAATATGAATCAAACAATACTGTTATACGTATATCTGATAGAACTATTTCTTACAATCTGCCAGGGCTGCAACAATTATTTTCATGATCAATTAATCTGCAAGTAAATTTCTGGATTAATCGTTTTGTCTATAAAATGTCAGAAAATAGAGAAAACTGCTCATTATAACTTACTTAGAGCCAAAGGTGACATCCTCAAATGTCTTGTTTTGTCTGATCAACCATCCAAAATCTAAACATATTCAGTTTACTATCATGTATGACACATACTAGCAAAAAAGTGACCGACCAATCGATTAATTGACTAATTGTTGCAGCTCTACAATCTACAGGCAGCAGTATGGTTTGAAAACTCCTGCCTGACACTGTGTCAATATGTTGACAAAACAATCTCACCACAAACTCCATTTAGTAGCTTTTCTGTTGCTTTTGATTATATCACATGATCTTCCACAGCAGATGGAGTATGTCCAGTTGTCATGAAATTGTTCCATTTTTTAAACATTTCTTCTTGTCCTTATTGGCATAAAAGTTGTCATTGATGCTTTTCATCCAGATGCTGCATTAAAAAGATTTCAGATTAAACAGATGAAAGTTTTATATTAGATTCACATCTAAAATTTGACAAATGTAAAAAGCAAGATTGTAAAAGCAAACTATCATACATTTAGATCCATAAAAACAGACTGAATACCATCCTATGCTGCAGATTATTACTATATATTCATGCCATGATCTTTTTGCATTGAAGTTGTCAGGAATCTTCTTGGTCACAAACAGCTTCTACAATAATCAATCCTCTTAAGATGATGTATAACCAATCAGAATTTTTGGATATACCAGTAAATTTGCTAACATTAAACACATCCACAATTGGCTGCATAACCAAGCTGTTCAGGTGCTCACTGACTTGATTTCTGATGGAGGAACTGATTGTGCATCTATGTGGAATTGTAAGCTACTCCTTCGTAAAACCTCCTTTGGACAGAGGTCTTTTTTGGTTTAAGGCAACGTGGAACTCCTAACCCACAAAACTCAAAATGGACAATGAATGGGATCACTTTATACTCAGTCTGAAACTGTTCTTTAAGAGGCATCAGATATGCTTTTCTTTACGTTCTCATTTCAATTTTTAGTTTGAATACTGACAAGCATTCACACTTTTGTTCTCAAATCTTTATTTATTCTTCCGTATGTTTTTCGATCTACTTTCAGCGACAGAAACCATTCAAATATCAAAATGTTCAGCTCTTTAAGGACATTTGTGCTATTGCTTTTCTTCTTTCCAGCATATTCCAGTGATTTTATTTTATTTTTTAAAATATAATAATTTATAATGGCAAGTCTATGGGAGGAATGTTTGAAAGTTGATATCTCAAAACTAAAAATGCTTCATACTTAATGGACAGGTGTCCCATGTGGAAATGCTTAACATATTAAAACATGGTACCAATAGTGCCACCATGTGGTCAGTTATTACGTGTTTTACATTTTGGCTAATAACTCATGAACGTGAGGCATATAAAAACAGTATTTGTACAGTGTCTTCCTTGAATGATGCCGATTCATCTGGCCACACCCATTTGAGCCTGGAAATTCTTTTTTTGCCATTTTGGATTTTTGGGTAAACACATTTTTTGCTTTTGTACATACATATTTCATCTAATCTTCACCAAATTTGGTACAGACCTTTCGTAGATGACCCCGAATTAAACTTATGAGTCTGTTTTTGGTATCACTTACTGTTTGTCTGTAATTGGTTACCAAAATTTTGAAGGCGTGGCCTGCTGCACTTAATGGGCCATAACTCTTCAATGCTAAAGTTGACCGCAACCAACTTTGGAAATGTTGTACATACAGCCACACTGCATAAGTGTGTAACATTTGACACAATTCTACCCACGGGAGGGCTACTGTAATATTATAACATGATGTTTCTTCAATTAGAATGTGAACAACATATTGAACCAGTAGCCCCACCTTGTGGCCATTAGTGAAATACCACCATACTTCTTATTAACCGCCATTTCAATTTCATCAAAGTTGTACAGATGGGGATGCCGAACAAGTCTGTAGTATTTTCAGCAATGCTTTGCGATTTAATTCTGCTGTTAGCGTTCACACGCATTTTCCGCATAGAATGCATTTTCTAGTTTATTATGTTGTTGTTTGTGTTTTATGTTGTTTTGTGTGTGTTTTCCTTTTGAGTTTTGTGTAGTTGCATAAAGAAAGATCTAGGGATGGGTAGTGGAAACTAGCATGTAGCATTGGTCCATGTACTCATCTAAATGTAAAACTTGACCACTACATCACCAAAAATTTTTAAGAAATTAAACTTTTTGTCTTCCTTTCCAGTAAACTGAACTCTACATTAATTCACATAATAATTTTAAAACATAATTGTACATTATTACTGCCTTACAGGTCACTGGTCTCATTGCTTCAACATGGAACATCCCCATGTTTGGTTTTGTGGGACAATCCTCCAAAATGGACAACAGTAATATCTATGATTCCTACATTAAAATTACGCCCCCGCTTAAAAGAACCTCAGAGGTCCTGGTGAAGACCTTGGAGTTCTTCAGATGGAGTCACATAGCGATGATTGGTGGGGGATTAGACTCAAACACTTGGGACAAAGTTGACGCTCTGTGGAAAACTATTGAGAATCCACTGAGAGCCAAATTCAAACTGACCGCAGTCGTCAAGTTTGACACCAGCAATCCTCAGCTTATTTATCGAAATGTTAAGTACGTCTCAACAGTCGCCAGAGGTAAGAAAAGTGTTTCAATGTGCACATTGTGGTAAACTGTGATTCATTTGGTTCTACAAGGAAGGCCGTGGGAAGTAGTGGTGCGGAGGGTGCTGCAGAACCCCCTGGTGGATGATAGAGGACCTGCATGTTCACAACTAAAAACTCTCTGAGACCCACAGGGCCACATACAAGGCTGTAGCGGACTCAGTTTTAAAGCTCGAGTAAATATACTGGTATTATATGAAACTAGACAACCTAAGGCATCCATCTGTACCAACCATGCTCCACAGTTAAGCTAAATTTTGGTGAGGGAAAAACTGGCATGGCCTTTTTCAAAGGGGTCCTTTGACCTCTCACCTCAAGATATCTGAATGAAAATGGGTTCTATGGGTACCCACCAGTCTCCCCTTTACAGACATGCCCACTTCATGCTAATCCTATGCAGTCTTGGGCAAAAACCATGCAGTTTTTTTGCATGCAGTATAAATATGTTATTTTCACCTATTCTAAAAATGGTGTATTTAAATATTTCTGTGTACTGGGGTCCCTAAATAGTCTTGGAATTGCATAAATTGGGTATGACTGGAAAGCTGAGACTCTTGTGGATTCAATGAGCCCAATTGTATTCATCTGTGATGATGTTAGTCCCCATAGTAGCCATTTCATTATAGTGAGATCATTTTTTGAAACTTGTCCTCACTGACCTCACGTTTCTCAAGGTTGTGGTGTCTCAATGTGGTATTTTGGATGGTTTTTGACAATTTTTTATCAATTCTTCAGTGGTCAAAAATGGTTCAATTTAGCACCAAATCTGTGGTAACAAATGGTATCAACCCAAAAACTGCTGCAACAACTTATGAGAAATAATTGCGCATGGGAATGGCCATCATATACCTCCATCATAATGTTCTAACCCCTATGCACAACCAAAACACAATGCTTATTACAGATTTATGACTAGAAAAAGACTTGACATACAGTGCTGAGCTACATCTCAAATTAATCTTCAGGTTCCCAGCTTTCAGATGATGTATACCACTTCTATGTGGCATATACTGTTGAGCTGCTATCTCCCTCCTATCTCTGTCCCCCCACAAAAATGGGTCTGTTGTGGACCTCTGATGGTTAAAGAATAAAAAAGTTTTACTTAATTTTTGTTGGTTATGTTCATATTCTAATGATATTTTGATTCCAGTAAGTGGTTAATAGTGGATCTTCTTCCATATTTTCTTTCTTACATGATTATTATTCCTTTCATAGACAAACATTATATGTTCATCAAAGTATGAAACTTATTTTTAATGGACAGATAAATCATAATCATGTAAGAAAATACACAAAACCAATGTACATTTTACAGCATATATCATTTAAGTTCTTTTTCATATGGGTGTTGAAACTCACCGACTCACACATACCGCATCATCCCCACAGCACCACATATTAACCCAATTATACCTTTGACCTGTTACTGTTTCTGTATTTGTCAAATGTTTCATGTTTTGCTGTGACCCTCTGCCCTCCAGTGATAGTGGTACTATCAAACAGAGAGGACTCTATATCTCTGTTGCTGGAGGCTGAGAGACAGGGCCTGATGAATGGCGACTACGTGTTCTTCCTGGTGCAGCATTTTGAGGTCAGTGGCAACGTGGTGAGTAAAACTTTAAAACACATTAACAGTTACACACGTATTCAACTTGATTTTCTGTGGGGAAACAGGAAAAATGCAGGTTGTTAAGACCCAAGAGATCTTTTTGAATGAATTAGTGGTTTTATAGCTGGAATAGTCTTGTCGTCACAGTAAAGCTGCCATTATAGAAACCAAAAAACATTTTAAAAAAACTCCTGTCCGACGCTACACAGGGAATGGATAAGCTGTTGTTAGTCATACAATAGCTCAAAAACATAACTTCCTAAAATCACAAAGTGGCGTTTTTATATTTTATTTCATTTTTTACATTGCAAGCAGGCTTCTGTTCATTAAACAAACAAGATACCTGTTAGTAAGTCAGTTTTAGAGGTGTGGGTAGGTGATTTTTTTCACTTTAGACAGAAGCAGGATAGCTATTTCCCCCTACTTTGGGTTAGGATTGTATGCACAGAAATAAGCTTGATTTCATCTCACTATCAGAAAGAAAGCAAAGTTTTGTATTTCTTTACCCATATCAGGAATGTCATTTCTGAACACACAACCTTAAAGTGATTATAACTGACCATTTGCCAACAAAAGCAGGCTTAATCTAGCTGGCAATCATTGATTTTGTCAGCTAAAACGACAGCTGGTGCTGGCAGGTTTTCTCAGCTGTAGCCAGCAAGTTAATTAAGCTAACGTTTTCTCCACGAGTTGGATGATGAATGTCATCTCCAGGTGATGTTCTCACATTTCCAGCTGACTCGTTTTAAAACGACAATCTTGTAAAAGGGGTCTTAAATATGCACTTGATGGCCACACACAATGTCATGCTAACAGACTGAGGCTAAAGCTGCATGTCTCAGGCAAAAAGTCAGCATCCTAACCAACTGATCCATGTGCAGCAGAAGATTAAGTAGAAATAAAGAAGTAGTGTTGTTCTTGCATTGCAGTGTAGGGATAGTTAGTCATATTATGACTTATATATCATATAAGTATGATATGGAAAAATGTAATGTCTTTTGTTTAATGAGACATCTGCTTAATGAAATCACTTATAGTTGTATCATCAGCATTATCATCCAAAGACTCACTTTTAACTTTTCCCACGCTAATTCTATCTATCTATCTAACTTCCGTATTGCTTTACTAACTTGTTTCTTGTGCTAATCATGTTAATCTTTTTTTCCTGAGCAGGATAACTTGTGGAAATATGCCATGAACAACAGGATTAACGAAGCCACCAGAAGGGCCTTTGACATGACCTTTGTCATTGGCCAGAAGTCCTACGAAGGCTACGAGTATTATGACTTTTTTGAGCAAGTTTTCGAAAAACTCAAAGGGCACCCATTTCAGAGCAACTTGACATCTGAAAGACAGGTGAGCACTTTTGATAAGTTTTGAAAAACTATGGTGAAATATAACAAAAAACATAAGAACAAAAAGGTTGTTATTTGAACAATTTCACATTCATTTTGATCAAAAACACTTTCAGTGCCCTGATTCTATCATTTCAGGTTAGCCCTTACGCTGCATATCTACATGACGCGGTGCTTCTTTATGCAATGGGACTGAAGGAAGTCCTGAAAGACGGCAAAGACCCTCATGATGGACGGGAGCTTCTACAGAGATTAAAGAATAAAAACAACATTCGATTTCCAGGTAATTAATTGCTTTAATACCTATTATTATTGTGAGGTTCAGTCTACCAAAGTATGCTTAGTACTCAAAACAAATTTGCATAATTTTTTTGGTTGATTCATTAGTGTGTGATGAGTGGCTGTTTTAATAGTACAGTAAAAGAAATTTGCAAAATATATTCTTAAAGTTGCAGTGTGAAGAATTTAGTGGCATCTAGTGGAACAGACTTGGCAGAAATGGACTATAATATTCATAAGCATGTTTTAATTAGTGTATAATCCCCTGAAAATAAGAATTGCTGTATTTCATTACCTTAGGATGAGCCCTTTATATCTACATAGGGAGTGGGTCCTCTTCCATGGAGCACTGCCATTTTTCTACAGTAGCCCAGAACAGACAAACCCAACCCTGGCCCTAGAGAAGGCCTTTCACATTTTTCACGAGTTTTGAGACCACCGTAGGTTCTCCTAGAAACTTGGAAGGGAAGGGGAGGGGAGGTATATTTATTTGGTTGCATCTGCAACCTCACCCTTAGATGCCACTAAATCTTACACACTGCTTTAAGGCTGTTGAGAGTCGTAATAGTTTGATTCTGTGCTCTAAGTGTTCACATGTAGATAGTGATTAGGTAACTTATAGCTTGATATTTTGTTATCAAAGCATTTATATACACCATTAGCTAGCTGATCATCACTCATCCATTCTCTTCAAAAACATCTGTTAACATGTTTAATTTGGAAGCTGGGGTCAATTTGTATCTTTATTTTTTAAAAATTTCTCAATCTTTTAGAAACAATTCATTTGAAAAATAATAGTCAAATGGCACATTTCATTTGATTGCATTAAACTGTCAGTTCATGCAAATTACAAAATAAATAAATAAATAGCCTTGCAGATAGTTTTGGTTATATTTACCTAGATTCTGACATTTCTGCCTGTACCCTAATACAATGGAGGTGAAGGGAATTTAGTTTAGGTTCCTCACAATGATATTTGACAATGATATTTTAAACATTTAACAGCAACATCTCTTTCCAGAAACACTCAATTATCCCTCACTGTCAACATTTTTCATATAGGGATTATTTCTGTGGTTGAAAGGAGTAAATTAAAACTGTCTATTTTTTAATGCTGCAAACACCATACATGAAATTCCATTTTGGTTTCATTGTATTAGGCTGGTGGCACAAATCTCAGAGTCAGATTTCTCAAAACCGTGTTTTCGTAATTTGAGTGAACTAGCCCTCCAATGCATCAACTCTTAAACAGTTCATAAACCTAAACCTCTAACGAAATGAAGGCTAGTACATTGTTTTCAGAGAAAGTTTGATGCAGTGATGACCTGACATTGTAGGAGCCTCTGGACTAGTCCACTTTGATGAAGAAGGGGAAAGAAATATGGACTATTCCATTTATGACCTGCAGCATATAGGAGACATTACCAAGTTTGTGCCCATCCTCCATTTTGACAGTCACACCAAAGTTGTCCGGTAACACAAATTTTTTATACCATCAAACAATCTAGCATTTTGTGATAAAGACATTTCACTTTTGGAAAAACACTTTGTTTTTTTCCATCTCCAAATACATAACATATGTTTCAAATGTTTTCATATTAAATTTCAATCACACAAAAATTATATTTCAGGCCAACAAATATGTTTGATTCTGTGGTGTGGCCCAAAGGAAGACCTTCTGATAACCCAGAATGTGGTTTCAACAACGAACTCTGTGAATGGCTGATTAATGGTAAAGTAACATTTATGTCTCCATAAAACATTATATCAATTTAAACAAATTATTCAGGCCAAGCTAACCACCTTCATAATTTATTGTCTTGATTGGACACAGACATTGCCCTGCTGGCTCTGCTAGTGACCTTCCCCATCATCGGTGGGCTAGCAGTCTTGTGCATCTGGGTCCTCATTCTGCAGAAGTTACGACTCCAGACGAGACTTGATGACTCGTGCTGGTGGCTGATCAACTACAGCGACATTGCCATCATCAGGGAGCCCTCAGTAAGAGTCCTATCAAAAAGTGCATGAGCGTGCCTCTGTATACTGTATTTGAGTGTGTTTGCTCACCTGGTTTTGTGTTCACACGCTTGTTGTGTGTGTTTGTGTCTCCTCCAGGGAGTTCAGGGTTTATCTCTAAGCACCGCAGGTAGTCAGAGTGGGAGTGGAGGCTCTCAGTCCAATTTCTCCAACAACAGTTATGGCCTGAGGGACAAGACAGGCAAAGAACAAGTCTACATCACCATAGGCCTCTATCAGGTACAACCTTCATTCAGGGTCCAAAGAGATAAATGTACATTTTGAACTTTAAGCTTCTTCAACAGGCCTGATGTATTTCACATACAAGAATAGATATGTTTATTAGAAGAGACATAGTAGTATTCAAATGAACCAGAATTACTGTAATCTTTTTAGTTTTTCCATTAAACTCTATATAATGGGTGCAAATTTGGTCCAAAGTATCATAGAAATCAAACAGATTACAGATTAGAGTGGCTGTCTGCTGTATGTCCTCAAAATGACAAAAGTCAACATGGATCAAAAGAAAGAAACACTTATTTGTGTTTAGAGCTGCAACAGCTAGTCAATTAGATGATCAACAGAAAATTAATCACCAACTATTTTGATAATCGCTTAATTGTTTTTAGTAGTTTTTTTTGAGAATAAAAAGTAAAAATTCTCTTGTTCCAGCCTCACAAATGAATATAATATAATATGAATGAATATTTTCTTGTTTCTTTTGTCTTTACTGATAGTGAACTGAATATCTTTGGATTGTTGACTGTTGTCTCGGACAAAACAGGAGGACATCTCCTTGAGCTCTGATGACATTTTTTACCATTTTCTGACAGTTTATAGACCAAATGACTAATTGATGAAAAGAGATAATAATCAACAGATTAATCAGTAAAGAAAATTATTGTTGGCTGTGTTTTAAAATGATTTTTTATGAAAATGTACTTTTATAACTTTGCTCAGATTTTATTTTCACATGTCAGAATATTTCCTTTTGGCTAATGAGGTACTCTGAATTCCATACAGGGAAATCAAGTGGCCATTAAGTACATCAAGAACCATATTGGCAGTCATTTGCAGAAACCTTCAATTATCGCAGAGTTCAATGTGGTAAAGTTCCTTACGTTGTTTTAGACCAAAACATACTTCTTGATTTTTTTTAGTTTGCCTGTTGTTTTTATTCTAACAAATGTAACAGGAACAAAACATCTAATTAAAAAAGATTATATGTAACGTTGATTCTTTAAGACATATAAGTGAAGGATAGCAGATTTTTTCTTTACCCATGCAAAGATATATTTTGTGCCTAACCATCTTAAACTCTTTAAGACAGATGAAAGAGATGAAACATGAGAATTTGGTGCAGTTCTTTGGTGTGTGCATTGAGCCACCAAATGTCTGTTTGGTCATCCAGTACTGCAAGAAAGGCAGCTTGAAGGTCAGTATCTCAACACGTACTGCTTTTCTTTAAACTTTTCTTTATACTTTAAATCATCACTATATTTGTAGAAATGCCACTTTGAAATGCTTTGTTGTTACTCTTTTCAAGATAGCTGCATGAGTGGCTTGCTTCAACTTCAAAATATTAGTTTGGGTTTTTTTTGTTTTTTTTGGTTTTTTTTGCAGGACATTCTAAAGGCTTCAGATGTTGAGTTGGACGGGATGTTTAAGCTGTCCTTTGCTTATGACATTGTCAATGTGAGTCAAATTATTTTTGCAGTAATTTAGTGCTTGGGAAGACATTGACTATGTTTTTTAAATGAACATTAAACACGTTTTAAGACATAAAAATGCTCTGCTTTCAATAATAATTTGTGTGTTGTTTTTCCACTAAAAATTTCAATTATGTAGTTAGAAGTTCTTAAAATCTACTCCTTCACTCTCATTTAAAAATTCAGAAAAAGCTAAGAATATGCAAATATTTTTCATTTCAAAAGTTTAAAGTTCCCCTACATTCAAATATATGTTTTTCTTCTTGTTCCTACAGTTGTATGTTTGTGCTTCACTGTGCAGAATGATGTATGTGCAGAGTTCAACATTAGGAGGCTGTTTTCACATTCAACTGCTGAAAGTGAGAAGTTTCTCTGTGCTCACTGAAAACCTGAGTTTAATTTTGTGATGTGGAAACTTGAAGCCTCCAGTGCACAAACACTGAGAATAGACTTTTCAGTTAAGTAGGAGACATCTTGTCCACCAGTTAAACTTTAATCCAGAACCTGTGAATATGCACATATGTTTCATTTCAGAAATTGAACTGCTGGACACAAGATGTCTCCTACTTCACTCTAAAGTCCGTTCTCACTGTATGTGCACTGGAGGCTTCAAGTTTCCATATGACAAACTGAAACTCAGGTTTTCAGTGAGCACAGAGAAACTTCTCACTTTCAGCAGATGAATATGAAAACAGCCTTCCAGTGTCAATATCTGTACATACATCATTCTGCACACTGAAGCTCAAACATTTAAATAAAGTAACAATAAGCAAAACACATTTTTGAGTAGAGGGGGACACTACATCTTGTGAATAACACTTAATGTTTACCTACTGTACCTAATATCAAACATAAATACAACAACTAGGAACATAAAATAAAAGGGACAATTTTCAGACCCTTAAAACAGACACAAACTGTGGTTATACCACAGGGCAGATTTATTTTATTTTAACATGGACAAGCCTCAAAAATACATTATAATTTGGAACAGTTATTGTTTAAATCTGTTTGTTCATGTTCCAGGGAATGGAGTTCATTCACAAGAGTAGCCTGAGATTTCATGGGAACTTGAAGCCCAGCACATGTCTGGTGGATAGTCGACTCCAGATTAAACTTTCTGGCTTTGGACTCTGGGAGTTTAAATATGGGAGCAAGAACAAGATCTACCCACTGGAAAATCCCAATTATGAAGGTTGGCGTGTGGACTCAACTGTCAAAGTTAAACTGTTTAGTACTGATACAAATTTAATCCTTAATATATCTGCATTCATGTTTATCACAGCATGAGAGAGAATTAACTCATTTTAGCGGTTCCTTAGTTACCAGATGTTTTGCTGGCTGTTTTAGAGATGTACTGGATGGCCCCTGAGCTTCTGAGGCAAGTCGGTCTCCTAGTCAATGGAACGCCCAAAGGTGATGTCTACAGCTTTTCCATGATCATGTGGGAACTCATGTACAACTCTAAAGCCGGCCCATATAGTGACATCAACCTGGAGCCCAAAGGTCAGCATTTATTCATTTATATTTTAACAAAACAAAGGAGGGACACAAAAATGGCATACAGAAAGGTCTGGAAATAAAACTAAACTAAATTAAACTGAAAATATCAAATAACAACAGGAGAAGTCTACATTCATACTCTGAAGTTGTACTGCTGTGCTTTTAGCTAAATGCTAATGCCGCTTATGTTTAGCAGGTATAATGTTTACCATGTTCACAATCTTATATAGCATGTTAGCATGTCTGCATTTGCTAATAAGCACTAAACAACTGAGGCTGTTGAATGAGAATGTCATTAATTTTTCAGGTATTTGGTCATAAACCAAAGTATTGGACAAACAAAAAATTTTACTTGATTATGGTGCAAAAAAAGTTAAGTGATTACCCAAGTCATAAGAATATATCATCTGGGGATGGATGTGTGTACCAAATTTCATGAGAATTCATCCAATAGTTGTTGAGATATTTCAGTCTGGACCAAAGTGGTGGACTGACCAACCAACGGACCAGTTGACCAACTGACAGACTGATAAGAGCCACACTGTTAGCAATACTAAAAATATCTAAATCCAAAATCTCCAAAAGTCCAGCTCTACCAGGATTTTTCCTTCTTGCTACATGTTTTCTCCAGAGATTATTATGCAGTTGCGGACTCCTTTCCAAGGGGAACCCCTCCGTCCAGTGCTGTCTGAGCTGTGTGATGAGAACATCAACTCGCTGATGAGGGCCTGCTGGAGTGAAAACCCTGACCGCCGACCACCGTTTGGGTCTATACGGAGACAACTGAGGGATACCAGCCCAGACAGGTCAGGCTATTGAGATTTTCTATTTCTTAACCCAAATATAAGAAAATAAACTGTTCTCCCTGTCTCTCATTTGGACCTGCAGGTGTATTTAACATTGTCACACACCTTAATTTTTTTTACTTTCAAGTGCATGCACATGAAATTCAGGTAGCTTGTTGTAATATATTAAAAAGCATTCAGAGTGCATGCCTCCACCAGGGCTGTAAAATCCTCTGAAATTGTTATCTGCTTTAAAAAAAAGTAGTTACTTGATACATGCGCCACGTTTTCATTTAAGAAGGTGCAGTAGTTAATGAGTCATTAGCGAAAATGCCTCATCTTGTGCAAATGTTCAAGATTAAGGCTGGTGATTTTCTTTATTTTGCTTAATGTCAGCAAATCAGCTAACTTGTTGTGCTACATATCACAACCTCTTGACTTCGTACTGAAGTTCTTTGTCCTACCTTGTAAATGTCAAGAACTTCAGTACGAAGTCAAGAGGTTGTGATATGTAGCACATGCTAGCGAAGCTCTGTAAATGGAACCGCGTTCTTTGACTGAAAACGTGATCGCTGTTATTAGTCTTTGGAGCTGGTTCTAAATATTCCAATGTGCTCAAAACTCTAAGTAGCAAGGGAACATGTCACCCAGCGCAACGGTGTGGCTCATTGACGTGTTTTTAATCGTTTTTGGCCAACAACGGAGGTCCATGGAACAGACAACTAAGATATGGCTTTGGATACACACACAATACTTGTAAGTACTTATTGTTGGTTTGGCTCTGCACATGAGATTTGTTGACAAGAAGAAAAATCTAGAAAACCACCAGTCATATCCTTTAGGAGATTGTTTTAAAAAATCATGGATCTGCACCAAAAAATAATCACTTGTTCTTTGGCCCCTGGATTAACTTTCCGCCCAATTTCATTGAAATCTGTTTAATAACATTTTGAGATATCCTGCTAATTAACAAACAAACAAACATGTCTGAAAACTCCTTACCGGAGTTGATGATGGTTTTCTGTACTGTAGTCATGCAAATATACTGGATAATATGGTGGAAAAGTTGGAGAAATATGCAAATCACTTGGAGGAGGTGGTGGAGGAGAGGACCAATCAGCTCACAGCCGAGAAGGCCCGTGCAGACAAGCTTCTCTCCAGCATGTTACCAAGGTAACAGATGTAACTGCATCAAAATGATTTCTTTATGCCAATCATGAACACAGAACTACAAGTTACTTAGCAATCAATGCTAAACCATTCAAATCATATGACCACAGTGCCACCACTTGAATCGGCCTCCATGACTACATCAATAAGTGAGTGGGCACCGCCACCTTTACCTTGTCAGTGCTGCTATTTCATTGGTCGTAGGTACATTGCAGATCAGCTGATGGCAGGGAAGTCAGTGGAGCCACGTAGCTACGAAATGGTGACCATCTTCTTCTCTGACATTGTGGGCTTCACCTCCATGTGTGCGGTCAGCTCTGCAATGGAGGTGGTGACGTTCCTCAATGACCTCTACAGCCTCTTTGACGACATCATCAAGATGTATGATGTCTACAAAGTATGTCACAAACAAGACCTTCTGTTTTTCACTCAGTACAATGCATTACGGATGTGACATAGACGTAGAGGGGACTGTAAATCTCTAAAGTATATAGTGTTGAAGGTTTTTTATAGGGAAAAACAGCTAATTGCCTTCTTATTGAGAATTGGATGAGAAGATCAATACCACTCTCATTTCTGTGTGATAAATATGAAGCTATAGCCTGCAACTGGTTAGCGTAGCTTAGCACAAAGACTGGAAAGAGTGGGAAACAGTTAGCATGAAGTAAAACTTGTAAAACCTTAAATTGTTTTCACACTTAAGTTTTGATACAGATCAAACAAATGAGATGTAACGTGGTAATAAGTGAGCTTTCTGCTAGGCAGATTTGTTACCTTTGAATAGAGCCACTCTAGCTGTCTCGCCTCGTTTCAAGTCTTTATGCTAAGCTACGCTAACTGGCAGCTGACTGTAGCTTCATATTTAGTGAACACATATGAGACTAGTATCGATTTTTTTCAGTTAACTCTCTGCATCAAAATCTCCCAAAATGCTTAAACATTCCTTTAAAATGCAGTGATTTTTAATTTAATTGCACCATTTGCATTTTTTTTTTCTCATTATTTTGTGCTGCTTTGCATAGAAAAAGGGTTCCTATTGTTACTTTATAAATGTCAGTATGGCTTTGCCACCTTTACATCTTCTCTAGGTGGAAACAATTGGTGATGCCTACATGGTAGCCAGTGGTCTACCTCTCAGCAATGGAAATAATCACGCTTTGGAGATATCCACAATGGCTCTGCATTTCCTGGGCGCCATCAAGGTCTTCAAAATCCGCCATATGCCCACTGAGAGTCTTGCAATTCGTATTGGGATACATTCTGGTGAGAGACCATACCGACAGACTAAATAAACAAATTCAGTGTTTGCTTTTGCTGCTGCCTTATTTTATCTGTAAGGTATTGGGAATAGTTGAGTTGAGGGCCATCTTCATATATTATCCATGTATATTTTGACATTCGGAGGAACCAGAAATCTTGCTCACTGTCAGTCACTTGTATGCACAAAGATTGTAATTAATAATGTAATGTAATTATGTAAGTTTGTACATGAAAAAACTGATATTTGAGAGGTTTGGTGTGGGTTTTGTAGGTCCAGTGGTTGCTGGAGTGGTAGGCAGCACTATGCCTCGCTACTGTCTCTTCGGTGACACAGTGAACATGGCCTCCCGCATGGAGAGTAACAGCTTACGTGAGTGAACTGAAGAAAAACCTTTATTCGTTTAAAATTTGAGAGCATCAGAATTAAGTTACCAACTCATGACAGGAATTCCATAGCCTGATTTCACTATTTCTAGTCTAAATTTTTAAATATGATGACTTTTAGGCCAAAAAAAACATTAATGATGTATTTTCCCACCAGAATTTGATTTCCAGTATAGTGGAAAAGGTTTGAAAAAAGCATTCAAACCTTCATATTTGGAAT